>NC_141614.1:3710000-4310000 GCF_047967505.1 Dipteris shenzhenensis | reverse complement strand
TGTCAAGAAAGGGATAGCAAACTGACTGGTCGGCGAGCTGACAGACTGGTTAAGGAGAGAGATGGATAACAATCACATTATGGACACAAGATTGAGGCAGAATGAACTCGATGTTGATTGATTATTTAGCAAGTATTTATAGTCTGGGCAGCCTTCTCTTTTGACATCATAGGTGAGGTTACTAGACCTCCACCTCACACACCTGCTCACCTACACCGAGTCTAGAGGGAGGCAAAAGGAGGCGGTCAAATAGGCACTACCAGGATCAGGTCCTTTTATAGGCTAAACAAGTATAGATTGGCTGTCAAGAAAGGGATAGCAAACTGACTGGTCGGCGAGCTGACAGACTGGTTAAGGAGAGAGATGGATAACAATCACATGATGGACACAAGATTGAGGCAGAATGAACTCGATGTTGATTGATTATTTAGCAAGTATTTATAGTCTGGGCAGCCTTCTCTTTTGACATCATAGGTGAGGTTACTAGACCTCCACCTCACACACCTGCTCACCTAACTGTAGGAGGTGGCACTAATGGCTCACCTACTAGACGCACTAACACCCACACAACTGTAGGACACACTCACACCTGACTTCATGTTCTAACACCCCCCCAATGAAGGAAAGGTGAGAGACTACTGGAATGGAACCAAGAATGGAACATGACAATGACGGAATCTACTAATCTGTGCAATGTCAGAACTAGACATGGCTCCAATGCTAACTCAGAGGCTGAAGTTTGAGCATGGTTCACAGGTCAGATCGAGCACTCTCATGGCTTTACGTCCCAACATGACTCAGAGGCTCATGTCTCAACATGGATGCATGACCAACTCAAAGGTCTAGGAGACCAATGCACCAACATCCTAGAACTTGACCAGGCCTGATAACAAGACCCATCAAAGCCAATACATGGCTCCCATAGTACATCCCCCTCCTGACTCCAAAACGGAATGGTAGGGAGTCAGACACGAAAAAATAGAAAAGAATTACATCATTTTAGGAGGACAATTTAAGGCTGAGAACCATTATTAACTCAACAAGAGTCAATTGCATTCATTTTGGGGGACGACCTGGGTAGAGTACCCAAGCACACAACACAAATAAAAATAAAATAAAATGTAGACCTCTTGAAGTGAGAGATGTCCCTATCACACAGTTGCTGCATACAGGTGTATGCACATCCTGAATCCGAATGTCGGTGAAGCACTTGGCACGAATGTCCTCGAAGAATATGCCGGTGAAGGCCATTGGGCAGTTGCATGAGGTAATCACAACATGTCTCTCAAAATGTCGGGCTGGGAGTTACCAGAGTCAAACAACATAGCTCAAAATGGAGAAATTTTGCTTATTGCAGCAAAATCCCCAAATGATTTACAAATCGGAGATAATTGTGTACGAATCTCTCAAAATCCCTAAATGTTACATGAGGGAGGCCTCAATTTTCATCAAGGACAAGAAAATTTTAAAGGCAGAATTCAACAAAGTTTGTAAATCTATAGTTTCTTCAACGGAGATGGAAGGAGCAGGCGAATGTTGTGAATGCCCGGCGACAGGTGGACAACAATCACATCATGGACACAAGATTGAGGTAGAATGAAGTCTGTTGATTGATTATTTAGCAAGTACATAGGGGCTCATTTATAGCCTGGGCAGCCTTCTCTTTTGACATCATAGGTGAGGTCACTAGACCTCCATTTCACACACCTAGCTCACTTAACTCTACGAGGTGGCACTAATTGCTCACCTACTAGACACACTAACACCCACACAGTTATAGGACACCCTAGGACTCTAGGACACACTCACACTTGAATTCATGTTCTAACATAAAGGGCCCCAAGGGGGCCATGACTTGCCCACTAGGCTCAGGGCCTTTTGTAGGTTGAACAAGTACAGGTTGTCTGTCAAGAAAGGGACAATAGATTGACTGGGTGGCAAGTTTATAGACTTGCTGGCCAGTCTCTAGGGCATTCCAAGACCTATTGAAACGACCCCAGGGGGGCAAGTCATTCATTCAATGTTTGAAACTTTGGTGCCTCACATTGGGCTGCACACATATGACCAAGGTCCAGAAACACCTGCAAGAGGTCCTCATATCAGGCTCCCATCACAGCAGCAAGGATGACAGGAATCAAGGGATACATGTGCCTCACCATTGGCTGCAAACCAAAGCAAAAAGGAGCTCAAGGATCAAGGAGAAAACACTAGCTCACCATTGTCCACTAGCAGCAAGGATGTGTGTTTGTGGGGCATCACTACGCAGCTCTAAGAGAGCTTTTGAATTTGCCACCACGAGGAGGTACAAGAACAGTTCTCTAGTGACATATCTAAGCAGCACCATGCTACTAGATGATGGCGCACTGTGTGTTAGGAAATGGAGTCAAGATGAGTCAGTTTGGTGTGTTCTAGCGTGAGTTCTAGTCTAGTGTGTCCTATGGATGCCATGTGTCATATTGGGAGTTATCCCATATGCATTGGTGTTCATATGTGTGTGTGTGCTCTATATAAGAGCTGTACTTGTCTAGTGTCAAATCAATCAAGTATCAAGCCTACAAACTCTTTGGTCTACATGTGAGTACATTGCTCTTGCTATTTCATTTCTATTTCATTATGTCTCTCTTTGAGTATCATTATCTCTCTCTTTAGCCTACTCTCTCTCTCTCTCCCTCTCCACCATGCACCTTCATGTGATATCAGAGCCTCCTTTCCTACCTTTCCCTTCTCCATGCTCAATCTAGAGGATGAGGGAAGCTTGCAAATGGAAGCCATCCTCTCCTCCATGATTGAGCTCCCTTCCACTCCTTTCTCCCCATCTTGTTCTCTTCTCACATTTAGCCTCCCCATGAGCTGCTCTTCTTCAACAAATTCAAGCTTTGAGCTGTTGCCATTAGTGAACCTGCTGGTCTTGGAGCTCTTCATCGCAAAAACTTCACTCTAGATCCCTTTTTCAGCAAGTTCGTGGCCTCTCTACCAGCCACCACATTGTTTTGGGGATTTAGGGTTTGATTGAGGTCATTTTTCAGCTGTTGCTTTTATCTCTACAGTCGCCCATCTCTATTGCTATTGGATGACACTCTGAATAACAAATCTAGTGCCGAAATCTGAGGAAAACAGTCAAAAGTGTGTTTTTAATCCTAAAAGTCGAGTTTTGAAAAAAAAAAAAATTTCAAAAAAGAGACTTCTATTAAGTAAGAAAGAAACTCGCTAGAGCAAGCTCTAAGCGAAAATACAACATCATGAAATCATGAGGATAAATAAACCCCCCCTCAAAGTGAGGTGGAAAACAACCAAGGTTGAGGCTGAAAGTGCCACCTCAACCCTGTAAGAGTCTCAGAGAAGAAAGGAGAGTCCTTCCATTCCCTGAAGAAAGAAGCCCTCATAGCTCAGGCTGCACGGGAGTCTCCCTGTATCCTCATCCATATGGCCATCAAAGTATGTACGATATCTGTCCAGATACTAGCCAAAGTGTGCAAGGGATGAACCTGAGTACCCTCCATATCCTCTGTACATCTGGCCCTCCAGATATGCCAGGATGCAATGCTCGCTAAAATCTCCCAAGAAGTATCCACCGAGACATGTACATCTGTAAAAGGAAGGTGTGGTACCATATCCAACGAACAAGACTCAATCTGATGACGTCGAACCAAAATAGCCCGAGAGGAGTCAAGTCTCTCATAGAATACCTGAGGCCCTGTAAGAGAAAGCCAAGCCACTGAGCCCCATGTCATAAAGAATGGGGAGTGGGCAAAGTGACTGAAAATCCTGGCTACCCCCATCCAAATCATCCTCGCATGTTTGCAGTCCCATAAACAATGCTGAATAGTCTCCGAAGTAGAGAGGCAACGAGGGCAAGTAGGGTCGGCTCTGAACCTGGATCTCCAAAGGTTCACTGCAATCCCACCATGGATAGAGAGCCAAAAGAAAAGAGTGATCTTTCTATTCCTGTGGGATTTCTAGAGTCTCCTCCAAAAGCACCTCTGCAGATCCGCAGTGATATCAAATGTCTCCCCAACTCTGGAAGGTCTCCAACCTCTATCACTGAGGTGAAATCTCCTAGCATTACTGACCGTGTAACGAAAGAAGGGGATGCTCTTCTCTTGATGCCCTGCGTCAATCCACTCCCACTCTCCAGGATCCCACTGCAAATACCTAATGGGAACTCCCCCGTAAAGCCAAAGCCTCCAAGACCCGGTGGAGAGAAGCCGGGGGTCTGGGTCGAGGAACCACTTTGAATCTGATCCCTGCACAAAAAGACCTACGACCCTGATAGGCTGATAAGCAGAATCAAGCAAGATGTCCTCTGTGGATCTGAGCAATCTCTCACCATCCTGCAGATATCACAATCTTTTTTTTTTTCCCAAAAAAGAGACTTTTATTAAGTAAGAAAGAAACCTGCTAGAGCAAGCTCTGTGCGGAAATACACCATGCTAAGCATGTAATAAAAACACCTCAGAGGAATGAGGTAGAAAGAAACCAAGGCTGAGGCTGAACATGCCATCTCAACCCTGTAGAAGTCTCAGCAAAGAAGGGAGAGTCTCTCCAATCTCTGAGAAAAGTAACTCTCTTGGAGGAGGCTGCTCGAGATGATCCTTGCATGGTCGCCCAAATGGCCATCAGAGTATGTATTGTATCTGTCCAAGTACTGTGAGAAGGGTGAACCTGAGAACTCTGCAAAGCCTCAGTGCACCTGGCTCTCCAAATGTGCCATGCTGCAATGCTAGCTAGGATCTCCCATGGAGAGTCGATCGAGGAGTGAGCAGCCCTGAAAAGAGTGGCCGGAACATCCTCTAGAGAGCACGACTCCACAAGGTGTCATCGGATGTGAAGAGCCCAAGAGGAGTCAAGTCTCTCAAAAAATACCTAGGGCCCTGAAAGAGTAAGCCAAGCCACTGATCCCCAGGTCATATAGAAAGGTAGGCGAACAAAAGTGGCTAAAAGTCTTGCAATCCCCTTCCATATGCTTCTCGCCTGTCTGCTATCCCATAGGCAGTGCTGTATTGAAGCAGAAAGGTAGCGAGGGCAAGAAGGGTCAGCTCCGAACTTGGACCTCCAATGGTTCACTGCTATCCCACCATGAATAAAAAGCCAAAAGAAGAGAGTGATTTTTCTATTCCGGTGGGATTTCCAGAGCCTCTGCCAAAAAATTCTCTGCAAGTCAGCAGAAATTTGAAAGACCTGAAGCGGAACCCCGCCCCTCGAAAAAGTACCTGCCCAAGTGGAGGAAGTGATTGGCATATCATCTGTGCCTACCCAAACCTCTGGAAGGGCTGCCTCAATTTGCAAGATCCTCCCTGCACTCCCTCTGAGATGTCCTGTCAACCTTGATTTGGTTTCCTCTGGAAGCCTGCGAAAAGCTTTCCAAGACCCCATAGAAAAAGTAGGTCCCCTCTCCCACCTGGACCACTGCATGTAGAGTGAGGCACCCAGTGGCCTACCAAGATCATCTAAAATACTGTCATTCCACATGATGGGTTGCCTATCAATCTCTTCCCGAGAGGAAGGAGGAATCCTCCGAAGAGCGCTTCTGAAACTGGCCCAAGCTTTCAGAAAGGCAACCATGAGAGGGGACGAAGGTGACCTGAGGTGTACTGTGGTGAAGATCCATCTAACACTGCTAATCCAGTCTCCTCCTGAAGAAGGTGTGCACCTCTGTATGCTGCTGATAAGAAAGTCCTTCCACGGTTTCTGCCCTAGCATAAGTCCTCGCACCACCATCTTGCAAAGTAAAGCTCTGCACTGTAAATCTGGATCAATAATATTGAGACCCCCATCCTGTGTAGGGAGGATGAGGGTCTCCCAAGCCACCCTGGCTAAGGCATCTGCTGTGCCATCAAGCCCACTCCAGAGAAAGTTCCTGATCGGTCTTCTGAGCTGAATGATGCAGTCCATAGAACGGCACCAACATGAACAAACAAACCAGGCTGTGGCCAAGAGGACCTGGTTGACCACCACAACTCTAGAGGCAAGATCTAGCTTGGCTGAGCTTAAAAAAAGAATCTGATGCTCTCCAAAACGGGAGCAAACTGCTGCGTGGTAGAAATATCCAAGCTGACCTGGCAGCCCAAATACCTGATAGGCACACCCCTCTAAACCCAAGTGAATCCTATGTCAAGCCCCCAAACTGGAGTATCCTCATCATTGATCCAAAAGCCATTGGATTTATGCCAATTTATCTGCACCCCTACCGTCAAGCAAAATAAATCAAATGCTGTCCTGAAAGAAGTGAGCGTCTGTGGAGGAAGATGTCATAGCTTCGGCCACGAACAAAAAAAGGAAAGGAGCAAGGGGGCATCCCTGACGGAGTGATCTCGAAATCTGAAATCTCTCACCCCTTACCCCACCAATAAGTACCTGGCTGTGGGCTGATCTGTACAAAGAGGAAACGCCTTTGATCCAAGCATCAGTAAAGCCAAAGCGTAGAAGGGTGCCCTCCAAAAAACCCCAATCTACTCTGTCATAAGCTTTTTCAAAATCCAAAAGTAGAATGTTAAGATTCTGGCCACTCTGCATGGCCCACTCTGAAGCTTCCCAGAAAGAAAAAATGTTATAAAAAATGCTTCTGCCATGCACAAATCCTGTCTGAGTGTCATGAATGAGATCAAGGAGAAGTGGCTGCAATCGGAGGCTGATAGCCTTGGCCAGAATCTTGTAACAAGTCCCCAGAAGTGTGATAGGCCTCCACTGGGACACTAAATTTCTGCTACCTCCTTTTGGGATAAGGTGGATGAGACCCTCTGTAAGCGACCCAGGCGTCTCGCCAGAGTCCCAAATGGCCCGCAGGGCTGAAGTAATATAGTCTCCAATCATATCCCAAAATGCAATGAAAAAAGACGGGGTGAGGCCATCTGAACCTAGGCACTTGCCCTTGTGAAGGGCTGAAAGTGCAGTCCTGAACTCTCTGTTGGTGAAAGGTGCGTCGAGTAGAACATGCATACCCGGATTCACCAACACAGGGATACTCTGCCAAATAGCCGGTCTAGCATCCTCTCTATCGTGTGTCCCAGGATGAGCAGTAAGAAGGGTGGCATAGAAATCTGAAGCTATGCGTAAGACATCATTAGGCTCTGTCTGTAAAACCCCATGTGAGTCAATAAGCTGGGATACACTCTCTCTACTATGTCTAGGGCCAAGAGTAGAGAAAAAGTGTTTATTGACTCTACCACCCATCTGAATCCAAAAGGACTCCCGTGCATATGAAAGGCATACTCTGCTCTCTCTAATCACGCAATAACTGCAGATGAGCCCTTGCTGCAGCAAGGCGCTCCTGAATCCAAGCATCTGAAGGCCGTTTCTGCTCTTCCCTCTGCAAAGCTGCCAACTGCTGGCGAACACCAATCTCACGTCTGAGAATATCTCGTCTCCTGGTACAAGCAACTGAGCGGTAAAAGTTGCTAATACCAGAAAGGGCACTGGCTACATGTGATGGATATGGCTGCCCACCTTGGACATGAGCAAACCATATCTGCAGGGCTGCCTCTGTAAGGTCCTCCTCTGTGTAAAAGGCATCTGGAATCCTGATGCTGGCAGACCGGCCTCTCAAGTGAGGCTCTGAGATAGCCAGCACAACAGGGAAGTGGTCTGAAGTGGAAACCCCAGCAGCAATGCATACCGATCCACCTTTGTTTAGTGCCCAGTCATCTACATAGAATCTGTCAATGCGTGCATGAATAGGCATCTATTGCCTCCTGTTCGACCAAGAGAACAGGAGAGACTGTGGCTGAATAAGAAAGGCATCATCACACCAAGTATCTCTGCCACAAAAATGGAAAAGGAAGGCATCCCAAGCTGCTCTCTCCAAAGAATGAAGTCCGCCTTCTCTACCCTCTTTTTTGTCTGACGGTAACTCGACCATGTTAAAGTCACCTCCAATCACCCATGAATCCACAATGGGGGTCCAGGAGAGCAAAGTCTTCCACATAAGGACACGTTCCCCTCCAATCAAAAGAATAATCCACTGAGCTCTAGAGGGAATAATGACTCCGTGCCCAACAACTAAGGGGAGAACCGACTGCGAAACTGAAATAGAAGTGCCCCCCCTGGTGCCCAAGGCAGGCGACCAAAAAGTATGGCCAGAAAGCAACTTGCCTGACTTGGCACAATCTCTAGAATCCAGCTTGTGCTCTTGAATAAATAATATATCAATGGAACCCCCAGTAACACCTGGATGAAGATGATCCCGGATCAGCTGTCTACGGCGGCGATGTGGGATGCCACCTATGCCCTGTATGTTCCAACTAATTATCCTCATCGACGGGAGGATGTAGAGTGGAACACCTTACCCGACCTAGTGGCGGAAACAAACCCCTCAACAGGGGAAGACCTCCTGCTCGAGGGGGGAGGGATGGAACCAAGTGGTGGAAAATCAACAGGGGAAAGAATCCTGGCACCTGAAGAAGAAGCCCTGTCAACAGGAAACCCAATCACTGGCTCCCCAAAAGTAGAAGGCACAAACTCCTCCTTTGGGAAATCTGAACCCTCTGCCAAGGCTGAAAACGAGTTCTTGTGGATCAAGCCAGACACCGGAGTGCGAAGGATCCCTTGTGAGGGAAAAGGATCAATATTGTAAGCTATCCCCTTCCCCCTATTCAAGGGAGGAAGTGAGGAATGCTCTCTATCCCATGTCTGCCCAGCTGCGGAGACCTCTCCTGCCTCAAGGAGAGCATCTGGCACCGCTGGATCTAGGGAAGAAGCTACAACCGGGGAGGAGGTCGAAGCTTTAGCGTCTCAGACTGTGCATGGTGAGACTGGAGGGACAACTCGAGGTGAAGCAGAGTCCACTAAGGTACCCTCGTGAACTGAAGGAGGGATCTGCACACGTACCATAACCCACTGTAGAGCGTCGCGTGTTCCTGAGGTAGGTGGGGATCGAGGAGCAGGTGAAGGACCTGTATCACCCCCCTGTCGAGGCCGAGGAGCAGGTGCTGGACCTGTACCACCACCAATCTGAGGAGGACTGCCATGCGAAGGTCGAGGAGCAGGAGCTAGACCTGTACCACCCCTTTGTCAAGGTCGAGGAGCAAGTGCTGGACCTATACCACCCCCCTGTCCCCCCTGTCGAGGTCATGGGGCGGTAGCTGTACCAGAGGGCTTCTTGGGCCTTTTCTTCTTCCTGGGGCAATCCCTGGCAAAGTGTTCAGAGGTCCTACAAATCCCGCACTGGTCCTGCCTGCCTGAAATCTCTACTCTCTGGTGAAAAAAGAAACCATCCGGGCGCTGGATCATAACGTGATCCATCTTGAGGTTAGGATCCTTGCAAAGGACCCTAACTCTAGAAACCCCATCAGCCTTGGTTGCCTCTACTGCAGTCAATGGCAACCAAGGGAGGGGTGGGATCTCAGCAACTATGCCAAATTGCTCCCCAATAACAGAAAGAAGTCGATGGTAAACCTGGGGAAGCCCGGGGAACCTGATGAAGAGCGAGAAGATTTTCTTATCTACCTCCACTGGGTCGAAACTAATATGAAAGGCTTCAAAGAAGATCTTCCTGTGTCCCAGCTGTAAAAACTCAGCCTTGAGCACAGTGCTCGCAGCCTCTGGAGTGTCAAAAACAACCTGGAAAAAACCTCGTCCCAGAAGATGGACATCTAACAATCGTGGAGTGAGGTCTGGGGGGAGAGCCACAAGCATCCAGTCTCTGGCTTGGGATCTGGAGGGGTGAGACCCGAAGATGCGTGCTAGCAACGTGGTAGAGCATTCAATCTCTACATCCTTCTTGAGCTGCTGCAACTCGTCTTTAGAAAAGGTAATAGTTTTCGCGGCCGGTGGAGGTGGAGTAGGATTGGCTAACGGAGTATCCATCGCCAATCGAGGTGAGGAGGCCGACTCTAACAAATTAAAGGCTCCTTCCGTTCCAAAAAAAGCTGCGGGAGAAAAGGGGGGCAGAAGAAAGGGAAAGGAGGCAAGGAGGAAGCAGGGGGAAGGGGAAAGAAGGGGAGGGTTGAAGGGGAGAGGTTGAGAGGCTGAAGGGGAAAGGGGCAGGCTGAGAGGGAGGGAGGGGGCAGGCTAGGAATAGGAAAGGGAGAGGAAGGAGAAGCTGGAAGGGGGCGGGCTGGGAGGGGAGGGCTGAGAGGGAGAGGAGAGGAAGGAGAGGAAGAGGTAGAGGAAGGAGAAAGAAAGAAAGAAAGAAAGAAATTTTATTAAAGGTCCACGGAAGGCCATACATGGCCTATGGGACACAAAATCATCCGAAAGGGAAATACATCATCAACGATGCGCCAACTAGGTGGCCTCATCGTAATATAGCTAAGATGCCAAAAATGGCTACAAAAATCCTAGATACAAAATGAAATAAATAGAGTACCAAAAATGCCTAGATACAAAATGTAAAATATGAAATATGAGGAACATCGTCTTCCCTAAGGGGTCTGTGATCCAAAGAAATGATGGAAGTCATGGCCATTGACCATGCCTCCTGCCAGGAGTGTGAAGATCTGGGCAAGTGTCAAGTGGGCTGCTGGCGGTGCCAAGTCTCCATGGAGCAATCTCCTCCGAAATCTGCCATCATCCTCCGTCGTCTAGAAATAAAGCGACGGGTACGGCCTCTGTGTAAGATCATCCTGCGGTGCTGTCGGATCATGTCATATGTACATCCTCGGGGTGGAACCATCGGTGCTCTCTGGCAAGATGGGCTATCTCTGTGCTCATGGTCTTGCGCCTCGTCCTGCTCCTCATGAATAACTAGGTCTCTGGCAGGGATGCGACGGTGCTCTCTGAGGAATCTCTCTCTGTATCTGGTGATCTCCCTGATGAACAATGCTAAGAAATACTGATCCTCATACTCCATAATACGAGAGAGAGGTCCAAATCCGTGCCCAAATAAACAGTGAAATCTGCCACAGATCTCATAATATAAAGGGCATCTGCAAACAAAGTGCTCCTCAGTCTCCACCTCCCCCATAGTGCAACAAGGGCATATCCTAGTCTCTCGCTTGGGTCTATGTCCGGTAGGAAGGAGAGGGAGGGGCAGGGAGGGGGCGAGGCAGGCTGAGAGGGGGAGGAGAGGGAGCGGGGAGTGAAGGGAAGGGGGAGGAGAGGGGGGAGGGGGTGGAGAGGCAGGGAGGGGGCGGGGGGGCAGGGGGGCAGGCTGAGAGGCAGGGAGAGGGCAGAAAGACAGAGAGGGGGCGGGGGAGCAAGCAGGGAGGGGGCGGAACAACAGGCAGGGGGAGGGGGTGGAAAAGCAGGCAGGGGGAGGGGGCGGAACAGCAGGGAGGGGGCGAGGGAGCAGGCAGGGGGAGGGGACGGAACAGCAGGCAAGGGGAGGGGGTGGAACAGCAGGGAGGGGGCGGAGCAGTAGGGAGGGGGCGAGGGAGCAGGCAGGGGGAGGGGGTGGGGGAGCAGGCTGAGGGGAGAGAGGGAGGGATGGGCTGAGGGAGAGGGAGCAGCAAGGGAGCAAGATGGTGGGGTGCGGGGACTTATGCGAGGGTAGGAACCGTGGAGGGCCTTTCTTATTAGCAACATGGAGAGGTGCACACCTTCTTCAAAAGAAGACTGGATGAGCAGTATTAGGTGGATCTTCACCACAACACACCTCAGATCACCTTCGTCCCCTCTCATGGTTGCCATTCTGAAAGCATGGGCCAGTTTCAGGAATACTCTTCGAAGGATTCCTCCTTCCTCTTGTGAAGAGATTGATAGGCAACCCATCATGTGGAATGACAGTATTTTAGATTATCATGGCAGACCACTTGGTGCCTCACTCTACATGCAGTGGTCTAGGTGGGAGAGGGGACCTGCATCATCTTTGGGGTCTTGGAAAGCTTTCCGCAGGCTTTTAGAGGAGACCAAGTCTCAATTGACAGGACATCTCAAAGGGAACGTAGGGGATTGGGTAGACACAGATGATATGCCACTCACTTGCTCCACTTGGGCATGTACTTTTACGAGAGGCGGTGTTCGCTTCAGGTTTTGGTTTTTTTAGATGCACAGGAGGATGCTTTAGCTTTTAGTGTGCAGGATGGTGGCAGATTGCTCAGATCCACAGAGGACATCTTGCTTGAGTCTGCTTTTCAGCCTATCAGGGTTGTAGGTCTTTTGGTGCAGCGATCAGATTTAGAGTGGTTCCTCGACCCAGACCCCCGGCAACTCTCCACCGAGTCTTGGAGGCTTTGGCTCTATGAGGGAGTTCCCATTAGGTATTTGCAGTGGGACCCTGGAGAGTGGGAGTGGATTGATGCAAGGCATCGAGAGAAGAGCATCCCCTTCTTCCGTTACACGGTCAGTAATGCTAGGAGATTTCAGCTCAGTAGTAGAGGTTGGAGACCTTCCAGAGTTCCTCATTGGGAGACATTTGATATCACTGCGGATCTGCAGAGGTGCTTCTAGAGGAGACTCTGGAAATCCCACAGTAATAGAAAGATCACTCTCTTCTTTTGGCTTTCTATCCATGGTGGGATTGCAATGAACCTTTGGAGATCCATGTTCGGAGCCCGCCCTAATTGCCCTCGTTGCCTCTCTGCTTTGGAGACTATTCAGCATTGTTTATGGGATTGCAAACAGGCGAGGATGATTTGGATGGGGGTAGCCAAGATTTTCAGTCACTTTGCCCACTCCCCATTCTTTATGACATGGGGCTCAGTGGCTTGGCTTTCTCTTACAGGGCCTCAGGTATTCTATGACAGACTTGACTCCTCTTGGGCCATTTTGGTTCGACATCATCAGATTGAGTCCTGATCGTTGGATGTGGTACCACACCTTCCTTTTACAGATGTACATGCCTCTGTGGATACTTCTTGGGAGATTTTAGCGAGCATAGCATCCTGTCATATCTGGAGAGCCAGATGCACAGAGGCTATGGAGGGTACTCAGATTCATCCCTCGCACACTTTGGCTAGTATCTGGACAGACACCGTACATACTTTGATGGCCGTATGGATGAGTATGCAGGGAGACTCCTGTGCAGCCTCAGCAAGGAGGGCTTCTTTCTTCAGGGAATGGAAGGATTCTCCTTTCTTCTCTTAGACTCCTACAGGGTTGAGGTGGCACTTTCAGCCTCAGCCTTAGTTGTTTTCCATCTCACTTTTAGGGTATTTTTTAAATCCTCATTATTTCATGATGTATTCCGCTTTGAGCTTACTCTCGCGGGTTTTTTCTCCTACTTAATAGAAGTCTATTTCGGAAAAAAGAAAAAAGAGATCTTGCCAGGGAATTTTGTTTTTCCATGCTTTCTATTTTTCCTTATAGTTGAATGCCTTCTGAATAAAAGATAAAGAAATACGGAAAGGGGCGCTATGTTTAGGGCTAATCTAGCCCTCGGGTGTTGTGTTCCAAGTTGATTTGGTTTGCTGTGGAAAGTTCTAAGTGGCTGTAAATTGAGTATTTGCTGGTTGTTATCTGTTCACTGCCCTTTGGAGATCTGGAAGGCCGGTTATAGAAGACATGGGAGAGGTGTACCAGGACCGTTTGAGAGATGCCTCCGGGGCAGATCAGGGATGGCATGCAGGGCTTCCACATGGGCAGCAAAGGATGCTATCAGAAAACTGTCAGATGGCTGGAGCGTAAGTCTGCATAGAAGACAACAACAGATAGGCTGCAAGTACAGGTCAGAGCAGGTACAGCCGTCAGCAACTTTCACGTGGAAGTCAAGCACAGTCTGGGGGGTCGAGGTACCTCTGCAGACAGAGATTGACTGGTTGGTCAGTTTACAGACTAGTCCAACTTCTATATTAAGAGCCCCGGGGGGGGAGGTCTTCATTCAGTGTCGGAGCCTCCAGTGCCTCAAATCAAGCTGCCTACGCAGCAGCAGGGAGGTCCAGAAACACCTACAACAGGTCCTGATATCAGGCTGTCATTACAGCAGCAAGGAGGACAGAAATTAGGGGGGACTTGTGCCTTTCAATTGGCTGCAGACGGAATTATCAAGGAGGTCAAGGATCAAGGAGCAAACGCTGTCTCAACATTGTCTGTCCATCTTAGCAGTAAGGAGATGTGTTTGAAGGGCATCACTATGCAGCCCACTGAAGCTCTAGGGAGCACACAAGCTGATAGTGCTTTGAAGAGCCATGAGGAGGTAGGAGAACAGTTTGTATTGACAGGGGCCCATATTTAGGGAGCACCTTGCTGCTAGATGGTGGCGCACTGTACAGAACTTTGCAAAAGGTTTTGTCCATCTTTGGATTGATATATATTTACTGTTTCTCCTCTTTCGATCATTGCTTTAGGGAGTTGCTTTTGCACTCCTTGGGAGCTGCCATGCGCCCTCCCTAAAGTAGTTGTACTAGAGGGTTTCTTGCTGTCCCATAGACCTTTTGGTTTCCAGTGGACATTAATAGAGTTTCTTTCTTTCTTTCTTTCTTTCTACATTTCTCTCATAGCAGGAGGCAGAGTCGATGGACAGGATTTCCAGTATTATTTTGGTTCTCAGACTCCGTGACACCTGGACTTGTATCTTTGCATTGGCATATTGTACTCATCCCCCCATTTTGCACCCAGGGGCGGTTTCCTTGCATCTAGTTTACTTTGCATTTAGGCTCAGATTTGACATTATGTACTTTCACTTGCATTGTATTGCGTAGCACTTAGATGATATTCGACGATGCCTCTTCTTTGTGGCACGTTGATTTTGTGCTATCTTGTATGCAGAGTTCTTGATGTCCCATGGGCCCATTTTGGCCTTTAGTGGACAATAATACACTTTCTTTCTTTCTTTCTTTCTATGCACTTGTACGCGCTAAGGAAAGAATTGAGATTTGGAATAGCACTATGTGGTTTTTGGGCATATGCTTTTACAAACTTTTGCTGCAGGGAGTGTTGGCTGTAGCAAGCCACCTCCACCTCTGTTTCCTAACATTCACCCCTGTCCCTATGTATTTGTTGGATAACTTCTCTGATGGGGACACGCCATACACACATATTGGTGCATCCTTGGTATTCAGATTACAGAGTCTGGGTCCCAGTAGGATCTCTAGCACAAACGGTATTGCGTCTTAGAACAGTGACCTCTTAGATACAAATATCCAACGCCTTACATGAATAGGTGTTCGGGTTATTAGGGTGTATGACTGTGGTATGCTTTTACTTTACCAAAGTTTTGTATGTGGTGGCATTACATTCTAATATGTCAATTACAGATATTTGTACTTGCATTTTGATTTGTTTTGCTAAGATTTTGAACCTTAGTAAATGTCTTTTTTCACAAGAAATAGACAGGAACATTTAGTATAATGCTTCAAGGTTGGGAATCAAAATTAACAAGCTTGGTTGAGTTGATATGCTGTCTCTCATAAAAGTTCACTGTGAACATAAACTAACTCCAAAGGATGAGTGTCAGGGAGAGGGGAGAATGTTCTATTGTTTTATGATCTGTCCTGAAGGTTTGAGACAGAAATTATGGCATATTGTTGTATAAATTGAGCTACGCCTATCAACCTTAGTAGCCCTCTTGCATTGTGAGCTCTCCTAGTAATTACATGCATGTGTTTGTATAACTAAGATGTGTATCACTTGCTTCTTACTTTTACTTATCCCACAACTATTCTCATGCTTCGATTTCACTAGCTTTCATTTCGTCTTATCTGAATTAATATTATGACTGTCCCTGATTTTGGATGTTCTCTTTCAAATCACACCTTTTCTAAGTTCAACAAATTTTTAGGTTTGGAAAACTAAATTTTGTAGTCGGGATCGTGGTTTGTAGGTTCCACACCACACTTGTTTGTGTGTAGCATTTATGCCAGATGGGAAATCTATAATAAGTGGATGGAGTGATGGTAAGATAAGGGCTTTTGGTCCAGAATCTGGAAATCTACTGTACACAATACTGGATGCGCATGTCACTGTAAGAACCATTCAACTTTGTTCCATCATGGAAACAAATATCATATTATTTTCTTACAATTTCTGTTGTAGATATAGTGCAAACCTTTTAAAATATTTGAAATACAAGAATGATCATGCTCTATAATGATGTGGGTGCATTCATTTAGTGGCATATACAGTAGTACTTTTAGTAGCTTCAAGGAAATACTACTATGGATAGCTTTAATGTTCCATATCTTTGCTGGTTCTATGTAATGCCCACACGCCCAAAGGATCATTTCTAACATCACTGCTATAGGCCTCTTTTTTTTTTCCCAAGAAAATAACTTCATTAAGTATGAATGAAAACCGCGAGAGCAAGCTCAAATGCGGAATACATCATGCTATGCATGAGAAAAAAAAAACAGCCCAAAAGGAGCTAATAAAAAACCAAGGCGGAGGTTAAAAATGCCACCTCAACCTTGAAAATAAGATCCTCTTTAGACTCTGAAAAAAGTAACTCTCCTGGCAATAGCTTATCTAGAGGATCCTTGCATGCTCGCCCATATGGCCATCAGAGTGTGTATTGTGTCAATCCAAATACTGGCCATAACTTGGGAAGGGTGAACCTGAATACCCTCCATCGCCTCTGTACACTTGGCTCTCCAAATACGCCAAGCTGCAATGCTAGCCAGAATCTCCCAGGACATGTCTACTGAGGCATGAGCAGCTCTAAAAGAAGTGAAGGGAACATCCTGGAGGGAACAAGAATCCACTGAGTGTTGCCGTACAATGAGAGCTGGATTTGGATCATGTCCCTCGAAAAACACCTGAAGTGCAGTAAGAGATAACCAAGCCATTGCATCCTAGGTCATATAGAAAGGTGTACCTTTCCAGATCGTCCTCGCCTATCTGCACTCCCAAAGGCAATGATGTACTGACTCAACTGATGTGTTGCAACGAGGACAAGTAGGGTCAGTCCCAAACCTGGATCTCCACAAGTTCACTGCAATTCCTCCATGAACAGAAAGCCAAAATAAAAGAGTGATCTTTCAATTCTTGAGGGATTTCCAAAGCCTACGCCAAAAATTTTTCCGCACAACTATAGAAATCTGAAAACTATCCCAATGAGGGGCTCTGGAGGGCCTCCAACCTCTATTGCTAAGCTGAAATCTCTGGGCATTTCTGACTGTATAACAAAAGAAGGGGATGCTCTTCTCTCGATGCCCCACATCAATCCATTCCCACTCCCGTGGGTCCCACTACAAGAACCTAATAGGGGAACCACCGTATAACCAGAGTCTCCAAGACCCCAGCGCAAGGAGAAGAGGATCGGGGCCCCAACAACATACCACTGTGAGTCCGTGCCCCACTCCATGAAACCTGCAATCCTGACAGGCTGAAAGGCAACCTCCAAAAGATTATCATCAGAAGATTTGGTAAGTCTGTCTCTCGACTGAACATGAAAGACTAGGGTATCCTCATGTGCATCCCACAGGGCAATGTCCTGTAACGGAATTATGGTCCCTGAGAACGCTTCCCACCAAGTGGACTCATGTCACCTGTGTCTATCCACTCTGCTACAATTGCTGCCTCTATCTGTTGTATCTTGCCTGCACTCCCTCTAAGGAGTCTTTGATCCTCTGGAAGTCTCCTAAAGGTCATCCAGGCGCCTATTGTAGAAGTAGGCTGCTGAAGCTGACGAGCAGACATAGAATTTTCGATCACGAAACCATACGTGTCAATCCTTCTCTTCTCTCTCTAGCCTCAACAAGCCCCATCTCCCTAGATAGATCTAGATGCCACATGTCATCCATATAGGGCCTTCCTAATGCAACATCACCCCTCTCTTGGGATGCATTCAATCCTTTGCCCCTAGGCATAATCTTCGCATTAGGCCCTTAGCCTTAGATCTACCTAGTCTGGTGCTATCAACCCTCACCTAGGACCTTGACATTAATTCCCTCCTGATCATTTACATGAAGTGCAAACAAATATATTACAAAGATAGATCCTTTAAGGAAAATGTCGACTGATTCTTCTGAGGTCATGCTACCTCGGCTAGAGCGTAACATTCCTTCCCTCTTCAGACATCAGCGTCCTCGATGATAAAATATGGGAACACTCTCCGCAACTGGTATACGGATTCCCAGGTAGCTTCGGATAGAGGCTGACCATGCCATGCAACCAACACCGTGGGTATCTTCCGATTTCGTATTTGCCTTGTTCCTCGGTCCAGGATTCTATTTGGTTTGCGCCTCGCAATATCCTCTATCTCCTGAAACAAAACCACACCTTCGATTAGTGAGTCACCTGTATGTAAAAATTTCTTTAAGCGCGAAACATGAAAAACCGGGTGCACCTTACACCCCTTTGGCAATTCTAATTTATAGGCTACCTTGCCTATTCTCTTTAGAATTAACCACGGCCCACAGTATCAAGGTGATAACTTAGCACACTCTCCTGAAGTCAACGACTTCGAGTGTGAAGGAACTCTGAGAAAAACTTTTTCTCCTTCCTTAAATACTCTCATAGACCAGTTTTCATCCGCATACACCTTGGCTCTATCCATAGCCTGGCGGATATTAGCTCTCGCAAGGGCTAGCATCTCCCGCATCTGAACCACAAAGTTCACGGCACTAGGCACTTTCTGAGGTACTCCAACTATAGTTGGATTTGCTGGTCTATAACCATAGTTCAGCTCAAACGGACTGAACCCGGTAGAGGAATGTTTTCTACCATTGTAGGCAAACTCCAACAATGGCAACCACTTGTCCCACGTATGTTGCCTCAATGACACATATGCTCTCAGGATATCCTCTAAAGTCTGGTTGACTCTCTCCGTCTGACCATCCGTCTCAGGATGATCCCCACTACTCATTCCCAACTCAGTCCTTAGTGTCTCAAATACCGCTGTCCAAAAATGACCGGTAAATCTGACATCTCTGTCTGACACTATGGATCTAGGCAATCCATGTAGATGAAATATATGTCTAATGAACAAATCCGCCACTTGCGTGGCACTAACAGACTCTCTAGTCGGAATGAAGTGAGCCATCTTGGTTAGACGATCAACCACAACAAGGATAGAATCATACCCTCCTTGGGTCGTAGGTAGCCCTACAATAAAGTCCATGGAAATGCTCTCCCACTTACTTAGTGGTATTTCCAAGGGCTGTAAAAGTCCGGGTGGCTTCACCCGCTCGGCCTTGCTTACCTGACACGAGAAACACCGTGTCACATATTCATGAATATGCTTTTTCATCTTTGGCCAAAAGAAATCTCGCTTCACGAGATCATACGTCTTCTCGACCCCTGGATGTCCCACACAAGGGCTATCATGGCACTGTCGAATGACTCTCTGCCTGAGATCATTCTGACTAGGTACTACAACCTTGCCATTTCTTTCTAGCATACCATCCCTTATGGTATATCTTGCATAAGTTTGGCCTTTTCTGGATGCCAGATCATCCTTTTCATTTTCCCCGGGTTTTAACACATGAGCCTTAGGCCATAAGCTCTGGATAAACTCATCCACCTTTTGAGTTTCTCTGATCTCGATCATTAGAGCAATGCGAGACAACGCATCAGAAACCTTATTGTCTTTTCCTCTTCGGTACCGAATCGTCAAATTAAACTCCTACATGAGCTCTGCCCACCTAGCTTAGCGGCCCCTCAAGTCAGGCTGTTTACAAAAATGTTTCAGAGTATCATGATCCACATCCACATAAAACTGTGAACCATACAAATAATGCCTCCATGTTTTCAAAGCATGGATAACAGCATACAACTCCAATTCATGAGTTGGCCAATTCCTTTGAGAGGGAGAAAGCTTCTTGCTTTCAAAGGCTACTGGCCTTCCCTCTTGAAGGAGAACTGCTCCTACCGCAATGCCACTTGCATCGGTTTCCAGGAACAACAGTTTCTGGGGATCAACTATTTTTAACACCGGTCCCGTGACCACAGCTCGTTTTATGGTGTTAAAACTTTCTTGTTGATTCTGTCCCCATATAAAAGGTACTTTATCTGAGGTCAGATCAGTCAATGGCGATACTATTTCGAAATATCCTTTGATATGCCTTCTATAAAACTGGACAAACCCCAAGAATGATCGCAGCAACAGCGCGGTCAGACTCTGAGGGATTGGCCAAGTCAGTATCGCAGCCACTTTCTTCGGATCCATTTCTACCCCCTGTGGAGTAATTATGAATCCTAAATATTCAAGTCTAACCATACACAGTATAGTTTTCTTTTTATTTACATAAAGACTGGCTTTCCTCAAAGTACTGAACACTACTCTTAAGTGTTCACGATGCTCAGTAATACTTTTACTGAATATTAGAATATTGTCAATAAAATGTATTACAAACTTTTCGATATACAGATGTAGTAAATCGTTCATAACCATGAAGAATGTAGCCGGAGCATTGGTAACTCTGAAGGGCATTACTAAAAACTTATAATGACCAAACCTGCTTTTGAAAGCGGTTTTATGCACATCCTCGAATCTAATCCAGATCTGATGGTAGCCACACTTAAGATCTATCTTGCTGAAAATCACGGCTCCATGTAATGCATCTAGCAAATCATCAATCCGAGCCATCGGATACCTATGCTTAACAGTGATATTATTCAATGCTCTGTAATCTATACAGAGGCAAAACGTATCATCCTTTTTCTTCTTTAATATCACTGGCGAAGCAAAAGGTGAGAAACTTGGTTGAATCTGTCCCAACTTGAGGTATTCTTCCAGTTGTCTACGCACCTCCGCCTCTTAAGTAAAACTCATTCTATAGAGAGGTCTATTTACAGGTTCTGCCCCCGGAATCAGTTCAATCTTATGCTGAACATTCTGCTCTGAAGGTAACCCATAAGGTAGTTCATCCCTAAATCATTCAGAGAACTCCTCTGTTATAAGATTAGCCAGCTTGGCCATCTCACCACTTTGCGTAACATCAATGCTAGCCGAAGAATCATCAACCAGCTCTATCGATGCTGTGCAAAGGAATAAAAACTCTACTTAAGCTTTTCGGATTTCCATCACGGAAACCAACGGTCCTTGAGGTATATCTTTTTCACCTCGCAAGACATAAAGCACATCATTCATCTTGAATTGATATACGTGCTTTTTCCAATCAATGGCTGGATTCTTCCTAGAATGCCACGCCATACCCAGGGCTATATCTGCATGAGCAAGCTTGTTCATTTCAAAATGAAGCTTCTCAGCATAGTCCTGAATCCGAAGCTCCAACTCGGTAACCCTTTGGTCCCATACTTCGGTTGAACTTCCGTCTGCCATCCTGACTGTATACGCATAGTCAGATGGACTTGTTTTTAATTTCAGCCTCTTCACGAGCTTGGAGTTAATCACATTGTGAGTTGACGCCGAGTCAAACAACACAATGACATCATGATTGGCCACTTGCCCTTTCATTTTAATTAACTCCGTATCATTAAAGGCTATATACCCCGTTGCTGCGGGCTTAGATAGGATGTTATCAGGTGCACTCGTCACTAGCTTAGCAATAGACACACATAACAAACAAGGTACTAACCTCTGAGAAGATCCCGCTAGCCGAATCTGCATCTCTTCCACTCTAGGACTTCCCTCCATCTTCACGTCGCACTCTAAGATCACCATCTCAGCCATCTGACGATCTTTGTTACGTGGACTGAGGCTGAAGGCAACTAAAACATAAGCCTTCTCTCCTCGCTTTCTCCCTTTGTTGTGGGTTTAAGGGAGACTTAGACCAAGCTCGGGCTGCCATTGGGGTTACTTTCCTTTTCACTCCAATGGTGGTACTTGGTTTAGGAGTTTCAGCTGGTTTCGCCTGCTTGGCTTGACCACTCGGCTGAGAACCACTCCCTCTACTAGTCCATTTCTTCTTAAACCCAGATTTCTTCGGATACCCATACTAAGTTCCGACATGTGCAAACCCACTTGGCTTGCTACCCTTGGCATCTTCATAGTTCAGGGCTATAGCTATTGCATCATCTAGCGTGTTCGTGTACTTAGCCCGAACTTCCATTTTTATTCGATCATTCAATCCAAATATGAAATCTTTCACCTGGATTGATTGAGGTAGGGGTTCGTCAACCTTCATTACATTCTCTCGAAACTTATCAGTGTATTCTGCCACTGATAAATTTCTCTGACGAAGGCTCCTATATTGATCCCAAGCTTGGGATGCTTCATCAAGAGGTAAGAAGTGTTTCCTGAACTCTCTTTTAAACCCCTCCCAAGTAGTGGATGCTATACCATCTTTTTGTTGTTTAATCCACCACCGATCCGCTGCCTCACTAAACATGTGGGTGGCCTCGCGGATCTTCTTGATGTCATTTCTGATTTCACAAATGGCGAACGCCTCGTCCCATTTGTGTAACCAGGTCTCAATGACATCGGAGCTACGGTCGTTCATCCGACCATAATACTTTTCTGGTCTGTAATTGGCAATATTTGGCACTTTAGCCTTCCTAGGCTCGACCGTATGGACACTAGACTCCGGTTCCATTGGAGCCTTTCCCTTCTCCTCTCGAGAAGGTCTGGCAGACATATTGTGTATCGCTCTCCTAAGTTCAGACTGCCCTTCATTGGCCTGTAATTGCTGCGCTAACAACTGTTGCAAGGCATCCTCCAGCAATGCGATCCTGCCAGACAAAGTATGAGCTACTGGGCGCGACACCTGCTGGGTCGGCCGGACTCCTGATTCACCAGGGTCCCTCCTGGAAGCTCCTTCTTCTGCTTCCATTCAGTTCAATGGGTGTTTTGTTCTGTTTTGTTTTAGTTTTTTGTTTTCTTTTAAAACACCGCTAGAAAACTATATTTACAAACTGACGCAATTCAGTGTACTAACACTCTGACACAATTCCCTATACTAGGGAATTCCTGCAATCCCATATTCACACTGATCAGGCATTTAACACAGGCGTATATCTCAGACCGCGCTTTTCCCTATACTAGGGAAATTCCTGCAAACTGACTCTGACTGAAGCACACAAGCATATGCACAGGCATAATTTGTCCCTGCTACAACATTAAAGCCTCATGCAGGCTGATTACTCACAAGATCCTGTCTATGAAAGTAGAGCATCACCCGACTAAATCAAGAAGAAAAAAAAAAACACGAAACTGATGGAGGTCAAAGAGAGCTCCCTGGTCATCAACGATTTCGTCACAGCCTTCTTGGTTCCATGCAGATCCCGCCAACAGTCCACAATCACAGCCTTGGATCTACCTCAATACTGATCTGTGTTTGCGTGGCCTTTTATACTTGCCTATCCTGTTCAAGGCCCTATGCTCCTGCGCCAAATCTGCGTCCCAGAGCATTGTTGGATCGTCACCCCAGTCACGGATTACGAGCAGGCTGCGTGGCGTTGGAGATCTCTGAGTGTATGTGTGCCAAGGAAGCAGATCACGGGCTAGCCAGACTACTCTGCGTCACCTCTGCGTTCCAAGCTTGCAATGTGTTTGACGAAACGCACGGGTGGTGATGATCCCAAATATTAAACACTGACTTACGGGATCCCCACGCTCCAACAACGACTCAGAAGCCTCCATCAACAAGCCTCCGTCTGTCATAGATCACTTCAATATTCGTCGAATGCCCCGCATGGAATCTCTGTTGATCTGAGGTCAGTCACGGACTATCAACGTCGACGGGTCTTCCTCATTCCCGAGTTCCAGCTGTCGACTTGCCACCTATGCTCCAGGCCTGCTGTTCATCGTCACGGGCAGCTCCAATCCCTATGTCGAAGACCTTCTTATATCCCTTGCTTTCCTGCGCTCTGTGACAAGCTTACGTAGGCCTGTTCGTAGGCCAACGCCGGTCAATGTGTCAGCCAGTTCGTCAATCCCTTCCTGAACTCCTAACCTTGAGCTCTGATACCAAATATTACACACTCTACAACTATCTATTCCTACTGCAGATCACGGGAGCAGCACCATGAATATCCTCCCAGCCAAATCCTGCTGAAGCTGACGAGCAGACAGAGAATTTTCGATCATGAAACCATACGTGCCAATCCTTCTCTTCTCTCTCTAGCCTCAACAAGCCCCATCTCCCTAGATAGATCTAGATGCCACATGTCATCCATATAGGGCCTTCCTAATGCAACATTTCACCCCTCTCTTGGGATGCATTAAATCCTTTGCCCCTAGGCATAATCTTCGCATTAGGCCCTTAGCCTTAGATCTACCTAGTCTGGTGCTATCAACCCTCACCTAGGACCTTGACATTAATTCCCTCCCGATCATTTACATGAAGCGCAAACAAATATATTACAAAGATAGATCCTTTAAGGGAAATGTCGACTGATTCTTCCGAGGTCATGCTACCTCGGCTAGAGCGTAACAGAGACTACATTACTTCAGCACTGCAAGGTATTTGGGACTCTGGTGAGATGCCCGGGTCACTTACAGAAGGTCTCATCCACCTTATCCCGAAAGGAGGTTGCAGAAATCTAGTGTCCCAGTGGAGGCCTATCACACTTCTAGGGACTTGTTACAAAATTCTGGCCAAGGCAATCAGCCTCCGATTGCAGCCCCTTCTCCCTGATCTTATTCATGACACTCGGACGGGATTGTGCATGGCAAAAGCATTTTTGATAACATTCTCTCTTTCTGGGAAGCCTCAGAGTGGGCCATGCAGAGCGGCCAGAATCTAGCCATTCTACTTTTGGATTTTGAGAAAGCTTATGACAGTGTAGATTGGGGTTTTTTAGAGGGCACCTTTCTACATTTGGGCTTTACTGATGCTTGTATCAGAGGTGTTTCCTCCTTGTACAAGTCAGCCCACAGCCAGGTACTTATTGGTGGGGTAAGGGGTGAGAGATTTCAGATCTCCAGATCAGTCCATCAGGGATGCCCCCTTGCTCCTTTCCTTTTTTTGTTCGTGGCTGAAGCTATGAGTATCTATGTTAGATCTCAAGCTGACATCATTGGGCTGATACTTGCCATTAGAAGGGAAGAGAAGTTACTTGACAATGAGTTGGCAGATGGCATAGTAGTTTACTTGGATGCCACTCCACAGACGCTCATTTCTTTCAGGTTTTGCTTGGCGGCGGGGGCATAGATAAATTGGCATAAATCCAATGGCTTTTGGATCAGTGATGAGGACACTCCAGTTTGGGGGCTTGACTTAGGATTCACTTGGGTTCAGAGGGGTGTGCCTGTCAGGTATTTGGGCTGCCAGGTCGGCTTGGATATTTCTTCCACGCACCAGTTTGCTCCCATGTTGGAGAGCATCAGGAGGAAGCTCCTTTTTTGGAGCTCAGCCAAGCTGGATCTTGCCTCTAGAGTTGTGGTGGTCAACCAGGTCCTCTTGGCCACGGCTTGGTTTGTTTGTTCTTGCTGGTGCTATTCTAGGGACTGCATCACTCAGCTCAGGAAACCGATTAAAAATTTTCTTTGGAGTGGGCTTCCACATTTACAGTGCAGAGCTTTACTATGCAAGATGGTGTTGCGCGGACTTACGCCAGGGCAGGAACCGTGGAAGGCCTTTCTTATTAGCAACATACAGAGGTGCACATCTTATTCAGGAGGAGACTGGATGAGTAGTATTAGGTGGATCTTCACCACAGCACACCTCAGATCACCTTCGTCCCCTCTCATGGTTGCCATTGTGAAAGCATGGGCTTGTTTCAGAAGCACTCTTTGGAGGATTCCTCCTTCCTCTCATGAAGAGATTGATAGGCAACCCATCATGTGGAATGACAGTATTTTAGATGATCATGGTAGACCACTTGGTGCCTCACTCTACATGCAGTGGTCCGGGTGGAAGAGGGGACATGCATCATCTTTGGGGTCTTGGAAAGCATTCCGTAGGCTTCTAGAGGAGACCAAGTCTCAGTTGATAGGACATCTTGGAGCGAGTGCAAGGAGGATCTTTGCATATTGAGGCAGCCCTTTTAGAGGAGTGGGTAGACACAGATGATATGCCACTCACTTGCCCCACTTGAGCAGGTACTTTTACGAGAGGCCGTGTTCCGCTTCAGGTTTTGGCCTTTCAAGATGCACAGGAGGATGCGTTAGTTTTTAGTGTGCAGGATGGTGGCAAATTGCTTAGATCCACAGAGGACATCTTGCTTGAGTTTGCTTTTCAGCCTATCATGGTTGTAGGTCTTTTGGTGTAGGGATCTGATTCAGAGTAGTTTCTTGACCCAGACCCCCGGCTACTCTCCACCAGGTCTTGGAGGCTATGACTTTACGGGGGAGTTCCCATTAGGTGTTTGCAGTGTGACCCTGGAGAGTGGGAGTGGATTGACGCAGGGCATCGAGAGAAGAGCATCCCCTTCTTTCGTTACACGATCAATAATGCCAGGAGATTTCAGCTCACTAGTAGAGGTTGGAGACCTTCCAGAGTTCCTCATTGGGAGACATTTGATATCACTGTGGATCTGCAAAGGTGCTTTTGGAGGAGACTCTAGAAATCCCATAGGAATAGAAAGATCACTCTCTTCTTTTGGCTTTCTATCCATGGTGGGATTGCAGTGAACCTTTGGAGATCCAGGTTTGGAGTAGACCCTACTTGCCCTCGTTGCCGCTCTGCTTCGGAGACTATTGAGCATTGTTTATGGGATTGTAGACAGGTGAGGATGATTTTTTTTTATTTCCAAGGAAGAGACTTCTATTAAGTAAGAGAAAAAACCCGTGAGAGCAAGCTCAAAGCGGAATACATCATGAAATCATGAGGATAAATAAAAAACCCCCTCAAAGTGAGGTGGAAAATAACCAAGGCTGAGGCTGAAAGTGCCACCTCAACCCTGTAGTAGTCTCAGAGAAGAAAGGAGAATCCTTCCATTCCAGAAAGAAGCCCTCCTAGCTGAGGCTGCACGGAGTCTCCCTACATACCCGTCCATACGACCATCAAAGTATGTACGGTGTCTATCCAGATACTAGCCAATGTGTGCGAGGGAAGAACCTGAGTACCCTCCAAAGCCTCTGTGCATCTGGCTCTCCAGATATGCCAGGATGCTATGCTCGCTAGAATCTCCCAAGAAGTATCCACAGAGGCATGTACAGCTGTAAAAGGAAGGTGTGGTATCTCATCCAGCGAACAGGACTCAGTCCGATGACGTCAAACTGAAATGGCCCGAGAGGAGTCAAATCTCTCATAGAAAACCTGAGGTCCTATATGATAAAGCCAAGCCACTGAGCCCCATGTCATAAAAAATGGGGAGTGGGCAAAGTGACTGAAAATCCTGGCTACCCCCATCCAAATCATCCTCGCCTGTCTGCAATCCCATAAGCAATGCTGAATAGTCTCCAAAGCTGAGAGGCATCGAGGGCAAGTAGGGTCGGCTCCGAACCTGGACCTCCAAAGGTTCACTGCAATCCCACCATGGATAGAAAGCCAAAAGAAGATAGTGATCTTTCTATTCCTATGGGATTTCCAGAGTCTCCTCCAGAAGCACCTCTGCAGATCCGCAATGATATCAAATGTCTCCCAATGAGGAACTCTGGAAGGTCTCCAACCTCTACTACTGAGCTGATATCTCCTGGCATTACTGACCGTGTAACGAAAGAAGGGGATGCTCTTCTCTCGATGCCCTGCGTCAATCCACTCCCACTCTCCGGGGTCCCACTGCATATACCTGATGGGAACTCCCCCATAGACCCGGTGGAGAGTAGCCGGGGGTCTGGGTCTAGGAACCACTCTGAATCTGATTCTGCACCAGAAGAGCTACAACCTTGATAGGCTGAAAAGCAGACTCAAGCAAGATGTCCTCTGTGGACCTAAGCAATCTGCCACCATCCTGGATACTAAAAACGAAAGCATCCTCCTGTGCATATCGAAAGGCCAAAACCTAAAGCGGAACACCGCCTCTCGTAAAAGTACCTGCCCAAGTGGAGGAAGTGAGTGGCATATCATCTGTGTCTACCCAAACCTCTGGAAGGGCTGCCTCAATCTACAAGATCCTCCCTGCACTCCCTCTGAGATGTCCTGTCAACCTTGATTTGGTCTCCTCTGGAAGCCTGCGGAAAGCTTTCCAAGACCCCATGGATGATGCAGGTCCCCTCTCCCACCTGGACCACTCCATGTAGAGTGAGGCTCCCAGTGGTCTGACATGATCATCTAAAATACTGTCATTCCACATGATGGGTTGCCTATCAATCTCTTCCCGAGAGGAAGGAGGAATCCTCTGAAGAGTGCTTCTGAAACTGGCCCAAGCTTTCAGAATGGCAACCATGAGAGGGGATGAAGGTGATCTGAGGTGTGCTGTGGTGAAGATCCACCTAACACTGCTCATCCAGTCTCCTCCTGAAGAAGGTGTGCACCTTTGTATGCTATTGATAAGAAAGTCCTTCCACGGTTCCTACCCTGGCATAAGTCCCCGCACCACCATCTTGCAAAGTAAAGCTTCGCAACGTAAATCTGGATCAATAATATTGAGACCCCCTTCCTGTGTAGGGAGGATGAGGGTCTCCCAAGCCACCTTGGCTAAGGCATCTGTTGTGCCATCAAGCCCACTTTAGAGAAAGTTTCTAATCGGTCTTCTGAGCTGAATGATGCAGTCCCTAGAACGGCACCAGCATGAACAAACAAACCAGGCCGTGGCCAAGAGGACCTGGTTGACCACCACAACTCTAGAGGCAAGATCCAGCTTAGCTGAGCTCCAAAAAAGAAGCTTCCTTCTGATGCTCTCCAAAACGGGAGCAAACTGCTGCGTGGTAGAAATATCCAAGCCGACCTGGCAGCCCAATAACCTGATAGGCTCACCCCTCTGAACCCAACTGAATCCTATGTCAAGCCCCCAAACTAGAGTGTCCTCATCACTGATCCAAAAGCCATTGGATTTATGCCAATTTATCTGTGCCCCTGCGCCTAGCAAAATAAATCCAATGCTATCCTGAAAGAAGTGAGCGTCTGTGGAGTGGCATCCAAGTAAACTGCTGTGTCATGTGCCAACTCACTATCAAGTAGCTCCTCTTCCCTTCTGATGGGAAGTCTCAGCCCAAAGATGTCAGCTTGAGATCTAACATAGATACTCATAGCTTCGGCCACGAACAAAAAAAGGAAAGGAGCAAGGGGGCATCCCTGATGGACTGTCTGATCTCGGCCACTCTACATGGCCCACTCTGAAGCTTCCCAGAAAGATAAAATGTTATCAAAAATGCTTTTGCCATGCACAAATCTCGTCTGAGTGTCATGATTAAGATCAGGGAGAAGGGCGGAGGCCGATAGCCTTGGCCTTTAGTGGCGCTACTCACCGCCTCTCTGGCTATTTACTCACACCCGCCTGATCCCTCCGTGAGAGAGAGCTTTTGATTCCTCTCAAGGCTGCGTCTGATTTGTGAATGCAGCCCCGTCAGCTGCAAAACTGACCCCATGTATTCTTGTTTCTCCAAGTAATATAATCAGCACTGTTTTTTTTTCAACAAAAAAAAAGAAGTGTGATAGGCCTCCACTGGGACACTGAATTTCTGCAGCCTCCTTTTGGGATAAGGTGGATGAGACCCTCTGTAAGCGACCCAGGATCTCGCCAGAGTCCCAAATGGCTTGCAGGGCTGAAGTAATATAGTCTCCAATCATATCCCAAAATGCAATGAAAAAAGATGGGGTGAGGCCATCCAGACCTGGGCACTTGCCCTTGTGAAGGGCTGAAAGTGCAGTCCTGAACTCTGTGTTGGTGAAAGGTGCATCGAGTAGAACATGCATACCCGGATTCACCAACACAGGGATGCTCTGCCAAATAGCCTGTCTAGCATCCTCTCTATCATGTGTCTCAGGATCAGCAGTAAGAAGGGTGGCATAGAAATCTGAAGCTATGCGTAAGACATCATCAGGCTTTGTCTGTAAAACCCCATGTGAGTCAATAAGCTGGGATACACTCTCTCTACTATGTCTAGGGCCAAGAGTAGAGGAAAAGTGTTTATTGACTCTACAACCCATCTGAATCCAGAAGGACTCCTGTGCATGAAAGGCAAACTATGCTCTCTGATCAAGCAATAACTGTTGATGAGCCCTTGCTGCAGCAAAGCGCTCCTAAATCCAAGCATCTGAAGGCCGTTTTTGCTCTTCCCTCTGCAAAGCTGCCAACTATTTGCGAACACCAATCTCACGTCTGAGAATATCTCATCTCCTGGTTCAAGCAATTGAGCGGTAGAAGTCACTAATACCAGAAAGGGCAGCGGCTACATGTGATGGATATGGCTGCCCACATTGGACATGAGAAACCCATATCTGCAAGGGCTGCCTCTGTAAGGTCCTCCTCTGTGTAAAAGGCATTTGGAATCCTAATGCTGGTAGACCGGCCTCTCAAGTGAGGCTCTGAGATAGCCAGCACAACAGGAAAGTGGTCTGAAGTGGAAACCCAAGCAGCAATGCATACCGATCCACCTCTGTCTAGTGCCCAGTCATCTACATAGAATCTGTCAATGCGTGCATGAATAGGCATCTGCTGCCTCCTGTTCGACCAAGAGAACAGGAGAGACTGTAGCTGAATAAGAAAGGCATCATCCCACCAAGTATCTCTGCCACATAAGTGAAAAAGGAAGGCATCCCAATTTGCTCTCTCCAAAGAGTGAAGTCCACCTTCTCTACCCCCTTTTTTGTCTGACGGTAACTCGACCATGTTAAAGTCACCTTCAATCACCCATGAATCCACAATGGGGGCCCAGGAGAGCAAAGTCTTCCACATAAGGACACGTTCCCCTCTAATGTTGGAGGCATACAGGTTAAGGAAACCAACCTTACACCCTCCAATCAAAAGAATAATCCACTGAACTCTAGAGGGAATAATGACTCTGTGTCCAACAACTAAGGGGAGAACCGACTGCGAAACTGAAATAGAAGTGCCCCCCCTGGTGCCCAAGGCAGGCGACCAAAAAGTATGGCCAGAAAGCAACTTGCATGACTTGGCACAATCTCTAGAATCCATCCTGTGCGCTTGAATAAATAAGATATCAATGGAACCCCCAGTAACACCTGGATGAAGCTGATCCCGGATCAATTGTCTACGGTGGCGATGTGGGACGACGCCACCTAGGCCCTGTATGTTCCAACTAATAATCCTCATCAACGGGAGGATGTAGAGTGGAACACCTTACCCGACCTAGTGGCGGAAACAAACCCCTCAATAGGGGAAGACCTCCTGCTCGAGGAGGGAGGGATGGAACCAAGTGGCGGAAAATCAACAGGGGAAAAAACCCTGCCACCTGAAGAAGAAGCCCTGTCAACAGGAAACCCAATCACTGGCTCCCCAAAAGTAGCGGGCACAAACTCCTTCTCTGAAAAATTTGAACCATCTGCTAGGGCTGAAAACGAGTTCCTGTGAAGCAAGCCAGACACCGGAGTGTGAAGAATCCCTTCTGAGGGAAGAGGATCAATAGTGTAAACCATCCCCTTCCCCCTATCCAAGGGAGGAAGTGAGGACTGCTCGCTATCCTGTGTCTGCCCCAGCCGCGGAGACCTCTACTGCCTCAAGAAGAGCGTCTGGCACCGCTGGATCTAGGGAAGAAGCTGCAACCGTGGAGGAGGTCGAAGCTTCAGTGTCTCGGATTGTGCGAGGTGAGACTGGACGGACAGCTTGAGGTGAAGCAGAGTCCACTAATGTACCCTCGTGAACTGAAGGAGGGATCTGCACACGTGCCGAAACCCACTAGAGAGCGTCGCATGCCCCTGAGGTAGGTGGGGGTCGAGGAGCGGGTGATGGACCTGTACCACCCCCCTGTCGAGGCCGAGGAGCAAGTGTTGGACCTATACCACTCCCCTGTCCCCCCTGTCCACGGAAAGGGAGAGGAAGGAGAGGCAGGAAGGGGGAAGGCTGAGGGGAAAGGAGGGGGCGGGCTGATAGGGAGAGGAGAGGGAGAGGAAGGAGAGGAAGGGGCAGGGAGGGGCAGGGAGGGGGCGGTGCACAGGGAGAGGAGAGGGAGAGGAAGGGGCGGGGGGCGGGCTGAGAGGTAGGGAGGGGGCGGAGAAGCAGGCAGGGAGGGGGCGGAGGAGTAGGCTGAGAGGGGGAGGAGAGGGAGCGGGGGATGAAGGGAAGGGGGAGGAGAGGGAGAGGGGACGACGGTGGGCTGAGAGGCAGCGAGGGGGCGGAGAGGCAGGGAGGGGGCGGGGGAGCAGGCAGGGAGGGGGCAGAGAGGCAAGGAGGGGGCGGGGGAGCAGGGGGCGGGCTGAGAGGCAAGGAGGGGGCGGAGAGGCAGGGAGGGGGCGGGGAAGCAAGCAGAGAGGGGGCGGAGAGGCAGGGAGGGGGCGGGGGAGCAGGCAGGGAGGGGGCAAAGGAGCAAGCATAGAGGGGGAGGAGAGGGAGCGGGCTGGAAGGGGGCGGGCTGAAGGGGAGGAGGAGAAGGGAGGGAGGGGCTGAGGGAGAGGGAGGGGCTGAGGGCAAGGGAGAGAGGGAGGGACGGGCTGAGGGAGAGGGTGCAACAAAGGAGCGGGGAGGAGCAGCAGCTCGCCTCTTTTTGAGCTTCTTCTTTCCCCTTTTCTTGGGTACTGCTGGTGAGGATGATTTGGATGGGGATAGCAAGGATTTTCAGTTAATTTGCCCACTCCCCATTCTTTATGACATGGGGCTCAGTGGCTTGGCTTTCTCTTACAGGGCCTCAGGTATTCTATGAGAGACTTGACTCCTCTCAGGCCATTTTGGTATGACATCATCAGATTGAGTCCTGTTCGTTGGATGTGGTACCAAACCTTCCTTTTACAGATGTACATGCCTCTGTGGATACTTCTTGGGAGATTTTAGCGAGCATAGCATCCTAGCATATTTGGAGAGCCAAATGCACAGAGGCTATGGAGGGTACTCAAGTTCATCCCTGGCACACTTTGGCTAGTAGCTGGACAGACACCATACATACTTTGATGGCCATATGGATGAGTATACAGGGAGACTCCCATGCAGCCTCAGCTAGGAGGGCTTCTTTCTTCAGGGAATGGAAGGATTCTCCTTTCTTCTCTGAGACTCCTACAGGGTTGAGGTGGCACTTTCAGCCTCAACCTTGGTTGTTTTCCACCTCACTTTGAGGGGGTTTTATTTATCCTCATGATTTCATTCATTTGATTCCGAAAGGGGGTTGCAGGAATTCAGTGTTGTCTCAGTGAAGAATGTCTCAGTGAAGACCGATTACCCTGCTGGGTACCTTGTATAAAATCCTAGCTAAAGCTATCAGCCTTCGTCTGCAGCCCTTTCTACTAGATCTTATCCATGATATGCAGACGGGTTTTGAGCATGGTAGGAGCATCTTTTATAACATCTTCTCATTTCAGGAGGCTGCGGATGGCCATGCATAATGGCCGTAGGCTGACCATTCTACTCTTGGACTTTGAGAAAGCTTATGACGGGGTAGATTGGGACTTTTTGGACAGAACACTTACTCGTTTTGGCTTCTTAGATGCATGGATGAGAGGGGTGTCATCTCTCTATAGATCAGCCCAAAGCCAGGTCCTTATTGGTGGAGTCAGGGGGGATAGGTTTGAGATTACTAGATCGGTCCGTCAGGGATGCCCCTTAGCCCCCTTTTTATTCCTTTTTGTGGCTGAGGCTATGAGCTATTACATTAGAGCTTAACATGGGATTGTAGGGCTCAGGCTACCTCTAAGGTAGGAGGATGAGCTCTTAGACAGTGAGCTGGCAGATGATATGGCTGTTTTTTTGGATGCCACTCCACAGACACTGAATTCATTCAAGACAGCATTGGATTTGTTTTGCATTGTGGCAGGTGCACGCATTAATTGAAACAAATCCAATGGTTTTTGGATCAGTGTGATGATGACACTCCCGTATGGGGGATTGACATGGGATTCACTTGGATTCAGAGGGGAGTCTCCGTCAGGTATCTGGGATGCCAGGTTGAGGTGGGCATCTCTCCGGCACAACAGTTCGCTCCCGTTTTGGAGAGTATCAGGAGGAAACTCATCTTTTGGAGTTCTGCTAGACTTGACCTTGCATCCAAAGTTGTGGTTGTGAACCAGGTATTATTGGCCATTGCTTGGTTTGTTTGCTCATGTTGGTGTAGATCTAGAGGTTGTATCACTCAGCTCATGAGACCTATCAGGAACTTCCTACGGGGCGGTTTAGATGGCACCTCAGATGTTGTAGCTAGGGTGGCTTGGGAGAACCTCATTTTCCCCACTCGAGAAGGAGGTCTCAATATTATTGACCTGAACTTACAGTGTATGGCCTTGCTCTGCAATTTTGTAGTACGTGGATTGATGCCTAGACAAGAGCGCTAGAAGGATGCCTTGGGGAGATTGGTTGTACAGCAGCAGATGGATCTTTACTTCAGCCCATCTCAAATCTCCCCCTTCCCCTCTCATGGCTGCTATTATGAAAGCTTGGGGCTGCTTTAAAAAAACACTTCGCAGAGTTCCATCCACCTCTCGTGAAGAAATTCACAGGCATCCAGTCAAGTGGAATGACTGGATTTCGGATGACCATGGCAGGCCACTTGGAGTATCACATTATATGCAGTGGTCTAGATGGGAGAGGGGACCTGCTTCTACTGTAGGCGCTTGGCATGCCTTTATGAGACTTCCAGAGGATCAGAGACTTTTAGCAATTGGCCACCTTAGAGAGAGTGCACTCAGGATACAGCAGATATAGGTAGCCATTCCACCAGAGTGGATTGACACAGATGACATGCCACTCACAGAGTCCACTTGGTGGGGAGCGTTTTCAGGATTGGGCATTCCATTACAAATTATTGCACTGTAGGATGCACATGAGGATACCCTTGTCTTTAATGTTCAGTTCGAGAGGCAGACTTACCGGATTTTTTGATGATATTTTTTTGGAGGTTGCCTTTCAGCTTGTCAGGATTGCAGGTTTCATGGAGTGGGGCACGGACTCACAGTGGTATGTTGACCCTGATCCTCTTCTCCTTGCGCTGGGGTCTTGGAGACTCTGGTTATATGGTGGTTTCCCTATTAGGTTCTTGCAGTGGGACCCAGGGGAGTGGGTTGCAATGGGACCCAGGGGAGTGGGAATGGATTGATGAGGGGCACTGAGAGAAAAGCATCCCCTTCTTTCGTTATACAGTCAGAAATGCCCAGAGATTTCAGCTCAACAGTAGAGGTTGGAGGCCCTCCAAAGCCCCTCGTTGGGATAGGTTTTCAGATTTTTGCAGTTGTGCGAAAAGACTTTTGGCGTAGGCTCTAGAAATCCCTCAGGAATAGAAAGATCACTCTTTTATTTTGGCTTTCTATTCATGGAGGGATTGCAGTGAACCTGTGGAGATCCAGGTTTGGGACTGTGACCCTATTGTCCTCGTTGCCACACATCAGTTGAGTCAGTACATCATTGCCTTTGGGAGTGCAGACAGATGAGGACAATTTGGGAAGGTGTTGCTAGGATTTTCAGCATCTTTCATATAGTACCTTTCTATATGACTTGAGGTTCAGTGGCTTGGTTATCTCTTATTGGCCCTTAGGTGTTTTCGAGGGACATGATCCAGATCAAGCTCTTATTGTACGGCGGCACTCAATGGAGTCTTGTTCCCTCCAGGATGTTTCCTTCACTCCTTTCAGAGCTGCTCATGCCTCAGTAGACATGTCTTGGGAGATTTCGGCTAGCATTGCAGCTTGGCATATTTGGAGAGCCAGGTGTACAGAGGCGATGGATGGTATCCAGGTTCACCCTTCCTAGGCTATGGCCAGTATTTGGACCGACACAGTACACACTTCCCAAGCTATGGCCAGCAGTATTTGGATCGACATAGTACACACTCTGATGGCCATTTGGGCGAGCATACAGGAATCCTCCCGAGCAACCACTGCCAGGAGAGTTACTTTTTTTAGAGTTTGGAGAGGATCTCCTTTCTTCTCTGAGTCTCCCTCAGGGTTGAGATGGCATTTTCAGCCTCCACCTGGTTCTTTATTAGATCATTTTGAGCTGTTTTTTTCCTCATGCATTGCATGATGTACTCCCGCATTTGAGCTTGCTCTCGCGGTTTTCATTCATACTTAATGAAGTAATTTTCTTGAAAAAAAGAAAAGCATCATGAGAGATCCTCAATTCCTATTTCACCATTATTGTGCTATGCATGAGACCCTCAAATGGGCACTGTTTCTATATGCATGGCTATATTGAGGTTTGACTACAAGACCCCATTAGAGTCAATCAATTGAGAAACACTCTCTCTACAAAGTCTAGGACCAAGAGTAGAGAAAAAGTTTGTATTGATTATTTTCCCATTTGTACCCTGAAAGTGTCGCATTTATGATATGAAAGATCAGCTCTAGATTCCATAGGAGTCTACTCATGAGCTCGTGCTATGGCAAGGTGCTTGTGAACCCAGGCATTTGAAGGTCTTTTCTGATCCTCCCTTTGGAAGGTTGCAACTTTTTATGGATGAAAATCTTTTATCAAAGCATATCTAGTCTCCTAGTCGTTGTGACATAGTGCTAAAGACCGTCACAACTTGCTTCAGATATCGGATGGCTCCCTCTTTTAACAAAGGATCAAGATTGATCATTGTTAGGATTAGGTCGCATATGCGAACTCTTTGAGCATTTTGACAGGGAAGAATTGCTCATAGGATCCCTCCTTGGTTCTTGCTCCTCCCCGTCAAAGGTGGAGGGTAGTCAGGACTGAAGTACTTACTTCACCTGATCATCACTCATAATCAAGACAAACGGGCGTTCCATTACATAATGCTTAAAAATTTCAACCTAAATACATGTGAATACAAAAGGATGGCCCATTACATAAGCTTACTTTTTTTCCATGGATTGGGGGATTAAGTGCCTACTTTATCTAGCCATCACTCACTATAAATAAAAAAGTATTTTCCATTACAATTTTCAACACAAGAAAAAGCACATGCCTAGCAGCTTCTATGTATCAGGTTTTGGTGTCAAGTATCTGTCACGAGGAAAATCGAATTGGATAGATGAACCAATCCTCACTTTTCCCTTGTTGGGGTTTTTTAATTTTCCAAGTAAAAACTCCCGAGGGACGAGTGGACAAAAGGTGGGAGGGGTCAAAATATATAGTCTCAAGTTATTTTTGGGGAGCATAATATTCTAAATTTTTTCAAGGGATATGACATACTAATGAATAGAGATAGATATAAGTATACCTTTATATAATGTCCACAAAGAAGGAGTCATAACTTTTGCTCCTTACCTCGGATTGAGGAGCAGTAAAAAGAAAAATGTTCAAAAATTCATGATCTATGCAATGGTAGGATTAAAATTATATTTTTGAGAGGTATACAAGAGATTAATTGAGAATTTCAATATGTATATGAAATTTACAACTTCTCCCTCATTCATATTATGGTAGGAAGGAGTTCAATAGGGTCTACATTTCCTTAAAAGTACTTAGGTTTGGAGAATTTGGAATATTTTAAAAATACCTCTCTTTTTATCCCATATTTGATAATATAGTAGAGATGAATTTATGATTGATTATAATGGCTTAAGTATGAGGGTTTTCAATATCTCTTTCACACTCATCCAAGGAATATGGTATACATTGTTACATGGGAGCTTCTTAATACTTCAAATATGGGACTCCTAAAGCTAAGGGAAACTCTTTTAAATCCATTGAATTACCATAGTTCTCAAAAGATATTACAGTAGGGAGGGATTTATAAGAGTTTCTAAAGTGTTCACTATTTGTTCATATATAGATGATGTTCTCTAAAATGAGGGTTATAATGATAAACAAGTAAGTATTGAAGAGACATGGAGGTAGGAGAATGCCAAGCTAACTAGGAACAGAGTAGCTCCAATCAGATTAGAGCCAAGGGCAAGAGAAGGGGCCTACTGATCATCAGAAGGTGGAGGGACAACTCTAATTGGAACCCAATGCACGGTAGAGTAGGAGGAGGATGCACAAAGGTTGTAGCATGTGTAGGTGATGGTAGAGGAGCACTCTATTGGGGTTGAGAATTATCTACACCAGAAGGCTTTTGGGACTATTTTTATCTCTTAGCAATCCCTGCCAAAATGCCCAAAGATCCTACCAATTCTCCACTGGTCTTGCGTACCTACAATCTTGACTATTTGATGAAATAGAGAACCATCAAGGTGCTCGAGTATGATATGGTCATCGGAATGTTAGGGTCAAAAACAAGGATCCTAACTCAATAAACTCTTTTGATCTTACCACCTCTACCCGATTGAAAAAGGGAAACCCCCAAGGGAGGGGATTTTAGAAACCAATCCAAAAGTAGCTCTAATCATGGCAAGGAGCCAATGGTAACAGAATATGATGAAGGGAGATGCCGTCTACTTGTCCTCCTCCATAGGGGAGAGCCGCCTCATCGGAGAGGACGCTCTTCCAGTGTCAGGATTCTAGATGCCTTTTATGCAGAGGAGAGCCTCACGGAGGATATTTTATAGATTTGGGTTTCTCACATACAGGGTGGAGTTGTCCGCCCATGTCAGGTAGCTGCAACCTTATCTGGAATTAGTGACTATTATCATACAGTCGCTGATTCCATTAGACGTGAGATTGGTATATGCCAGCAGTTAGCGTCCCTTCAGAGGGAAGAGCAGAAGAGGCCCACAGATGCTTGGATTCAGGAGCGCCTTGCTGCAGCAAGGGCTCAGATACAGATATTGTTGGATCAGAGAGCAGAGTATGCCTTTCATGCACGGGAATCCTTTTGGATTCAGATGGGTGGCAGGGTCAACAAACACTTTTTCTCTTCTCATGGACCCAGACATAGTAGAGATAATGTCTCGCAGCTTGTTGACTCAGACGGGGTGTTATAGTCAGATCCTGATGCCGTCATGCATGTAGCTTCAGATTTTTTTGCATCCCCTTTTCACTGCAAATCTGGGCACACAGGCCATAGATGATGCTAGAGAGGTTATTTGGCAGTGTATCCCTCTATTGGTGAAGAATGAGATGTATGTTTCTCTTGATGCACCTTTCACCAATGCAAAATTTAAGACTGCATTACTTGCCCTTCACAAGGGCAAGTGCCCACGTTCGGATGGATTTACCCCTTCTTTTTTAATTACTTTTGGGAGCAGATTGGTGATCACATTACATCAGCTCTGCAGGGTGTGTGGGACTCTGGTGAGATGCCTGACTCACTTACAGATGGTCTCATTCATCTCATCCCAAAGGCGGGTAATAGGAATCTAGTGTCACAATGGAGACCCATCACTCTATTTGGCACTTTTTACAAGATTTTGGCAAAAGCCATCAGTATGTGGCTATAGGTTTTTCTTCCAGATTTGATTCATGACACACAGACAGGGTTTGTGCATGGCAGAAGTATTTTTGATAATATTTTCTCATTTTGGGAGGCCTCAGAATGGGCCATGCAGAGCCGCCAGAGGATGGCCATTCTACTCTTGGACTTTGAGAAAGCTTACGACAAAGTAGACTGGGACTGTTTAGAGAATACTCTATCTTGCTTTGGTTTTTCAAATGCATGGATTAGAGGAGTATCCTCTCTATACAGATCAGGTGCTTATTGGGGGGGTAAGATGGGACAGATTGGAGGTACCGTTTCAGCCAGTCAGGATAGTGGGTTTCATGGAGCATGGCTCTCTTTCACAGTGGTACTTGGATCCTGGCCCGCTACTCATTGCCCTGGGCTCATGGCCTTAGGCTCATGGAGGCTGTGGCTCTATGGAGGTGTCCCAATTAAGTTTTTGTAGTGGACCCTGGGGAATGGGAGTGGATAGATGAAGGGCACCAAGAGAAGGGCATCCCCTTCTTTCGTTACACGGTCAGTAATGCCAGGAAATTCCAGCTCAACCGTAGGGGTTGGAGGCCCACCAGAGCTCCTCATTGGGAGAATTATCAGATTTCTGCAGACTTGCAAAAAAAATTTTGGCAGAGGCTTTGGAAATCCCACCGGAATAGAAAAATCACTCTCTTCTTTTGGCTTTCTATTCATGGTGGGATAGCAGTGAATCATTGGAGATCCAGATTTGGGGCTAACCCTACTTGCCCTGGTTGCCTTTCTGCTTCAGAGATAGTACAGCACTGCCTTTGGGATTTCAGACAGGCGAGAGTCATATGGAAGGGGATTGCAAGACTTTTCAGCACTTTTGTTCGCCTCCCCTTCTATATGACCTGGGGATCAATGGCTTGGCTCACTCTTTTAGGGCCCTAGGTTGAAAGGTAACCCTCCTCTATGACACATCATGACAAATGAGTCCAGAAGGCAGGAGGGAGATCTCTAGTAACCAATCTGTACTGCCTTGTTGTCTGTTGATACACATCCTCTCTGAGACTAGATCTATGCCTAAAATGAGGATCTGAATGGGAATTTCAATCCCTCTCTTGGCATAAGTGAGAAGAAGATCAGAGGCCTGAGACATCATATCATCAAAGAAGGGTGACTGAGGGATGAACTTGTCGCACTCTATCTCTACTGCTAGCTACTCCCAATCATCCGGCCTATCTGAAAACTTTGGAGTCTGCTAATGTATGAGAATAGGACCTTGAGCCAACAAATGAAGTCCAGGAAATAAGTATGTCCATCAGCCTCGAACTTGAGGGAGTATCTCGCAAGACACTCCTCGTAGGCACCAATCTCTAGATAGAGCGACTAGATAGTGGTGTCCGCATGAGAATGTTGGAACGTGATCCACTCCCCTACAAATCCTCCATAACAAGAGATGACTCATGTGGTGTTAGTGGAATCCTCTATTCTAAATGATGCCCTGCTATAAACGTAAGTCCACAGTTGGGACTCAGGTGAGCATCCTATGTCCAACATGGTCTCTAGGACCTCCAGAGTTGTTGACCCAAGCACAGCGGATCTCATATCTCAAGCTCTATATGAGAAGAGAGTGGAATATGACTAAGAATGAGATCTATATATTGTGCTGCTACTAAAGTGTGGATCTCCTAAGACTGAGATGACATACCGCTAAGACTGAGATGAGGATCCTTTGAAGATATTGAAGTGTGAATCTCCTAAGACTCAAGCATGCGTAGTGAACCTGCAATGGACTGAACTACTGCAACAATTAGTCATCTTTACCATCTTTGACTCTGACTCTGGTTGTCTCTGTCTCTGTTTGTGTCTCTTTCTTTGTTTGGTCTGCCTGTCCTCTTGCCACGGTGCTCTCCTTGGAAAGCACTAACCTCTGGAGGCTAAAGAGGGGCTGGAGGCTTAGGAGGCTGCTGAAAAGGCTCATGAGGAGAGGGAGGCTGATGAGCAAGATGCACACATGTGCCATGTATGACTTGAGGGTGTTTGCTCGGGCAATCCCTAATTAAATGTCCTCTTCTATTGCAGAAGAGACACTGATCCGGAAGGCATTCATACCAAACTTTTTGAGGAGGCTGAGCTGGAGATTGAGAAGGCTCATGAGAAGGGGGAGACTAAGGAGCAGGAGGCACACATGTGACATGTCTAGCTTGAGGGTGTTTTTGCTTGGGTAATCCTTGATAAAATGTCCTTTTGTATGCTAGAAGAGACACTGATTAGGAAGGCCCTTATATGTAAGTCTTTGTCCTCCATCACCCATGAAGTATGAGTTCACAGTTTGGCAGAGTCTAGGGCAATGGATACACTTCACCTTGGTGGCACCTATATCTGCAAAGTGACGGCATAGAACGATCTCACACTTGCCTAAGCATTTATGCCAAGGCCACATATGCATTACTCTACTCTGATAATGTAATGGTGAACTCATGGGTCCTTCCTGTGCTTCCTCAACAACCTACAACCAATTGAAAAGTAACCTCTACCTAGTAGCTATGACACCTAGCATGGCCATGTTGGTGTATACCCACAGTCAAGGAGCTGCTGAGCTTTGCCTAGCAGAAACCAATAATGTATGTCAATCTAAAGCCCTCTTGTGTTGCATCTATCATCTCTACTAAGTCGGAAGGGAATGTGACAAGGACCTAGACTTCCTCAGGTTGTTCGATGGGAGTGGCATTACTGTCCTCGGTTGTCACAGCTTATGCTATGTGAGGGTGAGAAAATATTGCTACTTGAACAAAAAGGGTGGATACTTGTGCTTGGGTTGCTCATGAGGACTTCTGTCTGTACCTCATGAATAATCCATGATGAACCACTTCCTCAAGCACAACTAACACCACACAACTAGCTCACAGCTTCTATGGATAGCCACAGGCATAACAAACTCACAACCCCCAATTACCATGATAGCCACAGGCAAAGACAAGCTAGTACCACAACAACTGCCTTGATCAAGCATAAACCAATAATCCCCAAAATGCTACCCTTGCTAGAATTTGAGACTAGAGAAGCCCCATTGCAATGCCTACCCTCGATTGAAGGTCCATAAGATGTCTTACAGCAAGGAAAGACAAAGCTGAAATTTATTAAAATTACACTAGCACAAATAGATGTTGAAGTGGTCAGCTTCAAATGCAACAATGCCCTAAGCCTGAGGATAAACTAGCACACTATCTAGTATCTTCCATGACGCATCCACTATATTCCTCAATTTAGTGGAAAAACCTTCACAAGCATCCAAGGAGGAAAGGAGGCACAATAATGTGACCCAGGTGGCAAAATGGAGGGGCAAGAATTTCGAGCATGTCGAGTATGCCCAAGGATTCGAGTAACAACTCGTAGGTCATTTTTCAGGTGACGCGTGCTGGACATAGCAAGAAACAAAACACATCTCTAAAGGCAGCGAATCAATAGCACACAAAAATGATGAACAACAACACATTGGAAAAACAGGCTACTCTAAATATGACGATGAAGAGAAATGTGCTGCTTTTTTAAAGAAAAACAGGCTGTCCAACTGTAGCGATGAAGCAAGGTTAGCAACGACAGATGGTAGGCAGGGAAGATGGGGACAGGAAGAAGATGGTAGTGGATACCAGCAAGGGCCCTCACTTCAGTCCAAGATCTTTGGCTTTTACTAGTTTTTGGAAAGGATTTTCATTCAATGCAATAGTCCTTTTCTCCTTTCACCGGTGGGGATTGAATGGATATAGCTCTTTTCTCCTTCCACAGGTAGGGATTAAATGGATAGTACTAGGTGGATAATTATTTCAGCCCATCTCAAGGCTCCCTCCTCCCCTTTTATGGCTGCTATTTTGAAATCTTGGGCTAGCTTCAGTGGTAATCTTTAGAGAGTTCCCTCTTCCTCTCGAGAAGAGATGGATAGGCAGCATGTGATGTGGAATGACAATAACTCGATAATCATGGTAGAATGCTTGGTACTTCTCACTATAAGCATTGGTCTAGATAGAAGAGAGGTCTTGCTTCCTCTGTGGATTCTTGGAAGGATTTTAAAAACCTTCTAGATTATCGCAGACTCCAAATAGTAAGTCACATAAGAGGAACTACAGGGAGAATTTAGTAGATTATGTAGTCGCCCCCTTGGATTGGGTTCATACAAGTAATAGGCCTCGTCGCTTTCGATCTACTTGGCTTGGGGCTTTTACAAGGTCAAGTATCCCACTTCAGGTCATAGGAGTACGATTTTTAGACAAGGATGCCTTGTGTTACGCTCAAGTCGAGGTAACATGACCTCAGAAGGGTGAGTCGACATTTTCCTTTAAAGGATCAATGTTTGTATTATATTTGTTTCGGCTTCATGTAAATGATTTAAAAAAAAGGAATAAAGGTCAAGGTCCTTGGTGAGGGTGACATGGCACTAGACTAGGTGGATCTAAGGCTAGGGGACCTAAATGCATGAAATGTGCCAAGGGGCAAATAGTTTTAATGATATCCCAAGAGAGGGGTAAATGATGCATTAAGGAGGGACCCTAAAATGAAGACATGTGGCATGCTAGATCCATCTAGGGAAATTTAGGGCTTGGTGGAGATTTAGTAAGCAAGAGCTTCAATGAAAATTTTTCGTGAGAAAGCTTACGACCACTGAGATTGGCTGGGAGGATAATTAATGTGTCAGCGCCCGTGATTCAATGTAACAAGCTAGGAGCAAACAGATTGTAGCGTATCATTTGGTATCAGAGCGCAGATTTGGGATCTTGTCGAGTTTGGAAGGCTAACGATGAATTAAGGAAGGATTTCTAGTGATTTCCAGTCGCGATCAGAGAAAAAGACTACGGGTAGTTCATTTGGTATCGCAAGAGGTCTAGGACTGGCTAGGCATATGACGATGGACAATACGGAGCCCAAATTCTACACAGATCGTGATTTGGCAGTTCGTCAGTCTGGGTAGCGTTGATGAGCAGCGCACGACGAGAGCTACTATGTGGTCATGGAACTAGCTGTTGTGATATCTAGGGCATTAATTGTTCACAGACGTCATCGCAATTCAAAGAACCAGGGAGGATGTTGTTAACCTCCAAGCTTGAATAATTAATTTGCAGGATATCAGGATGGTGCATGTGCTGGTCACGGTTTGGTGCTCCTTGGCATCGCGTGAGGAATTTGGTTAGTACTGAAGACTGGGACGGAACATTATAAGGATTGGCTGGCGTTCGTATCGTGGGTCAATTGATGTGTGAAGTCCGTGAGTAAAATCGTCACGTAGAACAGTCTTCCTCGTCATCGAATTGATCACTTTGGTGTGGCTGTTAATTATGTTTATTTACGGGTGCTATTTTGGAGCGTGAAACAGTTTAGCTTGGGGCTAAGGTCACAATAGTATCTGGTGGAATTTGGTGAAGGAGATTTGGGGAGCAGACAACCGTTGGGATGGTGGTATTGACAGGAGACACGTCATTTAAGTTCTTTGGACTTTGAAGAAGAAAAAAAAAAAGAAGAGAGAGAGCCACATCATCCATTCAGGACAGATTATAAATGCAGATTTGGAGTGGCTTACAGGGATTGGTTGATCTCTTCGTGCAGTAGAAATATAACCAGGGGGCTCTCTATGCCTTCTAAGCTTTGTTGGAGTATTTGCTTGTTTATTTGCCTCCGTGTTTGAGTCAATTTGGATTGTAGGAGTTTTCCCTAGTACAAGGAAAAGTGGTTTTGGTTACAGTGTGATATATGCTTTGTAAGCTGTAAATTTGGAAGTTGGACTTTCGAATTGTAATTACAGTTTCAAGCGGTGTTTTATTTATTAAAAAACACACACACACACACACTTTTTTTTTTTGTAAAACCAAGATACTTATATTATAAAACATTCATTTACATCCAGGCCATGCTCAAAATAGAGCTACAGCCCTATCCATCAGAAGCAGTAAAAGAAAAGTTGAATACAAGAAACATCCAAATCTTCCTCATGTAAGGCATCATATAAAGACTGCCTTAATGAGGCTCTGAAAAACTCATAAGGATGCTGAAGAGGAGAATTCAGGTATGCTTGAATGCGCTGCAGCCAGAGGGTCCATAAGGCCCAGTATCTGATCCAGTGGAAGAAGAGAGAATACTGTGACAAAGAAGCTGATAGTTTGCCATACATCCAGAAAAACCTGTAGAATCTGTGTGCTGGAAATCTGAGAGATAAAAAATAGGAGATTCTATCTAGAAGGTCTCTGGAATATGAGCAAAACCACAATAAATGCGGAATACTCTCCGATGCAAGGTGACATCTTGGACAGAGAGATGAAGCTATTCGTCGTTTAGCCAATTTCACTCCCACTGGGAGAATACCAACAATACATCTCCATAAGAATAGTCTTTGCTTCAATGGCATTTTCAACTTCCATATCATTTGCAATCTTCCTTTCCACCAGGCTGATGATTTGTTCAGATGCCATAAAGAATTAGCATGATGGGCAATCCAAGGAGGAGGTAAAATTAATCTATAAGCCTGTATAGATGTCAATGACTGCAAAGGCTTAGAAGAAATGCTTGAACATGAAGACTGAAGGTGCCAATCTTGAAGCCTGTCCCTGCCATTCAATGTCGGAATCGGAACCAGAGGAAGTAGGAGATCAGCAATAGCTTTCCAAATAGATCTATGATGCATTGCCAGGTTGTATTGTCTACATGCTGCTGGAAAAAGGAGAAGATTTCCTTGCATATCTACAACATCATCAATGAACCGAATACCCATTTTCATAAGATTGTAAGCTCTAATGGGTTGTTGAACAGCAAGGGGAGAGGAAAACACAGCACTCCAATGAATACTCTCCAATCTGAGTGATGAAGCTAGAGAAGCAGGATGAGGAGACCATTTGATGTGAGAGAGTACTTGCTTCCAATCCTGAATCAAAGGATTGGAAAATGGACAAGCAGGGATTTTACCTTGAAATTTTCCAAGTACTACTGCCGATGGATCTACTATCCAATGTCCATAAGCTTGTGTGCGCATCTGACCACACAAAATTGCTAGCATAATAGACCAAGGCTGCTCTTGTTGAAAGAATGTTTTGAGCATAGTGATCTTTCTTGCCAACACATGATATTTGATGTTTATTATATTCAAACCACCATGCATTCTGGGTGAGCAAAGCAAGTCCATTTTGAGCAACCGTAAAGCTTTTTTATGAAGCTTGGTTTTCCAAAAAATCTCCATGGCTTGAGACATAAAGGATGAGAGATCTCGAGATGACCAATGTAATAGAGGAAGGTAGAACTGGACATAAGCTAGAACAATAGACTGGACAATTCGAAGCCGTACATGCAGAGGCCATGTGGAAATCTTCCAATATTGTAATTTGTCCTGAATTTTGTTGAACACCCATAACATTTGTTGCTTATTACTGATTTTCCAGCCAATAGGATAACCCAAATGTCTGACTATATTTTCCGGTTGAATAATCTGGCCTGGCCACAGAATAGCATGCCAATCACAAAGCTTGAGAGGCATGAGTTTTGATTTCTGAAAATTAATTTTAAGACCAGCTGCCAACCCAAAATCTGAAAGGGTATCCATCAATAGTCGAATCTCCAATGGGCTGTTCTTTAGCATGAAAAATGAATCATCTGCATAGGCCTGCGCTATGAAGGGTCGTGAACCAGAAATCTGAAGCCCCTCTAGCTGTCCAGTATCAACCATGTGATCCATATAAAGAAGCAATGGATGTGAAGCGATGGCATAAAGCAAGGCACTGAGAGGACATCCTTGTCGAACCGAACGTTCGAGAGTCCAAGACTCAGACAAATGTTTCCCTATAAAGCATTGTGCAGTAGAATTTGAATAAAGCCAATATATGACATTAGATAGCTTTGGCCCAAAACCAAGTTTTTGCATGATTTGAGAGACATAATCCCACTGTACTGTATCAAACGCCTTTGCCACATCCACCTGCATGACCAACACATCTTGATCTGAATATTTAGCATATTCCATTGCAATAAGAGTGTTAGTGATATTGTCATGTATATGCCGTCTTGGAACAAAACCATATTGCCTGGGATGAAGTCCATCATGAAGGATATCCTTTATCCGATGTACCAACATTTTGGCAATCAGTTTGTATATCACCGGCATCAAAGTAATTGGTCTCCAGTCATCCATAGTCTCACAAAGAATCTTTTTGGGCACAAGCCTCACCAGACCATGCTTCCAAACTGAGGGAAGATGTTGGTGCTGCCATGCTGCATTAATAAACTGCAGAATTGGACCCTTCATTTCTTGCCAAAAGGCTTCAAAAAATTCAACCGTCAGACCATCCCAGCCAGGGGATTTATGTTTACCCAAATGCTTAAGGGCTTCCTCCAGTTCATCATCTGAAAAAGACATTTCCAGCATTAAGGCTTTTTGCGAGGAGACAATGGGAGAAACAAGCTCAGTAAATCTGTTACGAGCCAATGCAACCTGAGGTGCAGAAGAAGAAGGCTGAGAATACAGGAGCTGAAAGTGATCCAGACATTGTTTTTCAAGCTGAGAGAGAGATTGGGTCCAGAGACCATCTGATTTCCTTACCCTCATGATAGATTGACTTTGCCTATGTGCATGTAAGTTCCGGAAAAAAGATTTAGAGGAACAGCCCTTATCTAGCATGGGTTTAACTCTGGCCCTAATCTGCCATTTAGACAGCTTGCGTTTGTCATTGGCATCAATTATAGAGGAGGCACAAGATAATAAATGCTGTTCAGAATCAGATAGAGATCTTTGATGACTAATCTGTACAAGATACTGCTTGTATGATTTTGCCCACTGGATATGCTGTCTAGTTTCTGCCAAGTACCATCTTCCATATTCCTTGATGACATTTTGAATACGATTTATGAAAGAGATCCAAGCAAATTCCAGATCCTCCTGAGCATGGGATAGCAATGGCCTGCAAGCCAGTCTGATCATATGCTGAAATTTTTCATGAGAAAGATAGAATTGATTAACCTGTAAATTTCTGACTGAGGAGAGCTGCAAATCATCCAGAGGCATACCAAAAGAAAGGGTGAGCCAAAGTGGAGTGTGATCAGATAGTTGTTGTGAATAATCAGTCCACATCTGACATGTATATTCATCATATTGCTGAGCATGAATGAGATAAAATCTATCAAGCCTGGCCCAATAATCTGTGAAAGCATTATGATGATATGTAAATCCCATCACTGAAGGATGAGTTGCTGTCCATAAATCTGCAAATCGAAGTGATGATGTCATGTGTTCCCATTGCTGGATTTCAGAGGGCAGCATATGTGAATTATGCGTGGTATTGTCCTTCCAGTGAGGAGAATTGTTGAAATCCCCACAAAGTAGAGCATTAGAGGACCAAGGATATTGCTTTATGGAATTCCACATTTGAGCTCTGGAAGCTGAATTTTGAGAGGCATACAAAGATCCTATTTCAAAAATCTCTCCATTGATCATACATTGAATAATCATCCATCTTCCACCTAGATCATTATGTGCTATCAAGGGTTGCAGATCATGTCTGGCTAAAATGCACAGCCCAGAGAATTGTTTCGATCCTGAATAGAATATATCATATCCTGAAAAAAACCCACGCTGTCCAGCAAAAAAATGCTGATTATGCTCTTGGAGACATACAACATCCGGATGAGTTGTATTTATATAATGCCAGAGAAGCCTCCATTTATTCTGGTTGCAGAGGCCCTGTATATTATAGGAAAAGCATTTAAGAGAAACACTCATGAAAATATATACAAGATAATGTTCGGTCTTCCAAAAGAGCGGGAGGCCTCAAGCCTCTGCCATTGCCACAGGGTGTGTGTGTGTGTGTTCAAGTGTGTGTGTGTGTGTGTGTGTGGTGTGTGTAGTGAGTGTGTGTGTGTGAGAAGGAGGTGTGTGTGTGGTGTGTGTGTGTGTGTGTGTGTGTGTTGGAGTTGAGGAGCGTGGGTGTGGTGCGACGGACGTTGTGCACGTACGGTGAGCGTGTGTGTGAGAGAGGGTGTGCGATGCACGTACGGTGAGCGTCGTTCATCGTCGTCTTTGGCGCCCGTCGCTTCGTCAGTACCATCCTTCGCTGTTTGTTGCTTACCTTTCCATCGCTGCTCCGTTTGACCCTGCTCGTCATTTCTTACCTGCAGTCTTCCTTCCCAAAGCCCTTACATTCCGTTCGTGTTTTCCCCCCTTTATTTATTCCGTACAGCCCTTCAACTCTTCTGTACAGACTATCCTTTGTCCCGTACAGCCCGTCGGTGATTCCGTACATTTTCCCAGTCCTTTCCTGTATTTCCCCAATCTGACCGTACAGTGCTTCATCTTAGCGTCCGTACAGCCTGCGAGCCTTTCTTCGTTCCTATCCGAATCTCCTTGTTTGATATCTGTTAAATCCCTTAGCCTCCATGGCAGAAGCAAATAAGTACTATGTCAAGAGAGCCCTCTCTCCTGAACCCAAAAGACAATCAAGGGAAGCCTCTTCTCCCATAGCTCCTTCTTCTGAAGATGCTTCTTATGTGTTTGATATGCTGAATGATGATTTTCAACAAAGCAGCAGGGAATGGATTCAACCTGCTCCGGAACTCACTTACACACACACACACACACACACACCCTCATTGACCTAAATGTAAGTAGAAGAAGAAGCTTCTAGGATGGATCCCGTAGAGTCGGGAGTCCGGACGATGCCGCAGGTGTTGTGCCTAGCAGGTCATACACTATCTGGCAGAATTGCAATGTTAGAGGATGCCTTGCAACATATTTTAGCGCAGCAGTTACAAACAAATGTAGGGCGTGTGAGCTCAGGAAAATGGTGCATAGTATGTCTGCTAGACCATCTCGTGAGGAGAAAGTTAAATCTCCAATGGAACCGGAGTCTAGTGTTCGTACGGTCGAGCCGAGGAGGGCTAAGGTGCCTAATATTGCCAATTATAGGCCCGAAAAGTATTCTGGTCGGATGTCTAGACCATAGTTCCGATATCATTGAGACCTGGTTACACAAATGGGACGAGGCATTCGCCATTTGTGAAATCAAGAATGATATGAAGAAAATCTGCAAGGCCACCCATATGTTTAATGAGGCAGCGGATAGGTGGTGGATAAAATAGCAGAAAGATGGATTGGCATCCACTACTTGGGAGGGGTTTAAAAAAGAGTGTAGAAAACACTTCTTACCTCCTGGGAAGTATCCTGAGCTTGGGATCAATATCGAAACCTTTGTCAAAGAAATTTATCAGTGGCAGAATACACTGATAAGTTCAGAGAAAGTGTAATGAAGGTTGATGAACCTCTACCTCAGTCAATCCAAGTAAAAGATTTTATCTTTGGATTGAATGATCGAATCAAGATGGAAGTTCGGGCTAAGTATGCGAACACGCTAGATGAAGCAATTGCCATAGCCCTGAACTATGAGGATGCAAAAGGGAACAGACCAAGTGGGTTTGTACAGGTTGGGACTCAGTATGGGTACCCGAAGAAAACTGGTTTTAAGAAGAAGTGGATTAGCAAAGGGAGTGCCTCACAGCCTAGTGGTCAAACCAAGCAAGCGAAACTAGTTGAGACTCCTAAATCAAGTACCACCATTGGAATGAAAAGAAAAGTAACACCAATGGCACCCCGGGCTTGGTCTAAGTCTTCTTTGAACCCAGAGCAAAGGGAAAAAGCGAGAAGATTGTCCACGACGTCGGATGGCTGAGATGATGGTCTCAGAATGCGATGTGGAAATGAAGGGAAGTCCCAGAGCAAAACAGATGCAAATTCAGCTAGCGGGATCTTCTCAAAGGTCAGTACCTTTTTTGTTATGTGTGTCTGTTGCTAAGTTAGTAACTAGTGCACCTGATAATATCCTGTCAAAGCCCGCAGCAACGGGTATACAGCCTTTAATGATACGGAATTAATTAAGATGAAAGGACAAGTAGCTAATCATGATGTCATTGTGTTGTTTGACTCAGTGTCAATGCACAATGTAATTAACTCCAAGCTTGTAAAGAGGCTGAAACTAAAGACTAGCCCATCTGATTATGCATATACAGTCAGAATGGCAGATGGAAGTTCAACTAAAGTATGGGACCAAAGGGTTACCTAGTTGGAGCTTCGAATTTAGGACTATGCTGAGAAGGTTGATTTTGAAATGACTAAGCTTGCTCATGCAGACATAGTCCTGGGTAAGGCTTGGCATTCTAGGAAGAATCCAGCCATAGATTGGAAAAAGCACATTTATCAATGCAAGATGAATGATGTGCTGTATGTCTTACAAGGTGAAAAAGATATACCTCAAGGACCATTGGTTTCCGTAATGGAAATTCGAAAAGCTCAATAAGAGTTTTTGTTTCTTTGTACAGCATCGGTAGAGCTGAGTTGATGATTCTTTGGCTAGCACTGATGTTGTCCAAAATGGAGAGATGGCCAAGTTGGCTGATCAAATAATAGAGGAGTTCTCTGATTGTTTTAGGGATGAGCTACCTTATGGTTTACCTCAAGAGCAGAATGTTCAGCATGAGATTGAACTAATCCCGGGGACAGAACCTATAAATAGACCTCCCTATAGGTTGAGTTTTGCTGAAGAGGCAGAGGTGCGAAGACAACTGGAAGAATACCTCAAGTTGGGGCAGATTCAATCAAGTTTCTCACTTTTTGCTTCGCCAATGATATTAAAGAAGAGGAAAGATGATACTTTTCGCCTGTATATAGATTACAGAGCATTGAATGATATCACTATTAAGCACAGGTATCTGATGGCTCAGATCGATGATTTGCTAGATGCATTACATGGGGCCGTAATTTTCAGTAAGATAGATCTTAAATGTGGCTACCATCAGATCCATATTAGAGCCGAGGATGTGCATAAAACCGCTTTTAGAAGTAGGTTTGGACATTATGAGTTTAAAATAAAAAGAGAAGAGTGATATATTCCATTCAAAACAAATCATACAACAGGTGGGAGAGAAAGTACTCTATCCCTAGCCTCAACAATGTGGCAAAAAAGCCATGGTGGTGGACTAAAATGCCACGACATCCCAAAAGGGGTCAAATGAAAAAACAAGGAGCAGTCCCATGTCCTCATGAAGGATATAAGTCTCCCACGAGCTGCCATAGAGGTGCCTATACACCGCTTCCACTGACTCCTGAGAGTGAAGATAATCTCCGCCCAAATGGAAGCGAGAGTGTCAGCCTCCGTGCATAAATGGCCCCCAAGGACAAAAGAACATCGCGAACACCATATCAGCCATAGGGTAATGCTGGAAGTGACCTCCCAAGCTGACCCTGCAGCTGAAGTAGGCAGGGAATCCTGAGCTGGTACAGGTACCAAAAGCAAATCCTGTGGCTCCATGATGTTGGCCTCTGTGGGACCCCATATTTGGCGATGCTGCATGAAGAAACCGTGGTCTCCTGGCTCTGACTCAAAGAGAGTAAAGGCTCCAGATCCTCTCCCCCAAAGGGCAGCGCCCCATGTCATGAGAAAAGACTCAGATGTAACATATGAGAACAACCTGAAGATACCTGTCCAGACCACTCTAGAGCTGGGGCAGCTCCATAAACAATGCTTGCTAGATTCCTCTACAAGCTGACAACGCATACACAAGGAGGGTCTACCCATCTGCTGAAGCCAAGTACCCACAGGTATGCCTCTATGTATAGTGAGCCAAAGAAAGTAGGAGACTTTCCTGGCTCTACTGATGCCCCAAAAGTGAGTCCAGTAGCTCAGCAAGAGTTCTACAGTAAGTCCCTGTGTGCGCCAATGCTGGGAGATAGATGGTAGGTGATGAGAGTCTCTCTGCTGAAGCCTATAACCTGCCCTCGTCGAGTACTGGAAAAAGGAAAGAGAACGATCGCCTGCCACCGAAGCACGCCATGCCCACTCACCTGGGTCCCAGTCAAGAGATCAACAAGAGGTCGACCCTGAAAAATCCAAAGTCTCCATCTTATATCCTCTGCAATGGTCAACCTGGAAGGATCTGTGGCCCATTCCTTACCCAGAAAACCAATGACCCTGACTCTCTGCCAAAGTAGCTCCTGCCGATGAGTGGGATACAATCTATGAGAGGAGTCCACCTCAAAATAGATAAACGGTGCCGGTCCTAAACGAATTCCGATGCATAGCCCAGCCTCACTAAAACAACCTGACCAAGTAGAGATGGGGTGAACATAGGCAGGATCTATGAGTATATCCCTCCACTGCTGAGGAATAGCTCTCATGATCAGTAATCTGGTAGTAGCAATCTGTCGAAGTGGCCCGTGTCTATCTCTGATCACCACCTCTGACATCTCCACACCTCCCCTGAACCAATCTCCAACTGTCACAACCCCCTGAGCATGCCAACTGGCCAAGGGAGTCCTAAGTTCTGTACCAAGGGAAGATCCCTGATACCGAACCAGGGGGTTATGGTAAAGTGGCTGTCTAGCAATTTCCTCTCTAGAGGAGGGAACTGCTCTGATGAGGTGCTGTCGAAAAAGATCCCAGATCTGAATAAGCCTTTTTACCAGTGGTGAGGAATGCTAAGAATGCTGGTCCACCAGGAAGATCCAACTGACTCTACCTGCCCACTGGCTTGCTGCTCTGGTTAATCCCATGCAGTAGGAACTACTTTCACGGCTGATCTCCTGGAGTCAAACCTCTGACAAGAAGTTTGACTAAAAGGGCTCTGCTCTGCATCTCCGGATCAAGAACCCCAAGTCCTCCCTGCGAGGAGGGTAAAGTGATAGTATCCCATGAAACTCTGGCCCTAGTGTCCTCAGAACCATGCAATGTACCACATAGTCGCAAGTAGAACCTGGTTGAGTACTAGCGCTCTTCCGGCCAAAGAAAGTCTAGCCGTACTCCAGTAGGCTAGCTTCCTCCGAATACTCTCAAGAACTAGGGCAAACTGTTGCGTCGGGGACACCTCAATGCCAACTTGGAAGCCTAGATATCTCGTGGAGGTGCCTCTGGGTATCCACACAAAGCCTCTATCTCCTCCCCATGCTGGGGTATCCTGCTGAGCTCCAGTCCAGATGCCTTTTGATTTGTTCCAATCGACAAGTCCCCCTGAGGCTAGGCAGAACTTGTCAATTGAGTCTGCAGCAGTAGCAAGACTATATGCATCTCCTCTGAGTGTCAATGCCATGGTGTTAGCAAACTCAGTGTCTAGAAGCTTCTGCTCCTGCCGGATAGGCAGATGAAGGCCCAAAGTGCCATGACTGGTAGCCTGCATAAAGTATCCCATAGCCTCCGCTACAAAAAGGAAAAGGTAAGGTGCAAGCGGACATCCCTATCGTACTGATTTGGATAGTTGAAAAGCCGGTCCTCTGTCTCCACAGACCACCATCCTGCTAGAAGAGTGAGAGTAAACTGAGGAGACCCAAGAAATCCATCTATCACTGAAGCCTAGCCTCCTCACAGTGCCCTCCAAGAAACCCCACTCCACCCTGTCATAGGCTTTCTCAAAATCGAGAAGAAGAACTGCAATCTCCTCCTGACTTTCCTTTGCCCAGTGAGTGGCCTCCCAAAAGGTGAAGATATTATCCAAGATACTCCAATCTTGGAAAAATCCTGTTTGAGTAGCTCTGATAATATCTGGCAGCAAAGGCTTTAAGTGAAGAGCCAAGGTCTTCGCTAGGATCTTGAGGCTGTCCCTAGAAGTGTAATGGGTCTCCAATTGCGTAGGACTATCTTGTCTCCCCCTTTCGGGATGAGACAAATCAAACCTGTGCATAATGTCTCGCCCAAAGATCCTGTATCGAGAGCCTCTGAAAAGGCAGAGAGTAGATGAGGCCCAATCGTATCCTAAAGAGCTCTGAAAAGAAGTGGCGACAAACCGTCCTCCCCTGGGCATCTATCTCTAGGTAGCTCATGTAACGCGTCCGTGATCTCCAGGAGTGATAGTGGGCTATCCAAAACATGACTCATCCTGTCTGAGACCATCTGGCGGACATGACTCCAAATCTCCTCTCTGGCTCTAATCATCTCCTCGGTGACTGGATCGGCAGTGTAAAGAGTGGAGTAGAAATCGGAAGTGATCTCAACAAGACGGTGAGGGTCTGTCTGAAGATACCCTACCTCATCCACAAGTCTACGAAGGCTGTCCGAAGAGTATCTCTAACCCACTGCCCTAAAAAACTCTCTATAGCATCTATCCCCCTTCTGGATCCAGAACGTCTACTGGGAGTAAAACCTGAACTGGGCCCTTTTGCCCTGAATCTCCTCTAGTCTCTCCTGAGCCTCTGAAAGCTGCCCTCTGATGAAAAGAGAATGAGGAAAACTCTGAATCAATCTCTGAAGTCTGGATACCTCCGCTCTTGCGTTCCGATCTCTAATTCTTAGCTTTTCCTTCTCCTCTTTTGCCCTCAACTGGCAGGTCATGCTGACTCTAGCCAAAGCCCTCTCTACCCACATCAACTAGCCCTGATCCACAGGAGTGTCCTCTGACAACCAAGCCCCTCTCAACCATTCCACAAACTCTGCGTCCTGAAAAACAAAGTCCGGAACTCTCACAGAGCCTGTGCTCTCCAAACGGGAGGTAGGGAGAATCTACAATAGGACTGGAGCATGGCCAGATAAAACATAACTCGGGCGGATCCCAATCCATCCTCCTCTAGCCTGGCCCCATTGGCCAACATAAAACCTGTCAAGTCTGACCAAAGAAAGAGATCTATGGAAAACCCCGGACCAAGAGAACTGAAGATTGTCAGCCAAGTGACGAAAGTCGTCCAATCAAGCTGCATCATGAAGTCCAGCGTGCAAAACAAAACTATCCCACTCCACTCTCTCCTTGTCAGAAAGGCCACCCTCTGATTGGCCCGACTTGTCTTCAGAGAATTCAACCATGTTGAAATCTCCTCCAACAATCCAGGTGTCGGCCTGAGGAAGGGATTCTCTGAGCTGTCTCCAAAAAGCACGTCTGTGGACTGGATCCGTGGGGGCATACACATTGAGAACACCAACTGCTGTGCTCTCAATCTGAAGAATAACATGACATGCCCTGCTTTCCACTAGTGTACCCTCTTGGGTGATCTCTGAGGCCCACCTAGCTGAAACTGAAATGCAAACTCCTCCCCTCGTGCCATCCGCTGGGCTCCAAAATGTCCGGCTCTGTCCTCTGAGTAAGGATCTGCATCTGTCAATCCTGTCGTGGGAGAGCTTATGCTCCTGGATTAAGCACAATGTCTGGAGGGGATCCTGAGGAAATAAACCGAAGGGAGTCCCCAAGCAGCTGCAATCTAGGAACACCCGATCTACGACCATCTGCATCTGAGGTAAATCTGCGGCCGTTCAGTCCTCTCACATTCCATGAAATGATGGACAACCTAGACATCGGATGGAAGTGAGGGGGTGCCAGTGGCACCGACACAAAACTCTCTCTCTGACGGCGCAATCCAGAGTCGGTCTCTGATCAAACTCCAAATCTGCCCCAACTCATGTAAAATGGCTCCATCCATGGGAATAGTACTCTGGCGCAAACTGAGGAGCTGAAAGTCAAACCAACCAGCACTCCTGGGCACATCAAAATCTCCCTGAACCTCAAAGAACAGAAATAGAAAGGCCCTGCCACCGAAGCCAGGTTGGAGAGTCCTAGGGCATGAATGAATTTGCGAGCCGACTATACAGTGAACCGGTGAGAACTGAGTCATGCTCATGAGCTATCTAGCAATTTAGCTATCAAGCAACTCAGCTGACCAGCTTTCGCTCCCCCGAGATCGGAAGCTTGTGGAGAAACGAAGAATGTGCCCCTCTCTGGAAAGAGTAACAGATCCCAAGTACTCCTCTACCTCCTCTGACCATCAACAAAACACCGGGAGAAGTTCCAATCGGGTGAGGGAGTCTTTGGTAACCCCTCGAGCCAAATAGGGCCAAAACTCAACAGGCAAATCTCTATCAACCATCCTGGGGTCAGGTCTAGGAGACCGAAGAGCTGAAAAGGGCTGAGCCATCCTAACTCTACTCCTGGAATAGGTGAGAGGAAGAGGAAGAATCTGCGACGAGGTGCCTGTCAGCGTGGGTTACTGATAATCTCGCTCGATCTCATCTGCTAGGATCTCCCAATCCTCACGCCTGTCTGGGTACTGAGTGAAATCTGTGACCGCACTCGTAAACGATCTAGATAAACCAGGAGTGAAAAGCTATGAGGACGAGGCTGTACTGGTAGGGGTGTCTAAAAGGACGCCCTGCATAGCAACAAAGGAAGGTACTGTGCAACGGGGAAGAGAAAGAGGTCTCAAGGGAACCTCGTACAAGTGCATGAGATCCTAAAATAAGCTCTGACTCTGACCTGTGTTGTGAAATACCACTCTCTCAATCGACTGCTGGGAAGAGGCATCCATCACAGTAACAACAGCCTGAGCAGTCTCCTGCTGGATAACTATCTCAGAAACAAGTAACTACACCTCCGGGGTAGTAGTGTCAAGAGTCATCAAATCCTGAGATACAGTCTCCTGCACAGTGTCGTGACCTGCCTGTGGATGGTCCTCTGCATTTCCCCTTTTCAGGGTCTCCTGCACAAGTGTCTCAACTCCCTGGGCTACCGTCTCCTGCACAGTGTCATGACCTGCCTGCATATGGTCCTCTACATCTCCCCTTTCGGGGGTCTCCTGCACATGTGTCTCAACTCTCTGCCATCTCTGAGCTCGCACTTGGGGCTGCTCGTGCTGTTGGCTCTCCCTCTGTCTCCATCTCCTCCGAGCTCTCCGTGAAAGCTGTACCACTGGGGGCACTTCCAAGTCCTCTGAGTCCACTGGACACTCTCCTAGAGGAGTCTCCTCTCTCTCTGCAGAAAGAGTCGAAGCAGGCTCAGGGACCCCTGAGGGCTGAACTATAGGCTCTAGGTCACCCGTAGGATGAGATGGATCCGGAGTCCCTGAATGAGGCCGGCGATTGGAGCAATCCCTAATAAAGTGACCTCTCTTCCAACAGAAAAGACACTGATCAGGAAGACCCTCGTACAAAACCCTCTGCTGAATCTAGACCCCATCTCCCATGGAGTACGAAATCAAAGTAGGCAAAGGTCGAGGAGGGGGAAACTTTGAAGTGAGTCTGACCCTCGTAACACCTGTACCAGCAAGTGACTGAGCATAGGAAAGTCTAGCACCTGATGGGATGAGCCATATGCTCCACAGCTCTGCGACAAGAGCTGACCTCATCAGGAAGTCCAGGGAAAAGCATCCAAAAAGAGACCTGCGGTCCGGGGAAGTAGTACTGAAGTGCTTCCACCAAGGCCACAAATGGATGACTCTGCTCTGAAACTGAATCGGAGAGCTCATAAGTACTCTTTGAGCCTGCTCTGCAGACTGAAGGCCAAAAGAAAAGTACCCTCTACCAATCAATTGGAAAACTGTAACTGAGACACCCAATGAGGCCATGTTGGTGTACACCTAATCACATAACTGTTGGCCTCTACTGGGTAGAAAGCCAATGATATGCGTCAAACGAAAACCTTCCTCTACTGCCTCAATCATTTGCACAATGTCAGGAGGAAAAGAAACTATGACTTCAATCTCCTCAGGTTCGACGACGGGAGTGGCATTAGTGCCCTCCATTGTCTCAGCTTATGCTGTCCTGAGGGGAGGAGCTACCTCTGCAGAAAGTACCCACCAAGAACTCACAACCAACCACTAGCCAATCCCAAGAACTTGGTTGAATGCCCCAAACTTCAGCCTGCATGGGATAGCAAAATGAGGATCAAACCCAGCCTGAAAACAGTCCGTTCAATGCTGAAGCAGAAACTCCGCCAATGCCCTGGAACCATGAGCAGCAACAGCCCCGTAGAGGGCCCTGATGCAGCCCAGCTTGAAGCGCAAAAGGAAAGGGGCAGACAGCAGCAACAGCTTGAATGGCAGCGTCGGGCTGGCGACCTGGCTGGCGGCCTGGCTGGCAACCTGGAGGCGACGGCCTAGCTGGCGACCTGGAGGCGATCTAAAGGTGGCCTAGAGGGGGCGACCTAAAGGGCAAGGGGAAGGGGTGCGGCCAGACGGAGGGCAAGGGGGGCGCGGCGAAACGGGCAAGCTAATGGTGACGGGCTGGTTGATGGCGACGGGGTGGTGGCAGGAAGCTATAGACGGGAGCTCCTCCCGTGTGAAAATTTATGATCTATAGATTTTGACATTATGAGTTTTTGGTAATGCCCTTTGGACTTACCAATGCTCCAGCTACATTCGTCATGCTTATGAACGATTTACTACGTCCGTATATCGGAAAGTTTGTAGTACACTTTGTTGACGATATTCTGGTATTCAGTAAAAGTATTACTAAGCATCATGAACACTTAAGAATAGTATTCAATACTTTGAGGAAAGCCAGTCTTTATGTAAATAAAAAGAAAACTATACTATGTATGGTAAGACTTGAATATTTAGGATTCATAATTACTCTTGAGGGGGTAGAAATGGATCTAAAGAAAGTAGCTGCGATACTGACTTGGCCAATCCCTCAGAGTTTGACCGCTTTGTGATCATTCTTGGGATTTGTCCAATTTTATCGAAGACATATCCAAGGATATTTCGAAATAGTATCACCATTGACTGATCTGACCTAAGATAAAGTACCTTTTATATGGGGACAGAATCAATAGGAAAGTTTTAACACCATAAACAAGCTGTGGTCTCAGATAGACGGGCCTGCGGCCATGCAAGATCTCCTATTTTTTATGGCTGACAGCTCACGGGGGTCCGCCCATCGGCCCTTGGCTAGAGCAGATGCAAGTAGATGGCAATTGCATTTATTGCATGGAAGGAGTTTTGGAGACGATCCCCCACTACCTATGGGAAGGTGCAGTTGCACATTGGATATGGCTAGCATCCCTTATGATTGTGGCTCATACACTGTGGATGATGAGGGATTTCACTTGGGGGATGGTATCCTAGCTCACAAAGGGAGGACAACACACCTTCTCAATTGATCTAGTCTCATGAGCATACATGATGCATAAATAGCAGGTCTCCTGGATAGAGATCTACGATGCATCTCCTCCCTCTCAGTCACGCCTGCTGCCCCTACTAGAGGATAGTGTTTGGGAGACCGTGTCCAGCATTCCTGCCTGGAACATTTGGGTCACCCCGGTGCAATCAGGTGATGGAAGGCTATCTAGTTTCCTCGACGGCTACCCTAGTTACCATCTGGCAGGACATCATTTTCTTGCACGCCATGTGGGAGTGCGATACTCCAGGTTCGAGAGAGACAGCCGAAAGGCAGGAGCGATTCTGCAAGGCCTGGCCTACAGGAATCTTTTTCACACTTTCTGCAAGGGGTATTCACTGGATTTATAGACCACCACCATGGTGCGAGCTCCTGTTTTGGAATCTCTATAGGCAATGAGCTGGTAGATCTGAAAACAAGCTAGCTTTCCCATATCTTTCAACATGTCTCTTTTGGTACTTATCATCTATATCTCCTTTCGAAAGTTGTTTGTACGTTGTTTTCAAGCAAAGCATTAATAGAATTTTATTTTCTCTGGGAAAAAAATACGGGCCTTACATGTTTCCTGCTTGCTTCTTCACTATGGCTCTCTCTTACTCTTAGCATATACTTTGATGTCATATGGGTTCTCATGAGCTACTAGTTACCTTTGTATGTGTTTTTCCTTGCATCTCCTTCTACCAGCTCCTGCCCCAGGTACATCCTGCCTACTCTGTATCTCCCTGGCTTATCTTTTAATCTATTACCATCCCCCCCCAACAATGTTTTTTCCCGAAATCCCTTCCTAGGTGCTCTTTTGGCATGTTTGCAAGTGTATTTGTCCTACCATTGTCACCATGAACAATATACAGGATGTGGAGCAATGCAAAATGTTGTGGGAAGGGGAGACAAACAAAAGTGAGCCAACCTAAACAATACCAAAGGAGGGAATAGCATACTTGACCAGATTGATGACATTTTTGCACATAGAAGAATGGGGTCACATGTCCAAAAGGCCCATTACCATGTGGAGGTCGAACCATAGGGTGCAGATGCCTATCCATGCTCGGATTGACAGATTCTATGTGGATGACTGGGCTCTTGATAGAGGGGGGATAGTTTGCATTGCACCTAGTGTTTCCACTTCCGACCATTTTCTGGTAGTTTTGTCCATCTCAGAGCCCCATCTGAGAGGACGGTCTCACAGTATCAGGATCCTGGATGCCTTATACATGGATGAGACTCTCACAGAGGCAGTCTTGGAGATTTGGGTTTCTCACATCCAGGGGGGGTGGCCGGTCCTTCACATGTGGGCACAGCACTTGCCAATATCAGCAACTTTTATCACTCCCTTGCTAGTGCTCGGCAAGGTGAGGTACTCAGGCAGGAGATTGGTATCCGTCGGTAGTTGGTAGCCTTGCAGAGGGAGGAGCAAAGACAACGACCATCAAATGCTTGGGTACAAGAGCACCTTGCTATGGCAAGGGCTCACTTGCAGACATTGCTTGATCAGAGAGCAGAGTTTGCCTTCCATGCACGGGAGTCCTTTTGGATACAGATGGGAGGGAGAGTCAATAAACACTTTTTCTCTACACTTGGTCCCAGAAATAGTAGAGAGAGTGTCAGGTAGCTTATTGACTCTGACGGCGTTTATGATATGCTCACTTGATGCACGCTTTACCAACATAGAGTTCAAGACTGCTCTCTCCACCCTTCATAAGGGCAAATGCCCTGGTTCCGATGGTCTGACTTCTTTTTTTACAGCCTTTTGGGATATGATAGGTGATCATATTACTTCAGCCCTGTAGGGCATTTGGGACTCGGGTGAGATGCCTGACTCACTGACCAAGGGACTCACACACCTTATCCCGAAAGGTGGCAACAGGAATTTTGTATCCCATTGGAGACCCATCACTCTTTTGGGAACTCTATACAAAATCCTTGCCAAGGCGATCAGCATCCGATTGCAGCCCCTTCTTCCAAACCTCATCCATGATACTCAGGCAGGCTTCGTGCATGGCAGGAGCATATTTGATAATATCTTTTCCTTTGGGAAGCCACAGAGTAGGCTATGCAGAGCGGGCAGAGGCTAGCAGTTCTACTCCTGGACTTTGAGAAAGCCTATGACAGAGTAGATTGGGGTTTTCTTGAGGGCACTCTTCTACGATTTGGATTTTCAGATGCATGGATTAGAGGGGTGGTCTCCCTTTATAGATCAGCCCACAACCAGGTTTTGATTGGAGGGGTAAGTGGTGACACGTTTCAGATTTCCAGATCAGCTCATAAGGGATGTCCTTTAGCCCCCTTCCTCTTTCTTTTTGTGGCAAAAGCTATGAGTATCTTCCTTAGATCTCAGGCTGAGCTTTATGGGTTGAGATTGCCCTTAAGACAGGAGCAGGAGCTTCTTGACTGTGAGTTGGCTGATGACACTGCTATTTTTTATTGAGGCCTCTTCGCAGTCACTTGATTCTTTCCGGATAGCCTTGGATATTTTTTGCTCAGCTGCAAGGGCACACATTAACTGGCATATATCCTTTGGCTTTTGGATCAGTGATGAGGACACTCCAAGCTAGGGAGTTGACATTGGCTTTTTCTGGATTCAAAGGGGTGTTCATGTCAGATATTTGGGATGGCAAGTAGGATTGGGCATCTCAGCAGCACAGCAGTTTGCCCCAGTACTAGAAAGTAAAAAAAAAAAGCTCCTTTTTTGGAGCTCAGCCAAACTCGACCTTGCCTCTAGAGTTGTGGTAGTGAGCCGGGTTCTCTTGGCCACCGCCTGGTTTGTGTGTTCTTGCAGGTGCAGGGGTCTAGGGATTGCATCACTCAGCTCATTAGACTAGTCAAGAATTTTTTATGGAGTGGACTTGATGGCACGGCAGATGTTGCGGCGAGGGTGGCCTGGGAGACCATTATTCTCCCTACATGGGAAGGGGGCCTTAATATCATTGACCCGGACTTGCAGTGCAGGGCATTGCTTTGTAAGGTGGTGGTGAGGGGACTCATGCCTAGGCAGGAACCTTGGAAGGATTTCTTTTTTGGACGCATTGAGGCTTGCACACCTACCTTGGGAGATGATTGGGTGGACATCCCTCGCTGTATTTTTACTTCCACCTCTCTTAGGTCTCTTGCCTCTCCTCTCATGACTGCCAAGAGTTATCCACTGACACCATGAAGCCTGGAGAGAGCATCTCTGAGATGTACACAAGGATGAGGGTCTTGGCGGCAAAGATGTCGGTGCCACCCAATGACGCCGTCATGAAGGGGTGGTTTTTGAAGGCTTTACCCTCCACCATTGCTATAAGGCTGGTTGACAAACTTCCTGAGCATGCCTCACTACAAGAATTTCTGAGGGAAGCGGTGAAGATGGAACGGTCCCAGTTAAGTTTCGCCTCAACACCCGCTCAGACCGCCCAACTTCCGAGAGAAGAGGGCTCACAGGCATGGCAGCAACTCAAGAAGGAATTAGAAGAAATCAAAGAAGGTCTGAAAGACAGAACAAAAGTGGATGGACCGTCACCCTTTGAAGCTCAGATAAGAAGTGGTCTCTGGTGCACCGACTGCAAGGGTTCTGGCCATGGCTACTGGGAATGTCCATCGAAGCGTAAGGTACCCACCCCAACCTCCTTTTGCACATTTTGTGAAATTCATGGACATGATGCCTCCGAGTGTAGGTATCTTAAGGGGTTGAGGAAGCTTCTGCCGAAGTATCCAATTGGGGAGCCACTGGTGGCTACAATCAACAAAGCTGCACCGACCACTTCAGGGCCAGTACCCCTAGCTTCAGCCCCTGTGAAGGCACCTGAACCACCCACCCACCCTATCATTCCACCTCCACTACTTCCTAATCCTCCTAATCCTCCTTTGCTCCAAGCTCCTACTCCTAGTGAATTTGGGGCTCCATACTTCTACCCTCCGCCCTACTATGCACAGTATCAACCACCTATGTCAGGGGGTGGATATGGACCCCCTTATGTTCGCGGTCGACGGGGTGGGTTCCGAGGTGGACGTGGAGGCAGAGGTACCAACTTTCGCAGGCCCATCATGTGCTATAGATGTGGCGAGTACAGCCATTACCAAGATGATTGTACACAACCATTTGGGGGACCCTCTTGTACACAGTGCAACACAAATGACCACTACACCAGAGATTGTCCCAATGGCAGAAGGTAATTAACATCGCAAGTCAACATGGTTGACGTAGTAGTGGCGGGGGAGGGTGACAAACCCCATTTGATTGGTGCAATGTTGGGAGCTGTGACTAGGTCACAAATGAAGGGTGACAGTAGTAAGGATGATTCAACATCAATATCGGAGGCCTCATCACCAACTAATACCAGCTCAGTCACTAGAAGAGCATCCCCACCTCCTTCCTCCAAGGTGGACAGTGGGCACAAGACTACATCGCCCTTGTCCTCTCCTGTAACTGGATTAGAAAGGACCCGAAGGGCCCCACAGCCATCAAGACCTATCAATAGCTCTAAAACTACCTCAGCTCCAAGTGAGCAATCTATGCCTTCAAGGTATCAGGAGGTGATCAGGAGTGTCACCAAAGATCTTCAATCTAGTTCTGAGGATGAAGGAGTCACACCTCAGTTTCCACTCATGGATCTGCAGAAGAAGAGGATGATCACCTACTTACTGATGTCATTCAAAGGTAGGAGGTACCGGAAATGACTCTTGGAAGGGTTATTGAATCCATTATGCAATCTGACCAACCTAGGAGGGGTCAAGAGGCAGGACAATTTGAAGGAGCCGTCCACATTCACACTGGAGTCTGGAACTTCAGACCTTCAAGGCAAGCCCACAGCATACAGGGAGAAGAAGATGTCACGGACCTTGTTCTACTCGACTTATATATGTCAGAAGCTGACTCCCCAACGACACAGGAGGTTCATGACACTACATACGAGGTGGTTGGACTACCATATAGAGGAATGCTCAAGCAAGCACAAAAAGGAAAGAAGAGAATGGGCCCAACTGTTGCCTCTACATTTCAACCATTTCCAGAACACACCCAACCGTCCTATCCGAGCTCTTGGATGGAAGAAGTAGTGGGGAATTTTTCTCTAGATGATTCTCCTGCGCACCCAGCAGTGGGAGTAGAAGAACCGAACAACTCCGCATCAGGAAGCATACCTCAGGTTGACCATGCCAGGGATTGGAGGTATCTGAACATAGGGACAGAAGACCAACCGCGACATCTTAAGGTAGCCAGTTGGGTCTGGGAACATGACTATCTCCTTGCTGCATTGTCTGATTTTTTTCAAGAGTATGTTGATGTCTTTGCCTAGTCATATAAGGATTTAAAGGGAGTACCCACTGAGTTCATGGAACATCGCATCGATCTATATCCGGAAGCAGAGCCGGTGATCAGGGGACCATATCGCATGAATCCTAACTATGGCAAGGCTGTCCATGCTGATATTCAAAAGATGGAGCAAGCAGGGTTGATCTACCCTGTTGACTACTCCGAATGGCTTAGTGGCATCGTAGTGGTACCCAAAAGAGAGACTGGAAAACTCCGAGTTTGTGTCGACTATAGGAGTTTGAATACCACCACACGTCGGGATAGGTTTCCTCTCCCCTTCACTGACAGGGTGCTAGAAACCGTAGCTGGTCATGCTCTCTACTCCTTCATGGATGGATACAGTGGGTATAACCAGGTTCGGGTGCGAGAGCAAGATCAGTTAAAGACTACCTTCGTCACCCAATGGGGAACTTATGCTTACCGGATGATGCCTTTTGGTCTATGCAATGCACCGGCCACGTTTCAACGTCTTGTCACCAAACTCTTCCAAGAGAACATTGGAAAGTTCCTTGAGGTATTCTTGGATGACTTCTCTGTGTTCAATGGTAAGAATGCTTCTCACCTCGAACCTGCTATTCAGACTGATCACATGAGTAAGTTGAGGTGGGTTTTTGATAAGTGCAGAGAAGCTAGGTTGTGCTTGAATCCGGACAAATGCTTCTTCCTCGCCTTGCGAGGGGTCCTCCTTGGCCACATCGTCTCAACTAAGGGAATGACCACGGACCCAGCAAAGGTGGAAGTGATATTGACCTTGCCTATTCCTCGCACACCCAGAGAAGTCAAGTCTTTTTTGGGACATGTGGGTTATTATAGAAGATTCATCAGGTCCTATGCCGACATAGCGGTGGCGTTGACGGAACTCCTTCGGCAGGAGCAGCAGTCCTTCAACTGGTCGGCACCTCAACAACTGGCGTTTGACAACCTCAAGGATCGTCTAGTAAAGGCACCCATCTTGCGGCAACCTCAATGGGATGTCATTTTTCATGTGCATGTAGATGCAAGTGGGCTGGCGATTGGGGCGATATTGGCCCAACCAAATGAAGAGCACAAACTCGACCTACGTGTGTACTTTGCAAGCAGACAACTCAATGGAGCAGAAAGAAACTATAGCACCACTGAACGCGAAGGCTTGGGCATGGTCTATGCCATGACAAAGTATCGTCACTATCTCTTGGGCAGTAAGTTTATCATCATTATTGATCATCAAGCTCTCAAGTACTTACTGAACAAACCAACGCTTGGGGGGAGAGTGAGTAGGTGGATTCTTCTATTTCAAGAGTTTGACTTTGACATCCTAGTGAGAGCAGGCCGATTACATCAACCAGCAGACCACTTGTCAAGGATCTCTTCAGGTGAAGCAGCCATAGGAGTTGATGATGACCTTCCAGATGCGGGCCTCTTCCGTGTCGATGCCACAGTACCAAGAGATGACTTCCTGTTTGCTGTGGATTGCTTTCCCCCATGGTATGCAAACATTGTACACTTGTTGTCTACAGGGGAGTTCTCCAAAGGGTTAACTCCAGCACAAAAGCGGAGGCAGATTCTTCAGGCTGCTCCTTTCAAACTGATCGCGGGTCAGCTGTACAAGTTGGGGAAGGACCACATTTTAAGGAGGTGTGTGCTCCCTCATGAAACACAAGACATCCTTCACGAGGCTCACTCAGGAATGGGGGGAGGTCATATGGCACCAGAGGCCACTGCTAGAAAGATAATGCGCTCTGGGTTGTGGTGGCCAAAGCTATTCCAAGACTGCTATGCTTATGTGCGCCGCTGTGACTCATGTCAAAGAGGGGGGCCGAAGCCTACCCGACGGGAGTACCTTCCCCTTCAGCCATCCAGCCCTGTACCCCCCTTCTATAGATGGGGATTGGATTTTGTTGGACCCATCTCTCCTGCAACTCGAAGAGGGAACAAGTATGCTCTGATTGCTACTGATTATGGCACTAAATGGGTGGAGGCTAAGGCCGCGAAGACCTGCACTGCTCAAGTTGTGGCCTCATTCTTGTATGATCAAATCATTTCTAGGTTTGGATGTCCTATGGAATTGATGAGTGACAGAGGTACCCACTTTCTCAATGATGTCATCGCTGACCTCATCACCCAACTGCAAATTGTTCACAAGACCTCTAGTTCATACTACCCTCGAGCCAATGGTTTGGCCGAGAGCTCCAATCGGACCATGTCTCATATTGTGGCTCGGTTATGCCTTCATTCCTTGGCAGATTGGGATATTCTACTACCAGCTGCTCTTTTTGCTTACAGAACCGCATACAAGGCTAGCACTGGATATTCACCCTTCCAGCTAGTTTACGGCTTGGAGGCGGTTATGCCCTATGAGTTCCACATGAAGACCACTAGGGTCATGGCAGAGATGGATGATAACTTGGAGGCATGCACACTTGAGAGATTATGGGATCTTGAAGCCTTGGATGAACATCGTCGTGAAGCGATCCTGGCTCAAGAAGTCTGGCAAAGAAGGCAGAAGGCATGGCATGACAGAAATCTCAGGAAGAGGGAATTCCAAGTTGGCAGCTTGGTCTTGTTATATTCCAGTAAGTTCCTGAAGCATAAACCCAAATTTGTCAGTGGTTGGACAGGGCCCTTCTTTATCACAAGGATTATTGCCAGTGGAGGGGTATATTTGGCCACCTTGGAGGGCAAGAAGTTACCAGCACCTCTAAATGGCTCACGGGTAAAGAAGTATCATCCACATTGACTCTCTCTCTCTGGATAAGGATTTCCATTCCTATTAGTTGAATTTCTATTTATTCAAATCACAACAATGTATTCCCTTTCCTAACCCTGTCAAGCTTCTACTCTCTACCCCGTTGCACTCTTTGGTGAGAGACCAATAAAAACTGAGTTTTCCTTCTCTGGCAAGACGGAGATAGCCCTTGCCTTCTCTGACACACCCTCCTCCTTAATCCTACTTTACTTCTCTGTCACTCAGGTTCACCTCTCTGTCACCCATGTTCACCTCCAGGTCACCCCTCTTCACTTCTAGGTCACCCCTGTTCACTCCGATGTCAACTCCCCATGTTCACCTCTCTGTCACTCATGTTCACCTCCAGGTCACCCTTGTTCACTCCCAGGTCACCCCTGTTCACTCCTCTGTCAACTCCCCATGTTCACCTCTCTGTCACCCATGTTCACCTCCAGGTCACCCCTCTTCACTTCTAGGTCACCCCTGTTCACTCCTATGTCAACTCCCCATGTTCACCTCTCTGTCACCCATGTTCACCTCCAGGTCACCCTTGTTCACTCCCAGGTCACCCCTGTTCACTCCTCTGTCAACTCCCCATGTTCACCTCTCTGTCACCCATGTTCACCTCCAGGTCACCCTTGTTCACTCCCAGGTCATCCCTGTTCACTCCTCTGTCAACTCCCCATGTTCACCTCTCTGTCACCCATGTTCACCTCCAGGTCACCCTTCTTCACTCCCAGGTCATCCCTGTTCACTCCTCTGTCAACTCCCCATGTTCACCTCTCTGTCACCCATGTTCACCTCCAGGTCACCCTTGTTCACTCCCAGGTCACCCCTGTTCACTCCTCTGTCAACTTCCCATGTTCACCTCTCTATCACCCATGTTCACTCCTAGGTCACCCTTCTTCACTTCTAGGTCACCCCTGTTCACTCCTATGTCAACTCCCCATGTTCACCTCTCTGTCACCCATGTTCACCTCCAGGTCACCCTTGTTCACCTCTAGGTCACCCCTGTTCACTCCTCTGTCAACTCCCCATGTTCACCTCTCTGTCACCCATGTTCACTCCTAGGTCACCCTTCTTCACTTCTAGGTCACCCCTGTTCACTCCTATGTCAACTCCCCATGTTCACCTCTCTGTCACCCATGTTCACCTCCAGGTCACCCTTGTTCACTCCCAGGTCACCCCTGTTCACTCCTCTGTCAACTCCCCATGTTCACCTCTCTGTCACCCATGTTCACCTCCAGGTCACCCTTGTTCACCTCTAGGTCACCCCTGTTCACTCCTCTGTCAACTCCCCATGTTCACCTCTCTGTCACCCATGTTCACCTCCAGGTCACCCTTGTTCACCTCTAGGTCACCCCTGTTCACTCCTCTGTCAAATCCCCATGTTCACCTCTCTGTCACCCATGTTCACCTCCAGGTCACCCTTGTTCACCTCTAGGTCACCCCTGTTCACTCCTCTGTCAAATCCCCATGTTCACCTCTCTGTCACCCATGTTCACCTCCAGGTCACCCCTCTTCACTCCCAGGTCACCCCTGTTCACTCCTCTGTCAACTCCCCATGTTCACCTCTCTGTCACCCATGTTCACCTCCAGGTCACCCCTCTTCACTCCTAGGTCACCCCTGTTCACTCCTATGTCAACTCCCCATGTTCACCTCTCTGTCACCCATGTTCACCTCCAGGTCACCCTTGTTCACCTCTAGGTCACCCCTGTTCACTCCTCTGTCAAATCCCCATGTTCACCTCTCTGTCACCCATGTTCACCTCCAGGTCACCCCTCTTCACTTCTAGGTCACCCCTGTTCACTCCTATGTCAACTCCCCATGTTCACCTCTCTGTCACCCATGTTCACCTCCAGGTCACCCTTGTTCACTCCCAGGTCACCCCTGTTCACTCCTCTGTCAACTCCCCATGTTCACCTCTCTGTCACCCATGTTCACCTCCAGGTCACCCTTGTTCACTCCCAGGTCATCCCTGTTCACTCCTCTGTCAACTCCCCATGTTCACCTCTCTGTCACCCTTGTTCACTCCCAGGTCATCCCTGTGCACTCCTCTATCAACTCCCCATGTTCACCTCTCTGTCACCCATGTTCACCTCTCTGTCACCCATGTTCACCTCCAGGTCACCCTTGTTCACTCCCAGGTCACCCCTGTTCACTCCTCTGTCAACTTCCCATGTTCACCTCTCTGTCACCCATGTTCACTCCTAGGTCACCCTTCTTCACTTCTAGGTCACCCCTGTTCACTCCTATGTCAACTCCCCATGTTCACCTCTCTGTCACCCATGTTCACCTCCAGGTCACCCTTGTTCACCTCTAGGTCACCCCTGTTCACTCCTCTGTCAACTCCCCATGTTCACCTCTCTGTCACCCATGTTCACTCCTAGGTCACCCTTCTTCACTTCTAGGTCACCCCTGTTCACTCCTATGTCAACTCCCCATGTTCACCTCTCTGTCACCCATGTTCACCTCCAAGTCACCCTTGTTCACCTCTAGGTCACCCCTGTTCACTCCTCTGTCAACTCCCCATGTTCACCTCTCTGTCACCCATGTTCACCTCCAGGTCACCCCTCTTCACTCCTAGGTCACCCCTGTTCACTCCTATGTCAAATCCCCATGTTCACCTCTCTGTCACCCATGTTCACCTCCAGGTCACCCTTGTTCACTCCTAGGTCACCCGTGTTCACTCCTATGTCAACTCCCCATGTTCACCTCTCTGTCACCCATGTTCACCTCCAGGTCACCCTTGTTCACTCCCAGGTCACCCCTGTTCACTCCTCTGTCAACTCCCCATGTTCACCTCTCTGTCACCCATGTTCACCTCCAGGTCACCCTTGTTCACTCCCAGGTCATCCCTGTTCACTCCTCTGTCAACTCCCCATGTTCACCTCTCTGTCACCCATGTTCACCTCCAGGTCACCCTTGTTCACTCCCAGGTCATCCCTGTTCACTCCTCTGTTAACTCCCCATGTTCACCTCTCTGTCACCCATGTTCACCTCTAGGTCACCCTTGTTCACTCCCAGGTCAGCCCTGTTCACTCCTCTCTCAACTCCCCATGTTCACCTCTCTGTCACCCATGTTCACCTCCAGGTCACCCCTCTTCACTCCTAGGTCACCCCTGTTCACTCCTATGTCAACTCCCCATGTTCACCTCTCTGTCACCCATGTTCACTCCTAGGTCACCCCTCTTCACTCCTAGGTCACCCTGGTTCACTCCTATGTCAACTCCCCATGTTCACCTCTCTGTCACCCATGTTCACTCCCAGGTCACCCCTGTTCACTCCTATGTCAACTCCTGTTCACTCCTATGTCAACTCCCCATGTTGACCTCTCTGTCACCCATGTTCACTCCTAGGTCACCCCTGTTCACCTCCAGGTCACCCCTGTTCACTCCTATGTCAACTCCCCATGTTCACCTCTCTGTCACCCATGTTCACTCCTAGGTCACCCCTCTTCACTCCTAGGTCACCCCTGTTCACTCGTATGTCAGCTCCCCATGTTCACCTCTCTGTCACCCATGTTCACTCCCAGGTCACCCCTGTTCACTCCTATGTCAACTCCTGTTCACTCCTATGTCAACTCCCCATGTTGACCTCTCTGTCACCCATGTTCACTCCTAGGTCACCCCTGTTCACCTCTAGGTCACCCCTATTCACTCCTCTGTCAAATCCCCATGTTCACCTCTCTGTCACCCATGTTCACCTCCAGGTCACCCCTCTTCACTCCTAGGTCACCCCTGTTCACTCCTATGTCAACTCCCCATGTTCACCTCTCTGTCACCCATGTTCACTCCCAGGTCACCCCTGTTCACTCCTATGTCAACTCCTGTTCACTCCTATGTCAACTCCCCATGTTCACCTCTCTATCACCCATGTTCACTCCTAGGTCACCCCTGTTCACCTCTAGGTCACCCTTGTTCACTCCTCTGTCAACTCCCCATGTTCACCTCTCTGTCACCCATGTTCACCTCCAGGTCAGCCCTCTTCACTCCTAGGTCACCCCTGTTCACTCCTATGTCAACTCCCCATGTTCACCTCTCTGTCACCCATGTTCACTCCTAGGTCACCCCTGTTCACTCCTATGTCAACTCCTGTTCACTCCTATGTCAACTCCCCATGTTCACCTCTCTGTCACCCATGTTTACTCCTAGGTCACCCCTGTTTACCTCTAGGTCACCCCTGTTCACTCCTCTGTCAACTCCCCATGTTCACCTCTCTGTCACCCATGTTCACTCCTAGGTCACCTATGTTCACTCCCAGGTCACCCCTGTTCACTCCTATGTCAATTCCCCATGTTCACTTCTCTGTCACCCATGTTCACCTCAAGGTCACCCCTGTTCACCTCCAGGTCACCCCTGTTCACTCCTATGTCAACCCCCATGTTGAGCTCTCTGTTACCCATGTTCACTCCTAGGTCACCTATGTTCACTCCTAGGTCACCCCTGTGCACTCCTAGTTCACCCTTGTTCATTCCTATGTCACCCCCCAAGCTCACTCTCTATCACCTATGCTCCTCCTTATGTCACCCCTTGTTCCTCCCCTGTTCACCCTAGGTCACCTCTTGCCGCTTTCACCCTCAGTCACCTATGGGCACACCAATGTCACCCCTTGTTCATCCTTGGTTCACGCTTGGTTCATCCCTCCTTCAGCCTCATTCAGCCTCATTCACCTCTATAACACCCTGATCCAATATCCTATACAAGAGAGAGTAAAATTCAAATTCCAATTTTGGTTCCCCTGCTGCTCCCCCTCCCTCAGCTCGTCTCTCTCTCCCCTCAGCCTGTCCCTCGCCCCTCCCTGCTGCTCCCCCCCCTCCCCCCCTGCTGCTCCGCCCCCTCCCCCTGCCTGTCCCTCGTCCCCTCCCCCTGCCCTTCCGCCCCCTCTCCCTGCTTCTGCCCCCTCCCCCCTGCTGTCCCGCCCCCTCTCCCTGCCTCCGCCCCCTCCCCCCTACTGCTCCGCCCCCTCTCCCTGCCTCCACTCCCTCCCCCCTGCTGCTCCGCCCCCTCCCCCCTGCCTCCGCCCCCTCCCCCCTGCTGCTCTGCCCCCTCTCCCTACCTCCGCCCCCTCCCCCTTGCTGTTCCGCCCCTTCCCCCTGTCCCGCCCCCTCCCTTGCTTGCCCCTCGCCTCCCCCCTGCCGTCCCGCCCCCTCCCTGCTTGCTCTCCCGCCCCCTCTCTTCCTCTCACTCCTCTCTTTCTTCTTCTCTCCTTTCCCCCTCCCTCCCTCTCAGCTTGCCCCTCTCCCCTCTCAGCCCCAGCCCCTCTCCTCCTTCCCTCCCCTTCCCCCCTGCTTCCTCCTTGCCTCCTTTCCCCTCCCTTGCCCCCCGCAGCTTTTTTGGAACGGAAATAGCTTTTATTCTGTTCGAGTCGGCCTCCTCACCTTGATTGGCGATGGATACCCCATCAGCCAATCCTACTCCATCTCCACCGGCCGTGAAAACTATCACTTTCTCTAAAGACGAGTTGTAGCAGCTCAAGAAGGATGTAGAGATTGAGTGCTCTACCACATTGCTAGCACGCATCTTCGGGTCTCACCCTTCCAGATCCCAAGCCAGAGACTGGATGCTTGCGGCTCTCCCCCCAGACCTCACTCCTCGATTGTTAGATGTTCGCCTTCTGGGACGAGGTTTTTTCCAGGTTGTTTTTGACACTCCAGAGGCTGCGAGCACTGTGCTCAAGGCCGAGTTTTTACACCTGGGACATAGGAAGATCTTCTTTGAAGCCTTTCACCTTGGTTTCGACCCAGTAGAGGCAGATAAGAAAATCTTCTCGCTCTTCATCAGGTTCCCCGGGCTTCCCCAGGTTTACCATCGACTTCTTTCTGTTATTGGGGAGCATTTTGGCGCAGTTGCTGAGATCCCACCCCTCCCTGGGTTGCCATTGACTATAGCAGAGGCAACCAAGGCTGATGGGGTTCCTAGAGTTAGGGTCCTTTGCAAGGATCCTAACCTCAAGATGGACCACGTCATGATCCAGCGCCGGGATGGTTCCTTTTTTCGCCAGAGAGTGGAGATTTCAGGCAAGCAGGACCAGTGCAGTATTGCAGGACCTCGGGACACTTTGCCAGGGATTGCCCCAGGAAGAAGAAAAGGCCTAAGAAGCCCTCTGGTACAACTACCGCCTCAGGGCATCGACAGGGGGGACAGGGGGGGGGATTAGACCCGGCACTTGCCCCTCGACCTCGACAGAGGGGTGGTACAGGTCCAGCTCATGCTCCTCGTTCTTCACGTGGCGGTCCTGCTCAGTCAGGTGGTGGTACAGGTCCAGTACCTATTTCTCGGCCTCGACAGGGGGGTGGTACAGGTCCTTCACCTGCTCCTCGACCCCCACCTCCCTCAGGCACACGCGACGCTTTACAATGGGTTCCAGTACGTGTGCAGGTCCCTCCTTCAGTTCACGAGGGTACCTTAGTAGACTTTGCTTCACCTCGAGCTGTCCTTCCTGTCTCACCTTGCACAGTCCGAGACGCTGAAGCTTCGACCTCCTCCCCAGTTGCAGCTTCTTCCTTAGATCCAGCAGTGCCAGATAATCCTCTTGAGGACGGAGAGATCTCCGCGGCTGGGCAGACACAGGGTAGAGAGCATTCCTCACTCCCTCCCTTGGATAGGGGGAAGGGGATAGCTTACACTGTTGATCCTCTTCCCTCACAAGGGATCCTTCGTACTCCGGTGTCTGGATTGCTCCACAGGAACTCGTTTTCAGCCTTGGCAGAGAGTTCAGATTTCCCAGAGGAGGAGTTTGTGCCTGCTACTTTTGGGGAGCCAGTGGTTGGGTTTCCTATTGATAGGGCTTCTTCTTCAGGTGCCAGGATTCTTTCCCCTATTGACTTTCCACCACTGGGTACCTTCCCTCCTTCCTCGAGCAGGAGGTCTTCTCCTGTTGAGGGGTTTGTTTCCGCCACTAGGTCGGGTAAGGTGTTCCACTCTACATCCTCCCGTCGATGAGGATTATCAGTTGGAACATACAGGGCCTAGGTGGCATCCCACATCGCCGCCGTAGACAGCTGATCCGGGATAAGCTTCATCCAGGTGTTACTGAGGGTCCCATTGATATATTATTTATTCAAGAGCACAAGCTGGATTATAGAGATTGTGCCAAGTCAGGCAAGTTGCTTTCAGGCCATACTTTTTGGTCACCTGCATTGGGCACTAGGGGAGGCACTTCTATTTCAGTTTCGCAGTCGGTTCTCCCCTTAGTTGTTGGGCACGGAGTCATTATCCCCTCTAGAGCTCAGTGGATTATTCTTTTGATTGCAGGGCGTAAGGTTGGCTTCCTCAACCTATATGCCTCCAACATTAGAGGGGAACGTGTCCTTATGTGGAAGACTTTGCTCTCCTGGGCCCCCATTGTGGATTCTTGGGTGATTGGAGGTGACTTTAACATGGTCGAGTTACCTTCAGACAAAAAAGGGGGTAGAGAAGGCGGACTTCACTCTTTGGAGAGAGCAGCTTGGGATGCCTTCCTTTTCCATTTCTGTGGCAGAGATACTTGGTGTGATGATGCCTTTCTTATTCAGCCACAGTCCCTCCTGTTCTCTTGGTCGAACAGGAGGCAACAGATGCCTATTCATGCACGCATTGACAGATTTTATGTAGATGACTGGGCACTAGACAGAGGTGGATCGGTATGCATTGCTGCGGGGGTTTCCACCTCATACCATTTCCCTGTTGTTCTGGCTATCTCAGAGCCTCACTTGAGAGGCCGATCTGCCAGCATCAGGATTCCAGATGCCTTTTACACAGAGGAGGACCTTACGGAGGCAGTCCTACGGATATGGTTTGCTCATGTCCAGGGTGGGCAGCCACATCCATCACATTTAGCCGCTGCCCTCTCTGGTATTAGCGAATTTTACTGCTCAGTTGCTTCTACCAGGAGACGAGATATTCTCAGACGTGAGATTGTTGTTCGCCAGCAGTTAGCAGCTTTGCAGAGGGAAGAGCAGAAACGGCCTTCAGATGCTTGGATTCAGGAGCGCCTTGCTGCAGCGAGGGCTCATCTGCAGTTATTGCTTGATCAGAGAGCAGAGTATGCCTTTCATGCACGGGAGTCCTTCTGGATTCAGATGGGTGGTAGAGTCAATAAACACTTTTTCTCTACTCTTGGCCCTAGACATAGTAGAGAGAGTGTATCTCAGCTTATTGACTCACATGGGGTTTTACAGACAGAGCCAGATGACGTCTTACGCATAGCTTCAGATTTCTATGCCACCCTCCTTACTGCTGATCCTGAGACACACGATATAGAGGATGCTAGACAGGCTATTTGGCAGAGTATCCCAGTGTTGGTGAATCCCGATATGCATGTTCTACTTGACGCACCTTTCACCAACACAGAGTTCAGGACTGCACTTTCAGCCCTTCACAAGGGCAAGTGCCCAGGTTTAGATGGCCTCACCCCGTCTTTTTTCATTGCATTTTGGGATATGATTGGAGACTATATTACTTCAGCCATGCAGGCCATTTGGGACTCTGGCGAGATGCCTGAGTCGCTTACAGAGGGCCTCATCCACCTTATCCCAAAAGGAGGTAGCAGAAATTTATTGTCCCAGTGGAGGCCTATCACACTTCTGGGGACTTGTTACAAGATTTTGGCCAAGGCTATCAGCCTCCGATTGCAGCCACTTCTCCCTGATCTTATTCATGACACTCAGACGGGATTTGTGCATGGCAGAAGTATTTTTGATAACATTTTTTCTTTCTGGGAAGCTTCAGAGTGGCCAGAATCTTGCCATTCTACTGTTGGATTTTGAAAAAGCTTATGACAGAGTAGATTGGAGTTTTTTGGAGGGCACCCTTCTACGCTTTGGATTCACTGATGTTTGGATCAAAGGTGTTTCCTCTTTGTACAGATCAGCCCATAGCCAGGTACTTATTGGTGGGGTAAGGGGTGAGAGATTTCAGATTTCGAGATCAGTCCGTCAGGGATGCCCCCTTGCTCCTTTCCTTTTTTTATTCGTGGCCGAAGCTATGAGCATCTATGTTAGATCTCAAGCTGACATCTTTGGGCTGAGACTTCCCATCAGAAGAGAAGAGGAGCTGCTTGACAGTGAGTTGGCTGATGACATAGCGATTTATTTGGATGCCTCTCCACAGACATTGACTTCTTTCAGGACAGCATTGGATTTATTTTGCTTGGCGGCAGGGGCGCAGATAAATTGGCATAAATCCAATGGCTTTTGGATCAGTGATGAGGACACTCCAATTTGGGGGCTTGACATAGGGTTCACTTGGGTTCAGAGGGGTGTGCCTGGCAGGTATTTGGGCTGCCAGGTCGGCTTGGGTATTTCTACCACGCAGCAGTTTGCTCCCGTGTTGGAGAGCATCAGAAGGAAGCTTCTCTTTAGGAGCTCAGCCAAGCTGGATCTTGCCTCTAGAGTTGTGGTGGTCAACCAGGTCCTCTTGGCCACTGCCTGGTTTATTTGTTCATGTTGGTGCCGTTCTAGGGACTGCATCATTCAGCTCAGAAGACCGATCAGGAACTTTCTCTGGAGTGGGCTTGATGGCACAGCAGATGCCTTAGCCAGAGTGGCTTGGGAGACCCTCATCCTCCCTACACAGGATGGGGGTTTCAATATTATTGATCCAGATTTACAGTGCAGAGCTTTACTTTGCAAGATAGTGGTGCGAGGACTTATGCCAGGACAGGAACCGTGGAAGGACTTTCTTATCAGCAGCATACAGAGGTGCACACCTTCCTCAGGAGGAGACTGGATGAGCAGTGTTAGATGGATTTTCACCTCAGCACACCTCAGATCACCTTCATCCCGTCTCATGGTTGCCATTCTGAAAGCTTGGGCTAGTTTCAGAAGCTCTCTTCGGAGGATTCCTCCTTCCTCCCGGGAAGAGATTGATAGGCAGCCCATCATGTGGAACGACAGTATTTTAGATGATCGTGGCAGACCACTGGGTGCCTCACTCTACATGCAGTGGGCCAGGTGGGAGAGGGGACCTGCTTCTTCTTTGGGATCTTGGAAAGCTTTCCATAGGCTTCCAGAAGAAACCAAGTCAAGGTTGACAGGACATCTTAGAGGGAGTGCAGGGAGGATCTTGCAGATTGAGACAGTCCTTCCAGAGGCTTGGATAGACACAGATGATATGCCTCTCACTTCCTCCACTTGGGCAGGTACTTTCTCGAGAGGCGGGGTTCCACTTCAGGTCTTAGCCTTCCGAGATGCACAGGAGGATGCTTTGGTTTTCAGTGTCCAGGATGGTGGCAGATTGCTCAGATCTACAGATGATATCTTGCTTGAGTCTGCTTTTCAGCCTATAAGGGTCGTAGGCCTTTTGATGCAGGGATCAGATTCAAAGTGGTTCTTAGACCCTGACCCCCAGTTACTCTCCACCGGGTCTTGGAGACTTTGGCTCTATGGAGGAGTTCCCATCAGGTATTTACAGTGGGACCCCGGAGAGTGGGAGTGGATTGACGCGGGGCATCGAGAGAAGACCATCCCCTTCTTTCGTTACACGGTCAGTAATGCCAGGAGATTTCAGCTCAGTAGTAGAGGCTGGAGACCCTCCAGAGTTCCTCATTGGGAGACTTTTGGTATTACTGCGGATCAGCAGAGGTATTTCTGGAGGAGGCTCTAGAAATCCCACAGGAATAGAAAGATCACTATCTTATTTTGGCTTTCTATTCATGGAGGGATTGCAGTGAACCTTTGGAGGTCCAACCCGACCCTACTTGCCCTCGTTGCCTTTTTGCTTCGGAGTCTATTTAGCATTGCTTATGGGATTGCAGACAGGCGAGATTGATTTGGATGGGGATAGCCAGGATCTTCAGTCACTTTGCCCATTCCCCACTTTTTATGACTTGGGGCTCGGTGGCTTGGCTTTCTCTTACAGGACCTCAGGTTTTCTATGAGGGACTTGACTCCTCTCGGGCCATTTCGGTTCGACGTCATCGGGTTGAGTTCTGCTCGTTGGATGTGGTTCCACACCGTCCTTTTACAGCTGTACATGCCTCTATGGATACTTCTTGGGAGATTATAGCGAGCATAGCAGCCTGGCATATCTGGAGAGCCAGATGCACAGAGGCTATGGAGGGTACTCAGGTTCATCCCTCGCACACATTGGCTAGTATCTGGACAGACATCGTACCCACTCTGATGGCTGTATGGACGGATCTCATCAGGGTCAGTAGGGTGCAAAGATATGCACATTAACCCCCCAACTCAGGGGGATCCCTCGACAGAAGTTACGGCAGCAGGCACCGTTACGGCAGCAGGCACCTCTGCCTTGGAATCTCTTGATGGAGAGGCATCAGAACGACACAGGTTATTGAACTTGAATCTTACTTTGGGAGCCACTGGTGATGCGAAGACCCCACCCCGGGTGTCTCGACGACTGACCCCTGAACCAAGTATGGAGGCTGCTGGACAGGACTTACTGGAAACTCGACCTGGCAAGGTTATTTTTGCTGGGGGTAAGATACCTTTTCCAGCGGATTGTCCTCCACTTCCTCAAAATGATATGTTGGATACCTACTTCGCAACCTCCTCGGGAGATCTATTCACCCATGAGGCCCAGATAGAGGAACAGAGCCAAGAACACAAACGGCTGCTGTATGCATTAAAGCGGAAGTGGTCTCCTGTTTGCATGGAGGAGGAGGACCTGGACCAAATTTTCACACTTCCCTTGCAAGAGACAATCGCTTCCAACAAGAAGGTATCCCAAGCTCCAAGCTGTTACCTAGACATCGACACACTGGCTCCAGTGGCAGCTCTCGAGGACCCAGAGCAAGAGGGGATGAAAGTGGCCTTCGAGGAATATGGCGAACTTATTGACATGGCTGACCGAATGACCTATCGGGACAGGTATGCATGGGTTAAAAGGTCCCTTCATATGGCTCAGCGCATTATAGATGACAGCTTCATTCAGATGGGTGCCTCCCTCTTTAATACTACGGGTCAGGTTTGCAAGCTTCTGTCACAGAAGCAACACCTCCGCTTGGAACATGAGAAGCAGGTAGCCAGCATGCATAAAGAATGGGATACAACATTGCAAATGAAAAAAGCGGAGTGGGGAGCAATTCTACAGGCAAGGGAGGCTGCGTGGAAAACTCAGCACGACGAGTTTCAGCAAAGTGTTGTAGCAAAGGAGGCAGAGTGGACAGCCACCAAGAAAGTTTTGGAGGACCACCATTCAGCCCAACAGGCTCAAATTCAGCGGGAGCTTGCCGCCCTACAGGACAGATACACCTCACTGGCTGCAGATAAGCTTACTGTGGATCAACAGGTGGAGGTGGTGCGGAGTCAAATGAAGCAGAATCGCGAGGCGAAAGACCATCTCCAAGTTTCACATTCCAAGTTGCAGGACAACTTCCATGGGCTGCAAGATGAAAATGCTGCTCTCAAATCTCGATGTGAACATTACAGGTCTAGCTACCACAGGTATAAATCCAAATACGAGGACATCCGCAACCTCATGGACACAGTCGAGGAAGAGCAGCCCCGGAACATCAGCACACCCACCACACCCACCCCCTCCTCCTCCCTGACTTTCATCCAGCAAGCAGTAGCTCCTGGATCTTTTAGTTCGGCATTTCTTTTTGCGAACTCTGTACATTTGGATTCTCATGTAAATAAGGAATTTGGAGTTGTATGGCCATGAGCCAGTTTCTTTTTTTCAGTTTTACAGTTGTAAGGCCACGAGCCCTTTCTTTTCAGTTTTGGGATGTCAACCCCAAGGTCACTTTCTTATTTGTAATTTACACTTAACTTTCTCTCACAAGATCCTAGGTCATTCACCGGGACGGTGAATGATAGTGGCGGGGGATCTGTTGTACTCAAAGTTTATGGCGACCCACCAAGAGTCACACTTGGGTCACGTCATGGTCACCTCAGCAACATGCCAAGTTGTTAGACCTTGGTCATACCTAGTCGCAGCGTGTTCACATGTGTTCACATCTTGGACTTGACATGGACATGACTTGGACATGACATGACTTGACATGGACATGACTTGGACATGACATGACTTGACATGGACATGACAGAAGCAATACATGACTGAAGAGTGCCAAACCTCAACCTCGACTCACCATGGTCAAAGTCAATCATAGGGAAGTATTGGCGCAATGGTACGCGGGATACACCTGTTGGTGCACATGGGAAGCAGTCCAACAGTTAAGAGGCATAGGTGGTGCACCAACCCTCTCAACCAACTAGTGTCAGGAGCGCAGGAGAACACATGGAGCACGGGATTCACTGACCCAGGACAGGCTGGAGTGTTGCGGAAGCCATCAAGGACAGAGCGGCCCACAAACGGTGGAATGGCTAAGGATGGCTAAGGGTGCAAGAAGGCATCCAATAGGAAGAAGGTGTGGAGATTGGTAGCGCGGGGTGGAGCAGAGGAGGAGAAGGGAAGAGGGGGAAAGGGAAAAGAGGAAGGGGGACTTTCTGGAGGGGCGAGAGGCGGGAGTGAAGGAGTGAGAGGCGGGAGTCAAGAGCTCGCCTCGTGTGTATCTTCTGGGAGTGTATCAGTCATCTTGCTTTCTAATGAGTTATGCTACTTCCCATCTCTGCTCGCTACTCTAAAATCTCTTTTCGTTGTGTTCTCCTCCCCTCCTCTCCCTTCACCTGGTACAACGGACCTGTGTCATGTGGTTGAAGTTCTTTGCTGTTCATGTCGAGGGATGGCTTTCATGATGTTGTTCCGCTTTGGTCTTCTTCTTGCTCACATCACTTCAGCACTTGTACCGCTCGCACATAGTTGACACCATCGACAAGCACTCACCTACGTACCATCAGTGACACTTATGGCACGTCCTACTCGCTTCTCGCACCAGTGGCCCTAGGCCTCCGGTAATACTTCCGGAAGTGTTAGGAAACCCCCCCCCCCCTCAGACAACAGCAGTTCCTTTACAGGTGATCGCTCTTCGAGATCTCAGGAAAGATGCTCTAGTCTTTGACGTTGGGGATGGAGGTATACTCTCTAGATCCACGGATGATATTCTTCTAGAGTGCCTTTCAGCCTATCAGGATTGCTGGTTTTGTGGACCATGGAGCGGGCTTGCAGTGGTACTTCGACCTCGACCCTCTGCTCTTGGCCCTAGGATCTTGGAGGTTGTGGTTATATGGAGGTGCACCTATCAGGTGCTTGCAGTGGGACCCAGGAGAGTGGGAGTGGATAGATCATGGCCACCGAGAGAGGGGAATTCCCTTCTTTCGTTTCACGGTTGGTAATGCCAAGAGATTTCAGCTGAGCAGTAGAGGTTGGATTCCCTCCAGAGCCCCCCATTGGGATAGCTTCTTCATATGGCAGATTTGCGTAGGAATTTTTGGAGGAGGCTCTGGAAATCTCTCAGAAATAGAAAGATCACTCTAAAGCCACCTCCAAGCCCCGAAGGATCTGGCTAGTCCACTGTCCCACTGTGCCCATCCAATGTGCCGTTGACCTAGCATGCATCCCTCTGAATTCCTGACCTAGGGGTGCCATATGAGTGGCTGCCCCTCAAAATCCTCCTTGCATGATGGGCTGGCCCGAATGAGTCCCCCCTGCCTCTAATCACTTCCACATTGTGTAGAGACTCCTCATCAATGGCGAGCCCTTCCTTGTCAAGGGAGCCTTGGAGAAAACCCATCTGGAAGATTGCCGCCACTAAACCTCTGTGCAATGAGTGTTCCCAAGAAGCCCCCGCTGAAGGAGCTGCTAGGGTTCCGCTCCTAGGATGAGGCCTCTCACCACCAACTTGCGCAACAAGGCTTTGCTTTGTATCTCTGGATCAATAATGCCCAGTCCACCCTGCGCTTTGCGGCATCTATCAAGCCACCTTGGCTCTAGTGTTACGTGTCCCATCGGATCCTGCTCACAGAAAGTTTTGCACCAAGCGTCGTAGCTGCCCCATGCATCCCCGGTGGAAACACCAGCAGGAGGCGATGTACCAAGGTGTGGCAAGTAGGACCTAGTTAACCACCAACGCTCTATCTGCTAGTGAGAGTTTGCTGAGCTCCAGTACAAGAGCTTACACCGCTGAACACTCTATAGGACTGGCTGAACTGCTGAGATATCAATACCAACCTAGCAGCCCAAGTACCTCACCATCTCTTCCCTTGCATCAAGCATCATAGCTGCCCCATGCATCCCCGATGGAAACCCAGCAGGAGGCGATGTACCAAGGTGTGGCTAGGAGGACCTCTCTAACCACCAACTCTCTACTTGCTAGTGTGAGTTTGCTCCAGTACAAGAGCTTACACTGTCGAACACTCTATAGGACTGGCTGAACTACTGCTCTGCCAAGATATCAATGCCAATCAGCCCCCCCACCCCCCCTAGTCTCAAACCTCCTGGATATCCTTTGGCCCTCTAAAGAAACCAACAGATTTGTTCTAGTTTATGCGAGCTCAAAAGACCTCGCAATAAATGGACAAGGCTCCCCTGACGCTCTCTAGACTCAATGCTGAGACCTCCATGTAAAGGGCTGTATCATCTGCAAACTCCAAGTCTAGGAGCTCCTCCTCTTGTTGGATCGGGAGCACCATCCTTGTGAGGCCAAGTGCCTAAGATCGCAAAAAGTAACCTAAGGCTACCGCTCTACGGGAAGGAACAGGTAGGGGGCAAGAGGGAAGCCCAATATCACTGAAAGGGAAAGAGGAAAGGCCTCTCCTATGTCCCCCCCGATGGCTGTAATCCACCTCTTTGAGAAGCCAAGTCTCTGCATGGTATACTCCAAAAAAGACCACTCTACGCTGTCATACACCTTCATGAAATCCAAAGAAATAATGGTGAGAGGCTATGACTCTTTCCTAGACCACCAGTCCACTGCCACCTAGAATGTGAATATGTTGTCCAGGATGCTATGTCCCTGAACAAAACTTGTCTGCGTCTCATGGATGATGTCCCGACAGGTGTGATCTCAACCACAGGCTCAAGACCTTGGCCAAGATCTTGTAAGTTGTGTCCAGTAGGGTGATCGGTCTCCACTGGCAAATATCTATTCTATCTCCTCCCTTTGGAATCAGACACATCCGAACTCTTCTCAAAGAGTATGGAAGGGATTTTGAGTCAAAAATCTCATGGCAGGCTAGCCTGAGTGGGGTAGAGATGTGCTCCTAGAAGCAACTAAAGAAGCTCGAAATCAGGCTGTCCTCCCCAAGGCATTTTTGGATTGGTAGGGCCTGCAGGGCATCCCATAAATCCTCATCAGTAAACGGCACCTCTAGACGTTTTCTCGAGCTTTGTGTGACTAGTGAAGAAACCTACTCCAACACTGCCTCTCTAGCTAGGAGAGCCATGGGCTCCTCCTCCTCCGACTGAAACAACCGGTGGTAGAAGTCAGTGGTCTAGCTCAAGGATCTCTTGCGGGTCCATGTGCATGTCCCTGTGAGTCTTGGAATTAATGGAGCTAGATCCTTGCAAACTATGGTCCTGTGGTTTGAAAGAACTGCCTAGTTATCTTGGCCCCTTGCTAGACCCATCCAGCCAAGGTAGAGTGGTACGAGAACTCTTCTCTACAGACCTCCAAATCATGTAGCCCAAACCGTTCACACTCCTAGCGATCCTTGAGCCACTGGGATTGCAGATCCTACTCCTTGAGTCTCTCTATGGATGCTAGGTCTGTTGAGATATCGAGCTCCACTCGTGATACTGCACATCCTATTGTGCAGATTAGTGAAATTCCTTTGTCTATGCAGGATGGGAAAAAGAAATACCTGTATGATGTATTTCATGTCCCGAATATCACCAAGAACCTGGTTTCTATTGGTCAAATGGTTGAGCAGGGCTTGCAGGTCAGATTTAATCCTCATGGATGCTTTGTTGAGGATATGAAAAATAACGGTCGCTTGATAGCAAAAGAAAAGAAGAAGGGCAGGATGCTTACGTTGGATGTGGACATGCCTGAATTGAGTGCAGCAATGTTTGCACATGGGACCGGTGTAGTTGCAGATATTGATATTTGGCATAAATGCATTGGTCATGTTAATGTACAGCGACTTAAATCAATGCAGGTCCAAAATATTGTTGCAGGATTGCCTAAATTCAAGGTTGCATAAATGCATAAGGTATGTGAAGCCTGTCAATTTGGAAAACAGGCAAGGAAACCATTTCCTAGACATGTTTAAGAGAGTAAGAAGCCATTGGAATTAATTCACTCTGATGTGTGGACTACTAAAGCTGCATCTATTGGAGGCTGTCATTATTTTGTCACTTTTATTGATGACTACAGTAGAAAAGTTTGGGTGTATTTTATGAAAAAGAAAAGTGAAGTATTTGGGCATTTCAAAGCTTTTAAAGCTATGGTTGAAAAAGAAACATGCCTGCAAATAAAATGCCTAAGGTCAGATGGAGGGGAAGAGTACCTCTCAAATGAGTTTGCAAGGTTCCTACAGGAGCATGACATAAAGCAGCAATATTCATGCAATCATAACCCACAGCAAAATGGACTTGCAGAAAGGAAAAACAAGCATATTGGAGAGGTATCTCGGGCCATGCTAGATGAAAAAGACCTACCAGAAGAACATCAGTGAGCTGCTGCTCCTCCCCGCTCCCTTGCTACACCCTCTCCCTCAGCCTGTCCCTCCCTCTCTCCCTTGCTCTCAGTCCCTCCCTCTCCCTCAGCCCCTCCCTCCCTTCTCCTCCTCCCCTTCAGCCTGCCCCCTTCCAACCCACTCCCTCTCCTTTCCTCTCAGCCTGCTCCTTCGCCCCCTCCCTACCTGCTCCCCCGCCCCCTCCCTGCCTCTCCGCCCCCTCCCTGCCTCTCTGCCCCCTCCCTGCCTCTCAGCCCGCCTCCTGCTCCCTCGCCCCCTCCCTGCTTCTCCGCCCCCTCCTTGCCTGCTTCCCTCCCCCCTCCTTGCCTCTCCGCCCCCTCTTTGCCTCTCAGCCCGCCCCCTCCTCTCCCTCTCCTCCCCCTTCCCTTCACCCCCTGCTCCCTCTCCTCCCCCTCTCAGCTTGCTCCTCCGCCCCCTTCCTGCCTGCTTCTCCACCCCCTCCCTGCCTCTCAGCCCGCCCCTTCCTCTCCCTCTCCTCTCCCTCTCACACCGCCCCCTCCCTGCCCCTCCCTCTCCTTCCTCTCCCTCTCCTCTCCCTCTCAGACTGCCCCCTCCCTGCCTCTCAGCCCGCCCCCTTCTTGCCTCTCCTTCCTCTCCCTTTCCTCTCCCTAGCCTGCCCCCTCCCTCCCTCTCAGCCGCCCCCTCTCCTTGAGCCTCTCAGCCTCTCCCCTTTACCCCTCCCCTCCTCGCCCCTTCCCCCTGCTCCCTCCTCACCTCCTTTCCCTATTTTCTACCCCCCTATCTCCTGCAACTTGTTTTTGGAGCAGAAGGAGCCTTCAAATTGTTAGAGTCGGCCTCCTCACCTTGATTGGCGATGGATACTCCGTCAGCCAATCCTACTCGACCTCCACCGGCCGCGAAAACTATTACCTTTTCTAAAGACGAGTTGCAGCAGCTCAAGAAGGATGTAGAGATTGAATGCTCTACCATGTTGCTAGCACGCATCTTCCGGTCTCACCCCTCCAGATCCCAAGCCAGAGATTGCTGGATGCTTGCGGCTCTCCCCCAGACCTCACTCCATGAGATTGTTAGATGTTCGTCTTCTGGGACGAGGTTTTTTCAAGGTTGTTTTTGATACTCTAGAGGCTGCGAGCACTGTGCTCAAGGCTGAGTTTTTACACCTTCAAGATCAGCTTCATCCACGTGTTACTGGGGGTTCCATTGATATCTTATTTATTCAAGAGCATAAGCCGGATTCTAGAGATTGTGCCAAGTCAGGCAAGTTACTTTCTGGCCATACTTTTTGGTCGCCTGCCTTGGGCACCAGGGGGGGCACTTCTATTTCAGTTTCACATCAGTTCTCCCCTTAGTTGTTGGACACGGAGTCATTATTCCCTCTAGAGCTCAGTGGATTATTCTTTTGATTGGAGGGCATAAGGTTGGTTTCCTTAACCTGTATGCCTCCAACATTAGAGAGAAACGTGTCCTTATGTGGAAGACTTTGCTCTCCTGGGCCCCCATTGTGGATTCATGGGTGATTGGAGGTGACTTTAACATCAATGAGTTACCATCAAACAAAAAAGGGGGTAGAGAAGGCGGACTTCACTCTTTGGAGAGAGCAGCTTGGGATGCCTTCCTTTTTCACTTCTGTGGCAGAGATACTTGGTGGGATGATGCCTTTCTTATTTAGCCACAGTCCCTCCTGTTCTCTTGGTCGAATAGGAGGCAGCAGATGCCTATTCTTACACGCATTGACAGATTCTATGTAGATGACTGGGCACTAGACAGAGGTGGATCGGTATGCATTGCTGCTGGGGTTTCCACTTCAAACCACTTTCCTGGTCTGCTGGCTATCTCAGAGCCTCACTTGAGAGGCCGGTTTGCCAGCATCAAGATTGTAGATGCCTTTTACATAGAGGAGGACCTTACAGAGGCAGCCCTGCAGATATGGGTTTCTCATGTCCAGGGTGGGCAGCCATATCCATCACATGTAGCCGCTGCCCTTTCTAGTATTAGCGACTTCTACCGCTCAGTTGCTTGTACAAGGAGACGAGATATTCTCAGACGTGAGATTGGTGTTCGCCAGCAGTTGGCAGCTTTGCAGAGGGTTGAGTAGAAACGGCCTCCAGATGCTTGGATTCAGAAGCGCCTTGCTGCAGCAAGGGCTCATCAGCAGTTATTGCTTGATGAGAGAGCAAAGTATGCCTTTCATGGACGGGAGTCCTTCTGGATTCAAATGGGTGGTAGAGTCAATAAACACTTTTTCTCTACTCTTGGACCTAGACATAGTAGAGAGAGTGTATCCCAGCCTATTGACTCACATGGGGTTTTACAGACAGAGCCTAATGATGTCTTACGCATAGCTTCAGATTTCTATGCCACCCTTCTTACTGCTGATCCTGAGACACATGATAGAGAGGATGCTAGACAGGCTATTTAGTAGAGCATCCCTGTCTTGGTGAATCCGTGTATGCATGTTATACTCGATGCACCTTTCACCAACATAGAGTTCAGGACTGCACTTTCAGCCCTTCACAAGGGCAAGTGCCCAGGTTCAGATGGCCTCACCCTGTCTTTTTTTAATTGCATTTTGGGATATGATTGGAGACTATATTACTTCAGCCTTGCAGGCCATTTGGGACTCTGGCGAGATGCCTCGTTCGCTTACAGAGGGTCTCATCCACCTTATCCCAAAAGGAGGTTGCAGAAATTTAGTGTCCCAATGGAGGCCTATCACACTTCTGGGGACTTGTTACAAGATTCTGGCCAAGGCTATCAGCCTCCGATTGCAACCCCTTCTCTGTGATCTTATTCTTGACACTCAAATGGGATTTGTGCATGGTAGAAGCATTTTTTATAACATTTTCTCTTTCTGGGAAGCTTCAGAGTGGGCCATGCAGAGTGGCCAGAATCTTGCCATTCTACTTTTGGATTTTGAGAAAGTTTATCACAGAGTAGATTGGGGTTTTTTGGAGGGCACCCTTCTACGCTTTGGCTTTACTGATGCTTGGATCAAAGGAGTTTCCTCTTTGTACAGATCAGCCCACAGCCAGGTACTTATTGGTGGGATAAGGGGGGAGAGATTTCAGATTTCGAGATCAGTCCGTCAGGGATGCCCTATTGGATGCCACTCCACAGACGCCCACTTCTTTCAGGACAGCATTGGATTTATTTTGCTTGGCAGCAGGGGCGCAGATAAATTGGCATAAATCCAATGGCTTTTGGATCAGTGATGAGGACACTCCAGTTTGGGGGCTAAACATAGGATTCACTTGGGTTCAGAGGGGTGAGCCTATCAGGTATTTGGGCTGCCAGGTTGGCTTGGATATTTCTACCACGCAACAGTTTGCTCCCGTTTTGGAGAGCATCAGAAGGAAGCTTCTTTTTTGGAGCTCAGCCAAGCTGGATCTTGCCTCTAGAGTTGTGGTGGTCAACCAAGTCCTCTTGGCCACGGCGTGGTTTGTTTGTTCATGCTGGTGCCATTCTAGGGACTGCATTATTCAGCTCAGAAGACCGGTCAGAAACTTTCTTTGGAGTGGGCTTGATGGCACAGTAGATGCCTTAGCCAAGGTGGCTTGGGAGACCCTCATCCTCCCTACACAGGAAGGGGGTCTCAATATTATTGATCCAGATTTACAGTGCAGAACTTTACTTTGCAAGATGGTGGTGTGGGGACTTATGCCAGGGCAGGAACCGTGGAAGGACTTTCTTATCAGCAGCATACAGAGGTGCACACCTTCTTCAAGAGGAGACTGGATGAGCAGTGTTAGGTGGATCTTCACCACAGCACACCTCATATCACCTTCGTCCCCTCTCATGGTTTCCATTCTGAAAGCTTGGGCTAGTTTTAGAAGCACTCTTCGGAGGATTCCTCCTTCCTCTCGGGAAGAGATTGATAGGCAACCCATCATGTGGAATGAGAGTATTTTAGATGATCATGGCAGACCACTAGGTGCCTCACTCTACATGTAGTGGTCCAGGTGGGAGAGGGGACCTGCATCATCTATGGGGTCTTGGAAAGCTTTCTGCAGGCTTCCAGAGGAGATCAAATCAAGGTTGACAGGACATCTCAGAGGGAGTGCAAGGAGGATCTTGCAGATTGAGGCAGCCCTTCCAGAGGTTTGGGTAGACACAGATGATATGCCACTAACTTCCTCCACTTGGGTAGGTACTTTTATGAGAGGCGGTGTTCCGCTTCAGGTTTTGGCCTTTCAAGATGTACAGGAGGATGCTTTGGTTTTTAGTGTCCAGGATGGTGGCAGATTGCTCAGGTTCACAGAGGACATCTTGCTTGAGTTTGCTTTTTAGCCTATCAGGGTTGTAAGTCTTTTGGTGCAGGGATCAAATTCAGAGTGGTTCCTAGACCCAGACCCCCGGCTACTCTCCACCGGGTCTTGGAGGCTCTGGCTCTATGGGGGAGTTCCCATCAGGTATTTGCAGTGGGACCCCGGAGAGTGGGAGTGGATTGACGCAGGGCATCGAGAGAAGAGCATCCCCTTCTTTCGTTACACGGTCAGTAATGCCAAAAGATTTCAGCTCAGTAGTAGAGGTTGGAGACCTTCCAGAGTTCCTCATTGGGAGACATTTGATATCACTGCGGATCTGCAGATGTGCTTCTGGAGGAGACTCTGGAAATCCCACAGTAATAGAAAGATCACTATCTTCTTTTGGCTTTCTATCCATGGTGGGATTGTAGTTAACCTTTGGACGTCCAGCAACCCTACTTGCCCTCAATGCCTCTCTACTTTGGAGACTATTCATCATTGCTTATGGGATTGCAGACAGGCGAGGATGATTTGGATGGGGGTAGCTAGGCTTTTCAGTCACTTTGCCCACTCCCCATTTTTTATGACATGGGGCTCAGTGGCTTGGCTTTCTCTTACAGGACCTCAGGTTTTCTATGAGAGAGTAGACTCCTCTCGGGCCATTTCGGTTCGACGTCATTGGATTGAGTCCTATTCGTTGGATGTGGTACCACACCTTCTTTTTACAACTGTACATGCCGAATAGAGCTCCTCTCCACGGGAGCCAGAGCACTATCTGGGGAGCCAAGCTGAAGGAGAAACACCCCTCGAATGGTGACCCCTTGAATGTGGTTGCCATCTAATGCCAAGTTGGCCTAGATCTAGCGGTCCCTAATCTATCTCCTCAAGGGAGTTGAGGCCGACTATTTTGCCTATCACTGCCCTGTTCTATAGTAGATTCATTTCTTGATGTACCTGTTGCTTGTCAGCCCGATGATAGGAGAATTTTGACAGTGGCTGGGGGAGTTGATGGTGCTGTCATAGACCCGGTTTGGCCCATACCAAAGGTCACCACCAATAATCTCAACCTCTAGAGATGAGCAAAATAACGGCACCTCCTATTGGGATAAGAAAAAGGAGGGAATCTAAAGGGAGGAAAGGAGAAGAAAGAAGGGGAAGCCTCTAGCTAGGCTAGCACATGTCCCTAGAAAGAGCAAAAGAAAAGCTCCCACAAAGGGGAGGAGATCTGCCAAGATCGCGTTACACCTGAAGGAAAAAGCACTTGCTAAATCTTTGCCAAGGGATGTGAAGGCTTGTCCAAGATTCAATAGGGAAGGTCGTGCTGAAGGGAAGGAACAGCTCCGGAGTACTTCCACGAACTAGCTATCAACTGTCAGAAATCGATGGGAAAGCACATTAAAAGGCTGCCAAGGGAAGAGAACAAGCCATCAACCTCATCGTGAAACACACACGAAGTGGAAGCTGCCTTAACGGGCTAGCATGACCATGGAGTGAAGTGAGCTGGCTGGTCATGCTAGGCCAGCCCAAAAGCACCAAGGACTAGCTCTTTGCCTTCTATCGGATGCCCTAAAAAGCCGCCAAAGGATCACGTGACAACATCACTTGTTGGAAACCGTGTAGAGGGTTAGGAGCTGCCAAGCAGCTAGATGGTAACGTCAATAGAAGAGAGGGGGGTGGGGTCGCGGAGCAGCATGCTTCCACCTTGCTACTGCGTGGACTATGCCTCTCCCGTATGGTGGGCTGGAGGCTGGAGCGCATCCAGAATTACAACACACTTATAACTGTAGATACATTTTGAGACAATTGTACAAACAAATAGTACAAGGATGGGTATTCCTTTATAGGTTATTGCCTTGCGGGATGCACCTAAGGAGACCCTTGTCTATGATGTTCAGTCAGGAGGTAGACTCCTTACATCTTTAGATGATATTCTTTTGGAGGTTGCCTTCCAGCCTGTTAGGATTGCAGGCTACTTGGAGTGGGGCAGTGGTATCCTCCAGAGCAGCTACTGCCAGAAGAGGTATTTTTTTCAGAGTTTGGAGAGGATCTCCTTTCTTCTCTGAGTCTCCTTCAGGGTTGAGGTGGCACTTTCAGCCTCCACCTTGGATTTTTGTTAGCTCGTTTTGAGCTGGAATTTTTCTCATGCATGACATGATGTACTCTCATATTTGAGCTTGCTCTTGCGGTTTTCATTCATATTTTTGGGAAAATCAAAATAAAATTGTACAAACATATATTTTTGAATTTTAAGTCATATACCATAACAATCGATGGTCACGGATTTGTTGTTGGATGATTTTAGGGAGTCACAGCTATCTATGGAACTTCAGATAGTATTCGAATTGTTAGTGGAGGAAAGGAGGGTCAGGTATCTTATCTATAACCCTTAAAGAAGTCTCCACCAAGGTCCTATTGAGTTGGTCTTGATATCTCTTCCATATTTTTCGCCACTTCTTTTTTTGAGAGAAAAGTACAATCTATATATTTTTTACTTTTCTTCCTATTGTTTTTCATTATAGGATTCAAACTTTTTCATGCATCCATATACGCTGCAAGTTATTAGATGCTAGTAGATGCTTTCTTGTACTATTGGGAAGCTTCTGAGTGGGCCATGCAGAGTGGTCAAAAGATAGCCATTCTACTCTTGGACTTTTAAAAAGCATATGACAGGGTAGATTGGGATTTCTTGGAAGGCACCCTTCATCATTTTGGGTTTTTAGATGCATGGATCAAAGGGGTTTCAGCCTCACCCAGGTACTTATAAGAGGGGTCAAGGGAGATATATTTTAGATCTCTAGATCAGTCCATGAGGGATGCCCTCTTGGCCCTTTTCTTTTCCTATTTGTGACTAAGGCTATGAGCATTTTTATTAGATCTCGAGCTGACATTCTTGGGCTCAAACTACCACTCAAATAGGAGAAGGACCTCATCGATTGTGAGCTAGCAGATGACACTGCTATCTTCTTGGAGGCCTCCCCTTAGACTCTTCTTTCAGGACAGCCTTGGACTTGTTTTGTATTGCAACAAGTGCTCACATTAATTGGAACAAGTCCAATGGCTTTTGGATCAGTGAGACGATGACACTCCGGACTAAGGGGCTGATTTAGGCTTCACTTGGAATCAGAGGGGTGTGTCAATCAAATACTTAGGATGCCAAGTCGGTATGGGTTCTCTTTTTCGCAACAATTTGCTCCACTGTTGGAGAGTATTAGGAGGAAACTCAGTTTCTGGAGTTCATCCAGGTCCAGTGTGGTGGTTGTCAATCGGGTTCTGCTGGCCACGGATTGGTATGCTTGCTCTTATTGGTGCAGCTCCAGCTCAGCTCATAATGCCTATAAGGAATTTTTTATGGAGTGGGGTACATGGCACAACAAACACTATTGCCAGGGTGGCTTGGAAGACCTTGATCCCTCCCACGTATGAAGGGGGTCTCAACATCATAGACCCAGATATGGAATGCAAGGCCTTACAAAGCGTTGCTTTGCAAGGTTGTGGTTAGAGGCTTTTTGCCGAGGATGAGCCATGAAAAAATTACTATTCAATGCATTCATACATGCAGACCCTCCTCAAGTGGAGACTAGATGGACAACACCATGTGGATTTTCACTTCAGCCCGTCTCATATCTCCGTCCTCCCCACTTATGGTTGCTATTCTGAAAGCTTGTTCAAGCTTCAGAAATACACTTCAGAGAGTTCCTCTCTCCTCTCTCGAAGAGATTGACAAGCAGCCCATCATGTGGAATGACTGTATACTTGATGAGCATGGTAGGCAGCTTTGTTTGTCTCATTATATGCAGTGGTCCAATTGGGGGAGAAGACCTGCCGCTTCTATGGGTTCTTGGAAAGCCTTCAAAAGGATTACAGAAGATCGTCAACAGCATGGGGTCAGTCATCTCAGAGGAATGTAGGGAGTATACTTCAGATAGATGCAACCTTACCCCATGATTGGATGGTTACAGATGACAAGCCTATGGTATGTTCACTTTGGATGGGTTGAGGACAGGTATTCCTATTCATGTCATCACTGCTTTCTTGGGGGCACAAGAGGATGCCTTGGTTTTTTATGTACAGTCAAGTGGCAGGCTATCTATTTCCTTCAGTGATATTCTTTTGGGCATGCCTTTTCATCTTGTCAAGATCTTAGGCTATGTGGAATAGGGCAAGGACTCTACTTGTCAATAGAAAGATTACTTTAGGCTTTTGGATTTCTATACATGGAGGGATGGCAGAGTGAACAAGTGGAGATCCACTAGGTTTAGGGCAGATTTTACTTGTCCGAGGCGCTCGTTTGCAAAGGAGTCGGTTCATCATTGCTTAAGGGACTGCAGACATGCAAGAGTCATTTGGATAGGGGTTGTCCGGATTCTCAGCACTTCTATTCCCTCTCTTTTCTTCATGACTTGGGGATCAGTGGCTTGGCTCTCTTTGTTAGGACCTTAGATTTTCTAGGAGTGGCAGGATGCTTGTAGGAACAAAGTGGAGACAGGTTGTGAACACAAGCGAGCAAGATATCACACACAAGAACGCTCTAATAGAAATGTTCAAAATGAAAACAATACAAGTACTTGGTATATATAGGACAACACCATATCTTTGTAATCTCTTACAAATCCCCCCTCAAAGATATGGCTGAAAGTACCCTGGAAACATCTCAGGTGTACCTTGCAGTACCTAAAGTACCATGGTTGCACAAATTCATCCAGATGGATATGCAACCTATGGGAGTACATGAAAACAATATCATTGTGAATCATTTCACCACCCCCCTTGACATTGTAAGAATGTCTCTGATCCCAGAGCCATGTCGATGTCGTAAGAAAAGATCTGTTGATAGGGCTTTGGTGAAGATATCCGCCACATTGTCCTCAGATAGACAATAGATGAGATCAGTGAAGCCATCAGAAATACAATCCCATACATAATGATAATGATTTTCAATGTGTTTCATGCGAGCATGAAAGACAAGATTGTTGGCTATGGCAATGCAACTCTAGCTGCCACAGAAGATAGAGTTTGCTTCGCCATCCTGTGCATGATGCAAGTCATGCAAAAGCTTCCTTAACCACATTAACTCTGTAGTGGCTGAATTTACTGCTTTGTACTTTGCTTCACTGGAGGAAAGAGAGACTCGCTCTTGCTTCTTATTGAGCCATGAGATACAAGCTGAACCCAATGAGAAACAATAGCCGGTAGTGGACCGTCTGTCATCAATGTCCCCTGACCAATCTGAGTTGGTGAATCCACTCAGCTTTAGATCACAATCTGAAGCATAATGCAAGCCAAGAGAGAGAGTTCCATGGACATATCTGAGGAACCCTCTTTGCTGCATTCCAATGTGTGATCGTGGGACAATGCATGAACTGGCTCAAAATCCCGGTGGTGTGGAGCATAGATATATCAAACTGCCAACCAACTGCCTATACAAAGTGCCATCAAACTTTTCAGCAGTATCATGCTTACTCAGCTTGAGTCCCTTTTTAAATGGAGTAGCCATAGGCTTACAGTTCTCCATTTTAAATTTCTACAACAACCCCTTCGAATACTTTGTCCGTGACATAGAAATCCCATCATGGGTCTGCCAAAACTCAATGCCAAGACAATAGTGCAATAGGCCCAAATCTATCATGTCAAAGTTGTGACATAAAGCGGACTGTACTGCTGTAATTTGCTGCAAATTACTGCCAGTGAGTATGATCTCATCCACATATAGTACCAACATGACCAATCTGATTTTTGCTGCAGAACATACTGATTTGGCTCTGTATGAGTGTTTACAAAGCCCTGGACAGCAAAAATTGATGTATCTTCTAATGCCACGCACGAGGTGCTTGCTTCAGCCCGTATAGAGCCTTCCTGAGCTTGCATGCCTTGTGCTCTTGTCCCTTCACCTCAAAACCTCGGGGCTGATGTACATAGACCTCCTCTTTAAGATCTCCATTGAGGAAAGCGGTCTTGACATCCATCTGGTACACTTACCAACCATAAAACGCAGCAAGAGAGATAATAGGACGAATGGTGGTCATCTTGGCCACTGGAGCAAAAGTCTCCTCATAATCTATCCCCTCCTCTTGTGCATACCCCTTGGCAACCAAACGGGCTTTGTATTTCTCAACTGTGCCATCTGAATGGTATTTCACCTTATAAATCCATTTCATGCCAACCACATTTTTCCCAATGGGTGCATCAACCAAGTCCCATGTGGCATTCTTCTCAATGGATTTAATCTCAGCTTGCATATCTTTCTACCATGCCAGATTATGCTGAGCATCCTTGAAGCTCTGAGGCTCATTTTCAGCTTCCATCACTGAGGTCATCACAGCAAAATTGACCTTTTTCTGATTTTTCTGAGTGCTGTTGGCCCTGGTTTTCCCCAAAGTAGGTTGATCCTATAGAAACAAAGTGGAGACAGGTTGTGAACACAATTGAGCAACAGTGCACACACAAGAAAGCTCCAATAGAAGTGTTCAAATGAAACAATACAAGTACTTCGTATATATAGTACCCAAGTCCTACTGGTCAACCATAGGGTTGAATTTATGCTGCCTACAACACCATATCTTTGTAATCTCTTACAAATCCCCCCTCAAAGATATGGCTGAAAGTACCCTGGAAACATCTCCAGTGTACCCTGCAGTTCCTAAAGTACCATGGTTGCACAAATTCATCCAGATGGATATGCAACCTATGGGAGTACATGAAAACAATATCATTGTGAATCATTTCACAACCCCCCTTGACATTGTAAGAATGTCTCTGATCCCCAAGCCATGTCGATGTCGTAAGAAAAGATCTCTTGACAGGGCTTTGGTAAAGATATCTGCCACATTGTCCTCAGATGGACAATAGATGAGATCAATGAAGCCATCAGAAATACAATCCTATACATAATGATAATGATTTTCAATGTGTTTCATGCGAGCATGAAAGACAGGATTGTTGGCTATGGCAATGCAAATCTAGCTGTCACAGAAGATAGAATTTGCTTTGCCATCCTGTGCATGATGCAAGTCATGCAAAAGCTTCCTTAACCACATTAACTCCGTATTGGCTGAATTTGCAGCTTTGTACTCTACTTCACTAGAGAAAAGAGAGACTCGCTCTCGCTTCTTACTGAGCCATGAGATACAGGCTAAACCCAATGAGAAACAATACCCAGTAGTGGACCGTCTGTCATCAATGTCCCCTGACCAATCTGAGTTGGTGAAACCACTCAGCTTTAGATCACAATCTGAAGCATAATGCAAGCCAAGAGAGAGAGTGCCATGGACATATCTGAGAACCCTCTTTGCTGCATTCCAATGTGTGATCGTGGGACAATGCATGAACTGGCTCAAAAGGCCTATGGCATAGGCAATATCAGGCCATGTGGAGCATAGATATATCAAACTGCCAACCAACTGCCTATACAAAGTGCCATCAAACTTTTCAGCAGTATCATGTACTCAGCTTGAGTCCCTTTTCCAATGGAGTAGCCACCGGCTTGCAGTTCTCCGTTTTAAATTTCTGCAACAACCCCTTCAAATACTTTGTCTGTGACATAGAGATCCCATCATGGGTCTGCCAAAACTCAATGCCAAGACAATAGTGCAATAGGCCCAAATCTGTCATGTCAAAGTTGTGACATAAAGCGGACTGTAGTGTTGTAATTTGCTGCAAATCACTGCCAGTGAGTATAATGTCATCCAAATATGGTACCAACATGACCAATTCTGGTTTTTGCTGCAAGACATACATATTTGGCTCTATATGAGTGTTTACGAAGCTCTGGGACAGCAAAAACTGATGTATCTTTTGATACCACGCACGAGGTGCTTCAGCCCATATAGAGCCTTCCTGAGCTTGCATACCTTGTGCTCTTGTCCCTTCACCTCAAAACCTTGGGGCTGATGTACATGGACCTCCTCTTTAAGATATCCATTGAGGAAAGCGGTCTTGACATCCATCTGGTACACTGACCAACCATAAAACGCAGCAAGAGAGATGACAAAACGAATAGTGGTCATCTTGGCTACTAGAGCAAATGTCTCCTCATAATCTATCCCCTCCTCTTGTGCATACCCCTTGGCAACCAAACGGGCTTTGTATTTTTGTGCCATCTGAATGGTATTTCACCTCATAAATCCATTTTGTGCCAACCACATTTTTCCCAATGGGTACATCAACCAAGTCCCATGTGGCATTCTTCTCAATGGATTTGAATATAAGTGGCTGTCACAACTGCTTCTCCCCAAAAAGCCTTTGAGAATCTCTTGAATTTCAGCATGCATCTCGTCATTTCCATGAGAGTACAATTCTTCCTCTCAGGGAGTGGATTCTGCTTTGGTGTGTAAGGGCATGTCAAGTGATGTTTTTTTTTTTTGCAAAAAAGAGACTTCTTTTAAGTAAGGAAGAAACTCGCAAGAGCAAGCTCTGAGTGGAAATACAACATCATGAAATCATGAGGATAAATAAAACTCCCTCAAACTGAGGTGGAAAACAACCAAGGCTGAGGCTGAAAGTGCCACCTCAACCCTGTAGGAGTCTCAGAGAAGAAAGGAGAATCCTTCCATTCCCTGAAGAAAGAAGCCCTCCTAGCTGAGCGGCTCCCTATATACTCATCCATACGACCATCAAGTATGTATGGTGTCTGTCCAGATACTAGCCAAAGTGTGCGAGGGATGACATGTACTCTCCCCCTCTATCTGAGTTGAGTGTTCCAATTCTAAAATTGGTTTGGTTCCCAGCCATAGCTTTGAACTCCTAAAACCAATAGAACACCTCAAATTTTTCCTTCATGAGAAAAATCCATGTGAACCTGGAGAAGTCATCTATAGAGGTCACAAAGTACCTTGCTCCTCTATGCGTGGGAATAGTCATGGGGCCAGATACGTCACTATGCACTATCTGCAACACTTTGGTTGCCTTGACCCAATTCTTGCCTTGTTTACTGAATGGCAAGCGATGCAATTTGCCAAGTGCACACCCCTCACACACTTCATTTGCTGGTTGCTGTAATTTTGGCATTCCGTGACTCATATTATCGTTGTACAAGTAGGACAATGCCCTGTGATGGACATGTCCAAACCTGGCATGCCATAAATCAGCCTGGGAAGTGTTTGCTACAGCCAATACCTTCTGATCATAAGGTTGAGCATCAACCTTGTATAAGCCTCTGTCATATGTGCCTGTTGCTACAACCTCATCCCTTTCTTTGGATCCTTGATCCTTCATTGGTTATCCTGAAATTTGACCAACATATGTTGATCATGGGCAATGTTTGAAATTGAAATCAGATTTTGACTCAAATCTGGAACATACCAAACATCTCGAATATACTTAACTTTCCCATTATCAAGCTGAATAGGAACGTCCCCAACTTTGATGATGTCTTGAGAAGCATCATTGGCACACGTAACCTGTCTGCCATGAACAGGTGTGATGCTCTGAAGCCACTCCTGGCGAGGAGTCATGTGGTTAGTAGCACTACTGTCGATATACCATGTATCACTTGCAACAAGGGAAGCATCCCCTGATTGATTTTCAGCATTCAAATCCCCCCTGGCATCCATCTTCTCATTAAATGCAGCAAACACAAAATCTCTCACACCTTGGGCAAGATGAGCTTCACCATGTGCATCTGAAGCACGAGTTTCAGTGTGGGCAACAAAATTACTGCTAGAGCTGTTACTTTGCCTCTTCTTTTCATTGGCAATCCTTTTTTGACACTTTGCGATGTAATGCCTTGGCTTCTTGCAATAATTGTAGTTTTCCTTTTTTTTATTTTTGCTTGAACTGCTTGCATTCCCCTCCTTGGGCTGAGTTGTATGGCTGTGTTTTGGCTCAAACTTTTTCTGAAATTTGCCTTTTCCACCCATGGCAAGTGCTTGCTCACCCTGATGAGAGGCTTTGGAAAAATTTGAGCATCTCTCCTCTTCCTGCAACAAAAGCCCAAATAACTCATCGAACAAGAGTGGGGCTACCTTGAGAACAATGGTCAATGAAGTGACGAATGTGCGATATGAGGGTGCTAAGCTATTGAGAGTAATAGAGACGAGCTTCTTGTCTTCTATTTCCTCTTCAATATCTGTGAGCTGATCATGTAGATCATTGATCCTGGCAATATGATCAGTGATGGCCTAGCCTTCTTGCATCTCGAGATCCTTGAGCTGATTTGTCAAGGCAATGGCTCTTGCCTCATTCTTAACATGATACATGTTTGCCAATCTTTCCCATGCTGCCTTTGCATCCTTGCACGACTTGATAGTCATCATAATGTGCCTCTTCACATTTATGGCAATCAAAAACATCGCTTGTGCAATACGGCGGTCAAACTTCTTCTGCTCCTCCGTCGATGCTATGGGACTAGCAGGAGGGACTATAGCAGTCTACTGTCTGCCTATAGTCTAACCCGAAGAAGCTGTGCTGGATGTAGATGAGCTTGCTTGTCTCACCTCATCCCCACTAACAATATCCCACAAGCCCTTGTTGAGATATTGAGCTCCACTCGTGATATGCCAAGGTGACCGTTGTGCATTTATGTGACCGACTTGTTAGCTGCAGATGCACTTGGTACACTGCCCATAAATAATAGCTGGATGACAGCTGTCTTTATGTACTCTAGTTAGTGGCTCAGTTAGTATGCCACCTAGGTTAGCTGAGTTTGGTTTGATACCCAGATATAGGGTTCACCTATTCCTTTTGTACTAAGAGAGATTCTTTTGGCTTTTACAACTAAGAAGAGGAAAACTGTTTTCAGCCTCCACCTTCGTGTGTATTCTCCCATTGTATCTGTGAGAAAGCTGCAAGTGAGACTCCTTACTTCTCTCCCACTCTCTTCACATGGTATCAAAGCTTGGTTCATGGTAAGGAGCTCAAGAAATCAAACCAGGTTCACGGTGTCTTGGTAAGAGGATCAATGTTGCTTTCCTTTTTCGAGTTTGGGAGCAAATCTCTACAGGTAGCACAGCCGGAAAGCGCAAGAGTGCACTATCTCAGATTGGGACGCCCTTCGCGGTGTGGCGAGAGGGTAGTATATGCTATGGGCGACATTACTTTTTTGATTCAAGGCCATTTTAGGACCCGTTTCGGTGGCGGAAGTTTTTCGCAGGCACTAAGAAAAGTGCCCTGTTTTTTGCTGTGCGACCACTGTTCCGCAGGTCGGTGAAAAGTTGCTGCAAAAATTGCATCGTATGCCTATGCGCAGAGATATTGGGAGTGACAGAATCATTTTTATTGCTTGTTGATGCAAAATCGTCACTAGGAAGTGACTGTGTGGTCAAATACCACTTTCGTCAGTTTTGCAGATTTGCCCTTGTGAGGCAGAAGTTGTGTTTTTTGCAATGACAAAATATTTTTGCAGTGTTCTGTAATGGCGTCTGATGCTCTTTCACAGATAGTCACTGAAAAGCTTGACAAGGACAACTTCTAAGCATGGATGTTTAGAATGACGAATTTCCTTAAGGGAAAAGGCTACTGGGAGTTCATTAATGGAGCTGAACAAGAACCAGTTATTCCTAATGTTCCCAATCACCAGGAGTTGCAGGCATTTAAAGGATGGCATGAGAGAACCAAAAAAGTTATGTATTGGCTGTCTATCAGTCTATGATTGTGCATATTCAAGATGCAACTACGTCAAAGGAGGCGTGGGAGACTTTGACAAAAATGTACAGCACAAATACGCAAGCCAGGAAAATGCAGCTCAAGCAGGAGTTGCATAATGTGCAGAGAGAAAATATGAGCATCAATGACTACCACATGAAGGTGAAGAAGATTGCAGATGCACTTACCTCCATTAGGTCGCCAGTGAAAGATGATGATTTAGTTTCTGTGACCTTGAATGGTCTAGGAAAGGATTATGCACAATTCCAAACATCCATTGCTGTCCGTGAAAAATTTTCTGATTTTGAGGAGTTGATTGCTCTTCTGATTTCTGAAGAGTAGAGAAATGGTGGTGCATCTTCTTCAAGAGGAACTTCAAAAGAAACTGTCTTCTATTCAAATGTTGGAAGAGGTAGAGGCAGAGGTAGAGCAGGCCGATCTGGAGGCCGTCGCAAAAATCAGAATATGCAGCAAATTCAAGAAAACCAGTCCTATGGAGGAGGACGTGGTAACTTTAGAGGCAGGGGGAGCCAAAGAGGTCGTGGTGAGTGCCAAGGTCTTCTCAGCAATCAAAGAATAAGGTTGGATGAGCTGCTGCTCCTCCCCACTCCCTTGCTGCACCCTCTCCCTCAGCCCGCCGTCCCTCCCTCTCTCCCTTGCCCTCAGCCCCTCCCTCTCCCTCAGCTGCTCCCTCCCTTCCCCTCCTCCCCTTCAACCCGCCCCCTTCCAGCCTGCTTCCTCTCCTCCCCCTCCCTGCCTGCTCCCCCGCCCCCTCCCTTCCTGCTCCCCCGCCCCTTCCCTACCTCTCAGCCCCCTCCCTGCCTGCTCCCTCGCCCCCTCTATACCTCTCCGCCCCCTCCCTGCCTCTCAGCCTGCCCTATGCTCCCCCGCCCCCTCCCTTCCTGCTCCCCTGCCCCCTCCCTGCCTCTCCGCCCCCTCCCTGCCTGCTCCCCCGCCCCCTCCCTACCTCTCCGCCCCCTCTCTGCCTCTCAGCCTGCCCCCTCCTCTCCCTCTCCTCCCCCTTCCCTTCACTCCCTGCTCCCTCTCCTCCCCCTCTCAGCCTGCTCCTTGCCCCCTCCCTCTCCTCTCCCTCTCAGCCCTCCCCCTCCCTACCCCTCAGCCCACCCCCTTCCTGCATCTCCTTCCTCTCCCTTTCCTCTTCCTAGCCTGCTGCCCCCTCCCTCCCTCTTAGCCTGCCCCCCTCCCCTTTAGCCTCTCAGCCTCTCCCCTTTACCCCTCCACTTCTCGCCCCTTCCCCCCACTCCCTACTCACCTCCTTTCCCTTTTTTCTACCCCCCTTTCTCCCGCAGCTTTTTTTCAGCTTGGGATGCCTTCCTTTTTCACTTCTGTGGCAGAGATACTTGGTATGATGATGCCTTTCTTATTCAGCCACAGTCCCTCCTGTTCTCTTGGTCGAACAGGAGGTAGCAGATGCCTATTCTTGCACGCATTGATAGATTCTATGTAGATGACTGGGCACTAGACAGAGGTGGATCAGTCTGCATTGCTGCTGGGGTTTCCACTTCAGACCACTTTCCTGTTGTACTGGCTATCTCAGAGCCTCACTTGAGAGGCCGGTCTGCCAGCATCAGGATTCCAGATGCCTTTTACACAGAGGAGGATCTTACACAGCCAGCCCTGCAGATATAGGTTGCTCATGTCCAGGGTGGGCAGCCATTTTTATCACATGTAGCCGTTGCCCTTTCTGGTATTAGCGACTTCTACCACTCAATTGCTTGTACCAGGAGTGTTGAGATATCAAGCTCTACCCCCGATACATCTCCTGGATGACTATCATTTATGTCACCGCCTATGTTAGTAGTTGTACTCGTGGTGTAGTTAGACTACCACGTATGTTTTTGGTTTGGGTTCACATATGAACCACGTATTCTAGGGTTTGACATATAGGGTATTTCCCTCTTCTATTGTATTGTTGTTGTGTGCAAAAGTCAAGAAAGGCTTCACCCTCCAACCTTGTGTCCTCTCTCTTTTGTGTGTTGTGAAGAAAGCTGAACTTGAGTCTCCTATCTCTCTCCCTTATTCTTTACATGGTATCAGAGCCTTGTTCGTGGTAAGGAGCTCAAGAAAGCAAGCCAAGTTTGTGGTGTCCTGGTAAGAGGACCAGTGTTGCTTTCCTATTTCGAGTTTGGGAGCAAATCTCTGCAGGTAGCACAGCCAGGAGTGCAGGAGTGCACTGTTTCAGATTGAGAGGCCCTTCGCGGTGTGGCAAGAGCCGTTTGATTTGAGGCCGTTTCAGGGCCCGTTTTGAAGGCGGAAGTTCTTCGCAGGCACTCAGGAAAAGGCCCTGTTTTTCGCTGTGCGACCACTGCGTGGCTAGTCGGTGGAAAGGTGCCAGAGAAATTGCATCGTATGCCTGTGTGCAGAGATATTGGGAGTTGCAGACTCATGCCTGTTGCCTGTTGATGCAAAATCGTCACTAGGAAGTGACTGTGTGGTGAAATACCACTTTCGTCAGTGTTGCAGATCTGCCCCTGTGAGGCTTTTTGCAGAAGTTTTGCTATCTGCCCTTGTGAGGCATTTGCTGTGTTTACAGGTTGCTGTTGCAATTCGTGATTTGTAAAATGTCTGAGAATCTGTCTACCATTGTCAGTGAGAAGCTTGACAAGAACAACTTCCAAGCATGGAAGTTCAGGATGACAAACTTCCTTATGGGAAAGGGAGTTTGGGAGTACATCAGTGGTGAAACTGCAGAACCAGTTTTGGGTGCTGCTCCCACTCCTGCTGAATTGAAGGCCTTTAAAGAATGGCATGAAAAAGCCAGAAAATGCTTGTATTGGCTGTCTGTTAGCATTTCAGATTCTATGATTGTGCATATACAGGATGTAGAGACGCCTAAGGAGGCATGGGATACATTGGTGAAGCTGTATAGCACAAATACCAAAGCACGAAAGATGCAGCTAAAGCAGGAGTTGCATAATGTGCAAAGGAAAAATCTGAATATAAATGAGTATTCCTTGAAGGTGAAAGGCCTTGCAGATTCTCTTGCCTCCATTGGAGCACCTGTTGATGATGAGGACTTAGTGTCCGTGACCTTGAATGGTCTTGGGAAAGATTATGCACAGTTTCGGACATCCATTGGAGTCCGTGAAACATTTCCTGATTTTCAGGAACTTATTGCTCTCTTGCTGAGTGAAGAGCAAAGGAATGGTGGTTCAGCCACCTCAACTTCTCAAGAGACTGCTTTCTACTCGAATACAGGTAGAGGCAGGGGTAGAGGAAGAGGCCGTTTTGGTGGCCGTGCAGGAAATCAGAACCAACAGCAACAACAGGAAAACCAGTCCTATGGAGGAGGACGTGGTAGTTCTAGAGGCAGGGGGAGCCAAAGAGGCCATGGTTCATGGCAAAGGAACCAGCAAGTAAATAGCAGCACAGAATGCTATTATTGTGGAAAGCCTGGACACAAGGAGAATACATGCTATAAAAAGCAGAATGACATCAAAAGTGGGAAGTTGCAGCAAAGCAACTATGCATCATCAAGTGGGCATGGTGACGACAGAAATGAGCACCTTTTTGTGATGCAGCATATGGTTAACTCCATGTCAGGAGATGCTGCAGCTTGCAATGATGTTTCAATGTTGATTCAGGTGCCTCTAACCACATGACCAGTCATGGTGAGTGGTTTCATGATGTTAGAAATTTGGATAAGCCAGGTTATGTTGAAACAGGTGATGATACTGCGCACCCAATTACGCAGGTTGGTAAAGTGCCATTGGCTATGCAGGATGGCAAAACGAAGTACTTGGCAGATGTACTTCATGTTCCAAAAATCACTAAGAACCTGGTTTCAGTTGGCCAGATGGTTGAGCAAGGTCTGCAGGTTAGATTTAATCCTGATGGATGCTTTGTTGAGGACTTGAAAAATAAGTGCCGCTTGATTGCAAAAGGCAACAAAAATGGCAGAATGTTCACCTTGGATGTTGATATGCCTGAGGTGAAAGCTGCTATGTTTGCGCATGGGAGAGGTGTCATTGCAGATATTGAGATATGGCACAAGCGCATTGGGCACGTGAATATACAAAGGCTGAAATCTATGCAAACGAAAAACATTGTTGCAGGTTTGCCTAAATTCAGAGTTGAGGGAATGCAAAAGGTATGTGAAGCATGCCAAATGGGTAAGCAGGCCAGACATGCATTTTCCAAAAATGCTAAGGTGAGCAGAAGACCTTTGGAAGTGATCCATTCAGATGTTTGGACAACCAAAGCTGCTTCTATTGGTGGATGCCATTATTATGTGACGTTTATTGATGACTACACTAGGAAGGTGTGGATTTATTTTATGAAGCACAAAAGTGAAGTGTTCAGCCATTTCAAGGCTTTTGAGGCCATGGTTGAAAAAGAGAAAGGTGTGCATATTAAAGTGCTAAGATCTGATGGAGGGGGAGAGTACTTTTTAGAAGAATTTTGTGAATATATGAAAGAACAGGGAATTCAAAGGAAGTACTCATGCAGGTCTACCCCTCAGCAGAATGGGGTTGCAGAAAGGAAGAACAGGCATATTGCAGAAGTAGGACGGGCGATCCTAAATGAGAAAAACATGCCTGATTATTTTTGGGCTGAAGCAGTAGCAACTGCTGTTTATATTATGAACAGAACCCCCACTGCAGCTGTCCATGGCATGACGCCTGAAGAAATGTATACAGGCCAAAAACCAGATATTTCTCACTTGAAGGTATTTGGTTGCATAGCTTATGTTCATGTTCCTGATGAGAAGAGAACAAAGCTGGATCCAAAGGCAGAAAAATGCATCTTTATTGGATATGCTCTGCACCAGAAAGGGTATCGCTGTTATAACCCTTCCACCCGCAAAATGCAAGTGAGCAGAGATGTTGTTTTTGATGAAATGAGTAGCTGGTATGCACCAACTGTTATGGTAGGAGATGCAGATGCAGGAAATGGGAATGCTGCAATAAATGCAGAGCAGCAATCTCAAGCCTTGAGTGGACCCAGAGAGTCCTCTACTAGTGGATCTAATGCATGGACAGGGAGATTGAGATCTAGTGAATCGTCACATGGCAGCCCTGATAGTGTTGTGCAGGTATCACATAAGGGAAAAGAAAAAGTAGACCATGCTCCAGTGTTTGATGTGTCTGCTGGTAGCTCTCATGTTGATGGAGAGTCAAGCGGCTCTGAAATGAGCTTTGATGAGGAACTTGGGATTCCTTCTGTTGTTACACCTGGTGCAAGGAAAAGCAGGCATGATTTAAAGACTCCTGCAACTGATCCAGCTGTACGGAGGTCCACTCGTATTAAGTATCCAGTTGACAGGCTGAGATATGATGGGTATACAGCACATCACTATGCTTATATGGTCAAGGTTCTAGAGGAGCTAGAGCCCACATGTTTTGAGGATGCAGCAGGGCATAAAAATTGGGAAGCAGCTATGGATGAAGAGATGGCTGCCTTGAATGCAAACCACACTTGGGATTTGATGCCTTTGCCTCATGATAAGAAGGCTATTGGCTGCAAGTGGGTTTACAAAGTAAAGCACAATGCTGATGGGTCTGTTAGCAGGTACAAGGCAAGATTGGTTGCCAAAGGTTTTGCGCAGACATATGGAATTGACTATGAGGAAACTTTCAGCCCAGTTGCAAGGATGGCAACCGTGAGAGCAGTAATTGCTATGGCTGCTGCAAAGGGATGGTCTTTGCATCAGATGGATGTGAAAAATGCCTTCTTGCATGGTGATTTGCAGGAAGAGGTTTATATGATGCAGCCAGAAGGTTATGAGGATAATTCACACCCCGATTTTGTATGCAGGTTGCGCAAAGCCTTGTATGGCTTAAAACAGGCGCCGAGGGCATGGTCAGACAAGATAGGGCAATATCTTGTCACTATTGGATTTCAGATTTCCAATTCAGATTTTTCACTTTATGTGAAAAGGACAAACAGAGGGATTGTGCTTATAGTCATCTATGTTGATGACTTGATTATTACAGGTGATAGTGATGCAGACATCAATGAAGTGAAGCTGCTGTTGAAGCAGAAATTTGAGATGAAGGATTTGGGAGAGCTGCGTTACTTCTTGGGCATTGAGGTTATTAGATCCCCGAGTGGGATATGGTTGTTGCAAAGGCAATACGGTTTGGACATGCTGTCCAAATATGGGATGACAGGCTGTAAGCCTATTTCTGTTCCATTGGAGCAGAATGTGAAGCTCAATGCAGAGACAGGTGAGCTTCTTGAAGATATTACTATGTACAGGCGCATAATAGGTAGCTTGATTTACATGACTATAACCAGACCAGATTTGAGCTATGCTGTGGGGCTGGTAAGTCAGTTTATGCAGGCACTGAGGAAGCCACATTTGGATGCGGCTAGGCGCATACTGCGGTATGTGAAGTCCACATTGCATTATGGACTATTTTATGAAGCTGGGTGTGCATTACAGGTTCATGGATACACAGATGCTGATTGGGCTGGTAGTGTCTCAGACAGGAGATCTACTAGTGGTTTTATGTTTTCTCTTGGGAGTGGTGCCATCAGTTGGAGCAGCAAGAAGCAGCCAACAGTTGCCTTGTCGAGCACAGAGGCTGAGTACAGGGGTGCAGCAATGGCTGCATGTGAGGTAGCTTGGTTACGGAAGCTACTTGCAGATATGGGACAGTCAGTTCATGCAGCAGTTGTCATTCATTGTGACAACATTAGCAGCATCATGCTTGCTAATAACCCAGTTTATCATGCTAGAACGAAGCACATTGAGGTGCATTATCACTTTGTGAGAGAGAAGGTTCTAGCTGGTGAGATTGATCTTGTCTATGTCAGCACTGAGGAGCAAGTGGCTGATATCTTTACGAAGGCATTGGGTACCGAGAAGCTTCGCAGATTTAGGAGCTTGCTTGGTGTACGTGAGATGGATTTGAGCTTGAGGGGGAGTGTTGAGATATCAAGCTCTACCCCCGATACATCTCCTGGATGACTATCATTTATGTCACCGCCTATGTTAGTTGTACTCGTGGTGTAGTTAGACTACCACGTATGTTTTTGGTTTGGGTTCACATATGAACCACGTATTCTAGGGTTTGACATATAGGGTATTTCCCTCTTCTATTGTATTGTTGTTGTGTGCAAAAGTCAAGAAAGGCTTCACCCTCCAACCTTGTGTCCTCTCTCTTTTGTGTGTTGTGAAGAAAGCTGAACTTGAGTCTCCTATCTCTCTCCCTTATTCTTTACAAGGAGACGAGATATTCTCAGATGTGAGATTGGTGTTTGCCAGCAGTTGGCAGCTTTGCAGAGGGAAGAGCAGAAATGGCCTTCATATGCTGGATTCAAGAGTGCCTTGCTGCAGCAAGGGCTCATCTGCAGTTATTGCTTGATCAAAGAGCAGAGTATGCCTTTCATGCACGGGAGTCCTTCTGGATTCAGATGGGTGGTAGAGTCAATAAACACTTTAAAAAAATAATAATAATAATAATATAGTTACTCCAAAAGCGGAGTAACGACTGATCTCTTTGGAGCTGCTGCTCCTCCCCGTTCCCCTGCTGCTCCCCCTCCCTCAGCCCGTCTCTCTCCCCCCTCAGCCTGTCCCTAGCCCCTCCCTGCTGCTCCCCCCCCTCCCCCTGCCTGTCCCTCGCTCCCTCCCTCTGCTGTCCCGCCCCCTCTCCCTGCTGTCCCGCCCCCTCTCCTTGCCTCCGTCCCCTCCCCCCTGCTGCTCCGCCCCCTCTCCCTGCCTCCGCCCCCTCCCCCCTGCTGCTCCCCCCTGCCCCCTGCTGTCCCACCCCCACTCCCTGCCTCCGCCCCCTCCCCCCTGCTGCTCCGCCCCCTCTCCCTGCCTCCGCCCCCTCCCCCCTGCTGCTCCCCCTCTCCCCCCTGCCTCCGCCCCTTCCCCCCTGCTGCTCCGCTCCCTCTCCCTGCCTCCGCCCCCTCCCCCTTGCTGTCCCGCCCCCTCCCCTGCTGTCCCGCCCCCTCCCTGCTTGCTCTCCCGCCCCCTCTCTTCCTCTCACTCCTCCCTTTCTTCTCCTCTCCTTTCCCCTCCCTCCCTCTCAGCTTGCCCCTCTCCCCTCTCAGCCCCAGCCCCTCTCCTCCTTCCCTCCCCTTCCCCCCTGCTTCCTCTTAGCCTCCTTTCCCCTCCCTTGCCCCTCGCAGCTTTTTTGGAACGGAAGGAGCTTTTTTTTCTGTTCGAGTCGGCCTCCTCACCTTGATTGGCGATGGATTCCCCGTCAGCCAATCCTATTCCATCTCCACCGGCCGCGAAAACTATCACTTTCTCGAAAGACGAGTTGCAGCAGCTCAAGAAGGATGTAGAGATTGAGTGCTCTACCACTTTGCTAGCACGCATCTTCGGGTCTCACCCTTCCAGATCCCAAGCCAGAGACTGGATGCTTGCGGCTCTCCCCCCAGACCTCGCTCCTCGATTGGTAGATGTTCGCCTTCTGGGACGAGGTTTTTTCCAGGTTGTTTTTGACACTCCAGAGGCTGCGAGCACTGTGCTCAAGGCCGAGTTTTTACACCTGGGACACAGAAAGATCTTCTTTGAAGCCTTTCACCTTGGTTTCGACCCAGTAGAGGCAGATAAGAAGTTCTTCTCGCTCTTCATCAGGTTCCCCGGGCTTCCCCAGGTTTACCATCGACTTCTTTCTGTTATTGGGGAGCATTTTGGCGCAGTTGCTGAGATCCCACCCCTCCCTGGGTTGCCATTGACTGCAGCAGAGGCAACCAAGGCTGATGGGGTTCCTAGAGTTAGGGTCCTTTGCAAGGATCCTAACCTCGAGATGGACCACGTCATGATACAGCGCCCGGATGGTTCCTTTTTTCGCCAGAGAGTGGAGATTTCAGGCAGGCAGGACCAGTGCAGGATTTGCAGGACCTCGGGACACTTTGCCAGGGATTGTCCCAGGAAGAAGAAAAGGCCTAAGAAGCCCTCTGGTACAGCTACCGCCTCAGGGCATCGACAGGGGGGACAGGGGGGGGGATTAGACCCGGCACTTGCCCCTCGACCTCGACAGAGGGGTGGTACAGGTCCAGCTCCTGCTCCTCGTTCTTCACGTGGCGGTCCTGCTCAGTCAGGTGGTGGTACAGGTCCAGTACCTATTCCTCGGCCTCGTCAGGGGGGTGGTACAGGTCCTTCACCTGCTCCTCGACCCCCACCTCCCTCAGGCATACGCGACACTTTACAGTGGGTTCCAGTACGTGTGCAGGTCCCTCCTTCAGTTCGCGAGGGTACCTTAGTAGACTCTGCTTCACCTCGAGCTGTCCTTCCTGTCTTACCTTGCACAGTCCGAGACGCTGAAGCTTCGACCTCCTCCCCAGTTGCAGCTCCTTCCTTAGATCCAGCACTGCCAGATGTTCCTCTTGAGGACGGAGAGATTTCCGCGACTGGGTAGACACCGGGTAGAGAGCCTTCCTCACTCCCTCCCTTGGACAGGGGGAAGGGGATAGCTTACACTGTTGATCCTCTTCCCTCACAAGGGATCCTTCGTACTCCGGTGTCTGGATTGCTCCACAGGAACTCGTTTTCAGCCTTGGCAGAGAGTTCAAATTTCCCAGAGGAGGAGTTTGTGCCCGCTACTTTTGGGGAGCCAGTGGTTGGATTTCCTATTGACAGGGCTTCTTCTTCAGGTGCCAGGATTCTTTCCCCTATTGACTTTCCTCCACTGGGTTCCTTCCCTCCTTCCTCGAGCAGGAGGTCTTCCCCTGTTGAGGGGTTTGTTTCCGCCACTAGGTCGGGTAAGGTGTTCCACTCTACATCCTCCCGTCGATGAGGATTATCAGTTGGAACATACAGGGCCTAGGTGGCGTCCCACATCGCCGCCGTAGACAGCTGATCCGGGATCAGCTTCATCCAGGTGTTACTGGGGGTCCCATTGATATATTATTTATTCAAGAGCACAAGCTGGATTATAGAGATTGTGCCAAGTCAGGCAAGTTGCTTTCAGGACATACTTTTTGGTCGCCTGCATTGGGCACTAGGGGTGGCACTTCTATTCCAGTTTCGCTTTTGGTTCTCCCCTTAGTTGTTGGGCACGGAGTCATTATCCCCTCTAGAGCTCAGTGGATTATTCTTTTGATTGGAGGGCGTAAGGTTGGCTTCCTCAACCTATATGCCTCCAACATTAGAGGGGAACGTGTCCTTATGTGGAAGACTTTGCTCTCCTGGGCCCCCATTGTGGATTCTTGGGTGATTGGAGGTGACTTTAACATGGTCGAGTTACCTTCAGACAAAAAAGGGGGTAGAGAAGGCGGACTTCACTCTTTGGAGAGAGCAGCTTGGGATGCCTTCCTTTTCCATTTCTGTGGCAGAGATACTTGGTGTGATGATGCCTTTCTTATTCAGCCACAGTCCCTCCTGTTCTCTTGGTCGAACAGGAGGCAACAGATGCCTATTCATGCACGCATTGACAGATTTTATGTAGATGACTGGGCACTAGACAGAGGTGGATCGGTATGCATTGCTGCGGGGGTTTCCACCTCTGACCATTTCCCTGTTGTTCTGGCTATCTCAGAGCCTCACTTGAGAGGCCGATCTGCCAGCATCAGGATTCCAGATGCCTTTTACACAGAGGAGGACCTTACAGAGGCAGCCCTACAGATATGGTTTGCTCATGTCCAGGGAGGGCAGCCACATCCTTCACATTTAGCCGCCGCCCTCTCTGGTATTAGCGACTTTTACTGCTCAGTTGCTTCTACCAGAAGACGAGATATTCTCAGACGTGAGATTGGTGTTCGCCAGCAGTTAGCAGCTTTGCAGAGGGAAGAGCAGAAACGGCCTTCAGATGCTTGGATTCAGGAGCGCCTTGCTGCAGCGAGGGCTCATCTGCAGTTATTGCTTGATCAGAGAGCAGAGTATGCCTTTCATGCACGGGAGTCCTTCTGGATTCAGATGGGTGGTAGAGTCAATAAACACTTTTTCTCTACTCTTGGCCCTAGACATAGTAGAGAGAGTGTATCTCAGCTTATTGACTCACATGGGGTTTTACAGACAGAGCCAGATGACGTCTTACGCATAGCTTCAGATTTCTATGCCACCCTCCTTACTGCTGATCCTGAGACACACGATATAGAGGATGCTAGACAGGCTATTTGGCAGAGTATCCCAGTGTTGGTGAATCCGGATATGCAGGTTCTACTTGACGCACCTTTCACCAACACAGAGTTCAGGACTGCACTTTCAGCCCTTCACAAGGGCAAGTGCCCAGGTTTAGATGGCCTCACCCCGTCTTTTTTCATTGCATTTTGGGATATGATTGGAGACTATATTACTTCAGCCATGCAGGCCATTTGGGACTCTGGCGAGATGCCTGAATCGCTTACAGAGGGCCTCATCCACCTTATCCCAAAAGGAGGTAGCAGAAATTTATTGTCCCAGTGGAGGCCTATCACACTTCTGGGGACTTGTTACAAGATTCTGGCCAAGGCTATCAGCCTCCGATTGCAGCCACTTCTCCCTGATCTTATCCACGACACTCAGACGGGATTTGTGCATGGCAGAAGTATTTTTGATAACATTTTTTCTTTCTGGGAAGCTTCAGAGTGGGCCATGCAGAGTGGCCAGAATCTTGCCATTCTACTGTTGGATTTTGAAAAAGCTTATGACAGAGTAGATTGGAGTTTTTTGGAGGGCACCCTTCTACGCTTTGGATTCACTGATGTTTGGATCAGAGGTGTTTCCTCTTTGTACAGATCAGCCCATAGCCAGGTACTTATTGGTGGGGTAAGGGGTGAGAGATTTCAGATTTCGAGATCAATCCGTCAGGGATGCCCCCTTGCTCCTTTCCTTTTTTTATTCGTGGCCGAAGCTATGAGCATCTATGTTAGATCTCAAGCTGACATCTTTGGGCTGAGACTTCCTATCAGAAGAGAAGAGGAGCTGCTTGACAGTGAGTTGGCTGATGACACAGCGATTTATTTGGATGCCTCTCCACAGACATTGACTTCTTTCAGGACAGCATTGGATTTATTTTGCTTGGCGGCAGGGGCGCAGATAAATTGGCATAAATCCAATGGCTTTTGGATCAGTGATGAGAACACTCCAGTTTGGGGACTTGACATAGGGTTCACTTGGGTTCAGAGGGGTGTGCCTATCAGGTATTTGGGCTGCCAGGTCGGCTTGGGTATTTCTACCACGCAGCAGTTTGCTCCCGTGTTGGAGAGCATCAGAAGGAAGCTTCTCTTTTGGAGCTCAGCCAAGCTGGATCTTGCCTCTAGAGTTGTGGTGGTCAACCAGGTCCTCTTGGCCACGGCCTGGTTTATTTGTTCATGTTGGTGCCGTTCTAGGGACTGCATCATTCAGCTCAGAAGACCGATCAGGAACTTTCTCTGGAGTGGGCTTGATGGCACAGCAGATGCCTTAGCCAGAGTGGCTTGGGAGACCCTCATCCTCCCTACACAGGATGGGGGTCTCAATATTATTGATCCAGATTTACAGTGCAGAGCCTTACTTTGCAAGATAGTGGTGCGAGGACTTATGCCAGGACAGGAACCGTGGAAGGACTTTCTTATCAGCAGCATACAGAGGTGCACACCTTCCTCAGGAGGAGACTGGATGAGCAGTGTTAGATGGATCTTCACCTCAGCACACCTCAGATCACCTTCATCCCCTCTCATGGTTGCCATTCTGAAAGCTTGGGCTAGTTTCAGAAGCTCTCTTCGGAGGATTCCTCCTTCCTCCCGGGAAGAGATTGATAGGCAGCCCATCATGTGGAACGACAATATTTTAGATGATCGTGGCAGACCACTGGGTGCCTCACCCTACATGCAGTGGGCCAGGTGGGAGAGGGGACCTGCTTCTTCTTTAGGATCTTGGAAAGCCTTCCGTAGGCTTCCAGAGGAAACCAAGTCAAGGTTGACAGGACATCTCAGAGGGAGTGCAGGGAGGATCTTGCAGATTGAGACAGCCCTTCCAGAGGCTTGGATAGACACAGATGATATGCCTCTCACTACCTCCACTTGGGCAGGTACTTTCTCGAGAGGCGGGGTTCCACTTCAGGTCTTAGCCTTCCGAGATGCACAGGAGGATGCTTTGGTTTTCAGTGTCTAGGATGGTGGCAGATTGCTCAGATCTACAGATGATATATTGCTTGAGTCTGCTTTTCAGCCTATCAGGGTCGCAGGCCTTTTGATGCAGGGATCAGATTCAGAGTGGTTCTTAGACCCTGACCCCCAGTTACTCTCCACCGGGTCTTGGATACTTTGGCTCTATGGAGGAGTTCCCATCAGGTATTTACAGTGGGACCCCGGAGAGTGGGAGTGGATTGACGCGGGGCATCGAGAGAAGACCATCCCCTTCTTTCGTTACACGGTCAGTAATGCCAGGAGATTTCAGCTCAGTAGTAGAGGCTGGAGACCCTCCAGAGTTCCTCATTGGGAGACTTTTGGTATTACTGCGGATCAGCAGAGGTACTTCTGGAGGAGGCTCTGGAAATCCCACAGGAATAGAAAGATCACTATCTTCTTTTGGCTTTCTATTCATGGAGGGATTGCAGTGAACCTTTGGAGGTCGAGATTCGGAGCCGACCCTACTTGCCCTCGTTGCCTTTCTGCTTCGGAGTCTATTCAGCATTTCTTATGGGATTGTAGACAGGCGAGATTGATTTGGATGGGGATAGCCAGGATCTTCAGTCACTTTGCCCATTCCCCACTCTTTATGACTTGGGGCTCGGTGGCTTGGCTTTCTCTTACAGGACCTCAGGTTTTCTATGAGGGACTTGACTCCTCCCGGGCCATTTCGGTTCGATGTCATCGGGTTGAGCTCTGCTCGTTGGATGTGGTTCCACACCGTCCTTTTACAGCTGTACATGCCTCTGTGGATACTTCTTGGGAGATTATAGCGAGCATAGCAGCCTGGCATATCTGGAGATCCAGATGCACAGAGGCTATGGAGGGTACTCAAGTTCATCCCTCGCACACATTGGCTAGTATTTGGACAGACATCGTACACACTCTGATGGCCGTATGGACGGGTATGCAGGGGGACTCCCGTGCAGCCTCAGCTAGGAGGGTTTCTTTCTTCAGAGAATGGAAGGATTCTCCTTTCTTCTCTGAATCTACTACAGGGTTGAGATGGCACTTTCAGCCTCAGCCTTGGTTTCTTTCCACCTCACTCTGAGGGGGTTTTTTATTATCCTCATGATTTCATGATGTATTCCGCTTTGAGCTTGCTCTCACGGGTTTTTGTTCTTACTTAATAGAAGTCTTTTTCATGAAAAAATAAACACTTTTTCTCTACTCTTGGCCCTAGACATAGTAGAGAGAGTGTATCCTAGCTTATTGACTCACATGGGGTTTTACAGGCAGAGCCTGATGATGTCTTACGCATAGCTTCAGATTTCTATGCCACCCTTCTTACTGCTGATCCTGAGACACGTGATAGAGAGGATGCTAGACAGGCTAATTGGCAGAGCATCCCTGTGTTGGTGAATCCGGGTATGCATGTTCTACTCGACGCACCTTCCACCAACACAGAGTTCAAGACTGCACTTTAAGCCCTTCACAAGTGTTGACTCTGTGCCAACATGAACTTATGAAGAAAGAGAAGGTGATACAACTTTGTGATACAACTTTGTGTTACAACTTCTAGACACAACTTTATGTTACGACTTTATGTAACAACTTTGTGTTACGAGTTTGTCTACATGAAGAGAGAGAATGTGTTACGACTTTGTGATACAACTTTGTGACACAACTTTGTGTTACAACTTTGTGTAACAACTTTATGTAACAACTTTGTGTTACGAGTTTGTCTACATGAAGAGAGAGAATGTGTTACGACTTTGTGATACAACTTTGTGACACAACTTTGTGTTACAACTTTGTGTAACAACTTTGTGTTACAACTTCTACATGAAGAGAGAGGATGTGTTACGACTTTGTGACACAACTTTGTGTTACAACTTTGTGATACGACTTTGTGTTACATGCAGAGAAGGAAGCTCTCCAACTTGTATAAATACCCCATAATGGAATGAAGCCCACACTCTTGGGGCATTGTGTTGAGTCTACATTGGTATTCCAAGCATTTGTCTCAAGTGTCCATGCTTCCTTGCACTGCACGTCCAAAAGCATGTCCTAACCTTGCAACCCATCTCCCCTCTCCTCCAACCCTGCAACCCATCCTCTCCCTCTCCTCCTCCCTTCTCCCTCCTCCTCCTCCTCCTCCTCCTCCCTCCTCCTCCCTCCTCCTCCTCCTCCTCCTCCTTCCTCCTCCTCCTCCTCCTCTCTCCTCCCTCTCCCACCTCCTCTTCCCTCCTCCTCCTTCCTCCTCTCTCTCTTACTTCACCCATGCTCTTACACCTTCTTCCTCTCCCACTCCTATGCTTTCCTAAACCCTTAAACTCAATGATCTACGAGGGAGACGAGTTCTCCACCATGTACTTTACTCTGAACCTTGGATCCTCCTCCTAACCCTGAACTCCTTCTATACCTTGGAACCTCCTTCTGAACCCTGGAACTCTTTCTAACCCTGAACTCTTTCTAAACCCTGGAACCTCCTTCTGAACCCTTGAACTCTTCCTAAACCCTGGAACCTCCTTCTGAACCCTTAAACTCCTCCTAAACCCTACAACCCCCAATGAAGGCGAAAGCCTTCATTACCCCAACAACAATGGTTTACGTGCCTTTTACACATGCTTGCATTATGTTTACTCACCACACTTAAGCCTACGTCTCTCACCGGAACACGACTCGAGGTCCTAAGCTACATATATACTACAACGACAATCCCAATATATCTGTAGGTGACAAAAAGCCTCGGAACCCTGCAACATAGAATACCCAGCTCTTCCTACAAAAGTGTTAGGACAGAGACAACATTTGGCGCCGCTGCCGGGGAGACTAGCATCTCAAGTAGCGACGAGTAAACATGCGTAGGTAGGTATAAAAGCCACATGATGTACAATTAGGCTAGGTAGTGGACACGGTTGCGTAGAGCTTTCAATTACGATCATTTTACCTTTTTACAGAAAGGCAAACCGAGCTCTCCATAAAGAGTTATGGCTCGGGAAGAGTTTAGGGTTAAACCCTAAACCTAAAATCCAAACCTATAAAAACCTACTCCACCCCCCCCTCATTCTTCATCTCACACTTTTTGCCTCCATTCTCTTTCTCCTTCCGAGCCCCACGCAAGACACTCCTCCCTCTCCATCGACCGCCCCCTTACTCCTATCCTCGCCATGTAAGTAACATCGAGCCCTTCTCGCAGCAATGACCTAGCCTTCCACCCACCGTCCATTGTTCCGCGACAATCCCGTTCCATCGAGAAAGACTTGGAGAGCGTCAGGTAACCACTTCGCCTTGCTTTTCAATTTCCGTCTTTCAGTTTTTTTGTTGCTCTTTTACCCCTCCCCCTCCACCAACACCTCCCTCTCCACCACCACCTCCCCCTCTCCACCACCTCCCCTCTCCCCCTCCCCCTTCATCTTCCCCCTCCCCCTCCCCCTCCCCCTCCCCCTTCATCTTCCCCCTCCCCCTCTCCCCCTCCCCCTCTCCACCACCACCTCCCCCCTCCCCCTCTCCCACTCCCCCTCCACTACCACCTCCCCCTCTCCCCCTCCCCCTCCACTACCACCTCCCCTTCCCCCCTCCACTACCACCCCCCCCCCTCCCCCTCTCTCCCCTTACCCCCCTCGTCCCCCTATCCCCCTCTCTCCTCCTTCTCCCCCTCCACCCCCCCTCTCCTCTCTCTCCCCCTTACCCCCCCCTCTCTGTACGCCCCTAACCCCCCCCTCTCTCTCTCCCATTCGCTCCTCTCTCTCTCCCCCGCCCCCTTACGCTCGCCCCTCCACCCCCCTCTCCTCCTTACCCCCTCCCCCTTACTCCCCCCCTCTCTGTACGCCCCCGCTACCCCCCGCGGCGGCGCACGCAGCGCCGCCGCCCCGCGCCCCTCCAACCCCCGCCACCCCGCCCGCGCCCCCGCCTACCCCGCCCCGCACCCGCCACCTCGCCCGCGCCCCTCCCACGCCACCCCCGCCCGCCACCCCGCCCGCGGCGACGCTCGCAGCGCCGTCGCTCCCCGCCCGCGCCCCGCGCCCCTCCAGCCCCCGCCTACCCCGCCCCGCGCCGCCCCCCCCCCCCCCCGCTCACCGTCCCTCTCCCACCCCCCGCCCCGCGGCGGCGCACGCAGCGCCGCCGCCCCGCGCACCCCGCCCGCCCCCAACCCGCCCCGCCCCGCGCTCCCCCCGCCCGCCACCCCGCGCCCCCCGCCCGCGCAAACCCCCTCGCACCCCCCCTTGCACCCCCCTCGCCCTCCCCTTCGCAACCCCCCTCGCACCCCCCTCGCCCTCCCCCGTTCCCCCCGCCGCGTCAAACCCCCCCCCCCCCCCCCCTCTCTTCGGGCGCCGCCGTCGGGCAGCCCCCCCCCCCACATTTAAAAAAAAAAAAAAAAAAAAAACTAAACATAACCAAACTAACCCTAACCTAACATTAACTCTACGGTTAGTTTAACCACAGTTAGGTTAGTACTAACTACAGTTAGGTTAGGTTAGTTAACCCTAGGTTAGCTAGTTAACCTCAGTTAGATTAGCTACGTAGGTTAGGTTAGTAGTACTTGAGGTTAGGTTAGTTTAGTTAGCCCTCAGTTAGGTTAGACTAACTACAGTTAGTATCTAACTACAGTTAGTTACACCTCCCAGTTACCGTAACTGGGAGGATCTAGGTTAGTTACTCTAACTAGAGTCACTTGGTTTCAACCCCTCGGTTGGACTTAAAGTCCATTCACACCACCATTAGGACCCCCCAAACGCCAAATTTACCCCTCCTTTAACTCCTCGAAACTCATCCGTTTGGGACCCAAATTGAACCCCGTTTGAACCCAGATTTCACACACAGAAACACCACGTTACGAGGTATTTTTCCAGCCCATTGCACACCATTTCGGCATCCCTCGCACACGTTCATTCGCGCCCCCGTGTGGGCCTTATTTTGCATTAATTCACTCGTATTTTCACGCCGCAACCTCCGATTAACGATCCGTCTGCACCGGCACATTTCCCTACACACGTAGGACAATCCTAGGCACATTATTAACACGACGGTCCCTACACAAACTAACACCACTCTAACTCTCCTAACAGCACTACCTCCACACCCACACTTGGGGTAGCGATACCCTCGGCAAATCACGCACCATCTGCATGCAGTTACGTTCCGGCCAACGACTTCGACTTCAACGCTCGCCCAATCCGCAACTAACTCCACTGCAACAACCGCCCCCGCCAATCCTCTACCCCGAATCCCCCCCTGAGATTCAACAACTCCCTTTAACTCCTCCACGCCCCAACATGGCTGGACGCCGTCCTGAGCATGATGGGGACATCGAGCTCGATGCCGAGGCTGACAACTTCTTCAATCGACGAAATCACAACAATCACGGCCGACGCCCTTTGGGAAAACTGGAACTTCCCAAATATAATGGTAGGGGAGACCCTGCTCGCTTCCTCCAACATTTTGATGCCGCATGTCGAGCAGGTGGTGATCAATCCCATGAAACTAAGGTGGCTTGGTTTCCAATGGCCTTAACTGATGAGGCATCAGAATGGTACCTCGACCTTCTTGTGGAAGAACGTGCTACATGGGACCTACTTCAAACCGAATTCAAACGTCGCTTTCAAACGGAGAGGCTACAAGATGATCCCGCTCTCCAACTCAGCAAGATCGAACAAGGCCGGAGGGAAGATGTACGCACATACCTGGGAAAGATGAAGAGATTGATCGCCAAATGTGACCCACGCCCAGATGCAAAGCACCTCACAGCATGGTTCATAGCAGGCCTCAGAAAGAAAATCCGCAAGGAGATGAAAAAGATAAGTAGCTATGAAACATTCAGTGCTGCTCATGCGGCAGCCATTGACATCGAAGATGGCATGACAGATTCAGACACTAGCAGTGATGATGCCAGGTCCAATACACGAGATAAGCGCTCGAAAAAAGGTAAATCAAAGGACATTGCCGAAACATCCAATGAAGATCGCCTCGAGGCCATGACCTTGAAGCTGAAAGAAGATATGATGCAGGCCATGGATCAAAAACTTCACTTGTCTCAGCCGCCAACTCAAACATATCCACGGCGAGAAAATGTCTGGTGCCCACACTGCTTGGCAAATCATACAGCAAATGAATGCCCAGTCCTAAGAGCAAGAATCAATGCACAAGCAAATCCACCGCCACGGTTGTGGTGCCATATCTGTGTCGTCGGCGGCCATGATGAAACCAGTTGCATCTTCAACATGCGCAACAATCCGCCTCGACCACCACAATACCAAGCGGCACCCATGCCAGTATACAGGCAACCGGCACTTGCACAAGCGCCCCCAGCTCCGAGACTAAATCCTGTTCCCGTTCGGACACAAGTCCCACAACTACTCAGGAATCCGAATCCACGACCGTATCCAAGAGCAGCAAATCCAGCTCCTCAGGCAGTTCCAATACATCAATTACAAGCCGAGGAAGTCGACTCGCTATTTGAGTATGAAGCAGAGTACCCAGTGTACTACGTCGAAGGTGCAGAGGGTTTAATACCAGTCTATGCAAATCAAGTGCGACCCAACACATTTCGCGCACCAATCAAGTGTTACGGTTGTGGAGAAAATCATAGGATCGCAGAGTGCCCTCATCGCGGTAGCCCAGCCACTTTCCAACCACTCTACAGAGATTGTGGCATAGGACATGCCTGTATGGATTGTCCCATGAAAAATAAGGTCCCAGAACAAACAGAGGTTAAGCCTGACGTCCCCATCGGCATCATTGGGGTGGACCATCAAAGTCTGGGTCCGGCAAGTCTAAGGTCACAACCTATCAATGTAATTACACGCCAACAGAAAGCGGCTACGAAGGACCCTATCATTCCGATCCAACCGAAGCGACTTTTGAGAAAGAAAGCACAAGTTCCTCCACCTCCGCCAAGCAATGAGCAGCCGAGTTCATCTACATCAACTCCCGAGCCTCGAATAAAAGAAGCTCCATTCCCGAATGCAAAGGTGGAGAAGGCTCGTTTTCAGGCACTTCAACAATGGGTTCAAAATGAACAAGCTCAATTTGAGGCTCAGAAACAAGCTCAAGACCCACTCCATGACTTGGCCCAACAAAGTATTGATACTGTACTCGAGCCTTTGTTCCAACAACAGACTCCACAACAGAATGTACCACCCCGTCAACTTGAAGGAGCTGCACTCTCTAGCATCCTGAGTTGCCCTGTGTCCATTCCCATCGGAATCCTCTTACGAAATTGTCCCAATCTCTGGGAGAGTTTCAAAGGATGGATTGAACTCGCAAATCCCTCTCCACCTATGAACGACATTGATGATATCCCTGTGCGGATGGGTGAGAAAGATGACATACGCAACATCACTGTGCCTTTGATCCACAAGGCATATAATGAAATCCAAGCCATAGTGGATGGTGGCGCAGGTGTCAATGTCCTATCAAAGGAGCTTTATGAAGAATGGGGTCTCCCACCAATGCAAAAGGCTAATTTCAACATACGCCTTGCCGATGATTCACGGGCTAAACCCTTGGGAATAGTGAATGGTGTGTCCACAAAGATCGCAGGAGTCCGCTTTTCCCTTCAATTCACAATCTTGGATCTCCCCAAAAAATCCTATCAAATCTTACTGGGACGTCCTTGGTTACGGGAAGCATCAGTCCTCCATGACTGGGGAACGGATAGATTGACAATCCAGAATCGAGACACTGCAGTCAGGGTGAATGTGGGGACAGGAGCTATTAAACCCATTGTTCCTAGAGCATTGGATGACACATCTTCCACGACAATTTCGAGCAAATCAGATCCCTTGCAACAGCATGCCATAGCAGGTGACTCACAAAGCAATGTCAATAACTGGATACAAACATTGGCAACCATTGACAACTGCCATTCATTAGACCCCATCTTCTCACAGATAGATGTTAACGCACTACAGGTCGATCCTCCACCGACACATGAAGAACAAATCGATTTAGAGATGCCATTCTTTATGGCTGATCTCGAATGGGATAATGAACCTGAAGAAGGTACCCATACCAATGATGACTCCGATTTTCCTTGGGACCTTGAAACAGAGGCTGCGAATGCTGCAATTGAAGATCAAATCTTTGATAATGACCTAGCCATTCTGCATGCCCTAATGGCAGTTGAGCTCCCAAAAGTTGAACCTCCACAGTTGCATAACAGCAGACGATCCCGCAAGAAAGCTGCAGGAGGAAATCGCAGAAGAGCCAAGGCCGAGCACTTCAATGAATTCGAACGAGTCCAAACACGGATTGTGGAATTGTATCTTGCAAAGGCAGTCCCCTCAAAGTCAAAACCACCACCTCTTGAATGGTCCCCTGAAGGACTGGAAGGAGTATGTGCAGCACATGAACCCTTACTTGGAAACACCTTGCCAGTGGAAAAGTTACCCCACAGTTCCCAACGTAAGAAGTTTCGGAAATATAAGCCACATGTGCGGATGAAGCTTGATCCAGAGACTTCAGAAAAAGAAAGGAAAGAAGAGCCTAACAAATTACTAAATGCAACTATGCCACCCAGTACTCATGACACATCTCAAGCTAGTTCAACCCCATCAGAGGCCGATCTTCGAGAAGTGCCGGAATACTTTAAGAATTATACAAGTGGTAATGCACCAATAGCAATGCCAAGACCAATCAGAGAATCTGAAGTTCAAGAAACCGATAGCATTGGAGAAACTCCAATCTATGAGGGACCGGCAAAAACACGCACAATAAACCTCGCCCTTGAAGGGGAGGAAGAAAAGTTAGTTTTCATTGGGAAACAGCTCCGTCAAGAAGATGAAAGCAAACTCAAAGAACTCCTAATGGAATACCGTGACTGCCTAGCATGGTCATACAAAGAGATGAAAGGAATTTCACCAGAAGTGGCAGTTCACACGATCCCTATAAGGGAAGGTGCTCGCCCTAAGGTATGTGGACCTTATCGCACAAATCCTAAATATGGCACCATGGTTTATGACGAGCTGGAAAAACTCCTAGATGCCGGATTCATCTACGAGATAGAGCACACTGATTGGGTTTCACCCATTGTCATTGTGCCTAAACGCAACAAGAAGCTCAGAATATGCGTAAACTTGAAAAATGTGAATGCCGCCACAATTAGGGATCACTACCCCCTACCCTTAACAGAAACAGTGTTGGAAAAGGTGGCAGGATCCGAAATCTACAGCTTCTTGGATGGCTTCAGTGGCTATAACCAGGTACAAATTGCTCCTCAAGACCAATCAAAAACAGCATTTGCTACAGAATGGGGTATTTTTGCATATAGAGTCATGCCATTCGGCCTTTGTAATGCCCCGGCCACATTCCAGCGAGTCATGTTCACAGCTTTCAAGTCATTCTTGAATAAGTTTTTACAGGTGTTCTTGGATGATTTGTGCATCCATTCAACCAAACAGGACCACTTCAAATGTCTGGAAGAAGTACTAATCAAATGCAGGGAGTATGGCATCTCCCTAAATCCAACAAAATGCCAGTTCATGGTCACCCACGGAGTTGTTTTAGGACACATCGTCTCTCAACATGGGATTGCAACTGACATGGACAAAATCAAAATCATCATGGAATTGCCTCCTCCTACAAATTCCAAAGGTGTACAGGTCTTTATGGGACATGCCGGCTATTATAGAAGATTTATATTGCGGTATGCCATGATAGCTAGACCACTTTACAAATTATTAGTGGAGTTTTTATGGACCGAAGAGTGCGACCAAGCCTTTGAGCTTTTAAAGTGGCGCCTAATCACAGCACCCATCCTTCTATCTCCCAATTGGGATATTGATTTTCATGTTCATACTGATGGATCCAAGTATGCAATTGGGAGTGTGCTTTGTCAACCTGGTGAACATAAGAAAGACTACCCCGTTTACTTCGCCAGTCGACAACTCAATGATGCAGGGATCAACTATACAACCACAGAAAGAGAAGCCCTAGCAATGGTGTACAGTGTAAAGAAATTTCGGCACTATCTACTCGCAAATGATTTTGTCTTCTACACCGACCATCAAGCATTGCTTTATCTTGTGAACCGTCCGTGTACCACAGGAAGAATAACCAGATGGCTCCTCTTGCTACAAGAATTCAACTTCAAAATTGTGGTCCGCAAAGGTGCCCAACACTACATTGCCGATCACATGTCTCGAGTAAAGACAGGAGAAGAAGCCACTGGAGTAGAAGATGACTTACCAGATGCCACACTATTTCAAATAGATGCTGTTCCAGAATGGTGTGGAGATATCATTGGGTACTTGATGGCAGGAAGACCACCCCCTGACATGAAAGCAGTAGATGCCAGAAAATTGATTCTAAAGGCTGCACCATATCAACTCATTGCAGGACAACTATACAAGATGGGCAAGGACCATATATTAAGAAGATGTGTAATGCCTCATGAGATCCTGCCAATCCTGAGTGAAGTTCATGAAGGCATTGCAGGAGGACACTTCCAAGGAGAAGCCACAGCAAGAAAAGTTCTCCTCGCAGGCTACTGGTGGCCAACACTGTGGGCAGATGCCTATGAATATGTAAAAGGCTGTGATGTATGCCAACGAACTATTAAACCACAACACAAAGACTTCAATCCCCTAACAACAATTGTTGCACAACAGCCATTTGAAAAATGGGGGATTGATTATGTGGGTCCCATACATCCAGCAGCAAAAGGAACACAGGCACGCTACATCATTGTGGCCACTGATTACTTTACAAAATGGGCTGAAGCTAAAGCAGTCAGAAAGGCAGATGCCAAAAGCACAGCAAGATTCTTGTACGAACATGTGATCACCCAATTCGGATGCCCCCTTGAAATTGTGTCGGATAGAGGCACACATTTTGTCAATGAGGTAATCCAAGAACTCTTGTCTGGCTTCATGGTCATTCATAGAAAAAGCACACCCTACTACCCCCAAGGGAATGGACTAGCAGAATCCACAAATAAAATCATATGCAATATCCTCATCAAGGTAGTAGAACCGCAGCGTTCTGATTGGGCAGAGAAACTGAATGCAGCCTTATGGGCATACAGAACCACATTCAAGGTCAGTACAGGGAACACACCTTTTCAATTGGTGTACGGCCTTGAAGCCGTGGTCCCACTTGAATTTATAATACCAAGTCTGCGCATCGCAATACAGGAACGCATGGGTGATCATGAGTCCTTGAAAGAAAGGCTCTGTCAGTTGGAAAAGCATACAGAGACAAGACTAGTCGCTTATCATGCCATGACAACAGAAAAACGTCGAAGAAAGGCATGGTTTGACAAGAATCTGAAAGCTAAAGACATCAAGGAAGGCGACTTAGTCCTGTTATACAATGCCAAAGTACACAAGGGAAAATTGAAGTATCTAGGTCAAGGACCCTACCGAGTACGAAAGATGAATCCCATTGGAGCTGTGCTTCTTGAAACACTCGATGGAGTCCAATTCACCACAACAATAAACGGGAGCCGACTGAAGCGCTACTACATCAACACGCGAGCCATCCCCGACAAAAACGAAGATTTGGGAAACCAAGTCTTCCTTAGTTAGGATTAGATCGTATCACAAGCACTCACTCGCATATGCACGTTTTTGCACATATAGTTTGCACTAGATTCTTACACGCACACTCACTGCATATGCACGTTTTTTGCACGTTAGGGATGTTTGCGTCTTAGTTTCCCTATCAAATCCCACAAATAAGCATATAGTTAGACACATCACATGCACTCACATGATTTTGCATAGGCACATAATAGATTGCATAAAAAATAGTATCACACAGTTTCATTCCATACTCTCAAAGCATGCAATGAATTCACACGCAGTACACAAAGCTATGCCAAAACTCAAGATGAATTGGCAACAGAGTCTGCAGCCTCCGCAACGAGACCCCCGCCAAACATCACAGCCGTCTCCTATATGCAAAAAATATCAAACTTGCATACTAATTATCTACAAGCTCAATGCTACTGGTGCAATCGCATCCAACATGTATGCAAGATAGCAAGAAATGACAGCCTCCACAACGAGACCCCCGCCAAACCTCTTCCCAAGAAGATTCGACGGCAGCATCCGCAACCTCAGCAACGAGATCCCCTCTGACATTCATAGTCATCTACCCCTCCTTAAGAGAAGATAAGTTTCTTGACTATTGACTCCACATTGTGTGGTGCAAAAGAATTACAGCAGGAACGACTCGCATACCACAAGCTAAATAGCCACTGGATTACGCACATGGCATCTCAACTCTGAAATCAAAATAATCCATAACCCGAGGACGGGTAATAAAATGGATCCGGGAGTATGTTGACTCTGTGCCAACATGAACTTATGAAGAAAGAGAAGGTGATACAACTTTGTGATACAACTTTGTGTTACAACTTTGTGTTACAACTTCTAGACACAACTTTATGTTACGACTTTATGTAACAACTTTGTGTTACGAGTTTGTCTACATGAAGAGAGAGAATGTGTTATGACTTTGTGATACAACTTTGTGACAACTTTGTGTTACAACTTTGTGTAACAACTTTATGTAACAACTTTGTGTTACGAGTTTGTCTACATGAAGAGAGAGAATGTGTTACGACTTTGTGATACAACTTTGTGACACAACTTTGTGTTACAACTTTGTGTAACAACTTTGTGTTACAACTTCTACATGAAGAGAGAGGATGTGTTACGACTTTGTGACACAACTTTGTGTTACAACTTTGTGATACGACTTTGTGTTACATGCAGAGAAGGAAGCTCTCCAACTTGTATAAATACCCCATAATGGAATGAAGCCCACACTCTTGGGGCATTGTGTTGAGTCTACATTGGTATTCCAAGCATTTGTCTCAAGTGTCCATGCTTCCTTGCACTGCACGTCCAAAAGCATGTCCTAACCTTGCAACCCATCTCCCCTCTCCTCCAACCCTGCAACCCATCCTCTCCCTCTCCTCCTCCCTTCTCCCTCCTCCTCCTCCTCCTCCTCCTCCTCCCTCCTCCTCCTCCTTCCTCCTCCTCCTCCTCCTCTCTCCTCCCTCTCCCACCTCCTCTTCCCTCCTCCTCCTTCCTCCTCTCTCTCTTACTTCACCCATGCTCTTACACCTTCTTCCTCTCCCACTCCTATGCTTTCCTAAACCCTTAAACTCAATGATCTACGAGGGAGACGAGTTCTCCACCATGTACTTTACTCTGAACCTTGGATCCTCCTCCTAACCCTAAACTCCTTCTATACCTTGGAACCTCCTTCTGAACCCTGGAACTCTTTCTAACCCTGAACTCTTTCTAAACCCTGGAACCTCCTTCTGAACCCTTGAACTCTTCCTAAACCCTGGAACCTCCTTCTGAACCCTTAAACTCCTCCTAAACCCTACAACCCCCAATGAAGGCGAAAGCCTTCATTACCCCAACAACAATGGTTTACGTGCCTTTTACACATGCTTGCATTATGTTTACTCACCACACTTAAGCCTACGTCTCTCACCGGAACACGACTCGAGGTCCTAAGCTACATATATACTACAACGACAATCCCAATATATCTGTAGGTGACAAAAAAGCCTCGGAACCCTGCAACATAGAATACCCAGCTCTTCCTACAAAAGTGTTAGGACAGAGACAACAACAAGGGCAAGTGCCCAGGTTCGGATGGCCTCACCCCGTCTTTTTTCATTGCATTTCGGGATATGATTGGAGACTATATTACTTCAGCCCTGCAGGCCATTTGGGACTTTGGCGAGATGCCTGGGTCGCTTACAGAGGGTCTCATCCACCTTATCCCAAAAGGAGGTTGCAGAAATTTAGTGTCCCAGTGGAGGCCTATCACACTTCTGGGGACTTGTTACAAGATTCTGGCCAAGGCTATCAGCCTTTGATTGCAGCCACTTCTCCCTGATCTTATTCATGACACTCAGACGGGATTTGTGCATGGCAGAAGCATCTTTGATACCATTTTTTCTTTCTGGGAAGCTTCAGAGTGGGCCATGTAGAGTGGCCAGAATCTTGCCATTCTACTTTTGGCTTTTGAAAAAGCTTATGACAGAGTAGATTGGGGTTTTTGGGAGGGCACCCTTCTACTCTTTAGCTTTACTGATGCTTGGATCAGAGGTGTTTCCTCTTTGTACAGATCAACCCACAGCCAGGTACTTATTGGTGGGGTAAGGAGTGAGAGATTTCAGATTTCGAGATCAGTTCATTAGGGATGCCTCCTTGCTCCTTTCCTTTTTTTGTTTGTGGCCGAAGCTATGAGTATCTATGTTAGATCTCAAGCTGACATCCTTGGGCTGAGACTTCCCATCAGAAGGGAAGAGGAGCTACTTGACAGTGAGTTGGCAGATGACATAGCAGTTTACTTGGATGCCACTCCACAGACGCTCACTTCTTTCAGGACAGCATTGGATTTATTTTGCTTGGCGGCAGGGGCGCAGATAAATTGGCATAAATCCAATGGCTTTTGGATCAGTGATGAGGACACTCCAGTTTGGGGGCTTGACATAGGATTCACTTGGGTTCAGAGGGGTGAGCCTATCAGGTATTTGGGCAGCCAGGTGGGCTTGGATATTTCTACCACGCAGTAGTTTGCTCCCGTTTTGAAGAGCATCAGAAGGAAGCTTCTTTTTTGGAGCTCAGCCAAGCTGGATCCCTCCTCTAGAGTTGTGGTGGTCAACCAGGTCCTCTTGGCCACGGCCTGGCTTGTTTGTTCATGCTGGTGCCGTTCTAGGGACTACATCATTCAGCTCAGAAGATCGATCAGAAACTTTCTCTGGAGTGGGTTGATGGCACAGCAGATGCCTTAGCCAGGGTGGCTTGGGAGACCCTCATCCTCCCTACACAGGAAGGGGGTCTCAATATTATTGATCTAGATTTACAGTGCAGAGCTTCACTTTGCAAGATGGTGGTGCGGGGACTTATGCCAGGGCAGAAACCGTGGAAGGACTTTCTTATCAGCAACATACAGAGGTGCACACCTTCTTCAAGAGGAGACTGGATGAGCAGTGTTAGGTGGATCTTCACCACACCACACCTCAGATCACCTTCGTCCCCTCTCATGGTTGCCATTCTGAAAGCTTGGGCCAGTTTTAGAAGCACTCTTCGGAGGATTCCTCCTTCCTCTCGGGAAGAGATTGATAGGCAACCCATCATGTGGAATGACAGTATTTTAGATGATCATGGCAGACCACTGGGTGCCTCACTCTACATGCAGTGGTCCAGGTGGGAGAGGGGACTTGCATCTTCTATGGGGTCTTGGAAAGCTTTCCACAGGCTTCCAGAGGAGACCAAATCAAGGTTGACAGGACATCTCAGAGGGAGTGCAGGGAGGATCTTGCAGATTGAGGCAGCCCTTCCAGAGGTTTGGGTAGACACAGATGATATGCCACTCACTTCCTCCACTTGGGTAGGTACTTTTTCGAGAGGCAGTGTTCCGCTTCAGGTTTTGGCCTTTCAAGATGCACAGGAGGATGCTTGGGTTTTTAGTGTCCAGGATGGTGGGAGATTGCTCAGGTCCACAGAGGACATCTTGCTTGAGTCTGCTTTTCAGCCCATCGGGGTTGTAGGTCTTTTGGTTCTGGGATCAAATTCAGAGTGGTTCCTAGACCCAGACCCCCGACTACTCTCCACCGGGTCTTGGAGGCTCTGGCTCTATGGGGGAGTTCCCATCAGGTATTTGCAGTGGGTCCCCGGAGAGTGGGAGTGGATTGACGCAGGGCATCGAGAGAAGAGCATCCCCTTCTTTCGTTACAGGGTCAGTAATGCCAGGAGATATCAGCTCAATAGTAGAGGTTGGAGACCTTCCAGAGTTCCTCATTGGGAGACTTTTGATATCACTGCGGATCTGAAGAGGTGCTTCTGGAGGAGACTCTGGAAATCCCACAGGAATAGAAAGATCACTATCTTCTTTTGGCTTTCTATCCATGGTGGGATTGCAGTGAACCTTTGGAGGTCCAGGTTCGGAGCCGACCCTACATGCCCTCGATGCCTTTCTGCTTCGGAGACTATTCAGCATTGCTTATGGGATTGAAGACAGGCGAGGATGATTTGGATGGGGGTAGCCAGGATTTTCAGTCACTTTGCCCGCTCCCCATTTTTTATGACATGGGGCTCAGTGGCTTGGCTTTCTCTTACAGGACCTCAAGTTTTCTATGAGAGAGTAGACTCCTCTCGGGCCATTTTGGTTCGACGTCATTGGATTGAGTCCTGTTCGTTGGATGTGGTAGCACACCTTCCTTTTACAGTTGTACATGCCTCTGTGGATACTTCTTGGGAGATTCTAGTGAGCATAGCATCCTGGCATATCTGGAGAGCCAGATGCACAGAGGCTTTGGAGGGTACTTAGGTTCATCCCTCGCACACATTGGCTAGTATCTGGATAGACACCGTACATACTTTGATGGCCGTATGGACGGGTATGCAGGGAGACTCCCTTGCAGCCTCAGCTAGGAGGGCTTCTTTCTTCAGGGAATGGAAGAATTCTCGTTTCTTCTTTGAGACTACTGCAGGGTTGAGGTGGCACTTTCAGCCTCAGCCTTGGTTGTTTTCCACCTCACTCTGAGGGGTTTTTTATTTATCCTTATGATTTCATGATGTATTCCGCTTTGAGCTTGCTCTTGCGGGTTTTTTCTCTTACTTAATTGAAGTATTTTTCTTCCCAAAAAAAAAAAAAAAAAGAGGTCGTGGTGGATGGTAGAGAGGCCAAAATGCAAACAGCAATGTTGAGTGCTACTATTGTGGTAAAATGGGTGATATGGTAAAGACTTGGCTAAAGACTGCTACAAAAAGCAGAATGACATCATGGATGGAAAATTGCAGCAAGGCAATTATGCATCCTCTAGTAGACAAGGTGATGACAGAAATGAGCATTGGTTTATGGTGCAGCACATGACTAATTCTGTGACAAGTGCAAAAGAAAGCAATGATGTGTGGTATGTTGACGCAGGTGCACTGCTCCAAGGGGGGATCCTTTTCCTTGCATTCTGCATCCATTCTGCATGATAGGTCATGCAGAATGGATGCAGGATGCAAGGAAAATGAAAAGACCAGGATTTGTGGAGATTGGTGATGATACTGCACATCCTATTGTGCAGATTGGTAAAATTCCTTCGTCTATGCAGGATGGAAAAAAGAAACACCTGTCTGATGTATTTCATGTCCCTAATATCACTAAGAGCCTGTCATGCAAAATGGATGCAGGATGCAAGGAAAATGAAAAGACCAGGATTTGTGGAGATTGGTGATGATACTGCACATCCTATTGTGTAGATTGGTAAATTTCCTTCATCTATGTAGGATGGAGAAAAGAAATACCTGTCGCCTATGCAGCATTCCTCTGTATGGTAGTCCATCCACCTCGTATATGGTTTTGAGCACCTCTTGTGTCATTGGAAGGTTAGCTTCTGACAAGTATAAGTCAAGCAGGGCAAGGTGAGACTACCACATGAAGGTGAAGAAAATTGCAGATGCACTTGCTTCCATTAGGTCGCCAGTGGAAGATGATGATTTAGTTTCTATGACCTTGAATGGTCTAGGAAAGGATTATACACAGTTCCGGACATCCATTGCCATCCGTGAAAAATTTCCTGAGTTTGAGGAGTTGTTTGCTCTTCTAATTTGTGAAGAGCAAAGAAATGGTGGTGCATCTTCTTCAAGAGGAACTTCAAAAGAAATTGTCTTCTACTCAAATGATGCTGGAAGAGGTAGAGGCAGAGGCAGAGGCAGAGGCAGAGGAGGCCAGATCTGGAGGCCATGGTAGAAATCAAAATATGCAGCAAACTCAAGAAAACCAGTCCTATGGAGGAGGACATGGTAACTCTAGAGGCAGGGGGAGCCAAAGAGGTCGTGGTGGATGGCAAAGAGGCCAAAATGGAAACAGCAATGTTGAATGCTACTATTGTGGTAAAATGGGTCATATGGCTAAAGACTGCTACAAAAAGCAGAATGACATTATGAATGGAAAATTGCAGCAAGGCAATTATGCATTCTCTAGTAGACAGAGTGATGATAGAAATGAGCATTTGTTTATGGTGCAGTACATGACCAATTCTGTGACAAGCGCAGAAGAAAGCAATGATGTGTGGTTTGTTGACTCAGGTGCATCAAACCACATGACAGGTCATGCAGAATGGATGTAGGATGCAAGGAAAATGAAAAAACCAGGATTTGTGGAGACTGGTGCTGATACTGCACATCCTATTGTGCAGATTGGTAAAATTCCTTAGTCTATGCAGGATGGGAAAAAAAAATATTTATCTGATGTACTTCATGTCCCGAATATCACCAAGAACCTGGTTTTTGTTGGTCAAATGGCTGAGCAGGGCTTGTAGGTCAGATTTAATCCTCATGGATGCTTTGTTAAGGATATGAAAAATAACGGTCACTTGATAGCAAAAGGAAAGAAGAAGGGTTGCTTTGTGATGTATGCCAACGGACTACTAAATCACAACACAAAGACTTCAATCCCCTAACAACAATTGTTGCACAAAACCATTTGAAAAATGGGGAATTGACTATGTGGGTCCCATCCATCAAGCAGCAAAGGGAACACAAGCACACTACATCATTGTGGCCACTGATTACTTTACAAAATGGACTAAAGCTAAAGCTGTTAGAAAGGTAGATGCCACAAGCATAGCAAGATTCTTATACGAAAATGTGATCACCCGATTCGGATGCCCCATTGAAATTGTGTCGGATAGAGGCACACATTTTGTCAATGAGGTAATCCAAGAACTCTTGTCTGGCTTTATGGTAATCCATAGAAAAAGCACACCCTACTTACCCCAAGGGAATTGACAGGCCGAATCCACCAACAAAATATTATGCATTATCCTCACCGAGGTAGTAGAACCACATCGTTATGATTGGGTAGAGAAATTGAATGTAGCCTTATGGGCATACAGAACCACACTCAAGGTTAGTACAGGGGGTGTACGGTCTTGAAGCTGTGGTCCCACTAGAATTTGTAATACCAAGCCTACGCATAGCAGTACATGAACACATGGGAGACCATGAATCCTTGAAAGAAAGACTCTATCAGTTGGAGAAGCATATAGAGACAAGACTAGTCACCTACCATGCCATGACAACAGAAAAATGCAGAAGAAAGGCATGGTTTGACAGAAATCTTAAAGCTAAAGACATCAAGGAAGGTGACTTGGTCATGTTATACAATGCCAAAGTACACAAGAGGAAACTGAAGTATCTAGGTCAAGGACCCTACCGAGTAAGAAAGATGAATCCCACCGGAGTTGTGCTTCTACAAACATTGGATGGAGTCCAATTCAACACAACAATAAACGGGAGTCGACTGAAGTGCTACTACTTCAACACGGACGCCATTCTCGATAAAAATGAAGATTTAGAAAACCAAGTTTTTCTTAGTTAGGATTAGATTGTATCATGAGCACTCACTTGCATATGTACGTCTTCGCACATATAGGTAGCATCAATTGATTTTAACCTAGGGCTCAGAAGTGAGGCATGAGTTCTAGCTGTCCTATGAAATCCCAGCAATAAAAAATACCATAAAGTTAGTCCCTACCTAGCTACTAGGTCACGTGCACTCACACGCTTTCGCTTTGACACATAGATGATTGCATGAATAATTATGCGACACACTTTCATTCCACTCTCGCAAAGCATGTATAAAAATAAGATCTCTCACAAACACACAAAAAGTTCATACATGCATGCCAACTAATCTAATGATCAATGGTACACCAAATGCACATGGATGCAGGTTCAGAAAAAATGCCACCACTAAAGAGGATGCGCAAAAAGAGTCTACCACCTCAACCACGAGATCCCCTTCAGAGTTCGCAACCATCTACATCCTCTCAACCACATCGACCACATGCATTTGTGGTCCAGAGCGATAGCTCCAAAGAGAATTCAGTGATGACCACGGAGAACAAATACCACCCCAGTCACCACCATTGACGGGACCCAGTCACTGGAACTTGTTTGGCCACCTACATCGACTTATGCTCTTTCCCAGAAAGCAACATTTTACTTAGAGCAAAGGGGTCTAGGCAGTTTGCATGAGAGCCTAAAATCCTTGGAGGACAGTCCTACAATGATCACATACATCAGGGACTTTCTCCATTCTTACCACTCCTGCAATGCACAGGTTGGCAAGTACAGTACAATCACTGTACATCAGAGCCCACTTAGCATTATCCTTGATAGTACAGTCATTCAAAGGGCTTTCTGACTTCCTACATGGTGTTACCCTACGCAGCCTATCGATGCAATGTTTCTTGAAGTACAGCCTCTCATCGCCAAGGGCACACTGTTCCATAGGGATGGCATATAACTTCACACCATCCTTAACCATCGCCTCAGGGAAGCAGCACAATTCCTATCCACAATCCTAGGGGTTAAGTGCGGCAAGAATCTATCCCTTCCACTCCGCACATTTGTTTTGTTGAGTACGAAGCTAAAGCAAGACTAGATCCAGCACTTAGTTATCTTCTTTACAAAGAAACTAGATGGTTCATCATGCCAAAAATGTAAAATTCCACACTTATTGGCTATAATCATAAAAAAAGAGCTACAAGAACGAGAAATAACTCTGTCCCAGTCACCAAAATCAATTGAGAAGTTGGACATACCCTTCTCACCACCAGTATGGGAGCCGTCACCAACTTCTCCTACTATCACATTGGCAAGTGCAGATGCCTTAGATGAAATACCTATTCTAGAGGTCGGAATTAAGGAATCGCCCTACGAGATGCTATAGCTCGGTACACAACTACAACCAATATATCTCCAACAGCAGCAGCAACCAGAGGCTCAGGCAAGATCGGCACTAGAGCTTGAGGAAAGATCGGAACCAAAGCGTGAGGCTACATCATCACTAGAACCGCCCATCGACGCCATGCTAGTCGATGAGTCATAAGGGGAGCTAGTACTAGATCAACAGTATGACTATTGTACACAACTGACTGAAATACCATTGGAACAACCTCCCACAAGTATTACAGAATCATCAGGATGGCTACATGGGCACCACTTGTATCAGTAGTATCGCCAGTCCTCATCACCGTCTGTCATTCTCCAATATCAAGTAGCCAAATGATCCAAATGTCAGAACTATTCACTAGCTTAGCCAAGAAAGAATATGCAAGATAATTTGACAGGCGGACAGCAACAAAAATCGAAGACCAATTCTAGGCAATCGCCATAGAGGTCAAGGCACTTTGGGCGCAGATAGATGAGAAGGAGGTAGAAGAAGTGCACATGAACCAAGCTCTCCAAGCTCAAGAGAAGGCAGTGAGGGATGCGACCTCCAACCTCCACCAAATTCAAATGCAGCTGATAGCAGCAGTACAAGCAATGGCAATCCTATAGACCTACTATAACTCCTTAACATCTGCACATGCTTAGTAGGCGGAGGTAGTGGCACAAGCTTGACTCACTATAATTCACAAAGAAGAAGAGCTCCAGGATTGCAAAGACAAGCTTGAAGACATGAAACAATCTTTGGTAGTACGTGCCTTCAGCATTGACGAGCTCACAAGGGAATAAAGAATCTTAAAGGACCAACTTGCTACCGCTAAAGAGGCCAGCACTTCACAAGCACAAGTCTTGGACCAATGGTCCAATACCACTGAAGACATTCTTCAACAGGCAAAGGTCATCTTGCAAATGAGACAGCTTAAGAAGGCATATACATTCATCTACCAGAAATACAAAGAAAAAATGAATGAGATGCACTCCCAAAAGCTAATCATCTCCAAGCTTGTGTCGGGGGAAGGGGGGAGGGGGGGTGCGAGGGGGGCGGGGGAAGGGGAGGGAAAGGGGGGGTGTGAGAGGGGGGGGTCCAATTGCTAGTGCACAACAATGAGGCAATGGAAGACAATACCAATGAATCCCACTAAAATGGACAACGGTGGTGTACCAAGAGCTTGTGGTGGTTGCTCTACAAGTGGAAGATCACCTCAACGCACACGTGCTTATCCAATGGAAGCAACTCCAAATCAGAATCATATCTACTCATCCAACAATCAAATGGGTGTTGAGATATCGAGCTCCACTCGTGATATGCCAGCGTGACCGTTGTGCATTTATGTCACCGACTTATTAGCTGCAGATGCGGTTGGTACACCGCCCATGAATAATAGCTAGATGACAACTATCCTTATGTACTCTAGTTCGTGGCTCAATTAGTATGCCACCTTAGTTAGTTGAGTTTGGTTTGAGACCCACATATAGGGTTCTTCTATTTCTTTGTACTAGAGTTCTTTTGGCTTTCACAACTAAGAAGAGGAAAACTGTTTTCAGCCTTCAACTTTGTGTGTATTCCCCCATTGTGTATGTGAGAAAGCCGCAAGTGAAACTCCTTCCTTGTCTCCCACTATCTTAACATGGTATCAGAGCCTGGTTCATGGTAAGGAGCTCAAGAAAGCAAACCAAGTTCGCGGTGTCCTGGTAAGAGGACCAGTGTTGCTGTCCTTTTTCGAGTTTGGAAGCAAATCTCTACAGGTAGCACAGCCGGAAAGTGCAAGAGTGCATTGTCTCAGATTGAGATGCCCTTCGCGGTGTAGCGAGAGAGCACATTTTGGGGCCCGTTTTGGAGGTGGAGGTTCTCCGCAAGCACTGAGAAAAAGGCCCTGTTTTTGCTGTGCGACCACTATTCTGCAGGTCGATGAAAAGTTACCGTAGAAATTGCATCGTATGCCTGTGTGCAGAGATATTGGGAGTTACCGAATCGTCATTATTGCCTGTTGATGCAAAATCGTCACTAGGAAGTGACTGTGTGGTCAAATACTACTTTCGTCAGTTTTGCAGATTTGCCCTTGTGACTCAGAAGGTGTGTTTTTTGCAGTGTTTTTTAATGGTGTCGGATTCTCTTTCACAGATTGTCACTGAAAAGCTTGACAAGAACAATTTCCAAGCATGGAAGTTTAGAATGACAAATTTCCTTATGGGAAAAGGCTATTGGGAGTTCATTACAAGAAATGAAGAAGAACTAGTTCTTCCTAATGTTCCCAATCAACAGGAAATGCAGGCATTTAAAGGATGGCATGAGAGAGCCAGAAAAGTTATGTACTGGCTATCTATCAGTATTTCAGATTCTATGATTGTGCATATTCAGGATGCAAGTACGCCAAAGGAGGCATGTAATACTTTGGCAAAAATGTACATTACAAATATGCAAGCCAGGAAAATGCAGCTCAAGCAGGAGTTGCAAAATGTGCAAAGAGAAAATATGAGCATCAATGACTACCACATGAATGTGAAGAAAATTGCAGATGCACTTGCTTCCATTGGGTCGCCAGTGGAGGATGATGATTTAGTTTCTGTGACCTTGAATTGTCTAAGAAAGGATTATGCACAGTTCCGGACATCCATTGCCGTCCGTGAAAAATTTCCTGATTTTGAGAAGTTGTTTGGTCTTCTAATTTTTGAAGAGCAGAGAAATGGTGGTGCATCTTCTTCAGAAGGAACTTCAAAAGAAACTGTCTTCTACTCAAATGCTGGCAGAGGTAGAGGCAGAGGTAGAGGAGGCCGATCTGAAGGCTATGGTAGAAATCAGAGTATGCAGCAAACTCAAGAAAACCATTCCTATGGAGGAGGACGTGGTAACTCTAGAGGCAAGGGGAGCCAAAGAGGTCGTGGTGGATGGCAGAGAGGCCAAAATGCAAACAGCAATGTTGAATGCTACTATTGTGGTAAAATGGGTCATATGGCTAAAGACTGCTACAAAAAGCAGAATGACATTATGAATAAAAAATTGCAGCAAAGCAATTATGCATCCTCTAGTAGATAGGGTGATGACAGAAATGAGCATTTGTTTATGGTGCAGCGCATGACCAATTCTGTGACAAGTACGAAAGAAAGCAATGATGTATGGTATGTTGACACATGTGCATCAAACCACATGACAGGTCATGCAAAATGAATGCAGGATGCAAGGAAAATGGAAAAACTAGGATTTGTGGAGACTGGTGATGATACTGCACATCCTATTGTGCAGATTGGTAAAATTTCTTTGTCTATGTAGGATGGGAAAAAGTAATACCTGTCTGATGTATTTCATGTCCCAAATATCACCAAGAACCTGGTTTCTGTTGGTCAAATGGCTGAGCAGGGCTTGCAGGTCAGATTTAATCCTTATGGATGCTTTGTTGAGGATATGAAAAATAACGATCGCTTGATAGTAAAAGAAAAGAAGAAGGGATGCACCGCTAAAGAGGCCAGCACTTCACAAGCACAAGTCTTGGACCAATGGTCCAATACCACCGAAGATATTTCTCAACAGGCAAAGGTCATCTTGCAAATGAGAAAGCTTAAGAAGAAATATACATTCATCTACCAGAAATACAAAGAAAAATGAATGAGATGCATTCCCAAAAGATAATCATCTCCAAGCTTGAACTCCAATTGCTAGTGCATAACAATGAGGCAATGGAAGACAACACCAATGAATCCCACTAAAATGCAAAACGGTGGTGTACCAAGAGCTTGTGGTGGCTGCTCTACAAGTGGAAGATCACCTCAACGCACGCATGCTTATCCAATGGAAGCAACTCCAAATTGGAATCATATTTGCTCATCCAACAATCAAATGGGTGTTGAGATATCAAGCTCCACTCGTGATATGCCAGGGTGACCGTTGTGCATTTATGTCACCGACTTCTTAGCTGCAAATGCAGCTGGTACACCGCCTATGAATAATAGCTAGATGACAACTATCCTTATGTACTCTAGTTCGTGGCTCAGTTAGTATGCCACCTTAGTTGGCTGAGTTTGGTTTGAGACCCACATATAGCCGAAAAAACAATGCTAATTATATTACTTCGAGAACAAGATACAAAAGGTCAGCTTGTAGCTGACGGGCTGCGTTCACAAATCGGACACAGTCCTAAAAGGTAACAGAATAAATCATACTCTCACGGAGGGATATGACGAGTGTGAATGAACAGCCATCGGGGTGGTGAGTAGTGCCACCGAAGGCCCTGCGAAGTCTGCTTAAAGAAGAGGCCCTGTGTGTCCCAAGCCCGGAGGAAGCGTCTCCGCTTCTCCTGACCGCTGGGAATCTCCCTAAATCTGGTCCCACTGGCCTCTGAGGGTATGAATAATCTCGCTCCAAATCTCCGTCATGATCTGGGCAGTCGATAAGGAGGTGCCATCGAGGATCTGTGCGCAGCGCGAGGTTCAGATGTGCCACCCTGCAATGCTGCTAATAATCTCCCAGACTAGCTGTCTCTCCCGAACTCCTGTATCAGCCTCTGCTAGGTGCTGCGGGATACCCTCGAGCGGCCCCCATGTCCCCTGTGTGATAAGGAAAGTGGGGTCCTGCTGGCATGCCTCGAATAAGTGATGAAGACCAGGTGCGGTGCTGCACCAACAGAACGCGCCCCAAGTGATCAATCCTAGCTTTGGTGCTGCGCGAGTAAGAATCCCGAAAGTCCACCTCCACACTTCCTGGGCGCGAGTGCAACTCCATAGGCAGTGTTTTGGTGACTCCTCATCCTCATGGAAAATCTGGCAGCATCCGTCCTGGCCTATCTGCCGCAACCAGATCCCCACTGGAAGACCTTTGTGGGCAAGAAGCCACAGGAAGTATGAGATCTTCCGTGGCCGCCAGCTCTCCCATAAGGCCTTCCAGAATGCCTGCAAAAAGAACCTGGAAATACCCTGTGCATACCAGCTGGGCCGCTGGGTGGGGGGGCGTGGGTGGGGGGGCGGCTCTGCATCCTCCCAAGAACTCGCTTGCCCAGAGTCGTGCTGTAGGCGAAGAAGGAAGTCGGCCCCTGTCCTGTCACAATCTCTTGCCACCACCACTCTCCTGGGTCCCAATCAAGCTCTGCCAAGGCCCACCCCTCCCAGAGCCAGAGACGCCAAAGCTGCATCTGGTCCTGCTCGATGCTAGGATCGGTACGCGAGACCTTCCCCAAAAGGCCTACGACCCGAACCCTCTGCCATGGGAGTAGGGGGTCGATGAGCGCATCCTCTCTCCTGAGTCGTCCATCCCCAACAACCGCGAAGAAGGAGATAGAGGAGTCATCCATACGTCCTGCGATCACCAGTGGGATGCCACGGGGGGTGAACTGTCCCAGCCAGCGGGCGTCACCAGGCATGAGGGCCTGAGGCTCAGGTGGAACCAACCAATCAGCTGGGATCGCGCCGTCGATCTCCGTACGTCTCGCCTGGGCTCCACGTGCACCTCCAGCTGCGTCTGCAAGATCAGCCGTCTCCAGATGTCTGTACGTATCCCTCCAAACTCGAAGGGACCGGGCTGGCCCCCATATGTGATCTCTCCCCCAACTGAAGGCCCTCGGCATCTCTGACCTGACCGTTCCAGATAAGCGGCTGGCAATCGATCTCCTCCTGACAGCTAGGAGGGGACTGAATGAGACTGAGGTGGAGCCGCCTCCAAACCATGAGGAGGCTACGAACGAGTGGGGAACGGGGCTGAGTGAGCGGGGCGGAAGCGAAGATCTACCTGAGGGACGGTAGCCACTCTCCACCTCGACGCGGGACACAAGAACCGGCTCCCTGCTGAAATAACATCTTCCACGTCTGCCCCCCCGGGGTCAAACCGCGGATGACAAGCTTGCCTAACAAGGCCTGACTCTGAAGCTCTGGATTGATGACCCCCAGGCCACCCTCAGCCTGCGGAAGAATGACTGTCTGCCAAGCAACCCTGGCTCTGGTATCTCTGAGACCATCCTCCCCGGACCAAAGGAAGTTCCGAACCAGTCTCCTGAGCTGTGCCACGCTGGATCTCGAGAAACACCAGCAGGAAGCCACATACCAAGCCGTGGCTAGGAGGACCTGGTTAACTACCAGGGCACGACCTGCAAGGGAAAGCTTAGCAGTGCTCCAGAAAGCCAGCTTCCGTCGGATGGAGTCTAGCACCGGGAGAAACTGCTGAGCTGGCGTGATGTCTAGGCCAACCTGAAAACCAAGGTATCTAGCGGTGTGTCCCCGTGGAATCCATCTGAAACCCAAAAACCTCCCCCACTGAGAACACGCCCTGGGGTCTGTGAGAAAACCAACTGATTTGTTCCAATTGATTTTCGCACCAGCGGCCGAGCAGAAGACCTCTAGGGCCATCCGCACCCTCTCTAGCATCCTCTCATCGTCCTGGACATACAGGGCTGTATCATCTGCGTACTCCGAGTCCAAAAGCTCTGTGTCCTCCCGGAGTGGAAGGCGAACACCCCTGATCCCTGTAGACCTCGCCCGAAGGTAGTAAGTCATAGCCTCGACGAAGAAGAGAAACAGGTAAGGAGCAAGGGGGCAGCCCTGACGCACTGATCTCTCCAAGCAAAAGCGCTCACCCATCCTGCCTCCAATGATGACCCTGCTAGAAGCTGTCCTGTACAAAGCTGAGATACCCTGAATCCAACCCGCTGGGAAACCTAGCCGCTCCAGAGTCCCCTCCAAAAAGGACCAGTCCACTCGATCGTAGGCCTTCTCAAAGTCGAGAAGTAGAATGGCAAGGTGTGATCCGCTATGCTGAGCCCACTCCGCCGCCTCTGAGAAGGTGAAGACGTTATCCAGGATACTGCGATCCTGGACAAAGCCTGTCTGAGTGTCATGGATGAGGTCTGGGAGTAGAGGCCGAACTCTGGCGCTGATCATCTTGGCGAGGATTTTGTAGGCAGTGGTAAGGAGAGTGATCGAGCGCCACTGACGGATCTCCTGTCTATCTCCTCCCTTCGGGATGAGGCAAATCAGAGTCTTGAGGAAAGGCTCTCTGGCATCTGACCGCTGCTGAAAATCCTCTGCAGAGCTGCAAGGAGGGGCTGATGGATCTGGTCCCAAAAGGAGGTGAAGAATGCCCGGGATAGCCCATCCTCACCTGGGCATTTCTGTCCGTCGATGGCCATCAAGGCCTCCAACATCTCGTCCATGGTGAACGGTGCCAACAACGTCGCCTGCATGCTAGGCTGGACCAGGGATGGAATGTGCCTCCACACCTCCTCACGGTCACGTCGAGTACGAGGGGGGCAAGCAGCTCCTGCTGGAAGAGGGTCCTGTAGAAGTCAGTGGCCATTCCCAAGACCTCCCCCGGATCCGTAACGATGTGACCATCCGCTGTCCTGAGACTTCGAAGCTGATCACCTGCAGCTCTCTGGCCATGCGTCCTGAAGAACTCCTTGCACATCCGGTCACCCTTCCGGGCCCAGAAGGAGAGAGAGGCGTGATAGGAAAACTCTGAGCGACGCTGGAGTGTCTCCTCCAGAAGGGCTCTGGCTCAAAGGGCTTGGATCCGAAGCTCCTCCGAGCCCGGGGAAGCCTGCTGGAGTCGCTGAATGGAGGCGAGGTCCCTCCGAAGAGCTCTCTCTCTGCCCCACCAATCCTGTCGAACCTGTAGGGCTGTGAGCTGGCAGATCTGGCTGGACTCCTGCAAAGCCTGTGCCACCGAGCCAACCAGATCCACGCACTCGCCCCAGTCTCTGTCCCAAAGACTGCAAATACTGCTACGCACATCCTCCCTCGAGAAAATGGAGTCAGGAATCTGGCATGAGCGGGGGGGAAGGGACTGAGCTGCCGAATCTAATGATAAGAACACAGGCGCATGGTCGGACAGTGTCGTCCCTGGAACTATACCCGCCTGACCGCCTCTGCCGATGGCCCAATCACTAACATAAAATCTATCCAGCCTCTCCAGGAGTCTGCCTCCTTCCCTGCGGAAGCCCCACGAAAAGTCCAAGCTCCCGTGCCAGCGTCGGAAGGACGGGTCTCGCCAACTGTCCCTTCCTCCTGTCGCAAAGATAAAAGAGTCCCAAGCTGACTGCTCTGCCTGAGACATACCTGTAAACTCCGGTCCTCTGCCCTGCTGGTCCTCCAAGGTCTCCAGATTGTTGAAGTCACCTCCAACAATCCAGGAATCCATGTCTGGGAGAATCCCTGTAAGTGTCCTCCAGAAGGTGGCTCTACAACGGAGATCTGTGGGAGCATAAATATTGAGGACTCCAACTATGGATCCCTCCAGTTCCAGGCCTACCCAAAGGGCACGGCCTGGAATCAGCGTGCCATGATCGAAAACTGCCTGGGCTAGCTGCTCGCCCACGGAGGTACAAACACCACCACTCCTCCCCAGTGCGCCGATCGAGGGCTCCCAATAAGTGTGAGAACGTCCAGGGAGAATCTTCCCGCATCTGCGGGAGTGAGCTGCAAAAAGCTTGTGCTCTTGGAGCAGAAGTACATCCAAACGACCTATCACTGCTGGCTGAAGTTCCTGTCTCGAAATGAGCTTCCTAGGACCACGGGTTCCAGAAGAGTGAAACCCGTTCACATTCCAGGAAACGAGGTGTAGGCTCATGGTGAGGGCTGGGAGGCTGCGAACAGCTGTCTGCTCGCGGTCGAAGTCGAAGAAGAAGCTGACATCTCGGAGTGGAGACGCTGACGCTTATGGGAAGGTTTGGAGGGGGAGGCGGGGTCATCCTGCCCGTCCTTCAACACCTTCAGCAAAGGCGAGAGGCCTTTGGTACCATGAACGAAAGCTTTCTCGAGCCAGCTCGAGAACTCTGAGGTGGTCATACCGTAGAAAGCGCGGAGTTTCTGAGGGGTCCAGGCTCTGACATCTTGGGGGAGGGGCCAAGACAGGGGGGGCCTGAGGATCACAATCAGTCTGAAGCGTTTGGCGGCGCAACGCCACCGCAGGCGCACGTCACCCTCGGACCACTGAGTCTCGAGAAGCTGCCCACCGGACGGGCCCAAACCTGAGCATGTGTCTGCTCCCTGAGAGCCTCCCATACCGAGTCGTCTGTCCAGGTCTCGGTGCCGTCGCTAAGGAACGTGAAAGCAAAGCTAGGTCCATCCCTGGGGGCCAAGGCGGCTATCTTCCCATCCGCCCCTTTGCGGAGCAGGAAGATACTGATGTCGAGGCAAGCAGGGAAAGTCCCGAGGTCGGCCACATCCAAGTAGTCCCAGGGGCCAGATCTGTAAAAGTCGCGGGGGAGCTCTCTCTCCTGAAGCTGAGGCCCGTCGGAGTCTGCTACTGAGGGGCTAGCGGACAGAGAAGCCTGCTCCGGTGAAGGTGTAGACTCAGGGTGTGCTGCCAGCGGAGGGGGAGGGGGAGGAGGCTGGGGAATAGGCAACACAGACTCCTCAGGGGCGACTAGTGGAGGAGGAGGAGGAGGGGGTTCGGGGGCTGCCCTCGGCTGAGGAATCGTCGGTGCAACTAGATCTGCGGGAGAGCTGAAAGAGGCGGGGGGGGGAGGGATGGGGATGCATCTGGAACTGGGGCTGAGAAGGAGGGGGAGAAGACTGAGGAGGACGAGGGGGGGGCTGAAGCTGCGGGTCGGGAGAAGTGGGGTGCAGATGGGGGATGGCCTGGGGCTGAATGGGAAGAGGCTGGGAAGAGGAGGAGAGGGGGACCTGAGTCTGTGGAGGGCGGGCTACCGTCGAAGAAGATGCTCTCCCAGGTCCCTGGGGCGGCTGCCTGTCAGGTCTCTGAGGTGCAACTGCAGGTTGGGTAACCTCAGCCTCTTTGCCTTTATCAGAAATCTTCTTGTTCTTTCTCCTTTTCCTTCTAACCTCAGTCCAGCCGCCAGCTAACTCTGGTCCGGACTCCGGTTGCCTCTGCTCCTCCTGGCGTGGCTGCCCGGAGGGGGGGGGAGGGGGCGGACAGGGGGGGGGCGGGGGGGTTCGAGAAGAGCTGGCGAAGCGTGGACAAACAGCCGCCAGGTGCCCGAAGCCGTGACACCTCAAACACTGCCCTGGCTGTCCGGTGACTACCATGCTCTGGGTGATGCTGTCGGCATCTGTCACGATCTCAATCACTATCGGGAGAGTCGCAGGATCCGCCACAGCCACACGGACTCGGGGGGCTCCTGCCGTAGTCACCGCATCGGCGAAAGTATCGTGCATAACCCAGCCAAAGTGGGAGCCCAGGTCCCTGACAATTGGCTGTAGCTCAGCAGCAAGACCTAGAAAAACTAGCGTCACTGGATGACGAGGTATACGGAACCGAGCATCAAAATCCGCCGCGCTAAATCCGCGGTACCACGGGACTATCATGACAATCTTTCCATCCACAGTCGTGGGGGAGCCAGCAATCAAGTTGCTCGCCGCTTTCGCATTGGAGAGTTTGAGCCAGAAGATGCCCCTTCCCATAAGGGCCACCTCCTCAATATGGCCGTCCTCTAGCATGAGGGCTGGAGCCAGTCCCTGATGGCTGATCTGGAGGGGGAATGTCCAATGACTTTGCCATAAACAGAGGTAAGGGCAAAGTCATTGGCAACCTCCTGAACCCGAGATGATTGTTGCTCTGTCAGGATGACGCGATAGGCATCTGGAGAGGGAGGGTCCGTCTGGGCCTCCGGTTCCGGGCAAGGGGCCGCCATACCGCCAAGACAAACTGCGAGACTTCCGATGAGGAAAAGGCTGCCACCCAAAAAGGGAGGGGGGTAGATGCGGGAGGGTGGAGCCTGGGTGTGGCGGGAAGGATGGAGGGCGGGGGGTGGAGGAAGCAGGATGGGGGGGCAGGAAGCGGAGATGGCGCGGGGTGGAGGAGTGGGGGCGGGGATCGGGGGCGGTGGAGAAGAGGCGGGGACGGAAGCGGGGGCGGGGGAGAGGCGGAGTGGGGCGAGAGGCGGACGGGGGGCGGGGGGAAGGATGAAAAAAAAAAAAAAAGGAGCGACGGGCGGACAGCGGAGGGGGGGGCGGTGAGGCGAAAGGGGGCGAGGGGTGGGTGGGCGGAGCGGGAGGCGGGGGGGGTGTGAGTGGAGCGGAAGCGAGGAGGGATGGAGCAGAGGGGCAAGGGGAGAGATGGAGCCGGGGGGGGGGGGGGGTGTGCATGGCGAGGGGGGGCGGAGCGAGGCGGGGAGGGTGAGGCGGGGTGAGCGTGGAGGGGGGGTGAGCGTGGAGGGGGTGAGCGTGGACAGAGCGGGGAGGGGGGGTGAGCGTGGACGAAGCGGGGAGGGGGGGTGAGCGTGGAGGGGGGGTGAACGTGGACGGAGCGGGGAGGGGGGGTGAGCGTGGCGAGGGTGAGCGGAGGAGCGAGGGGGGGTGAGACGGAGGTGAGCGGGGATGGCGAGGGAGGGGGAGGTAGAGGTACGGAGGGGGAGGGGGAAGCTCGCAGGAGCTTGAGTTGGAGTTTTCGAAATCCACGAGACCCACATATAGGGTTCTTCTATTTCTTTGTACTAGAGTTCTTTTGTCTTTCACAATTAAGAAGAGGAAAACTGTTTTCAGCCTTCACCTTTGTGTGTATTTTCCCATTGTGTATGTGAGAAAGCTGCAAGTGAGACTCCTTTCTTCTCTCTCACTATCTTAACATGGTATCAGAGCCTGGTTCGTGGTAAGGAGGTCAAGAAAGCAAACCAAGTTTGCGGTGTCCTAGTAAGAGGACCAGTGTTGCTTTCCTTTTTCGAGTTTGGGAGCAAATCTCTGCAGGTAGCACAGCCGGAAAGTGCAAGAGTGCATTCTCTTAGATTGAGACGCGCTTCGCGGTGTGGCGAGAGGGCACAATTTTGGGGCCCGTTTTGCGGAGGTTCTCCGCAAGCATTGAGAAAAAGGCCCTGTTTTTGCTGTGCGACCACTGTTTTGCAGGTCAGTGAAAAGTTGCCACAGAAATTGCATCGTATGCCTATGTGCAGAGATATTGGGAGTTATAGAATCATCCTTATTGCCTGTTGATGCAAAATTGTCGCTAGGAAGTGACTCTGTTGTCAAATACGACTTTGGTCAGTTTTGTAGATTTGCCCTTGTGAGGCAGAAGCTGTGTTTTTTGCAGTGTTCTGTAATGGCGTCTGATTCTCTTTCACAGATTGTCACTGAAAAGCTTGACAAGAACAACTTCCAAGCATGGAAGTTTAGAATGACGAATTTTCTTATGGGAAAAGGCTATTGGGAGTTCATTACAGGAATTGAAGAAGAACTAGTTCTTCCTAATGTTCCCAATCAACAGGAAATGCAAGCATTAAAAGGATGGCATGAGAGAGCCAAAAAAGTTATGTACTGGCTGTCTATCAATATTTCAGATTCTACGATTGTGCATATTCAGAATGCAAGTATGCCAAAGGAGGCATGGGATACTTTGGCAAAAATGTACATTACAAATACGCAAGCTAGGAAAATGCAGCTCAAGCAGGAGTTGCAAAATGTGCAGAGAGAAAATATGAGCATCAATGACTACCACATGAAGGTGAAGAAAATTGCAGATGCACTTGCTTCCATTGGGTCGCCAGTGGAAGATGATGATTTAGTTTCTATGACCTTGAATGGTCTAGGAAAGGATTATGCACAGTTCTGGACATCCATTGCGGTCCGTGAAAAATTTCCTGATTTTGAGGAGTTGTTTGGTCTTCTAATTTCTGAAGAGCAGAGAAATGGTGGTGCATCTTCTTCAGGAGGAACTTCAAAAGAAACTATCTTCTACTCAAATGCTGGAAGAGGTAGAGGCAGAGGTAGAGGAGGCCGATCTGAAGGCCGTGGTAGAAATCAGAATATGCAACAAACTCAAGAAAACCAGTCCTATGGAGGAGGACGTGGTAACTCTAGAGGCAGGGGGAGCCAAAGAGGTCGTGGTGGATGGCAGAGAGGCCAAAATGCAAACAACAATATTGAATGCTACTATTGTGGTAAAATGGGTCATATGGCTAAAGACTGCTACAAAAAGCAAAATGACATTATGAATGGAAAATTGCAGCAAGGCAATTATGCATCCTCTAGTAGACAGGGTGATGACAGAAATGAGCATTTGTTTATGGTGCAACACATGACCAATTCTGTGACAAGTGCAGAAGAAAGCAATGATGTGTGGTATGTTGACTCAGGTGCATCAAACCACATGACAGGTCTTCTTTCCTAGGGCTCATCTGGTCTTCTTCCCTGCCATTTGTAGGGCTATTTCTGCCCTTGGATCTGCCCCATCCATGGTCCTCTTTGTCCACCATCTAGGGCTCAGCTGTAGCCCAATATAGGGCCTACTATGTTGCCCATATGGTAGCTGACGTTGTTGCTCATAGCCACAACCAAAGCCTCCCTCTGACAGTACAATCTTTTACACATCACCTACTTGAAGCTAATGCATCCCTCCACTGGTACAAACCAAACCAAAACCAAACAAATTACGAAAGAGATGTAGAGTCCTACCAAATCGTGGTCCTCCAATCTTACCAAAAGTTCTCTTACTATCTACTTGTTGGCACATCTAGATCCCTAAGCGTGCGTGCTACTCCCAAGCTTATGTACACTCCTTGTCCAATTTCTTTGACTGGCAAGTACAAATTCAATTGTTTAGTTTCTTTTTTGTATGTGCCTACTAGCCAGGCATGGCTCATAGTTGCTGGCCTTGATCACCTTGAATTGACTAGCAAGTAATTTTATGGCTCAATTATTGATGGGACTTTTTAATTTAAACACACACACACACTGTTGCTACTTGCGATCAAACTCTAATCATGTGACACCCCTAGAATGGATGCAAGATGCAAGGAAAATGGAGAAACCAGGATTTGTGGAGACTGGTGATGATATTGCACATCCTATTGGTAAAATTTATTTGTCTATGCAGGATGGGAAAAAGAAATATGTGTCTGATGTATTTCATGTCTCAAATATCACCAAGAACCTGGTTTCTATTGGTCAAATGGTTGAGCAAGGCTTGTAGGTCATATTTAATCCTCATGGATGCTTTGTTGAGGATATGAAAAATAACGGTCGCTTGATAGCAAAAGGAAAGAAGAAGGGCAAGATGTTTACGTTGGATGCGGAGATGCCTGAATTGAGTGCAGCAATGTTTGCACATGGGACCGGTGTAGTTACAGATATTGATATCTGGCATAAATGCATTGGTCATATTAATGTACAGCGACTTAAATCAATGCAGGCCCAAAATATTGTTGCAGGATTGCCTAAATTCAAGGTTGCAGAAATGCATAACGTATGTGAAGCCTGTCAATTTGAAAAACAAGCAAGGAAACTATTTCCTAGACATGTTCAAGAGAGTAAGAAGCCATTGGAATTAATCCACTCTGATGTGTGGACTAGTAAAGCTGCATCTATTGGAGGCTGTCATTATTTTGTCACTTTTATTGATGACTACAGCAAAAAAGTTTGGGTGTATTTTATGAAAAAGAAAAGTGAAGTGTTTGGGCATTTCAAAGCTTTTAAAGCTATGGTTGAAAAGAAACAGGTCTGCAAATAAAATGCCTAAGGTCAAATGGAGGGGGAGAGTACCTCTCAAATGAGTTTGCAAGGTTCCTGCAGGAGCATGGCATAAAGCAACAATATTCATGCAGTCATACCCCACAGCAAAATGGACTTGCACAAAGGAAAAACAGGCATATTGGAGAGGTATCTCGGCCATGCTAAATGAAAAAGACCTACTAGATTATTATTGGGCTTTATTATTGGGCTGAAGCAGTTGCTACAGCAGTTTACATAATGAACAGGACTCCCACTGCAGCAATACATGGCATGACGCCAGAGGAGATGTGTACTGGTAGGAAACCAGATATTTCTCATTTGAAAATTTTTGGTTGCATTGCCTATGTTCATGTGCCAGATGAGTTGGATCCAAAAGCTGAATTGGTTATTCTCTGCAGCAGAAAGGGTATAGATGCTTTAACCCTTCTACTCATAAGTTTACAGTGAGCAGAGATGTTTTTGTTGATGAGATGAGCAGCTGGTATAAACCAGTAAATGTGATTGATGATGTAGATGCACAAAATGGTAATGCTGCACAGAATTCACAGCAGCAATCACAAAATATTAATGGACCTGCAATGTCCTCTAGCAGTGGTTCACATACTTCGCCATGGACAGGCAGATTGAGATCAGGAGAATCTCCTCAAAGCAATGCAGATAGTAGTATGCAGGTATCACGAAAAGGAAAAGAGAAGGTAGATCAGCCCATGTTTGATGTGAATGCAGGTCACTCTTATGTGGATGGTGAATCCAGTGTCTCAGAACAGAGCATTGATGATGAGTTGGGTATTCCTTATGTTGTTACACCTGGAGTAAGGAAGACCAGGGATGTTTTGAGAGCACCTGAAAGTGAGCCTATTTTGTGCAGGTCTACCAGAGCTAGGTATCTTGTGGATAGGTTGAAATATGATGGATTTACAGCCATTTACTATGCCTATATGGTCAAAGTGATACAGGAAGAAAAACGAGCTGCTGCTCCTCCCCGTTCCCCTGCTGCTCCCCCTCCCTCAGCCCGTCCCTAGCCCCTCAGCCTGTCCCTAGCCCCTCCCTGCTGCTTCCCCCCCCTCCCCCCCTGCTGCTCCGCCCCCTCCCCCTGCCTGTCCCTCGCTCCCTCCCACTGTTCCTTGCTTCCGCCCCCTCCCCCTTGCTGTCCCGCCCCCTCTCCCTGCCTCCGTCCCCTCCCCCCTGCTGCTCCGCCCCCTCTCCCTGCCTCCGCTGCTCCCCCCTGCTGCTCCCCCCTGCCCCCTGCTGTCCCGCCCCCTCTCCCTGCTGCTCCGTCCCCTCCCCCCTGCTGCTCCGCCCCCTCTCCCTGCCTCCGCCCCCTCCCCCCTGCTGCTCCCCCTCTCCCCCTGCCTCCGCCCCTTCCCCCCTGCTACTTCGCTCCCTCTCCCTGCCTCCGCCCCCTCCCCCTTGCTGTCCCGCCCCCTCCCTGCTTGCTCTCCCGCCCCCTCTCTTCCTCTCACTCCTCCCTTTCTTCTCCTCTCCCTTCCCCTCCCTCCTTTCCCCTCTCCCCTCTCAGCCTTAGCCCCTCTCCTCCTTCCCTCCCCTTCCCCCCTGCTTCCTCCTAGCCTCCTTTCCCCTCCCTTGCCCCTCGCAGTTTTTTGGAACGGAAGGAGCCTTTTTTTCTGTTCGAGTCGGCCTCCTCACCTTGATTGGCGATGGATTCCCCGTCAGCCAATCCTACTCCATCTCCACCGGCCGCGAAAACTATCACTTTCTCTAAAGACGAGTTGCAGCAGCTCAGGAAGGATGTAGAGATTGAGTGCTCTACCACTTTGTTAGCACGCATCTTCGGGTCTCACCCTTCCAGATCCCAAGCCAGAGACTGGATGCTTGCGGCTCTCCCCCCAAACCTCGCTCCTCGATTGGTAGATGTTCACCTTCTGGGACGAGGTTTCTTCCAGGTTGTTTTTGACACTCCAGAGGCTGCGAGCACTGTGCTCAAGGCCGAGCTTTTACACCTGGGACACAGGAAGATCTTCTTTGAAGCCTTTCACCTTGGGACACTTTGCCAGGGACCTCGGGACACTTTGCCAGGGATTGTCCCAGAAAGAAGAAAAGGCCTAAGAAGACCTCTGGTACAGCTACCGCCTCAGGGCATCGACAGGGGGGACAGGGGGGGAGATTAGACCCGGCACTTGCCCCTCGACCTCAACAGAGGGGTGGTACAGGTCCAGCTCCTGCTCCTCATTCTTCACGTGGCGGTCCTGCTCAGTCAGGTGGTGGTACAGATCCAGTACCTATTCCTCAGCCTCATCAGGGGGGTGGTACAGGTCCTGCTCCTCGACCCCCACCTCCCTCAGGCACACGCGACGCTTTACAGTGGGTTCCAGTACGTGTGCAGGTCCCTCCTTCAGTTCACGAGGGTACCTTAGTAGACTCTGCTTCACCTCGAGCTGTCCTTCCTGTCTCACCTTGCACAGTCCGAGACGCTGAAGCTTCGACCTCCTCCCCAGTTGCAGCTTCTTCCTTAGATCCAGCACTGCCAGATGTTCCTCTTGAGGACGGAGAGATTTCCGCGGCTGGGCAGACACCGGGTAGAGAGCCTTCCTCACTCCCTCCCTTGGACAGGGGGAAGGGGATAGCTTACACTGTTGATCCTCTTCCCTCACAAGGGATCCTTCGTACTCCGGTGTCTGGATTGCTCCACAGGAACTCGTTTTCAGCCTTGGCAGAGAGTTCAGATTTCCCAGAGGAGGAGTTTGTGCCCGCTACTTTTGGGGAGCCAGTGGTTGGATTTCCTATTGACAGGGCTTCTTCTTCAGGTGCCAGGATTCTTTCCCCTATTGACTTTCCTCCACTGGGTTCCTTCCCTCCATCCAGGAGGTCTTCCCCTGTTGAGGGGTTTGTTTCCGCCACTAGGTCGGGTAAGGTGTTCCACTCTACATCCTCCCGTCGATGAGGATTATCAGTTGGAACATACAGGGCCTAGGTGGCGTCCCACATCGCCGCCGCAGACAGCTGATCCGGGATCAGCTTCATCCAGGTGTTACTGGGGGTCCCATTGATATATTATTTATTCAAGAGCACAAGCTGGATTATAGAGATTGTGCCAAGTCAGGCAAGTTGCTTTCAGGACATACTTTTTGGTCGCCTGCATTGGGCACTAGGGGAGGTACTTCTATTTCAGTTTCGCAGTCGGTTCTCCCCTTAATTGTTGGGCACGGAGTCATTATCCCCTCTAGAGCTCAGTGGATTATTCTTTTGATTGGAGGGCGTAAGGTTGGCTTCCTCAACCTATATGCCTCCAACATTAGAGGGAAACGTGTCCTTATGTGGAAGACTTTGCTCTCCTGGGCCCCCATTGTGGATTCTTGGGTGATTGGAGGTGACTTTAACATGGTCGAGTTACCTTCAGACAAAAAAGGGGGTAGAGAAGGCGGACTTCACTCTTTGGAGAGAGCAGCTTGGGATGCCTTCCTTTTCCATTTCTGTGGCAGAGATACTTGGTGTGATGATGCCTTTCTTATTCAGCCATAGTCCCTCCTGTTCTCTTGGTCGAACAGGAGGCAACAGATGCCTATTCATGCACGCATTGACAGATTTTATGTAGATGACTGGGCACTAGACAGAGGGGGATCGGTATGCATTGCTGCGGGGGTTTCCACCTCAGACCATTTCCCTGTTGTTCTGGCTATCTCAGAGCCTCACTTGAGAGGCCGATCTGCCAGCATCAGGATCCCAGATGCCTTTTACACAGAGGAGGACCTTACAGAGGCAGCCCTACGGGTATGGTTTGCTCATGTCCAGGGAGGGCAGCCACAGCCTTCACATTTAGCCGCTGCCCTCTCTGGTATTAGCGACTTTTACTGCTCAGTTGCTTCTACCAGGAGACGAGATATTCTCAGACGTGAGATTGGTGTTCGCCAGCAGTTAGCAGCTTTGCAGAGGGAAGAGCAGAAACGGCCTTCAGATGCTTGGATTCAGGAGCGCCTTGCTGCAGCGAGGGCTCACTTGCAGTTATTGCTTGATCAGAGAGCAGAGTATGCCTTTCATGCACGGGAGTCCTTCTGGATTCAGATGGGTGGTAGAGTCAATAAACACTTCTTCTCTACTCTTGGCCCTAGACATAGTAGAGAGAGTGTATCTCAGCTTATTGACTCACATGGGGTTTTACAGACAGAGCCAGATGACGTCTTACGCATAGCTTCAGATTTCTATGCCACCCTCCTTACTGCTGATCCTGAGACACACGATATAGAGGATGCTAGACAGGCTATTTGGCAGAGTATCCCAGTGTTGGTGAATCCGGATATGCATGTTCTACTTGACGCACCTTTCACCAACACAGAGTTCAGGACTGCACTTTCAGCCCTTCACAAGGGCAAGTGCCCAGGTTTAGATGGCCTCACTCCGTCTTTTTTCATTGCATTTTGGGATATGATTGGAGACTATATTACTTCAGCCATGCAGGCCATTTGGGACTCTGGCGAGATGCCTGAATCGCTTACAGAGGGCCTCATCCACCTTATCCCAAAAGGAGGTAGCAGAAATTTATTGTCCCAGTGGAGGCCTATCACACTTCTGGGGACTTGTTACAAGATTCTAGCCAAGGCTATCAGCCTCCGATTGCAGCCACTTCTCCCTGATCTTATCCACGACACTCAGACGGGATTTGTGCATGGCAGAAGTATTTTTGATAACATTTTTTCTTTCTGGGAAGCTTCAGAGTGGGCCGTGCAGAGTGGCCAGAATCTTGCCATTCTACTGTTGGATTTTGAAAAAGCTTATGACAGAGTAGATTGGAGTTTTTTGGAGGGCACCCTACTACGCTTTGGATTCACTGATGTTTGGATCAGAGGTGTTTCCTCTTTGTACAGATCAGCCCATAGCCAGGTACTTATTGGTGGGGTAAGGGGTGAGAGATTTCAGATTTCGAGATCAGTCCGTCAGGGATGCCCCCTTGCTCCTTTCCTTTTTTTATTCGTGGCCGAAGCTATGAGCATCTATGTTAGATCTCAAGCTGACATCTTTGGGCTGAGACTTCCTATCAGAAGAGAAGAGGAGCTGCTTGACAGTGAGTTGGCTGATGACACAGCGATTTATTTGGATGCCTCTCCACAGACATTGACTTCTTTCAGGACAGCATTGGATTTATTTTGCTTGGCGGCAGGGGCGCAGATAAATTGGCATAAATCCAATGGCTTTTGGATCAGTGATGAGGACACTCCAGTTTGGGGACTTGACATAGGGTTCACTTGGGTTCAGAGGGGTGTGCCTATCAGGTATTTGGGCTGCCAGGTCGGCTTGGGTATTTCTACCACGCAGCAGTTTGCTCCCGTGTTGGAGAGCATCAGAAGGAAGCTTCTCTTTTGGAGCTCAGCCAAGCTGGATCTTGCCTCTAGAGTTGTAGTGGTCAACCAGGTCCTCTTGGCCACGGCCTGGTTTATTTGTTCATGTTGGTGCCGTTCTAGGGACTGCATCATTCAGCTCAGAAGACCGATCAGGAACTTTCTCTGGAGTGGGCTTGATGGCACAGCAGATGCCTTAGCCAGAGTGGCTTGGGAGACCCTCATCCTCCCTACACAGGATGGGGGTCTCAATATTATTGATCCAGATTTACAGTGCAGAGCCTTACTTTGCAAGATAGTGGTGCGAGGACTTATGCCAGGACAGGAACCGTGGAAGGACTTTCTTATCAGCAGCATACAGAGGTGCACACCTTCCTCAGGAGGAGACTGGATGAGCAGTGTTAGATGGATTTTCACCTCAGCACACCTCAGATCACCTTCATCCCCTCTCATGGTTGCCATTCTGAAAGCTTGGGCTAGTTTCAGAAGCTCTCTTCGGAGGATTCCTCCTTCCTCCCGGGAAGAGATTGATAGGCAGCCCATCATGTGGAACGACAGTATTTTAGATGATCGTGGCAGACCACTGGGTGCCTCACTCTACATGCAGTGGGCCAGGTGGGAGAGGGGACCTGCTTCTTCTTTGGGATCTTGGAAAGCCTTCCGTAGGCTTCCAGAGGAAACCAAGTCAGGGTTGACAGGACATCTCAGAGGGAGTGCAGGGAGGATCTTGCAGATTGAGTCAGCCCTTCCAGAGGCTTGGATAGACACAGATGATATGCCTCTCACTACCTCCACTTGGGCAGGTACTTTCTCGAGAGGCGGGGTTCCACTTCAGGTCTTAGCCTTCCGAGGTGCACAGGAGGATGCTTTGGTTTTCAGTGTCCAGGATGGTGGCAGATTGCTCAGATCTACAGATGATATATTGCTTGAGTCTGCTTTTCAGCCTATCAGGGTCGTAGGCCTTTTGATGCAGGGATCAGATTCAGAGTGGTTCTTAGACCCTGACCCCCAGTTACTCTCCACCGGGTCTTGGAGACTTTGGCTCTATGGAGGAGTTCCCATCAGGTATTTACAGTGGGACCCCGGAGAGTGGGAGTGGATTGACGCGGGGCATCGAGAGAAGACCATCCCCTTCTTTCGTTACACGGTCAGTAATGCCAGGAGATTTCAGCTCAGTAGTAGAGGTTGGAGACCCTCCAGAGTTCCTCATTGGGAGACTTTTGGTATTACTGCAGATCAGCAGAGGTACTTCTGGAGGAGGCTTTGGAAATCCCACAGGAATAGAAAGATCACTATCTTCTTTTGGCTTTCTATTCATGGAGGGATTGCAGTGAACCTTTGGAGGTCGAGATTCGGAGCCGACCCTACTTGCCCTCGTTGCCTTTCTGCTTCGGAGTCTATTCAGCATTGCTTATGGGATTGCAGACAGGCGAGATTGATTTGGATGGGGATAGCCAGGATCTTCAGTCACTTTGCCCATTCCCCACTCTTTATGACTTGGGGCTCGGTGGCTTGGCTTTCTCTTACAGGACCTCAGGTTTTCTATGAGGGACTTGACTCCTCCCGGGCCATTTCGGTTCGACATCATCGGGTTGAGCTCTGCTCGTTGGATGTGGTTACACACCGTCCTTTTCCAGCTGTACATGCCTCTGTGGATACTTCTTGGGAGATTATAGCGAGCATAGCAGCCTGGCATATCTGGAGATCCAGATGCACAGAGGCTATGGAGGGTACTCAGGTTCATCCCTCGCACACATTGGCTAGTATCTGGACAGACATCGTACACACTCTGATGGCCGTATGGACGGGTATGCAGGGGGACTCCCGTGCAGCCTCAGCTAGGAGGGCTTCTTTCTTCAGGGAATGGAAGGATTCTCCTTTCTTCTCTGAATCTACTACAGGGTTGAGATGGCACTTTCAGCCTCAGCCTTGGTTTCTTTCCACCTCACTTTGAGGGGGTTTTTTATTATCCTCATGATTTCATGATGTATTCCGCTTTGAGCTTGCTCTCGCGGGTTTTTGTTCTTACTTAATAGAAGTCTTTTTCATGAAAAAAAAAAAAAAGTGATACAGGAACCAGAACCCACTTCAGCCATAGCAATGACTGCTCTTACAGTTGCCATCCTTGCAACCGGACTGAATGTTTCTTCATAATCAATGCCATATGTCTGTGCATATCCCTTGACAACTAATCTTGCCTTGTATCTGTTCACAGAACCATCTGCATTGTGCTTCACCTTATAAACCCACTTACAGCCAATTGCATTCTTGTCTTTAGGCAAAGGCACCAATTCCCATGTAGCATTTGCTTCCAAGGCATCCATTTCTTCATCCATGGCTTTCTTCTATTTTTCTTTTCCCATGGCTTGCTCAAAAGTCAAAGGGATGGTCTTTACATCATATGGATGTAAAGAATGCCTTCTTACATAGTGATTTGCAAGAAGAGGTCTTTATGGAGTAGCCACCAGGTTATGTTCATGCTGTTCATCCTGAGTTTGTTTGCAGGTTGAAGAAAGCCTTGTATGGCTTGAAGCAAGCACCTAGAGCATGGTCTGACAAGATAGGACAGTATCTTGTCACTATTGGCTTTCAGATTTCCAAGGCAGATTTCTCACTTTATGTGAGAAAAACAGAGAAAGGTATTATGTTGCTTGTCATTTATGTTGATGATTTGATCATCACAAGTGATAGTGATGAAGATATCGTTCATGTGAAAATGCTATTGAAGCAGAAGTTTGAGATGAAGGATTTGGGAGAGCTGCGTGATTTCTTGGGCATTGAGGTGATTAGATCACCAAGTGGGATACGGCTCTTGCAGAGGTAGTATGGATTGGACATGCTGTCCAAATATGGGATGACAGGCTGTAAGCCTATTTCAGTTCCTTTGGAGCAGAATGTGAAGCTGAGCGCAGATGCAGGTGAGCTTCTGGAAGACCCTACTATGTACAGACGCATAGTAGGAAGTTTGATTTATATGACTATTACCGGGCCAGATTTGAGCTATGCTGTTGGATTGGTAAGTCAGTTTATGTAGGCTCCAAGGAAACCGCATTTGGATGCGGCTAGATGCATACTCAGGTATGTGAAGTCTACATTGCAGTATGGACTATTTTATGAGATTGGGGTTTAGATACAGTTGCATGGATACACTGATGCTGATTGAGCTGGTAGTATTTCTGATAGACGATCTACCAGTGGATATGTGTTCTCTTTTGGGAGTGCTGCAGTCACTTAGAGCAGCAAGAAACAGCCTTCACTTGCCTTGTCGAGCAAGAGGCTGAGTACAAGGGTGCAGCAATGGCTGCATGTGAGGTAGCTTGGTTGCATAAGCTACTTTATGATATGCATCAGTCTATAGATGGGCCAGTTGTCATTTATTTTGACAACATGAGCAGTATACACTTGGCAAATAACCCAGTCTATCATGCTAGAACAAAGCACATTGAGGTGCATTATCACTATGTGTGGAAGAAGGTTTTACTAGGTCTTATTGATCTAGTTTATGTCAGCACAGAGGATCAGGTAGCTGACATATTCACGAAGGCATTGGGTGCAGAGATGCTGCGCAAGTTCAGAGACCTACTTGGTGTGCAGGAATTGGGATTGAGTTGGAGGGGGAGTGTGGAAATATCGAGCTCCACTCGTGATATGCCAGGGTGATCGTTGTGCATTTATGTCATCGACTTGTTAGCTGCAGATGCGGTTGGTACACCACCCATGAATAATAGCTAGATGACAGCTATCCTTATGTACTCTAGTTTGTGGCTCAGTTAGTATGCCACCTTAGTTAGCTGAGTTTGGTTTCAGACCCACATATAGGGTTCTTCTTTTTCTTTGTGCTAGAGTTCTTTTGGCTTTCATAACTAAGAAGAGAAAAACTGTTTTCAGCCTCCACCTTTATGTGTATTCCCCCATTGTGTATGTGAGAAAGCCGCAAGTGAGACTCCTTCCTTCTCTCCCACTATCTTAACAATGGGAACGTTCCATAGGGACCAAAACTCTGCGCATAATTTGCCAAGACTTGTCCGAAGATGAGAAAAATATCTTTTGCCTGTCTACACATGCAGGGTTTATAGCACTCAGGACGGATGCTTTCATTGCATATGTATGCCTCATGGGTAGTCCTCCCCTCAGGGTTATTGCTAGTTTGTTTCCATTGCTACAAAGGCCATCACTATTATTTGCAAGGCATGACATAACCCATATCCCACCCATGCAGCTGATGATCCCATCACACCAGCAAAAAGAAGTGTCTTAAGATGACAGGGCCTATCTCACGTCCAACTTCCCATATCTAACCACTCTCTGTGTCAACCTCATAACCTCACTTACCCTTGCTGCTACCACCCTCTTAACCTTCCCCGAGCTCCATCCTAACATCTATTCCCTCCATCGTCTCTTTGCTCATTCCTCTCACCATTTTCAACTAAACTAACACTCACAAACTTATGAGCCCCTCACACCTAGCTTCTTCTCTGCCCTTGCTAATCCTACCCTTGAGGATTGCCAAGCTGCTCAAACCATTTGCCCAGTTCTTCCCCCCCTTCCCTTTGCTCCCCCTTCCACAACTAACACTCTTCCATATTTCTCTCCCATGTACCTAGATTCTCTCCCTGCCTCATCATCACCTCCGACAATACTTGTGCTTTCATCAGTAGAAAATGACACAGTATTTGAATTTATTTTTGTTTCAAGAAAGAGACTTCTATTAAGTAAGAGAAAAAACCCGCGAGAGTAAGCTCAAAGATGAATACATCATGAAATCATGAGGATTGAAAAAAAACCCCCCTCAGAGTAGGTGGAAAATAACCAAGGCTCAACTCAGTGCTCAACGCCTTTCGTCTGCTGGATCATGTCGTCATAGTCACCTATAATAAGGAGATCATCCACATATAGAACAATAATAGCAGATTTTCCACCTTTCCTGTACACATACAAGTTAGCATCTGAGGTACATCTTTTGAAGTTTAATTTATGAAAAAATTTGTCTATCCATCGGTACCATGCTCATGGGGCCTGTTTCATCCCGTACAAAGCCTTCTTGAGCTTACATACCTTGTTCTCAGAATGGGGGGCCTCAAACCCTGGTGGCTGAGCCATGTACACCTCCTTGAGGTCACCATTTAAGAATGCTGATTTAACATCCATTTGATAAACTAGCCACTTTTTATGAGCAGCCACTGATAGTTTTGTGCAAATAGTGGTCATTCTGACAGTAAAAGCGAAAGATTCCAGGGTCCCACTGCAAATACCTGATGGGAACTCCCCCATAGAGCCAGAGCCTCCAAGACCTAGTGGAGAGTAGCCGGGGGTCTGGGTCTAGGAACCACTTTGAATCTGATCCTTGCACCAAAAGACCTACAACCTTGATAAGCTGAAAAGCAAACTCAAGCAAGATGTCCTCTGTGGACCTGAGCAATCTCCCACCATCCTGGACACTAAAAACTAAAGCATCCTCCTGTGCATCTTGGAAGGCCAAAACCTGAAGCAGAACACCGCCTCTTGTAAAAGTACCTGCCCAAGTGGAGGAAGTGAGTGGCATATCATCTCTGTCTACCCAAACCTCTGGAAGGGCTGCCTCAATCTGCAACATCCTCCCTACACTCCCTCTGAGATGTCCTGTCAACCTTGATTTAGTCTCCTTTGGAAGCCTGCGGAAAGCTTTCCAAGACCCCATAGATGATGCAGGTCCCCTCTCCCACCTGGACCACTGCATGTAGAGTGAGGCACCCAGTGGTCTGCCATGATCATCTAAAATACTGTCATTCCACATGATGGGTTGCCTATCAATCTCTTCCCAAGAGGAAGGAGGAATCCTCCGAAGAGTGCTTTCGAAACTGGCCCAAGCTTTCAGAATGGCAACCATGAGAGGGGACGAAGGTGATCTGAGGTGTGCTGTGGTGAAGATCCACCTAACACTGCTCATCCAGTCTCCTCCTGAAGAAGGTGTGCACCTCTTTATGCTGCTTATAAGAAAGTGCTTCCACGGTTCCTGCCCTGGCATAAGTCCCCGCACCACCATCTTGCAAAGTAAAGCTCTGCATTGTAAATTTGGATCAATAATATTCAGACCCCCTTCCTGTGTAGGGAGGATGAGGGTCTACCAAGCCACCCTGTCTAAGGCATCTGTTGTGCCATCAAGCCCACTCCAAAGAAAATTTCTGATCGGTCTTCTGAGCTAAATCATGCAGTCCCTAGAACGGCACCAGCATGAACAAACAAACTAGGCCGTGGCCAAGAGGACCTGGTTGACCAACCACAACTCTAGAGGCAAGATCCAACTTGGCTGAGCTCCAAAAAAGAAGCTTCCTCCTGATGCTCTCCAAAATGGGAGCAAACTGCTGCGTGGAAGAAATATCCAAGCCGACTTGGCAGCCCAAATACCTCATAGGCACACCCCTCTTAACCCAAGTGAATCCTATGTCAAGCCCCCAAACTCGAGTGTCCTCACCATTGATCCAAAGTCCATTGGATTCGTGCCAATTTATCTGCGCCCCTGCTGCCAAGCAAAATAAATCCAATGCTGTCCTGAAAGAAGTGAGCGTCTGTGGAGTGGCATCCAAGTAAACTGCTGTGTCATCTGCCAACTCACTGTCAACTAGCTCCTCTTCCCTTCTGATCGGAAGTCTCAGCCCAAAGATGTCAGCTTGAGATCTAACATAGATACTCATAGCTTCGGCCACGACCAAAAAAAGGAAAGGAGCAAGGGGGCATCCCTGACGGACTGATCTCGAAATCTGAAATCTCTCACCCCTTACCCCACCAATAACTACCTGGTTGCGGGCTGATCTGTACAAAGAGGAAACACCTCTGATCCAAGCATCAGTAAAGCCAAAGCGTAGAAGGGTGCCCTCCAAAAAACCCCAATCTACTCTGTCATAAGCTTTCTCAAAATCCAAAAGTAGAATGGCTAGATTTTCGCCACTTTGTATGGCCCACTCTAAAGCTTCCCAGAAAGAGAAAATGTTATCAAAAATGCTTCTGCCATGCACAAATCCCGTCTGAGTGTCATGAATAAGATCAAGGAGAAGGGGCTGCAATCGTAGGCTGATTGCCTTGGCCAGAATCTTGTAACAAGTCCCTAGAAGTGTGATAGGCCTCCACTGGGACACTAAATTTCTGCAACTTGCTTTCGGGATAAGGTGGATTAGACCCTCTGTAAGCAACCCAGGCATCTCGCCAGAGTCCCAAATGGCCTGCAGGGCTGAAGTAATGTAGTCTTCAATCATATTTCAAAATGTAATGAAAAAAGACGGGGTGAGGCTATCCAAACCTGGGCACTCGCCCTTGTGAAGGGCTGAGAGTGCAGTCCTGAACTCTGTGTTGGTGAAAGGTGCATTGAGCAAAACATGCATACGCGGATTCACCAACACAGGGATGCTCTGCCAAATACCTATCTAGCATCCTCTCTATCATGTGTCTTAGGATCAGCAATAAGAAGGGTGGCATAGAAATCTGAAGCTATGCGTAAGACATCATCAAGCTCTGTCTGTAAAACCCCATGTGAGTCAATAAGCTGGGATACACTCTCTCTACTATGTCTAGGGCCAATAGTAGAGTAAAAGTGTTTATTGACTCTACCACCCATCTGAATCCAGAAGGACTCCCATGCATGAAAGGCATACTTTGCTCTCTGATCAAGCAATATCTGCTGATGAGCCCTTGCTGCAGCAAGGCGCTCCTGAATCCAAGCATCTGAAGGCCGCGTTTCTGCTCTTCCCTCTGCAAAGCTACCAACTGCTAGCGAACACCAATCTCACATCTGAGAATATCTTGTCTCATGGTACAAGCAACTGAGCGGTAGAAGTCGCTAATACTAGAAAGGGCAGCAGCTACATGTGCAATCACCCATGAATCCACAATGGGGGCCCAGGAGAGCAAATCCTTCCACATAAGGACACGTTTTCCTCTAATGTTGGAGGCATACAGGTTAAGGAAACCAACCTTACGCCCTCCAATCAAAAGAATAATCCACTGAGCTCTAGAGGGAATAATGACTCTGTGTCCAACAACTAAGGGGAGAACCGACTGCGAAACTGAAAGAGAAGTGCCCCCCCTAGTGCCCAAGGTAGGCGACCAAAAGGTATGGCAAGAAAGCAACTTGTCTGACTTGGCACAATCTCTAGAATCCAGTTTGAACTCTTGAATAAATAAAATATCAATGGAACCCCCAGTAACACCTGAATGAAGCTGATCTTGGATCAGCTATCTACGGCGGTGATGTGGGATGCCACCTAGGCCCTGTATGTTCCAACTAATAGTCCTTATCGATGGGAGGATGTAGAGTGGAACACCTTACCTGACCTAGTGGCGGAAACAAACCCCTGAATAAGGGAAGACCTCCTGCTCGAGGAGCGAGGAATGGAACCAAGTGGCATAAAATCAAAAGGGGAAAGAACCCTGCCACCTAAAGAAGAAGCCCTGTCAACAAGAAACCCAATCACTAGCTCCCCAAAAGTATTGAACCATCTACCAGGGCTGAAAATGAGTTCCTGTGAAGCAAGCCAGACACTGGAGTGCGAAGGATCGCTTCTGAGGGAAGAGAATCAATAGTGTAAACCATCCCCTTCCCCCTATCCAAGGGAGGAAGTGAAGACTGCTCTCTATCCTGTGTCTGCCTAGCCGCGGAGACCTCTAGTGCCTCAAGAAGAGCATCTGGCACCGCTGGTTCTAGGGAAGAAGCTGCAACCGGGGAGGAGGTCGAAGCTTCAGTGTCTCAGACTATGCGAGGTGAGACTGGAGGGACAGCTTGAGGTGAAGCAGAGTCCACTAATGTACCCTCGTGAACTGAAGGAGGGATCTGCACATGTGCTGGAACCCACTGGAGAGCGTCGCGTGCCCCTGAGGTAGGTGGGGGTCGAGGAGTAGGTGATGGACCTATACCACCCCCCTGTCGAGACCGAGGAGCAGGTGCTGGACCTGTACCACCACCATCTTGAGGAGGACCGCCATGCGAAGGCCGAGGAGCAGGTGCTGGATCTTTACCACCCCTCTGTCGAGGCCGAGGAGCAAGTGCTGGACCTATACCACCCCCCTGTCGAGGCCATGGGGCGGTAGCTATACGCGGTAGCTATACTAGAGGGCTTCTTGGGCCTTTTCTTCTTCCTGGGGCAATCCCTGGCAAAGTGTCCAATGGTCCTGCATATCCTGCACTGGTCCTGTCTGCCTGAAATCTCTACTCTCTGGCAAAAAAAGGAACCATCCGGGCGCTGGATCATAACATGGTCCATCTTGAGGTTAGGATCCTTACAGAGGACCCTAACTCTAGGTACCCCATCAGCCTTGGTTGCCTCTGCTATAGTCAATGGCAACTCAGGGAGGGGTGGGATCTTAGAAACCGCGCCAAAATTCTCCCCAATAACAGAAAGAAGTCGATGGTAATCCTGGGGAAGCCCCAGAAATTCGATGAAGAGCGAAAAGATTTTCTTATCGGCCTCCACTGGATCAAAACCAATATGAAAAGCTTCAAAGAAGATCTTCCTGTGTCCCAGGTGTAAAAACTCAGCTTTGAGCACAGTGCTTGCATCCTCTGGAGTGTCAAAAATAACCTGGAAAAAACCTCGTCCCAGAAGACGAACATCTAACAATCGTGGAGTGAGGTCTGGGGGGAGAGCCGCAAGCATCCAGTCTCTGGCTTGAGATCTGGAGGGGTGAGACCCGAAGATGCGTGCTAGCAACGTGGTAGAGCATTCAATCTCTACATCTTTCTTGAGCTGCTGTAGCTCGTCTTTAGAAAAGGTAATAGTTTTCGTGGCCAATGGAGGTGGAGTAGGATTGGCTGACGGAGTATCCATCGCCAATCGAGGTGAGGAGGCCAACTCTGACAATTTGGAGGCTCCTTCTACTCCAAAAAATGCTGCGGGAGATAGGGGGGTAGAAAAACAGGGAAAGGAGGTGAGGAGGGAGTGGGGGAAGGGGCGAGGAGGGGAGGGGTAGAGCGGAGAGGCTGAGAGGCTGAAGGGGAGGGGGCAGGCTGAGAGGGAGGGAGGGGGCAGGCTAGGGAGAGGAGAGGGAGAGGAAGGAGAGGTAGGAAGGAGGCGGGCTGAGGGGCAGGGAGGGGGCGGGCTGAGAGGAGAGGGAGAGGAGGGAGAGGAGGGGGAGGAAGGGGGCGGCGGCAGGCTGAGAGGGAGAGAAGAGGGAGAGGAAGGAGAGGGAGGGGCAGGGAGGGGCGGGCTGAGAGGAAGGGAGGGGGATGCACAGGCTGAGAGGAAGATGAGAGGGAGAGGTGGAGAGGCAGGGAGGGGGCAACGCAGGCTGAGAGGGAGAGGAAGGGGTGGGCTGAGAGGTAGGGAGGGGGCGGAGGCGCAAGCTGAGAGGGGGAGGAGAGGGAGCGGGCTGAAGGGAAGGGGGTGGGCTGAAGGGGGAGGAGGAGAAGGGAGGGAGGGGATGAGGGAGGGGGAGGGGCTGAGGGCAAGGGAGAGAGGGAGGGACAGGCTGAGGGAGAGGGTGCAACAAGTGAGTGGGGAGGAGCAGCAGCTTTGCAGTACGTTGGGACAGTATTTGATTTTTTTTTTTCCCCAAGAAAAAGACTTCTATTACTAAGAGAAAAAACCCACGAGAGCAAGCTCAAAGCAGAATACATCATGAAATCATAAGGATAAATAAAAAACCCCCTCAGAGTGAGGTGGAAAACAACCAAGGCTGAGGCTGAAAGTGCCACCTCAACCCTGTAGTAGTCTTAGAGAAGAAAGGAGAATCCTTCCATCCCCTGAAGAAAGAAGCCCTCCTAGCTGAGGCTGCACGGGAGTCTCCCTACATAACCGTCCATACGGCCATCAAAGCATGTACGGTGTCTGTCCAGATACTAGCCAGTGTGTGCGACAGTATTTGATTTTGAATATCAGGATTTGGATAATCTAATTCGTACTCCCATGCCAAGTTCCTGTTGGAATACTGAAAAGAAAGAGTAGAGTGGACACAAACTCAGAATACTTGCTTATAGAATGAAGAAGAAAGAGGTCCTTAAGTAGGCACCTCATACAAGGTCACTGACATCACTGATGACCTCAAAGCTCCTCAATCATCTCCTCAATCTGCTCCTAGATTCACTCAATCATCCTATGTGGCTTTTCCACCACCTAACTGTGCTTGTGGGCACCTAACTGTGCCTCTAGCACTCACACATAGAAACATAAGGTGTGCGTGAGGCATACACCTTGAGATATCCCAACAAACCCCCCCTCAAGGAGATGCCTCAGGCTATGTCAAGGATACATCTAGTCTCATAGTTTCTCATGCCATCTCATGGTGGTCAAGGATAAATCTATGGCTAGGTTCTCATGCTAGCAAGGGTTTCCTTGGGTGTAAGGTAAACAGAAAGGGATACAAACAGACCTTCCAATGGTTATCTCTCCTACATGTACATGCACACAATGTCTGTAGGAGGTACCATGGAACAAACATACACATGGCCTACATCATAAGGTGACCAGAGGTGTTCACAAAACACAACACACAATAATTTATTTTCATTCATTTTGGAGGACTATCCAGGCTGAGTACCTTGACATAAAAAGAGTGATCTGGAGCATACATAGAGATAATTTAAAATGCATAATCTTCAAAGGATGCCTCATCTTGTGGAGGCTCATTAACTGTAAGTAGATTTGCATTTTCTGTCTTTGCTTTGGCTCTGCAGAACTTCTCACTATGGTTGTTTTTGCCACAGTGCTTACATGGATTAACTTTGAAGCAGTCCTTTGAAAGGTGATTTGTCTTTCCACAGTGATTGCAAGGAGAGTACTTGCCCTTCTGGAATTTCATAACATAAGCAGTGTCATTGCCTTTCCTTAACTCCATGTGTCTTTCTTCTTCTTGGAGAGCTGAGATAATGCCTTCAAGGTTTGGATTGGGAAGATTCTTCAAAGTGCTTACAATGTGATCAAAGCTTTCAGGCATACTCTTAAGTAGTATTGCCATAGCATCATCAGGGGTGATAGGAGAGTTGATAGAAGCTAACTGAGTCATAAGACTCCGCATATAGTTGACATGGGCAGCTAAAGTAGTATCACTTGCCATCTTTAATTCAAAGAAAGAGATTTTAAGTGATAGTTTAGAAATATGAGAGCTTGCACCAAAAATCAAATCTAGCTTCTGCCATGCTTCCGATGGAGACTCCAAGTCAGATATATGATGTATGTAATCATCACCCAAAGCTAAAGCAATTATACCATATGCTTTTTCTTCTCTTACTGGATCCCTTGCCGGTCGTGTCGGAGCTGAAGATTCCCCAGCATTTGAGGCCGTAGAAGAAGCGGTAGGAGTAGATTTGACAAGTCCCCATAAGTTCTCCCGCATTAATGCAAATTTTACCTTCATTTGCCATGTATGGAACCCCTTTCCATTGAACTTCTCAAGATTATATATGGTAGCCATGAGAGGGTTAACCCAGATATTGGGCAGTGTCTATCTCTCTTACAAGGCAAAAATAACTCAAAGACTTCCAAAATATGAGCACTTAATGTAGCAAATAGTAGTGACTAGATTTCAAACAATGATGCTTCTTCTTACATGCTTCATAGAAGTGGATGAAATAAACATTTTCCAATCAAAACCAGGTCTAGCAAGTCAAAACAAAACTGAATCCACACTTGTACTGAAGTTATTGAAAGCTTCAAAAAACCAGAAATGCTAGAGTAGCATTTTATGTAGCATCATCTTCAAAAACTTGTCCAAAACTGTCAAAACTGAAAAGCTGAACTTGGAGGGCTTGTAGCTCACTTTTCAAAGCAAGGAAAAGAGGGCTTTCTGAAGCAAAAGAAAGCTCATATACCAGAGAAGGTCCAGCACAGAGGTTGGACGAAATGGTGCGCACTTTTGCCCGGGAGAGTTGCTACAGGCTGAAACTGAGTTTTGACGATTTCTCCCTCGTTACTGAACCAAATGACCTGAAAAATGGCTCAAAATCTTCGTCTTGAGGTCGCCCATCTACTCCTAAGAGGGCTCAGGCAATGGCGGAGTATGCAGGGAGTATTGAGCAACAGAAGAAATTCGCTGTTTGGAGAATGGCAGCCACCACAGACGTTTTTTCTTCAATTGCTTGCAGGTGGAAGTTCGCCCATACTAGAGGAGTTTCCAGCTCAGAGGGTTTGGGCAATGGCTGTTTGTAGATGGAGAACCAAGCTCTCAAAGATTTTGGGAAGAAAGAGGAAAATGGAGAAGAAGAAGATGAAGAAGAAGATGATGATGTGGCAGAAATGGGCTCAAGGGGGATCAAAGGGCTCTGATACCATGTTGGAATACTGAAAAGAAAGAGTAGAGTGGACACAAACTCAGAATACTTGCTTATAGAATGAAGAAGAATGAAGAAGAAAGAGGTCCTTGAGTAGGCACCTCATACAAGGTCACTGACATCACTGATGACCTCAAAGCTCCTCAATCATCTCCTCAATCTGCTCCTAGATTCACTCAATCATCCTATGTGGCTTTTCCACCACCTAACTGTGCTTGTGGGCACCTAACTGTGCCTCTAGCACTCACACATAGAAACATAAGGTGTGCGTGAGGCATACACCTTGAGATATCCCAACAGTTCCAATGATGGGTATGATTTTGATGAGATACCACTTTCCAGTAACCCCATCAAGGAACTTTGGAGCAAATATCCTGGTATGAAAACTCAAGGTGGATGAACCCTGGACCAACCTTCATCAGCGTCAAATTAGTGAAGGTTGGATAAGCAAGTTGGATCCACAACCTGATTGGCGCCATCCCAAGCTCTTCGATGTAATCTTTTTGAAAGAGTATCTACGTGCACCTCCATATCTCAGAACCCATTTCAAGTTCTATGCAGTTCCACGACGTAAAAAATGGGAAGCCAACATACATACTTTGGATGAAGATCGCACCATTAATTGGCCAATGATCAAACCATACTCTGGTGTAGAATGGAATATCCAAGGCACAATGATCCGAGCACTTCAGCAGCATGAGCAAATAATGCGCGGCAACACTGATCACTTCCTACGCCTAAGTGCTATCTTCAGCAAAACATTGGAATTCATTCTGGAGGTCCCATATTACCTCGATATCCATTTGCCTCCACTCAGTTTCAATCCCAATGAATAGGTCGATGCTCAGATTACAAGCCGACTCTATCAAAGAGTGATCTTCTTAGAAGTACGCCACATATCACTTCTTTTTGGCCACCTACTTTGGGCACCAGGGGAGGCATTTGCATTTCTATCTCTTCTTCAATGCTCCCTTTGGTCATTGGACACGGAATCATTGTTGCCTCTGTGCCAACGTGGACTTAGGTAGTACAAAATGTGTATGTAGAGTAGCAGCAAAGCTCCGCTTGTACTTGCATAAGGCTAGGAATAATAATCCCTCTTAGAAATCCAACTTGCATGTTTTACAGGTAAGTTCTACATGCGAGTTCTACATGCAACTCCTACATGCGAGTTCTATATGCAACTCCTACATGCAACTTCTATATGCAAGTTCTACATACAGAGAGAGAATGTCTTACAATTCCTGCATGTAGAGAGAGAAGCTCTCCAACTTGTATAAATACCCCATAATGGAATGAAGCCCACACTCTTTGGGGCATTGTGTTGAGTTCTACTTTGGTATTCCAAGCAATTGTCTCAAGTGTCCATGCTTCCTTGCACTCCACGTCCAAAAGCATGTCCTAGCCTTGCAACTCCTCCTCTGCTCTCCTCCAACCTTGCAACCCATCCTCTCCCTCTCCTCCTCCCTTCTCCTTCTCCCTCCTCCTCCTCCCTCCTCCTCCTCCTCCCTCCTCCTGCCTTCTCCTCCTCCCTCCTCCTTCTCCTCCTCCTCCTCCTCCCTTCTCTTTCTTTCCCCATGCTCTTACACCTTCTTTCTCTCCCACTCCTATGCTCCCCCTAAATCCTCAGCTCCTCAACCCTTAACCTCCATGATCTATGAGGGAGACGAGTTCTCCACCATGTACTCTACCCTGAACCTTGGATCCTCCTCCTAAACTCTCGAACCTCTTCCTAAACCTTGGAAAACCCTAGACCTCCTCCTGAACCTTGGAACCTCATTCTAATCCTTAAACTCCTCCTAAATCCCTCAACCTCTAATGAAGGTGAAAGCCTTCATTACCTCAACCATGATGATGTACAATCCTTTTACACATGCATGCACTATGTTTGCTTACCACACTTAAGCCTACGTCTCTCACCGGAATACGACTCGAGGTCCTAAGCTACACGTATACTACAACCGACAATCCTCATATAATTGTAGGTAACAAAAAGCCTCGGAACCTTGCATATTGAGAATACCCTACTCTTCTTGCGGAAGCCATGGGAAAGAGCCAACATTTTTAGTCCCCTCTAGAGCACAGTGGGTTATTTTGATGATTGGTGGGCATAAGGTTGGCTTTCTTAATCTTTATGCACCCAACTTGAGAGGGGATCGTGTCCTCCTTTGGAAGGAGTTGCTCTCTTGGTCACATATTGCAGATTCTTGGATTATTGGGGGTGATTTCAACATGGTTGAGATGCCTTTAGACAAAAGAGGGGGTAGGGAAGGTGGCATTCACTCCCTGGAGAGAGCAGCATGGGATGCCTTCCTTTTTCAGTTCAATGGCAGAGATGTTTGGTATGATGATGCTTTTCACACTCAGCCACAATCTCTTCAGTTTTCTTGGTCGAACAGGAGAGTAAGAATGCCTATCCACGCACGGATTGACAGATTTTATGTGGATGATTGGGCACTGGATAGAGGTAGGAGAGTATGCATCAGCGCTAGGGTGTTCACTTTAGATCATTTTCTGGTTGTTTTGGTGGTTTCAGAGCCTCGGGCGAGAGGCCGCTCTGCAAGTATCAGGATTCCAGATGCCTTCTATGCAAAGGCAATGCTACGGATTTGGGTTTCTCACCTGTAGGGTGGGCAGTCGTCCCCGTCAGATGTGGCTGCTGCAACCCTCACTGAATTAGCAGCTTTATAATTCTGTTGCTAGTATTAGGAGAGATGAGATTCGGAGGAGAGAGATTGCCATTCGGGAGACAGGTTACAGATATCCAGATTAGTCCGATAGGGATGCCCTCTAGCCCCCTTTCTATTCTTATTTGTGGCTGAAGCTATGAGCCTCTATATTAGAGCTCAATTTTTTTGGGCTAAGGCTTCCATTGAGACAGGAAGAGGAGTTGCTGGGCAGTGAGCTGGCAAATGACACGGCTATTTTTTTGGATGCCACTCCACAGACACTCACCTCTTTCAAGACAGCCTTGGATTTGTTTTGCATTGCAGTATGGGCTCATATTAACTGGAACAAATCAATGGTTTCTGGATTAGTGATGAGAACACTCTAGATTGGGGCACTGATATTGACTTTACTTAGATTCAGAGGGGTGTCTTCGTCAAGTATCTTGGATGCAAGGTTGGGGTGGGCATTTCTCCAGCACAACAGTTCGCGCCTGTGTTGGAGAGCATCAGGAGGAAACTCCTATTTTGGAGTTCGGCCAGACTTGACCTTGCATCCAGAGTGGTGGTTGTAAACTAGGTACTGTTGGCTATAGCTAATATTATTGATCCAAACTTGCAGTGTAGAGCCTTGCTCTGCAAGATGGTTGTCAGAGGTTTGATGCCTGGTCAGGAGCCTTGGAAGGATTTTTTCTTACGCAGTATACAGACATGCACACCTTCTCAGGGAGGAGATTGGATGGACAGCCCTAGATGGATCTTTACGTCAGCCCGTCTCAAATCTCCTACTTCCCCTCTCATGGCTACCATTCTGAAAGCTTGGGACAGCTTCAGAAGTACTCTTCGGAGAGTTCCACCCTCCTCTCGTGAATAAATTGACAGGCAGCCTGTCATGTGGAATGATTGCATACTATATATGAGCATGGCAGATCACTGGGCATGTCACATTATATGCAGTGGTCTAGATGGGAGTTGGGACCTACATCCACGGTGGGTGCTTTGAAAGCTTTCAGGATGCTTCCAAAGGATCAGAGAGCTCGTTCAATTAGTCACCTCAGAGGAAGTGCAGCCAGGATGCAGCAGATAGATGCAGCCATACCAGTGGAGTGGATGGATACAGACCATTTGCCTATTTCTGAGTCCACCTGGTTGGGGGCATTTTCGAGGACAGGTATCCCTCTGCAAGTTATAGCCTTGCAGGATGCACATGAGGATACCCTTGTCTTTTAGGTTCATGCAGGATGCAGACTCCACGGATCTTCAGAGGACATTCTTTTGGAGGCTCCTTTTCAGCCTGTCAGGATTGCAAGATACATGGAGATGGGTAGAGACTCACAGTGGTTTCTGGATCCTTACCCCGTTCTCCTGGCTATTGGATCTTGGAGGCTTTGGTTGTATGGAGGTTCCCCTATTAGATCCTTGTAGTGGGATCTAGGGGAATGGGAGTGGATAGTTGCAGGGCACCGAGAGAAGAGCATTCCCTTCTTTCGTTACACGGTCAGAAATGCCAGGAGATTCCAGCTCAGTTGTAGAGGTTGGAGGACCACTAGAGCTCCTCATTGGGATACTTTTTAGATTTCTACAGAGATGCAGAAAAACGTTTGGAGGAGACTTTGGAAATTCCTCAAAAATAGGAAAGTCATGTTATTCATTTGGCTTACTATTCATGGAGGGATTGCAGTGAACCTGTGGAGATCCAGGTTCAGGGCTGACCATACTTGTCCTCGATGCCACTCAGCAGTTGAGTCAGTGTAGCACTACCTTTGGGAGTACACTTAGGCGAGGATGGTTTGGAAGGGTGTTGCTAGGATACTTTGCACTTTTCATAGAGCACCCTTCTTCATGACCTGAGGATCAGTTGCTTGGTTGTCACTTACTAGTCCATAGGATTTTTTCGAGGGACATGACACGGACACAGCTTTCTTTGTTCGACGGCCTCGCTTCTGTAGACACATCTTGGGAGATTCTGGCTAGTATCACAGCAAGGGATATTTGGAGAGCCATATGTATAGAGGCTTTGGAGGACTCCGAAGTTTACCCTTCTCAGACTTTGGCCAGTATCTGGGCAGATACTATACACACTTTGATGTATCGGCGAACATACACGGAACCTCTAGGACTGCTATTGCTAGGAGGGTTGCTTTTCTCAGAGTCTGGAAGGATTGTCCTTTCTTCTTTGACTCTCCTTCAGGGATGAGGTGGCATTTTCAACCACCACCTGGGATTTTGTTTGCTCATTTTGAGCTGTTTTTTCTCATGCTTGACATGGTGTACTCCCGCACTTGAGCTTGCTCTACGGTTTTTATTCATACTTAATGAAGTACTTTTCTTGAAATATATATATATATATATATATATATGGGACAACTCCCAATATGACACGTGGCACATCTAGGACTCACTAGACTATAAAACGCCCCCTAGGCACCTGATACACTCAAATTTGACACTTTGGCTTCATATTTTAACATTTGTCACCCTCCCCCGCCACTACTACATCAACCATGTTGACTTGGGATGCTGATTCCCCTCTGCCATTGGGACAATCTCTGGTGTAGAGGTTGTTTGTGTAGGGTAGCTACCACATGGCAGCTTACCATTGGTAGTGCCGAGTACCGGGGGGTCCTAATTCCCCGCCTCCTAGCCACGCATAACCTCCTTCAGCCCTAGCAAAAAGCCGCCAGGACTGAAGGAGGGTCCATCTATTAGCTTATATATACCAAGGATCATATATGTATCCCATGCTTATAATCTGTCCACGTGTCATCACGCTCATCATGCCCTCATTTAATCAGCACCCACGAGGGGGTTTGGACCACACCAAGGCCCTATTGGACTTTTATTTCCAACACCCCCCCATGGTCCAAGCACCGCAAGTGAACTTTTGACCAGCTAACAAATGCTGAACACCCACTAAGGGCCAGATCAACCCAGAAACCTGACTACCCACACAGAGTTGAGTCAGCCAATCACAATTGCTGGAAAGTCCCCGAGGACTCATGGGTCATCACTTCCCATGCCAGCTACCATTTTGAGCTGCACACAATAGTCGCAACAATCCAAAACACGTAGGGTCACTACTCCCCACTAGTAGTTGCTTTCAATGCAACCGCCGCCGTGCTGCCAAGAAGTACACATGTAGATCCACACAGTCCACAAGACGTCCCTGCTCTGATACCACTATAGGGTAGCAGCCTACCGTTGGTAGTACTGAGTACGGGGGGGTCCCAATCCCCTGCCTCCTAGCCACACATAACCTCCTTCAGCCCCTAGCAAAAAGCCGGCAGGACTGAAGGAGGGTCCATCTATTAGCTTATATATACCAAGGATCATATATGTATCCCGTTCTTATGGGATTTCTCCCAATAATCTGTCCACGTGTCATCACACGCATCATGCCCTCATTTAATCAGCACATACGAGGGGGTTTGGAGCACACCAAGGCCCTATTGGTCTTTTATTCCCATGGTCCAAACACCACGAGTGAACTTTTGACCAGCCAACAAATGTTGAACACCCACTAAGGGCCAGATTAGCCTAGAAACCTGACCACCTACACAGAGCTGAGTTAGCCAATCACAATTGCTGGAAAGTCCCCGAGGACTGACACAACTCATCACTTCCCATGCCAGCTGCCATTTTGAGCCGCACACAATAGTCGCAAAACAATCCAGAACACACAGGGTCACTACTCCCCACGTGTAGTTACTTTCAATGCAGCCGCCGCCGCCGCCGCGCTGCCACGAAGTACACGTGTAGATCCACACAGTCCGCAAGACGTCCCTGCTCTGATACCACTATAGAATAGCTACCACATGATAGCCTACCATTAGTAGATCTCGTAAAGGCCCCAAGCCATGTAGAAAAGGATTTATAAAATTAACCATTTAAATGGAAAGAACTGAACAAGAAAGTAACGGAACACTTGAAAATTACTCATGAAGAACATTTGCAAGTCGTTGATTGTAGACATGGATCATGAAGAGGTGAATTGAAGGGATTTTAAACAAGCATTGAGTAATGTTCCATGGGTGCTGTAGGGGGAGGGGGTGAGTTGGGGAAGGAGAAGAACAAAAGCAGGAGGCTACTTGAGGCTCGAGTGTGGTGGTTTTAATGTAGGTCAGAAGCCCTTACTATCCCACAACCACCAAGACAATGGCAGTTGTGCCTTGGAAGCTACAACCCCAAGATGAGGTCCATGGAACTTGAATTAACTTGCAATAGAGTAAAATATAGGGTGGGTAGGCATCGTAGGATGTCTTTTTTATTCTTGTAAAATCAATGTAAAAGAGAAAATTGCAAGATGCGAGGGTATTGGTTTTTTGGATTTAGAACCAGGCGATAAAGCAATATATGCTTCATGAGAATTGTAATTTCAGCAAACAGTTGCTTCTTTGTAAGAATTATAATTTTGGCAGATAGTCCCTTCTTGCTAAGAACTGGAATTCAAGCGAACAACCCCTCCTTTAAAAACTTTAAGTAGAAAGTTCGAGGAAAAGGTGAAATCATAAGATAGTAGCAAAATATTTGGCTATGAAGCATAAACGAAAGTACATAGTAGCAAGTTGGAGAGCAGGAGGCAATGCAGGCATGCTTAGAAAACGATATCAAATACCTATTGTAAGCCCCTCAAGACACAATAGTAAATGTTGTAAGAATTTAGAACTAGTAAATTTATATTGGGGAAGGACATAGAACAAAGTTTCCCACATTTTCTAAGAACAAAGCAATTAAATATATTTCTATAATAATACGTAATATAATTATTATAACCACACAGTGTGTGGGCGAGGAGGTGTACCTGTTTGAGGGGAGGGGTTCCTATCCTTCCGGAGGTGTTACCGGAGGCCAAAGGCCACTGGCATGAGAAGCATGAGTTTTGCAATGCTCTAATGCAATGGATCGTGCAGAGCGCACCGTGCAGTAGTGTGCGAGTGTCGTATGCTATACTGCAGTGAACGACGACGTACGAGTGCACTATGCTAAATGACAATCACCGGTGAACTCCACAACATAAGCAAAATAAGAAAATCCTACACTGGTGAACAATCCCCATATCGGGAAGAGACAAGAGAGATGAGAAAGTGACCGAGTTGGCCAATGTACATATCACTGGACGTGTCCCCAGGTCACAAGTCGCAAGTCACAAGAATACACAAGTCGCAAATCACCAGAATACACAGGTCTATCCCCATAGTAGACAAAGGGTACACACAAGTCTCTCACATTCGCTCCTTGGCGAGCTCGTAGCTCTAGCCTCTATCTCTCCTCACTCTCCTCCCTTTCGCTCCCGTGCCGAATGCCGAATGCCCCCCCCTTTCCCTCTCCCTTCTCCTTCATCTTCATCCCCCGCCTTGGAGGGTCCCTTCTTCGCTGAGAATCTCCCCTCTTTCTTCCCATTGGTCATCCTCTTATCTCCTTAGCTGTTGAGGATAGCCGTTGCACCGCTGGCTCTCTTGATGGCTTCGACGACTTCCTGACTCCCTGACTCGCCAGCCCGATGGTGTAAATTCTCCATGTGTAGGTGAGCTGGTTCACCGCACCTCTTGATGGCTTCGGCGACTTTCTGACTCCCTGACTCGCTAGCCCGATGGTGTAAATTCTCCATGTGCAGGTGAGCTGGTTCACCGCACCACTGCACCACTGTATCACTGAACCACTGTGTAATATAAATACTCCTAACTGCTCCATGTGCTAAGCTCACTCTCCATATGCGCAGCTCTTGATGACCTGTGGTTGACATGTGTCGACCTGTGGTTGACCTGTGTCGACCTGTGGTTAACACGTGTCGACCTGTGGTTGACAGCCTCGGACAGTACTCCTGGATGAACCCGGGTGATCGCGTGGCTAACTTGTGTTGACACATGGTCAACATGTGGTCAACAGATGTCGTCATGTGGTCAACGCCTGTCGACAGGTGGTCGTGTGATAAGGTAACAGTTTCCCCCGCCACTATCATTCACCGTCCCGGTGAATAGAAAGGTTGGACGAATCCGTCAAAGAAAAATAAAGATGAACTTTCAAACCATGGATATGGTGATGGAGTGGGAAAAGGAAAGAGTACAGACCATGTGGTTGGCCGTGGGAGTAATCCAAGATTTGTATTAAGTGGAGATGTGAAAAATAAACTGCTGTATTACAAGGGACAGCATGGAAAATTGCAGAAAAAACTGAGTACATCTTGAGGTAAAACACTGATATTTACAGTGAGGGCCAAATAGCTTGGCAAAATCTAACAGTGCAAAAAAAAAAAAAACCCAAACACCAACAGCCATGTATCAACCCTTCTATGAGATTACAGAGGGTGGTAAAGCTGCAGCCTGTTCCTCTGCAGCCTGTTCCTCTGCCTTCTCCTCTTCCGCCTTCGTATTTGGCTCTCTGGCTTTTTGCGCATCCCTTTGCTCTGGCTCAGTCATAGGTATCTGTGGATGGGGTGCTTCCTCCTCACACTCAAGCGTGTCCATCACATTTCTCAGATTTTCATACTTGTCTTTATATCGGTGGTATCGCCGGTAGTAATGATCCTTTTGCTCTTGCAAGGTGGACTGGGAAGTCTGGAGGGTGGCCAACTGCATCCGAAGAGCTGTGAATTCTTCCTCCATGGATGAACGCTTCTTTTCCAATTCAGCCACTCTGGATTCTGATTTTGCTTTGGCAATCTCAGAGGAAGACAAAGACTCTTTTAACTTGGTAATCTCCTGGTGAAATCTGGTCACCTCCGTGACATGCTGGCTGTGCAAAGTTGCCAGAGCTGCAGCATGTTGGCTGCGTAAAGATGTCATTGCTGCTTCCCATTCCTGCCTGTGATTATGGAGGCGATCCTCAAGGGCAGCCTTCTGAATATTCCAAGCGATGTCACGCTCATGTATTGCTGAGTCCTTCTCTTTCTGCCACCTTTCCTCCTGTTGTCGAAGTGTCACGCTAGTGGCGCGCTGCTGGGCTGCCTGAGCTCTCTCGAATTCTAACTTTAAATGTTGCTGTTGAGAGAGGAGCTTATGAGCATAACCTGTGGAATTGAAGACCGCTGTCCCAAGCTGCGTGAAGGTGTCATCCAACCATGATACGCTGAGCAAGATGCAGGGACCTTTTCATCCACGCATACCTGTCGCTGTAATTCATCCTGTCCGCCAAATTAATGGCGTCCCCCAATTCCTCAAACATGTCAGGAAGAGCTCCCTCTTCCTCGGTTGACAGGTTTCCTGTAGGTGCCAATTTGTCTAAGTGCACAAAACATGTTGGGGCCCTGGAGATCTTCTTGTTCTGTGCGAGGCAGTCCTGCAAGGGAATGGTGAAGATTTGAGTGAGATCCTCCTCTTCCCCACATACTGGTGAGCGTTTTTTGTGAAGGACAGATAGTAGTTGGCTGTAATCTTCATTCTATTTTTCCACCAGGGAAATATTTGAAAGAGGTGGGCCCGATGAAGCAGCTATGTAAGCTGTGAACATATCATTTTCATGAAGGGGTGGGCAATCCACAGATTTGGGCAGAATCCCTCCCTCAAATACCTCCTCTGATGCTGAAGTGGCCGATGGAGCATCTCCGCGAGAGGGGTTCCCACTCCCATCTCTAGTCCTGTCTCTGCCTGGGGAGGCTGAAATGTGAAGTACACCCTGGGATGACATCTCCTGAGAAAGCCCATGGGAGTGGGAGTCGGGTCCCAGGCTAAGATTCAGGTCCAATACCTGGTCCAAAACATGGTCAGAGGTCGCCTGAACTGTGGTGATGACTGCATCGGTGAAAGTGGTAGGGGGTGAAGACGAAACAGTTGCAGTCCTGCGTAACAATACACCTATCGAGGAAGTCCCGGGTACAACAGTCGTCGTCACGGGTACAACAGGAGGTGTATCTGGTGCAATCCCTGGAGAAGCCTGGACAAGTGTGACTGATGGAGAGGCAAGAAGTCCTGGCACGGGCACGACTGATGGAGATACAAGACATGTCACTGGTGGTAACCCTGGGGCACCGGTAACAGAATATACTGAAGAAGCTCCGGTGCAGACTTCATGAGGTGGCGCTCGCCTAGGTGTCCTCCTGAGCGAAAGAGGAGAAGAGGCAGTCCCGGGAGAAGGAACACTAGAAGTGACAGTGAACGATGTGGAAAAGAGGGTGATAGAAGGGGAGAGAGATGATGGAGGGAGGCGACCTGTGACAATGGAAGGAGGGTTGGCCTTCCACTGATGAAGTAAGAAGGTGAGGTGGGGCCCAAAAGTACAGGTATATGTGCCCCGACGCTTGCGAACTGTGTTACGAAAGGCAGAGTAGAAGAGTGAGGCGAAATCATAGGGAGTGAGCGAGAGAATGGAGTCTAAGGCAGAATGGATCGCCTTGGTGATGAAGAAGTGACCTGGGGCAGAGTAGAAGTGTGTGAACAAATACCTCGCTAGAAGCGCCTCTCGGCTGTTACCCTCGAGAACTTTCTTGCACTCATGTCCTCTGCGATGAGTTTTACAGGTAGACAAGAAGGACAGGAATGTGGGTGAGCCGGTGTGAGGTGGCAAAAAGGGAAGTGTGGGAAGACGGAGATATGTGGATACGAGACTAGGAGTGAACATGTGATGGGAATTCAAGAATCCGAATGTGTCTGTTGCAAAGTCATAAGACTGAATGAACGCAGTACACATTTGGACATCCACCGGGGGAAGTGTGACATCATCAAACTCCACGAGAGACATGCGGGCTATCTCATCAGGTGACAAGATGCTAGACAGCTTGAGTGTGGGATCAAGGAAAGGTTTGAAAACCACCCGAATGATCGAGGAGGTTCAGTTTTGCACTGTGATAGTCAGAGTGCCATCCAGTCTGGGGGTGGAAGATCACAAGCCGTACTTTGTGGGGCCAAATCACCGTCACCGTTACTGTGACCACTGTGCCCACTGGATGCCTTGGATGGTGTTTTGATTGTACCTGTGGGGGGCAGATAGTCAGAGCCTCCATGATCTGAATCAGAGGAACTCACAAAGGGGGATAGCTCCTCATCCGATATGATAGTGATCCTGTCGGAGGGAGGTGAATCTGCAACTGCTCGAGGTCGTTTCGAAGTGCTTTGTGGTGTAGACCCGGCACCCAGGTCATCAGTGGTGCGCTTGCCAAGTGATGCCATGGAAGATGGGCCCGATCCTGTCGTGTGGCCTGCTCGAGCCCGATGGAAGTCAACGAATAAAGTATCGGGGGGTAATCTGGGTTTGAACTTGTGGCGAGAGGCACGGATAGGCATGAACGATGGCGTCGTAAGAAGAGGAAAAGAGTACAGAGGGGGTGTCGATGTCGAGGTCTGGAGAGGCAAGGAAGAAGGAGGAGGTGTAAAAGAGTACGGAGGGGGTGTCGATGTCGAGGTCTGGAGAGGCAAGGAGGAAGGAGGAGGTGTTGAGGTCGAGGTTAAGCCCGGAATCTGCTACGATCCACCAGTGCAGGCCCAGGCTTCGATGGAGAGGAAAAGAGTGAGGAAGGGGTGTCGGTGGAGAGGGAGAGTAAAAGGACGGATGTAGACTAGGGGGGAGGAGGGGGGGCTGGAGCTAGGAGGGGAGAAGGGGAGATGGAGAGGGTGTAGGGAGGAGAAGGGGGGAGAGCTGCGCAGGAGAGGGGGACGTAGGCTGTGCGTAGGAGAAGGGGGGAAGGGCAGGTAGAGGGAGAGGAGGGAGGTGCTGCGCAGGAAGGAGGGGGAGAAGCAGGGTGGTGAGGATAGAAAGAGAGGGGGGGCTGTTGCGCAGGAGGGGAGGGGGCAGGTAGAGGGAGAGGAGGGAGGTGCTGCGCAGGAAGGAGGGGGAGAAGCAGGGTGGTGAGGAGAGGAAAAGAGGGGGGGGCTGTTTCGCAGGAGGGGAGAGGAGGGGTGGTGAGGAGAGGAAGAGAGGGGGAGCTGTTTCGCAGGAGGGGAGAGCAGGGGTGGTGAGGGGAGGAAGAGAGGGGGAGCTGTTTTGCAGGAGGGGAGAGGAGGGGTGGTGAGGAGAGGAAGAGAGGGGGGCTGTTTCGCAGGAGGGGAGAGGAGGGGTGGTGAGGAGAGGAAGAGAGGGGGAGCTGTTTCGCAGGAGGGGAGAGGAGGGGTGGTGAGGAGAGGAAGAGAGGGGGGGCTGTTGCGCAGGAGGGGAGGGGAGGGGTGGTAAGGAGAGGAAGAGAGGGGGGCTGTGTCGCAGGAGGGGAGAGAAGCGGTGGTGAGGAGAAGAAGAGAGGGGGAGCTGTTTCGCAGGAGGGGAGAGCAGGGGTGGTGAGGGGAGGAAGAGAGGGGGAGCTGTTTCGCAGGAGGGGAGAGCAGGGGTGGTGAGGGGAGGAAGAGAGGGGGAGCTGTTTCGCAGGAGGGGAGAGGAGGGGTGGTGAGGAGAGGAAGAGAGGGGGGGGCTGTTTCGCAGGAGGGGAGAGGAGGGGTGGTGAGGAGAGGAAGAGAGGGGGAGCTGTTTTGCAGGAGGGGAGAGGAGGGGTGGTGAGGAGAGGAAGAGAGGGGGGCTGTTTCGCAGGAGGGGAGAGGAGGGGTGGTGAGGAGAGGAAGAGAGGGGGGCTGTTTCGCAGGAGGGGAGAGGGCAGGTAGGGGCGGGGTGGTGGGTAGTAGAGGGAGAGAAGGGGAAGAGAGGGAGCTGCGTGGAGAGGGAGCGAGCTGGTTGCCAAGGAGAGGAGAGTTGGGAGGAGGATAGTTGGCCACCCAACTAACGCGCTTGTGAGGGTGGTATGTAAAGGGTGGAGAAACCAATGGAGGGGAGAGAAAGCAAGAAAGCAAATCCGCCAAACTTAGCCTTATCCACCAAAAATAGCATATCCACTAAATTTAGCATATTCGTCAAATTTAGCTTATTGCCAAATTTAGCATATCTGCCACATTTAGCTAAGTGCCAAAAATAGGTTTGACGTGCATAGGATGATGGAAGATGGAAGAAAAGGAGATGAGTGTGACAAAGGTGGAAAGAGAAGGTATTTGTAAGAGGGAGGTAGGGGTTTGGTCATAGGGTGGAAAGAGAAGGTGTTTGTAAGAGAGAGGTGGAGAGTTGGACATAGGGTGGAAAGAGAAGGGTTTTGTAAGAGAGAGGTAGGGGAATGGACAGAGGGTGGAAAGAGAAGGTGTTTGTAAGAGAGAGGTAGAAGTTGGACATAGGGTGGAAAGAAAAGGTTTTTGTAAGAGAGAGGTAGGGAGTTGGACATAGGGTGGAAAGAGAAGGTGTTTATAAGAGAGAGGTAGAAGTTGGACATAGGGTGGAAAGAGAAGGTTTTTGTAAGAGAGAGGTAGGGAGTTGGACAGAGGGTGGAAAGAGAAGGTTTTTGTAAGAGAGAGGTAGGGAGTTGGACAGAGGGTGGAAAGAGAAGGTGTTTGTAAGAGAGAGGTAGAAGTTGGACATAGGGTGGAAAGAGAAGGTTTTTGTAAGAGAGAGGTAGGGAGTTGGACATAGGGTGGAAAGAGAAGGTTTTTGTAAGAGAGAGGTAGAAGTTGGACATAGGGTGGAAAAGGTTTTTGTAAGAGAGAGGTAGGGAGTTGGGCAGAGGGTGGAAAGAGAAGGTGTTTGTAAGAGAGAGGTAGAAGTTGGACATAGGGTGGAAAGAGAAGGTTTTTGTAAGAGAGAGGTAGGGAGTTGGACAGAGGGTGGAAAGAGAAGAGTTTTGTAAGAGAGAGGTAGAAGTTGGACATAGGGTGGAAAAGGTTTTTGTAAGAGAGAGGTAGGGAGTTGGGCAGAGGGTGGAAAGAGAAGGTGTTTGTAAGAGAGAGGTAGGAGTTGGAGAGAAGGTAGAAGGAGAAGGAGTTTGTAAAACAGGATGAAAAGGGGAGGCCGTAGTTAGAGAGAGAAAGTAACACAGAGTGAAAAAGGGAGGCCGCATTTTAAGGGTGGTCATTTAGAGAGAGATAGTGGCACGGGATGAAAAAAGGTGGTCACACTTAGAGAGAGAAAGTGGCTCGGGGTGAAAAATGGAGGGCTCACTTAGAGAGAGAAAGTGACACTTGGGTGGAAAGAGAAGGACCCATTTAGAGAGAAAAATTGGCACCAAGGGCAGAGAGGAGGAGCCATGTAGAGAGAGAAAGTGGCACTAGGGGCAGAGAGGAGGACCCTTGTAGAAAGAGAAAGTGGCCCTCACTCAGAGGGAGAAGATGTCACCAGGAAGGAGAAGGATTAGGAGGGTGTTTTCTCATTGATCATGGTACCTCTTGATGCGTGACCCATTCACCGGGGCAGGTAGAAGTCTGCCTTCTAAAGTGGCCAAGTAGACTCCGCCACTTGGGATAAGCTTGGCAATGAGAAATGGACCTATCCAACCACTCACAAACTTAGGTTTGTGTTTGAGAAACTTACTGGAATACAAGAGTACTAAATCTCCGACTTTGAAATTCCTTTTTCTGAGGTTCCGGTCATGCCAAGCTTTTTGTCGCTTCTGCCAAACTTCTTGAGCGAAAACTGCTTCACGTCGATGCTCTGCCAGGGCTTCCAAATCCCACAAGCGTTCCATTGTGCAGGCGTCAAGGTTGTCCTTTTTGTCTGGAAGAATCCTGTGAGTGTCAAGATGAAATTCATAAGGCGTAACGGCCTCCAGTCCATAGACCAGCTCGAAGGGTGAATACCCAGTACTCGACTTGTAAGCCGTTCGATAGGCGAATAAAGCAGCTGGAAGTATGTCGTCCCAATCGGCTAGAGAATTTAGGCAAAGTCGATGCACGATCCCGCACATTGTGCGATTTGAGCTCTCAGCTAGACCATTGGCACGTGGGTAATAGGGAGATGAAAATTTGTGAACTATTTGAAGCAGGTGAACTAGTGCAGCAATGGTGTCATTTAGGAAGTGAGACCCTCTATCACTTATCAACTCAACAGGACAACCAAACCGAGAGATGATCTGGTCATATAGAAATGTGGCTACTACCTGGGCTGTACAGTTCTTGACTGCCTTGGCTTCGACCCATTTGGTTCCATAGTCGGTGGCAAGCAGAGCATACTTGTTCCCTCGGCGTGTGGCAGGAGAGATGGGTCCAATGAAATCCAATCCCCAGCGATAGAAGGGAGGCACCGGAGTGAATGGTTTGAGAGGGAGGTACTCACGCCTCATAGGCTTGGGGCCCGCGCTCGTTGACATGAATCACATCTGGTTACATGAACATGGCAGTCGCGGAAGAGCTTGGGCCACTAGAACCCTGCTCGCATGATCTTACGAGCAGTAGCATCTGAGGCCATATGCCCTCCACCTATGCCAGCATGTGCCTCTTTAAGAATGGATTGTGTCTCATGTGGAAGCACACACCGCCTCAAGATCTGATCCTTCCCAAGCTTGTATAATTGACCTGCAATCAACTTCAAAGGAGCAGCTTGAAGGATCCGTTTGCGTTTCTCTGTTGGAGTTAATCTTGGAGGAAAGCCACCTGTAGACAAGAGGTGTACAATGTTGGCATACCATGGTGGGAAGCAGTCCACCGCAAATAGGCATTCATCAGGTAGTTCTGTTATTCCGAACAAGCCCGCATCGGGTAAGTCATCAGTGATACCACTGGCTGGTTCCCCGGAATGTAACCTAGACAAGTGGTCTGCAGGTTGATGCAGTCTCCCAGCCCTCACCACAATGTCGAATTCAAATTCTTGAAAGAGAAGAATCCATCTGCTTATCCGGCCACCAAGAGTAGGCTTATTCAATAAATACTTAAGAGCTTGATGATCAGTGATGATCACAAACTTGTTGCCCAAGAGGTAGTGACGATACTTGGTCATGGCATAAACCATGCCGAGACCCTCCCTTTCTGTGGTACTGTAATTGCGTTCTGCTCCATTGAGTTGTCGACTCGCGAAGTAGATGGGCAAATCAATCTTAGTATCCTGGTTAGGTTGGGCCAGTATAGCACCTACTGCCCACCCACTAGCATCCACATGGACATGAAAAATTACATCCCAATCAGGCTGCCTGAGGATGGGGGCCTTCACGAGGCGATGCTTCAGATCATCAAAGGCTAGTTGTTGTGGGGTGGCCCAGACAAACGATCGGTCTTGATGTAGAAGTTCTGTCAGTGCAATAGCAATGTCGGCATAGGAACGTATGAACCTTCGGTAATATCCTACATGCCCTAAGAAGGACTTCACCTCTTTGGGTGTACGAGGGATGGGCAATGAGATGATCACCTCTACCTTTGCGGGATCCGTGGTCATGCCCTCAGCAGAAACAATATGACCAAGGAGAACACCTCGGAGTGCGAGAAAGAAACATTTGTCAGGGTTCAAACACAAGCGCACTTCTCTGCACTTATCAAAGACCCATCTCAACTTATGTAGATGATCATTTTGTATGGCCGGATCAAGATGGGAGGCCGATTTACCATTAAAAACAGAGAAGTCATCTAGAAATACCTCAAGAAACTTGCCGATATTCTCTTGAAAGAGTTTGGTTACAAGTCGTTGAAAGGTTGCCGGGGCATTACATAGTCCAAAGGGCATCATTCGGTAGGCGTATGTTCCCCATTGAGTGACAAAGGTAGTCTTGGGCTGATCCTGTTCTTTCACTCGGACTTGGTTGTACCCGCTATATCCATCCATGAATGAGTATAAAGCATGTCCTGCCACTGTCTCCAACACTCTATCTGTGAAGGGAAGGGGGAACCTATCACGTCGTGTTGCAGCATTCAAACTCCGATAGTCAACACATATTCTAAGTTTGCCGGTCTCTCTTTTGGGTACAATTACAATTCCACTGACCCAATCGGAGTAATCCTCTGGGTAGATTAATCCTGCTTGCTCCATTTTCTGTATATCTGTTTGGACTGCCTTGCCGTAGTTGGGATTCATGCGGTATGGACCTTTAATCACAGGGTCTGCATCGGGATATAAGTCGATGCTATGCTCCATGAAATCAGCGGGCACCCCCTTCAGATCCTTGTAGGACCAAGCAAAGACATCCACAAATTCTTTAAAAAGGTCGGTGACTGCAGCTAGAAGATAGTCATGTTCCCAGACCCAAGCGGCTAACTTCAAATGCCTGGGTTGGTCCTCACTTCCAATGTTGAGATACCGCCAGTTCCGTGCATCATCAACAGGGGCAATGCATTGGGATGTTGAGGTATTTGGTTCACCCATTCTCAGTCCTGTATGTGCTGGAGTATCTTCAAGGGGAAAGTCCCCCTCCACTTCTCTCAACCAAGATGAGGGGTAAGTAACTGGGGGGTTCTCAGGCATTGACTGAGATGTAGAATCAGTAGATGTTGCAGATGCTGTGTGCCTTCGATGCCTCGGTGACTGTTTCAGCATGCCCCGGTAAGGTAAGCCTTCCACCTCATAAGTGGTTTCCGGACGGTTTTGAATTGAGGGGTGGTCGGCTTCTGATAAGAAAAGGTCAAGCAAAGTGAGATCGGCCATGTCCTCATCGCTGTCTCCGGTATGCACCCTGGGTCCTCCCAAGACCTTAAGCTGTTGGTGGTGATTCTCCTCAAGTTCAGCAATGTCTATGTCACTTTCGTCTAAATCACTATCATCATCAATCTCGTCTTCATTAGTGTTCCTGTTTTCTCTATCACCATCATTGCACTTAGCAGCACCATGGTTGTACACCGTAGTACCATGGTTGTGCACCGTAATACCATGATTATACTCTGAAGTACCATTGGTGGGTTGTGCCCTACTAGCCTCGTCCCTAGTAGATCCTTCATTGTATCCTATAGTATTGTCAGCATCATTTTGACCAATGTCCTCCATGTCGGCCACTGGACGATCCTCAATGTTTACTACAGTACCATCATTGTCCTCAGTACGATCTGTGGTGTCCACTGTAGTACCCCTAGTGACCATTCTCTTATACATGTGTGGACTATTGCAAAGTCCAAAGGGCATCCTTTCGTAAACTAGTTCAGCCAGACCCTGTCGTTCTGGGTGGATTTTTGATACTGCAAGTAGCTTTTCTTCTTGATCTTCTTGTTGGCATAGTTCCACCATGTTGACCGCTAATGAGCCCAGGGCTCCCATCCAAAATGATAGCCTCCTCGTCTTCTTGATCAGCCCGATCCAACAAGTAGGTCAAACTTTCAAATCCTTCTAGGGTTGTCTCCTCATTGATACCTTGGTCACCACCCCTGGGCGAGTCCCCACAGGCCCAATGCTCCTCTTCGACTCCGGCTTGTTCTTCAAAATCCTCCTCTCCTAGTTCTATTGGTATGTGCCTTGCCTACCCTGTGACCATATCTATTTCGAGGGATGTCGATCCCAGGGGCAATCGAACTTCATCAGTTGACCAATCCTGAATGGTTTTTGAAGACCGCAACCATGGACGACCAAGAAGTAGAGGGTAAGTTTGTTCATTTTCGGTCATATCAAGGACAACAAAATTGGAGAGAAAAGTTACTCCGCCAATCTTCATGTGAACACCTTTGACTGCACCCATTGGTTTTACTCTGCGTTGATCAGCCATGCGTACCTGAAAGTGAACATCACTTGTCAACTTCAACCCTAGTTTCTGGAGTGTACCTTTTGGCATAATGTTCACAGCCGCCCCACCATCGAGGAAGACGTCCTTCAGCTCCACTTCATGGATCTCCACGGTGAGCTTGGGACTTTGTTCACAAGTGAGGGCAGCGTAGGCAGAGAAGTGGTCCGGTGTAGACCCATGCTGAGCCGGTAATGTCTCTGGTGGTGGCCCACTCGGAGTAGATCCCTTGTGTCGACCCCCTGGGAGGCGATTCAGGAATGTGATAGTCTGATGCTTGATTTAGGGGGATAATAGGCAAAGTTGTCGTAGAGTGAGGTTGGGTTTGAAACTCATAAGATCTTCAAACAAGGAGTAGTGGTGGACACTAGCATTAGCCTTTTGTAACTTCATCCTCCTAGCCTCTGGCCGAGGGTCGAAGCTTACACGAGGATGTGGAAGTAGGTCTGAACTGTGAGTCATTGTCTCCAGTGGTTTCTCTTCCATTACTCCTTTCCCTTTTTCCTGGGCAGAACTAGATCTTGTCCCCATAGCCTCTTCTCTGTTGAGTGCTGTTGAGGACAAAGTGGGAGGACCTACTCGTGCCTCCTTATCCCGGTACTGTCCGAGGGTTGTCACTTCTGTTGCAAACCTCACAGTTCTGGACTTGCGGGATGGAAGCTGAGGTGTGCCACCTTCATCTTCAGAACTTGTTTGAAGATCTCTTGTGACACCCTTTACTACCTCCTGATACCTCAAAGGCATAGAGTGATCCCCCGAGGATGAGGCACTCCCAGAGTTAGTGGTTGACCTTAATGGTTGTGAGCCCTTCGAGTTTGTTTCTGAATCACTATCAGAAGCCAGCATGGGTGGTCTATTCCTGGGCGTACTGTGTACCTTGGAGGAGAAGAATGACCTCGGTGGGAGAACACTTGTCGAACTCATTGGTGCTGAGGTCTCCGGTGCTGACTCTGAGTCACCCTTACATTTGTCACCTTTTGTATGTGACCGTGTCACAGCTCCCAACACTGCGCCAATCAAATGGGGATTGTTGCCCTCCCCCGCCACTACTACATCAACCATATTCACTTGGGATGCGGGTTCCACTCTTCTATTGGGACAATCTCTGGTGTAGTGGTCATTTGTGTTGCACTGTGTACAAGAGGGTCCCCCGAACGGCTGTGTACAATCATCTTGGTAGTGGCCGTACTCGCCACATCTGTAACACATGATGGGACTTCTAAAGTTTGTACCCCTGCCTGCACCTCCGCGTCCACCTCTGAAACCACCCCTTCGACCGTGTTGATAAGAGGGTCCATAGCCACCTCCTGACATAGGTGGTTGGTACGGGGCATAGTATGGCTGAGGATAGAAATAAGGGGAACCAATTGAATTGGGGGCAGGAGCTTGGAGCAAAGGGGGAGTCGGAAGCAATGGAGGTGGCATGACAGGAGGAGGAGGTGGCTCAGATGCTCGTGCAAGAGGGGGAGCAGGAGATACTTCTGCTGGACCAGAAGTTATGGGTACCGTTCTGTTGACTGCAGCAACCAGAGGTTCCCCCGAGGTATACTCTGGAAGAAGCTTCCTTAATCCTTTAAGGTACCTACACTCAGAGGCATCATGTCCATGGATCTCACAAAATGTACAAAATGAGGTAGAAGTAGGTACCTTTTGCTTGGAGGGGCACTCCCAGTAACCATGGTTAGAACCCTTGCATTCGGTGCACCAAAGGCCACTTCGAATTTGGGCCTCAAAGGACGATTGGCCATCCACCTTTATTCTATCTTTCAGGCCTTCTTTGATTTCTTCTAACTCCTTCTTGAGTTGCTGCCATGCGGATGATCCCTCCTCTCTTGGGAGTTGGGTGGTCGTATTCGTTGATGAGGCAAAGCTTAACTGTGACCGTTCCATTTTGACAGCTTCTTTTAGGAAGTCTTGAAGTGAGGCATGTTCAGGGAGTTTATCCACCAACCTTATAGCAATGGAAGGGGGTAATGCTTTCAAAAACCATCCCTTCATAACAGCATCATTAGGTGGCACAGACATCTTTGCCGCCAAGACCCTCATCCTTGTGTACATCTCAGAGATGCTTTCTCCAGGCTTCATGGTGTCAGTGGACAACTCTTGGAAAATCATGTGTTTGAATTTTTCCAACTTGAAAGTGCGTAAGAATTCCTCCCTTAGGTCTGTCCACGTCTGGAAGTGGTCCGGAGGAAATCGACTGTACCATACATCCGCTGCATCCTCCAATGACGAAGGAAAGATGTGAAGGAACGCATGCTCATTCTCCACAACTTTAGCTTTACATGCTGTGAGGAACTTCCTCACATGAGCTTCCGCATCCTCATGGAGGTGGCCTTTGAACTTTTGAGTCTTCACGTGGACCTTGTTGAGTAGCTCAAGAAGTCTAGCTCTGTCTGGGGGACTGAGAACGGCCATCCCCACCCGAGAGATTGGAGAAGATGCAAGAGTTGGAGGGAGTCCTGATGAGGCTGTAATGAGTGTTGGTGTTCCCAAGGAGGAGACCACCCCGACAACTCCTCCTGTGGAGGACCACAATGGGGAAGTCACTACTGATGTAGTCATAGAGGGAGTGTACCCAGATGGTAGCGCGTAAGTGGGGGGGCTCGGTGTTGCAGAGGGAAAGGGTGAGAACATGGAAGATGTGGGGGTGAAAGAGGATGGGAGAGCATTTGGGAAAGAGAGGGACGGAGCTGAAGTCATGGATGAGTAGGCAGAAGGGAAGGAAGGAGGTGGTGGAAAAGGCAACACCGGTGTGGATGGAAAGGGAGATGAAACCATCGTGGCAGGTAAAGGCATGGCCGGAGCAAAAGTACCCCCCAATGGAATAGATGTAGAAGAAGGATTAGCTAGGAGCCCGGAGCTATGCATAACAGATGAGGTCACAGCTTGTCCACAAGAGGTTGAGGCAGGAGCAGATGGAGTCACCACTCCGGTAGAAGAGGTGGTTGATGAAGACATCGTTGCAGGAAGAGAAGAGGGGCTTCCTTGACCTTGATGAGTCCCTGAGGAGCCCTCGTCCTTAGTACCCTCTTCTTTCACCTGTTCTCCGCTTTGCACTTCTTCTTCTCCAGAGTCCGGATCTGACCACCAAGGTCCCTGTTGATCCAAGTCAATGAGAGTGTCGATGAAGTTACTTGCTCTGGCTACTGCTCCAGTGGGCTCACTTTGTGCTCGAGTTGAAGGCTTCGCAAACTTACGTCGCACGTAATGCTTCTTGTACCTAGTTTGGTCTGCCGGAAGTCTTTTCTCCACTCTCCTCAAGTACCTCCTAGTTCTCTCACTAGCTCCTTCAAAGGTTTCAGAACTACTCGGCATAAGACCTCTCTTTAGGACCCTAGATCACGACTTCTCTCGTGCTACTCAATACCAGCAGTATCCCATCGTGATCGCCATAAACTGTTTGAGGGGAGGGGTTCCTATCCTTCCGGAGGTGTTACCGGAGGCCAAAGGCCACTGGCATGAGAAGCATGAGTTTTGCAATGCTCTAATGCAATGGATCGTGCAGAGCGCACCGTGCAGTAGTGTGCGAGTGTCGTATGCTATACTGTAGTGAACGACGACGTGTACGAGTGCACTATGCTAAATGACAATCACCGGTGAACTCCACAACATAAGCAAAATAAGAAAATCCTACACTGGTGAACAATCCCCATATCGGGAAGAGACAAGAGAGATGAGAAAGTGACCGAGTTGGCCAATGTACATATCACTGGACGTGTCCCCAGGTCACAAGTCGCAAGTCACAAGAATACACAAGTCGCAAATCACCAGAATACACAGGTCTATCCCCATAGTAGACAAAGGGTACACACAAGTCTCTCACATTCGCTCCTTGGCGAGCTCGTAGCTCTAGCCTCTATCTCTCCTCACTCTCCTCCCTTTCGCTCCCGTGCCGAATGCCGAATGCCCTCCCCTTTCCCTCTCCCTTCTCCTTCATCTTCATCCCCCGCCTTGGAGGGTCCCTTCTTCGCTGAGAATCTCCCCTCTTTCTTCCCATTGGTCATCCTCTTATCTCCTTAGCTGTTGAGGATAGCCGTTGCACCGCTGGCTCTCTTGATGGCTTCGGCGACTTCCTGACTCCCTGACTCGCCAGCCCGATGGTGTAAATTCTCCATGTGCAGGTGAGCTGGTTCACCGCACCTCTTGATGGCTTCGGCGACTTTCTGACTCCCTGACTCGCCAGCCCGATGGTGTAAATTCTCCATGTGCAGGTGAGCTGGTTCACCGCACCACTGCACCACTGTATCACTGAACCACTGTGTAATATAAATACTCCTGACTGCTCCATGTGCTGAGCTCACTCTCCATGTGCGCAGCTCTTGATGACCTGTGGTTGACATGTGTCGACCTGTGGTTGACCTGTGTCGACCTGTGGTTAACACGTGTCGACCTGTGGTTGACAGCCTCGGACAGTACTCCTGGATGAACCCGTGTGATCGCGTGGCTAACTTGTGTTGACACATGGTCAACATGTGGTCAACAGATGTCGTCATGTGGTCAACGCCTGTCGACAGGTGGTCGTGTGATAAGGTAACAGTGCCTAGGTGTCGTGCTTGAGAATATCGTGTATACTATTTTGTTAAAGAAGTCTTGAGTAAAAAAAGGTGGATTTATAAGATAGTGACATATTACTTGGATGTCAAGTGCCAATCGTTCTCATACTCTTATTGCAGCTAAAGGAATTCATATCTTGCATACACCATCCATTTCTTTCAATTTTTGCATATATTGTAATACATAGACTGAGCTCTCCTTAGCCTCTTGCAGACATGAGAAAATAGGTCCACACAAAGGCCTAAGATTCATCCTTGTACGTGTAAGGGAGACCATTTGAAGGGGTCTATCCTTTTTTTGTAAACCTTGACCCTCGGGCACCTTTGGGTTCTATGTGTGTGTGCTAGAGGCACAGTTAGGTGCCCATAAGCACTGTTAGGTGGTGGTAGATGCCACATAGACTGATTGAGAGATTCTAGGAGTTGATTGAGGAGATGATTGTGGAGCTTGGTGGCTCATGTAGAGGTGCCTACATATGGACCTCACCCTTCTTCATTCTATAAGCATTCTCTAGTTTCGTGTTCAGCTTCATGCTTTCCTTTCACTTCTCCAACATGGTATTAGAGCACTATGATCCTCCTTGAGCCCATTTATGCCATGTCATCTTCTTCTTCTTCTTCTTCTTCTTCTTCTTCCCCACCTTCCTCTCCATTTTGCCCCTTTCTACCCAACCACTTGGAGGGCTGAATTCTCCTCCTACAGAAAAAGACTTCTATTAAGTAAGAAAAAAACCCGCGAGAGCAAGCTCAAAGCCGAATACATCATGAAATCATGAGGATAAATAAAAAACCCCCTTAGAGTGAGGTGGAAAACAACCAAGGCTGAGGCTGAAAGTGCCACCTCAACCCTGTAGTAGTTTCAGAGAAGAAAGGAGAATCCTTCCATTCCCTGAAGAAAGAAGCCCTCCTAGCTGAGGCTACACGGGAGTCCCCTGCATACCCGTCCACACGGCCATCAAAGTATGTACGATGTTTGTCTAGATACTAGCCAATGTGTGCGAGGGATGAACATGAGTACCCTCCAAAGCCTCTGTGCATCTGGCTCTCCAGATATGCCAGGATGCTATGCTCGCTAGAATCTCCCAAGAAGTATCCACAGAGGCATGTACAGCTGTAAAAGGAAGGTGTGGTACCACATCCAATGAACAGGACTCAATCCGATGACGTCGAACCAAAATGGCCCGAGAGGAGTCAACTCCCTCATAGAAAACCTGAGGTCCTGTAAGAGAAAGCCAAGCCACCGAGCCCCATGTCATAAAAAGTGGGGAATGGGCAAAGTGACTGAAAATCCTAGCTACCCCCATCCAAATCATCCTTGCCTGTCTGCAATCCCATAAGCAATGCTGAATAGACTCCGAAGCAGAAAGCCATCAAGGGCATGTAGGGTCGGCTCTGAACCTGGACCTCCAAAGGTTCACTGCAATCCCTCCATGGATAGAAAGCCAAAAGAAGATAGTGATCTTTCTATTCCCGTGGGATTTCCAGAGCCTCCTCCAGAAGCACCTCTGCTGACCCGCAGTAATACCAAAAGTCTCCCAATGAGGAACTCTGGAGGGTCTCCAACGTCTACTACTGAGCTGATATCTCCTGGCATTACTGCCTGTGTAACGAAAGAAGGGAATGCTCTTCTCTCGATGCCCTGCGTCAATCCACTCCCACTCTCTGGGGTCCACTGCTAATACCTAATGGGAACTCCCCCATAGAGCCAGAGCCTCCAAGCCCCGGTGGAGAGTAGCCGGGGGTTTGGGTCTAGGAACCACTCTGAATCTGATCCCTGCATCAAAAGACCTACAACCCTGATAGGCTGAAAAGCAGACTCAAGCAAGATGTCCTCTATGGATCTGAGCAATCTGCCACCATCCTAGACACTAAAAACCAAAGCATCCTCCTGTGCATCTCGAAAGGCCAAAACCTGAAGCGAAACCCCGCCTCTCGAAAAAGTACCTGCCCAAGTGGAGGAAGTGAGTGGCATATCATCTGTGTCTACCCAAACCTCTCGAAGGGCTGCCTCAATCTGCAAGATCCTCCCTGCACTCCCTATGAGATGTCCTGTCAACCTTGATTTAGTCTCCTCTGGAATCCTGCGGAAAGCTTTCCAAGACCCCATAGAAGAAGCAGGTCCCCTCTCCCACTTGGACCACTGCATATAGAGTGAGGCACCCAGTGGTCTGCCATGATCATCTAAAATACTATCATTCCACATGATGGGTTGCCTATCAATCTCTTCCCGAGAGGAAGGAGGAATCCTCCGAAGAGTGCTTCTGAAACTGGCCCAAGCTTTCAGATTGGCAACCATGAGAGGGGACGAAGGTGACCAGAGGTGTGATGTGGTGAAGATCCATCTAACACTGCTCATCTAGTCTCCTCCTGAAGAAGGTGTGCACCTCTGTATGCTGCTGATAAGAAAGTCCTTCCACGGTTCCTACCCTGGCATAAGTCCCCGCACCACCATCTTGGAAAGTAAAGCTCTGCACTGTAAATCTGGATCAATAATATTGAGACCCCCTTCCTGTGTAGGGAGGATGAGGGTCTCCCAAGCCACCCTGGCTAAGGTATCTGCTATGCCATCAAGCCCACTCCAGAGAAAGTTTCTGATCCGTCTTCTAAGCTGAATGATGCAGTCCCTAGAACAGCACCAACGTGAACAAACAAACCAGGCTGTGGCCAAGAGGACCTAGTTGACCACCACAACTCTAGAGGCAAGATCCAGCTTTGCTGAGCTCCAAAAAAGAAGCTTCCTTCTGATGTTCTCCAAAACGGGAGCAAACTGCTGCGTGGTAGAAATATCCAAGCCGACCCAGCAGCCCAAATACCTGATAGGCACACCCCTCTGAACCCAAGTGAATCCTATGTCAAGCCCCCAAACTGGAGTGTCCTCATCACTGATCCAAAAGCCATTGGATTTATGCCAATTTATCTACGCCCCTGCTGCCAAGCAAAATAAATCCAATGCTGTCCTGAAAGAAGTGAGCGTCTGTGGAGTGGCATTCAAGTAAACTGCTGTGTCATTAGCCAACTCACTGTCAAGTAGCTCCTCTTCCCTTCTGATGGGAAGTCTCAGCCCAAAGATGTCAGCTTGAGATCTAACATAGATTCTCATAGCTTCGGCCACAAACAAAAAAAGGAAAGGAGCAAGGGGGCATCCTTGACGGACTGATCTCGAAATCTGAAATCTCTCACCCCTTACCCCACCAATAAGTACCTGGCTGTGGGCTGATGTGTACAAAGAGGAAACACCTCTGATCCAAGCATCAGTAAAGCCAAAGCGTAGAAGGGTGCCCTCCAGAAAACCCCAATCTACTCTGTCATAAGCTTTTTCAAAATCCAAAAGTAGAATGGCAAGATTCTGGCCACTCTACATGGCCCACTCTCAAGCTTCCCAGAAAGAAAAAATGTTATAAAAAATGCTTCTGCCATGCACAAATCCGTCTGAGTGTCATGAATGAGATCAGGGAGAAGTGGCTGTAATCGGAGGCTGATAGCCTTGGCCAGAATCTTGTAACAAGTCCCCAGAAGTGTGATAGGCCTCCACTGGGACACTAAATTTCTGCAACCTCCTTTTGGGATAAGGTGGATGAGACCCTCTATAAGCGACCCAGGCATCTCGCTAGAGTCCCAAATGGCCTGCAGGGCTGAAGTAATATAGTCTCCAATCATATCCCAAAATGCAATGAAAAAAGACGGGGTGAGGCCATCTGAACCTGGGCACTTGCCCTTGTGAAGGGCTGAAAGTGCAGTCCTGAACTTTGTGTTGGTGAAAGGTGCGTCGAGTAGAACATGCATACCCGGATTCACCAGCACAGGGATGCTTTGCCAAATAGCCTGTCTAGCATCCTCTCTATCATGTGTCTCAGGATCAGCAGTAAGAAGGGTAGCATAGAAATCTGAAGCTATGCGTAAGACATCATCAGGCTCTGTCTGTAAAACCCCATATGAGTCAATAAGCTGGGATATACTCTCTCTACTATGTCTAGGGCCAAGAGTAGAGAAAAAGTGTTTATTGACTCTACCACCCATCTGAATCCAGAAGGACTCCCGTGCATGAAAGGCATACTTTGCTCTCTGATCAAGCAATAACTGCAGATGAGCCCTTGCTGCAGCAAGGCGCTCCTGAATCCAAGCATCTGAATGCCGTTTCTGCTCTTCCCTCTGCAAAGCTGCCAACTGCTGGCAAACACCAATCTCACGTCTGAGAATATCTCGTCTCCTGGTACAAGCAACTGAGCGGTAGAAGTCGCTAATACCAGAAAGGGCAGCGGCTACATGTGATGGATATGGCTGCCCACCCTGGACATAAGCAAACCATATTTGCAGGGCTGCCTCTGTAAGGTCCTCTTGTGTGTAAAAGGCATCTGGAATCCTGATGCTGGCAGACCGGCCTCTCAAGTGAGGCTCTGAGATAGCCAGCACAACAGGGAAGTGGTCTGAAGTGGAAACCCCAGCAGCAATGCATACCGATCCATCTCTGTCTAGTGCCCATTCATCTACATAGAATCTGTCAATGCATGCATGAATAGGCATCTGTTGCCTCCTGTTCGACCAAGAGAACAAGAGGGACTGTGGCTGAATAAGAAAGGCATCATCACACCAAGTATCTCTGCCATAGAAATGAAAAAGGAAGGCATCCCAAGCTGCTCTCTCCAAAGAGTGAAGTCCGCCTTCTCTACCCCCTTTTTTGTCTGACCATGTTAAAGTCACCTCCAATCACCCATGAATCCACAATGGGGGCCCAGGAGAGCAAAGTCTTCCACATAAGGACACGTTCCCCTCTAATGTTGGAGGCATATAGGTTAAGGATACCAACCTTACGCCCTCCAATCAAGAGAATAATCCACTGAGCTCTAGAGGGAATAATGACTCCGTGCCCAACAACTAAGGGGAGAACCGACTGCGAAACTGAAATAGAAGTGCCCCCCCTGGTGCCCAAGGCAAGCGACCAAAAAGTATGGCCAGAAAGCAACTTGTCTGACTTGGCACAATCTCTAGAATCTAGCTTGTGCTCTTGAATAAATAATATATCAATGGAACCCCCAGTAACACCTGGATGAAGCTGATCCTGGATCAACTGTCTACGGCGGCGATGTGGGATGCCACCTAGGCCCTGTATGTTCCAACTAATAATCCTCATCGACGGGAGGATGTAGAGTGGAACACCTTACCCGACCTAGTGGCAGAAACAAACCCCTCAACAGGGAAGACCTCCTGCTCAAGGAGGGAGGGATGGAACCAAGTGGTGGAAAATCAATAGGGGAAAGAATCCTGGCACCTAAAGAAGAAGCCCTGTCAACAGGAAACCCAATCACTGGCTCCCCAAAAGTAGCGGGCACAAACTCCTCCTCTGGGAAATTTGAACCCTCTGTTAAGGCTGAAAACGAGTTCCTGTGGAGCAAGCCAGACACCGGAGTGCGAAGGATCCCTTGTGAGGGAAGAGGATCAATAGTGTAAGCTATCCCCTTCCCCCTATCCAAGGGAGGAAGTGAGGAATGCTCTCTATCCTGTGTCTGCCCAGCCACGGAGACCTCTCCTACCTCAAGAAGAGCATCTGGCACCGTTGGATCCAGGGAAGAAGATGCAACCGAGGAGGAGGTCGAAGCTTCAGCATCTCGGACTGTGAATGGTGAGACTGGAGGGACAGCTCGAGGTGGAGCAGTGTCCACTAAAGTACCCTCGTGAACTGAAGGAGGGATCTGCACACGTACCGGCACCCACTGGAGAGCGTCGCATGTTCTTGAGGTAGGTGGGGGTCGAGGAGTAGGTGAAGGACCTGTACCACCCCCCTGTGGAGGCCGAGGAGCAGGTGTTGGACCTGTACTACCACCAATCTGAGGAGGACCGCCATGCAAAGGTTGAGGAGCGGGTGCTGGACCTGTACGACCCCTCTGTCGAGGCCGAGGAGCAAGTGCTAGACCTATACCACCCCCCTGTCCCCCCTGTCGAGGCCATGGGACGGTAGCTGTACCAGAGGGCTTCTTGGGCCTTTTCTTCTTCCTGGGGCAATCCCTGGCAAAGTGTCTAGAGGTCCTGCAAATCCTGTCTACCTGAAATCTCTACTCTCTGGTGAAAAAAGAAACCAGCCGGGCGCTGGATCATAACGTGATCCAACTTGAGGTTAGGATCCTTGCAAAGGACCCTAACTCTAGGAACCCCATCAGCCTTGGTTGCCTTTGCTACAGTCAATGGCAACCCAGGGAGGGGTGGTATCTCAGCAAGTGTGCCAAAATGCTCCCCAATAACAAAAAGAAGTCGATGGTAAACCTGGGGAAGCCCGGGGAATCTGATGAAGAGCAAGAAGATTTTCTTATCTGCCTCCACTGGGTCGAAACCAATATGAAAGGCTTCAAAGAAGACCTTCCTGTGTCCCAGGTGTAAAAACTCAGCCTTGAGCACAGTGCTCGCAGCCTCTGGAGTGTCAAAAACAACCTGGAAAAAACCTCGTCCCAAAAGACGGACATCTAACAATCGTGGAGTGAGGTCTAGGGGGAGAGCCACAAGCATCCAGTCTCTGGCTTGGGATCTGGAGGGGTGAGACCCGAAGATGCGTGCTAGCAACGTGGTAGAGCATTCAATCTCTACATCCTTCTTGAGCTGCTGCAACTCGTCTTTAGAAAAGGTAATAGTTTTCGCGGCCGGTGGAGGTGGAGTAGGATTGGCTGACGGAGTATCCATCGCCAATCGAGGTGAGGAGGCCGACTCTAACAAATTAAAGGCTCCTTGCGCTCCAAAAAAAGCTGCAGGAGAAAAGGGGGCAGAAGAAAGGGAAAGGAGGCAAGGAGGGAGCAGGGGGAAGGGGAAAGAAGGGGAGGGTTGAAGGGGAGAGGCTGAGAGGCTGAAGGGGAAAGGGGCAGGCTGAGAGGGAGGGAGGGGGCAGGCTAGGAAAAGGAAAGGGAGAGGAAGGAGAAGCTGGAAGGGGGCGGGCTGGGAGGGGGAGGGCTGAGAGGGAGAGGAGAGGAAGGAGAGGGAGAGGTAGAGGAAGGAGAGGGAGGGGCAGGGAGGGGGCGAGGCAGGCTGAGAGGGGGAGGAGAGGGAGCGGGGAGTGAAGGGAAGGGGGAGGAGAGGGAGAGGAGGGGGCGGGCTGAGAGGCAGAGAGGGGGCAGAGAGGTAGGGAGGGGGCGGGGGAGCAAGCAGGGAGGGGGCGGAGAGGCAGGGAGGGGGCGGGGGAGCAGGGGGCAAGCTGAGAGGCAGGGAGGGGGGCGGGGGAGCAGCAGGTAGGGAGGGGGCGGAGAGGCAGGGAGGGAGGGGGGGGGCAGGGGGGCAGGCTGAGAGGCAAGGAGAGGGCGGAGAGGCAGAGAGGGGGCGGGGGAGCAGGCAGGGAGGGGGCGGAACAGCAGGGAGGGGGCGAGGGAGCAGGCAGGGGGAGGGGGCGGAACAGCAGGGAGGGGGCGAGGGAGCAGGCAGGGGGAGGGGGCGGGGGAGCAGGCTGAGAGGAGAGAGGGAGGGACGGGCTGAGGGAGAGGGTGCAGCAAGGGAGCGGGGAGGAGCAGGAGCTTGAAAAAAAAAACGTCGAAATTTGACCTCAAAAGATCAAAAAATAGCCGTCGGGCTATTGGAGCTACCTCAAACGAAAGCTGGAGAGCTGAATGTGAGAATCAAGAATGCACACTGGAGCACCAATCTTGCGGGAGTTTGGAAGCAAGCACCTTGGAAGAGGATTTGAGCTTGGCGATTTGGGATATTTAAACAAGTGAACAGAGAAACTTGGTGCAAACTAACTGAAAATGCCAAAAAGGCATGCACCCAGGCTGAAGCAAAGAAACAGTAGATGCCCTTTGTTGACCTCCTTGCATACGATTCAAGAATGCAATAGTCTGATGCTTGATCTGTGGAGACAATAGACAGAGTTGTTGTAGGGTGATGTTAGGCTTAAATTCCATCAAATCTTCAATCAAAGAATAGGGCTGTCCACATAAGCCTTTTGTGCCCTCGTCCACCGAGCTTCTGGCCAAGGGTCGAAGCTCATGCGAGGGAGAGGAGGTACCTCTGAATTCTCAATCAATGTCTCCTATGGTGACTTTTCCATCATCCGTTTCCCCTTTTCTTGGGCAGCACTAGGCTTTACTCCCATCTCCTTCTCTTTGTTTAATGGGCTTTCTAGGGGGCAATTGGATGGGCCTGCTTGTGACTCCTTCTCACGTTTCCTAAAGTCGTCGCCTCCATCGCAACCCTCATTGTTCTAGACTTATGGTAGGGAAACTGAGGTGTGCTGCCTTCATCTTCAGAACTGGATTGAAGATCTTTGGTGACACTCCTAACCACCTCCTGGTACCTTAAAGGCATAGATTGCTCACTTGGAAATGAGGTACTTTTAGAGCTAGTGATAGGTCTTGATGATTGTGAATCCCTTCTGGTTCTTTCTGATCTGCTAACAGGAGAAGACAAGGGTGATGCACTTCTATGCCCACTGTCCACATTGGAGGAAGGAGGTGGGAATGCTCCTCCTTCCTCCAATGGTGATGAGGCCTCTGATATTGATGTTGAGTCATCCTTATTACTGTCACCTTTCGTTTGTGACCTTGTCACAGCTCCCAACACGGCACCAATCAAATGGGGTTTGTCACCCTCCCCCGCCACTATTACGTCACCATGTTGACTTGGGATGTTGATTCCCCTCTGCCATTGGGACAATCTCTGGTGTAGTGGTCATTTGCATTGCACTGTGTACAAGAGGGTCCCCCAAATGGTTGTGTACAGTCATCTTGGTAGTGGGTGTACTCGCCACATCTGTAGTACATGATGGGCCTGCGAAAGTTGGTACCTCTGCCTCCACCTCCGCGTCCACCTCGTCGACCGCGTTGATAAGGGGATCCATATCCACCCCCTAACATAGGTGGTTGATACTGTGCATAGTAGGGCGGAGGATAGAAGTATGGAGATCCAATCTGATTGGGAGTAGGAGCTTCGAGCAAAAGAGGATCAGGAAGAAGTGGAGAATGGTAAGAGGGGTAGGTGGTTCAGGTGCCTTCACAGGGGCTGAAACTAAGGTTACTGGCCTTGAAGTGATTGATGCAGCTGTGTTGTGGACTGTAGCCACCAAAGGTGCCCTAGTTGGATACTCCGGTAGAAGCTTTCTCAACTCCTTATAATACCTTCTCTCGGAGGCATCATACCATGAATTTCACAAAATGTGCAAAAGGAGGTCGGGGTGGGTACCTTACACTTCGATGGACATTCCCAGTAACCATGGCCAGAACCCTTGCAATCGGTGCACCAGAGGCCACTTCTTTCTGAGCTTCAAAGGGTGACTGTTCATCCCCCCTTGTTCTATCTTTTAGACCTTCTTTGATTTCTTCTAACTCCTTCTTGAGTTGTTGCCAAGCTTGGGAGCCCTCTTCTCTCAGAAGTTGGGCGGTTTGAGTGTGTGTTGAGGCAAAACTTAACTGGGACCGTTCCATCTTCACCGCTTCCCTCGGGAAGTCTTGTAATGAGGCATGCTCAGGTAGTTTGTCAACCAACCTTATAGCGATGGTGGAAGGTAAAGCCTTCAAAAACCACCCCTTCATGACGGCGTCATTGGGTGGCATAGACATCTTCGCGACCAGGACCCTCATCCTCGTGTACATCTCCGATATACTTTCGCCAGGCTTCATGGTATCAGTGGACAACTCTTGGACAATCATGTGTTCGAAATTTTCCAACTTGAAAGTGCGTAAGAATTCCTCCCTTAGCTCTATCCACGTTTGAAAGTGGTCAAGGGAAAATTGATTGTACCATACATCCGCGGTATCCTCCAATGACGCGGGGAAGATGTGAAGGAACGCACGCTCATTCTCCACACCTTTCACATCCTCATGGAGGTGGCCTTTGAACTTTTGAGTCTTCACGTGGATCTTGTTGAGTAGCTCGAGAAGTATAGCTCTGTCTATAGGACTGAGAACTGCCATCCCCTCCCGAGAGGCTGAAGCAAATGCAAGAGTTGGAGGGATTCCCGATGGAGCCGTAATGAGTGTGGGTGCTCCAACAATTCCAGAAGTATTATTGGAGGCCTAAGAACACTAGTGCGAGAAGCAAGTAAGACATGCCATGGGTGTCACCGATGGTGCGTAGACAAGTGCTAATTGATGGTGTCAACGATGTACGAGCGGTGCAAGTGCAGGAGTGATGTGAGCAAGAAGAAGACTAAAGTGGAACAACATCATAAAAGCCAACCCTCGACATGAACGGAGCAGAACTCCAACCACATGACGTAGGGTCCGTTGTACCAGGTGAAGGGAGAGGAGGGGAGGATAACACAACGGGAAGAGATCTTAGAGAAGCGAGCATAGTTCATTAGAAGGGATGAATCATATACTCAAGAAAGTTACACCAGATGACTAATACACTAGAAGAAGATACACACGAGGCGAGCTCTTGACTCTAGCCTCTCACTCCCTCCACCTCGGCTAGAATCTCCCCCCTCTCCTCCCGTTTCCCCCTCTTTACCTTCTCTTCATCTACTCCCCTTCGCTGGAAATCCCATTTCCTTCTTCCTATTGGATGTCTTCCTGCATCCTTAGCCGTTCTTCTGTTTGTCAGCTACTTTGTCCTTGATGGATTCTGTAACTCTCCAACCTATTCTGAGTTAGTGAATCCCGTGCTCCATGTGTACTCCTGTCTATTTCATGTGCTCCTGACACTAGTTGGTTACGAGGGTTGGTGCACCACCTATACCTGCTGGACTGCTTCCCATGTGCACCAATAGATGTACCGCCTGCGCACCTATACACTCTCTTGATTGCTACAGTCCAGTGCGCCAGTACTTCACTATGATCAACTTTGACCATGGCCGGTCGAGGTTGAGGTTTCGTACTCTTCAGTCATGTAGTACTGCTGCCAGTACTTCACTGTGATCAACTTTGACCATGGTCGGTCGAGGTTGAGGTTTGGTACTCTTTAGTCATGTATTGTTTCCGTCATATCCAAGTCATGTCCAGGTCTTGTACAAGTCATGTACTGCCAAGTCATGTCCAAGTCATGTACTGTCAATTCATGTCCAAGTCATGTATTGTTCGCTCTTCAGTACTCCACCAGGTGTAGAGTTACTAACAACTGTATGGAAGGTATCCCATGAGGATGGCAATGAACTTAAGAGAAATATTGCCTTAGTCTTTGCATCAAAATTAAATTTCTAAGCGTGAAGCTGGTTGAGAATAATATTGAATTCATTCAAGTGAGAAGAAATGAAGACCCTTTCCTTCATCTACAGCTCAAACAACCTCTTCATGAGGTAAACTTTATTAGAAGTAGTTTCCTTCTCATAAGTGGCACATAATTTCTTCCACAAATCTTCCATAGTCTGCTCATTTACTACTGTGAAATAAATTTACTCTACAAGATGAAGTCTAACAGTAGACTTTGCTAATGCATCCAACTCATTCCAACCATCCTCATATATATCTACAGGCTTAGCTTCAATCCCTGCCAAGGGTTTAATCTGCTTCTTTTGAATAAGCACATCCCTTCTCTATTCTTTCCCATCTGATCTTTCCACAAAGAAAAGTTTGTCCCATCAAACTTTTTGATGCTGAAAAACTCATTTTTAGACATGGAAGAGGATGCCATGATGCAAATGAAACAAAATTCCAAATGCTAGTACCTGCAAGAGAGAAATCACACCAAATACTAGGTGCATCCAATATGTCTGCCTTAATGAAGTATAGTGTCACCAAAACTCAAGGCTGAAAACATCAAAATGCATCTGACTCCTGTGCATATACTATCCATCCATATGAGCAAATCTGGCCCAAAAGAAAATGCCAACTGCAATGGCAATCCCAATGCCAATAAGTGCCAAAATGCCTCAAGCATAAATGTTTTCCATGAGCATTTTCATCAACAAAATCTCATCCAAGAGATCATAGCACAACCTGTGCATCCACTGCAATATGTCAAAGCTGTCACTTAGCATAAAATAGCATCTGTGTGCTGAACGTCCATCAATAAATCATCCCATAAAGCAATTTGGGCCTATCAGCACATCCAACAAGGATCGCAATGCATCCAAATGGCTTATAAAGCATCCATTGCAACCCAATGCAAACCACAAATGACCGCACATGGCTCAGATTGCAACCATAGTGATCCGCATAAGGTATATCCAAGAAATCATGGCCCCACAACAATGAATGCTAGTGAAAATAGAACCTGGGATGTGTCAAACATGGGCTTCACTGCATAATCGAACTCAAACAAGACAATTTGCAAATATCTCTCTTCTACCACAACTCCAAAATCTCATCCAAGGATGGAGTAAGAGCCAGTCAACCCTTGCATTTACTTGTAAAAATGAACCTTAGGAAACTTAACCTTAGTCAAAATGCCACATGGCAATCAATGAGAAGGTCTTGGAAACTTTGAGAAATTACCTTCAAAGAGACGACGGAAAAACACAGAGAAGCACAACTCCCTCGATTCTTCATGGAATGGCAAGCATCTTTGTAGACAGATGCTTCAGGTAGTCCCGAATCCAAAGGAACAGATAGCGTTGCAAATAGAGGCATGGATCTTGAGATCCCACTCACATAGGAAATGACAAAATGAAGATGTTGGAGTAGACAGAGCTTCACCACAGCTTCAAAACTTCACGGAATCGAAAGCAGCTTCACAGGTAGAAGTTTTGGACCACAATGAATCCACTGGGAGTTTTTGAGCTCCAAATGATGTCCTGGATATGGAGATCCAACACACGAAATCCGTACAAGAAATTGAATTTCGCCACTTTTTGTAGGAGCTGTAACTTTTCACTGAAAACTCGGATGACAGAGATGTAAAAACTAAAAATGAAGTACTCAAAGTCTTCTATAACTTTTCCTTTGACTCAGAGCGAGATTCAGCTTCTAGAGAAAGATATCTTCATTATAGGACTCTCAAGTCTAAAATAGACCTCCAAAACCACCTGCTGGCTTGCAAAAAAACCACTCAAAGAACTTTCCAAAAGTTTCTACAAGGTCTCTGCGCATCAGGATGCAGGTAAAATCACCCAACGGAGCTTCTCCTTCCTCCCACAGAGTTGTAGCAACAGACTTTGGGCTTCACGCTCACACTCGGGTCAATTAGAACACCCGCACTCTGATCAACCAGTTGAGAGATCTCAACAACGGAAGTGGAATGGAAGAAGGTGAGAGAGAGGGTGAGCTAGAAGAGAGAGTCACACAAGTTTTGGTGGGTGCAGAACACCTTAATCTTCTATGTCATCCATATATATATGTGTTTGAGTATTGTACATAACTAGGGTTAAGGTACAGTGGCCTTTAACCCCCACAAGTTGGCTGCCCAAACTTGGGCACCCACCTCATTTAAAATGTTGAATCTTCCATTTAAAATTTTTGTCCCACTTGGCTTTTTGAAAGATTGAACCCATGCCCATGGAGGACCTTGTCCACCTACCCATACTTTGGGCACACATTGGGCAGGTTTGGGCAGTGTGTAAAAAGCCTAAAATAGGTGGATGTGGTCACAGAAATAAAACTTGGGTCTAGGCTGTCTACCATAAAGAAGTGGGGAAGCAGAGGAGAACTTATGAGATAAAGGGCGGGAAAGAAAGAAAGCTGGGAGAGAAGCTGTGGGTGTAAAAGATCTCTTCTACATTGTTACCAAATTTACACAAACTGAATTCCTTGACTCATCTTCTGATAATCCCCAATTTGCTTGTATCAACATGTAGATGAAGGGTTCCTAAAATTCGAGGAAAATGTGTTTATGTAAAGGATCCTGCCCTCTTTACTTTGTAATTATCAAACTTTTGCATGTTGGTATGATTGCTTTTCCCCCAATATAGGAGGTCTACAGCACTTTATTCTTCCATGTGCATTTTTTGTAGGGTTTAGTACATGCACCCGTGTAAAATGTGCATGCTCATAACAATATAACTCCAAGCAGGTACGTGTATGGAAAATTGGACCACAAAGCCACTGCATGATTGCCAACATGAAGGAGCACAAGGCCGAAGTGAATTCAATCCAGGTTTGCTATGAAATCAATAGCATTGCTGCTCTGATTAAAAGTTCCTCATCAGAATTTTAGGTCCGGTTCATGGTCTTGCCTCTTAGTCATACAGTCACCATGAAATTAACAGTTTCCAAGCAAAACTTTCCTAGCTCAAGGCTTCATCAATAATGTAGGTACGGAAGAATGACAGCGAGTGTGTTAGCTCCAGCAATGATGGATCATGTATTGTTTGGGACCTGACGGTTTGGAATCTAACTCAATGCACCCAACATAGAATTTTAGAAATTTAGATTCATGAATTAATTTGATTATGATGCTTTCTACCCTTTCCACATATTGATTAAATAGCTTAAGGAAATAAATCTTCCATATTCCTACAGTAGATGCACAGGATTTGTATTCTCAAGGGGTCATTGTTACTCCTTGTTCCATGCTTGCCATACCGAGTGATGCAGATATGGTTTGGAAGCTCATTGGTCGTTTGACATCATGACACACTTGGTGTGCTCTTTGGTTTCCTGCTTGATGGTCACAGTCTAAAAACATCAACCTTGTCCATCTTCCTCTCTTTAATTTGGTGTCCTCTTTGGTCCTCTGTGCTTTACCGTCTCAGTCTCACAATATCAACCTTTGTCTCTCTAAGTTGGTTGGTTCTGCAATTATCATCAGTAGACTCTCCTAGAAAGCTTTAATTTTCCCAATATCATATATGTAGTGCAATCTAGCTTGAGGTGGTAGAAACATATTGCAATTCAAGAAATGTCAACATACCTAAGGCAAGGTGAACATCATACGTATGTTCCTAATTTAAAAACAAGATCAAAGATTAACTAGGTGGAATGGAATCGTCCCTATCCTAGACTAGTGAAAGTTAATCGGAGAGCCAATGCACATCACAAATCTCAACTAGCCTATGAATAATAGGAGAGGGAATATTGTATTTTCGATCTCATGCTATTGTATAATGTAAATTACTACGAGGCTACAATACACAAAAGGTTCAATATTTTTACCCAAGTGTTTATTTACTGATACCACTATTTTATGCTTATCCACTATGCCAAGTATTTAAAGGTTAGAATTCGGCAAACCCAAATGCCCTTATTACTTTTCCCTTGGGTGTGGAATAAACACCTACATGACGCCATGAGGGACTTGTACATGTGTGAGAAGAAAAGTCCTCCATGATCCCACTCTCTCATGAAAGCAACTCTCCTTGCAATAGCTGCTCAAAAAGAACCTTGAAACTTTCTCTAGGTGGTTGTCAGAGTGTACGCACAGTGTCATGACAAATAATACAAAGAGATTGGGCTGGATAAGTTGAGAGCCGTCAATGGCCTCTGTACATCTAGATCTCCAAATCAACAAAGCTGTCAGACTAATAATGATCTCCCATGCTGAGTGATGGGAGGAAAAGTGATCTATGAGAGTGATCTATGAAGGATTAAGTGGGGCAAAATCCAGGCGATCAGCGTAGGGGTCTAATGTATGACTCCTATGTGCAATATTTGCATCTGCTCCCTCATTGTACATTTGTTGTCTAGGATGTATTAGGTAGGCATCTAATTCCCCAGTGATGAACAAATCACCTCTCCTAATCTTGCCAAATAAAAGATAAAGCCCTTGTCAAATCCTATGGGCCTCTCAACTTCAGAGGCAGTGTTGAATGGAATCAATATCTATAAGCCTATGTCTGAGGGGGAGGTCCGCTCACTTCCGGAGGTGTTACCGGAGGCCTAAGGCCACTAATGTGAGGAGCGTGAAGTGGGTGATGCGTAGACCTATGTCACAACTCTACCTTAGCTGCACTACACTGCGTGATGCATGAACCTATGACACAACACTAGTTGAAGATGCTACGGAGTGCTGAGAGTACTGGTGAGTACTAGAACAGAACAGGAAGAACAAACCCAGAAAGGAGATAAGAAGGACCAACGCTAATAACAGATAACGGGGAAGCGGTAGACAAGAGCACAACGGAGAAAGTGGTAGACAAGAGCACAACACGAACAAGTGTGTATCATATAATGAAGAGATCCTCATACACTAGCCTCTCCAAACAGAGATCAGAGATCACTCATCCACAACAATGCAACAGTAGCAATACACCATAACAATGCAACAGACGAGCTTGTAGCTCTAGCCTCTCTCCTTCTCACTCTTAATCCCCATACAATGCTGAATGACTCCCCATCCCCTTCATCTGCCCTCTTCACCCTCGCTTTCCGGATGAGAAATCCCCTCCCTCTCTCGTATTGGCTATCCCCTCATCCTTAGCCATCCTGCCGCGTTAAGTCTCTTCATATCTCCTGCAACGGCCAGCTTGTGCCGAGTTGGTGTTGTAACTACTCCATGTGCACCGCCTGCAACCACCTTGTATTTGACAAGGCACTGCCAGATGAACATCTATGCCACCCATGAGTTAGGTCTGCAGAGGTTGGCAGAGTGTGATTGCGCGACATGAAGACCCTTGATGCATGACCATGTGCTTGGGTGCTATGTCCTCCTGATGACTATGTCCCCATGTGACTATGCCATCCTGGTGACCATGTACTTGTATCATCTTGCAACCGTGTCATCACCATGACTTGTGTCATCCTTGTGACCATGTCATCGCCATGACTTGTGTCATCCTTGTGACCATGTCATCCCCTGACTTGTGTCATCCTTGTGACCATGTCATCCCCGGATTGTGTCACCCCCTGACTAAGTGCTGGACATAGCTAGTCCTGCATGATCTTGGTATAACAGTTCCCCTGCTACTATCATTCACCATCCCGGTGAATAAGTGATGTTGAAAGATGTGCAGAAAGAGTGCCTTTGCTAAATATAGGAATCGAAAACATATCGGAGTCACCCACTTCCAAATGTATCACTAATCCAGATCCACGGTTTCACAAGAGTGGAGTTAAAAGAAAACTTGCTGAAACCTTTATTGAACCACTGGTTACAAAAACTTGCTGATCAAACTGCTTTACAGAAGCCATGGGTCTACAAAAAGACCTCCTTTATTACAAAAGTGTGCTGAAATCCAAGAAAAATACCTAGAGAAGCACTATGTTTAAAATGCTAGAGCTGGAAATGGAATTAACTTAACCCAATACTAACACCAGCAGAGAAGCAAACAAGCTAACAAGAGATGCGAGAGGAGGCAAACAAGATAACTATATACAAAAACCCTCCTGCTGAAACATATGTCATTGTTCATCTCTCCCTAAGATGGTGCTACAGAGACTCCAAACACTTGATCATTCTCTGCCAAACGACTATTTCCAAACACTCCAAAGAGCTCAATCTAGAATCCCGCCAAAGACCTCAAAACAGAGATTTGCAGCTAGAAACCCTAAAAGTAGTAAGCTCAGCCTGCACAGTAATATGCTTTGCCCGTAGGGATAGTAGCTCTGCATGGACTGTGGCATGTGTATCTTGTAATGCAAAGTGTTGTTCCTGAATCTCCTTGAGGTCATGCGCTTGAATCTGAAGTGCTGAGACTCCAACTCAGCTATCCTCCTCTCTACTGTAGAATGGGAAGTGGCAATCATGTTTGGCTTGAAGTGTACTTTGGTCTTGTGCCAGCCTATCTCTTTTTGTGCTATGTGTGCATAAAACCTCATGTAGTTGAGAGTCCCTCTGATGTAAGTGCTGCTCATGTTGTGCTTTCAACATTTCCATCTCTGTTTTATAGGCACTTTCCTTGCTCTGGAGCTGTTTGTTGCATTGTTGCTCCTACACACGTGCTTCTTTTTCCATCTCGAGCCTCAAATGTTGCTTCTAGCACAACAGCATCTGTGTATGGCCTGTTGCATTAAAAACAGCAGCCCCTAACTGGGCAAAGGTGTCATCCACGATTCTCTGATGTAAATGCAACGACCTCTTAGCCCAAGCATACTTGTCATTAAAAGACATGCGATCAGCCATATTGATAACATTGCCTAGCTCTTCAAAGCTGGCCTTCATGATTTTTTGTTTTGGGAAAACACCAGAAGAACAAAAAACGAGCTGCTGCTCCCCACTCCTCCTGCTGCCCTTCCCCTCCTTGCTGCCCCCTCCCTCCCCTCCTTGCTGCCTCCTCCCTCCCCTCCCCCCTACCTGCTGCTCCCCCCGCCTCCCCTCCCTCTCTCCCCTTCCCTACCTCCCGTGCTGTTGCAGCCCCCCCCTGCACTGCTGCCAACCCCTCCCCCGTGCGCTGCATGCCTGCATGCCCCCCCCCCCCCCCCCCCCCCCGTGCTGCTGCCTGCCTGCGTGCCCCCCCCCCCCCCCACCACGCTGCTGCCTGCACAGCCCCCACGCTATTTCTTTGCTCCCCCCCCCCCTCTCCTCCACTCCTCTCCTCTACCCTCCCATCCTCTCCCTCCCTCCTCTCCTCCTCCTGACTGCCCCCTTCCCTTCCCCTCTCCCTCTTGCTGCCCTCCCTTCCTCCTTGCTGACTCCTCCTCCTCTCCTCGCTCAATCCTCTCTCTCCCTCCTTCCTTTCACCCTCTCCCTTCATCAGGTGTACCCTTATTTTCTTTTGGGGGTCTCTTGGGCTTCAGGAAAGCGGATGGAGTTTTTTTTGTGTGTGTGTTTGAATCAGCCTTTCCCACCTCGATTGATGAATGGGTACCCATTCAGTCAATCCGTTACCGCACACACCGGCCACGAGACCGTCTCTTTCTCAAAAGACGAGCTGTAGCAATCGCAAGAGGATTTGGAGCATGAGTGTTCCATGACTCTCTTTGCACACATCTATGGCTCCCACCCCTCCAGGTCACAGGCTAGAGATTGGATGCTTGTGGCGCTTCCTCAGGACCTTGCTCCCCACCTTAAGGATGTACGTTTGTTGGGACGAGGTTTCTTCCGGACGTCACGAGAGACTTGCTACAGACTGGGTTTCTCTTTCTAGACTACAAGAGGATTTTTCTGTTTCCCTTTGAACTGGGCTTTGACCCAGTTGAAGAGGACAAGCACGGAGTTTCCATCTTCATTAGGTTCCCTCATCTACCTTTAGTTTATCACCGACTTCTTTTAGTTATTAGCGAGAGATTTGGTGTGGTAGCAGAGATCCCCCCTCTTCTTGTCGAGCCTTCATCGGCTGCTGAGGCGGTTAGGATGGATGGGGTACCCAGGGTTAGGGTCTTTGTCAAGGACCCTAACATTTCAGATGACCACATCATGCTACAGCAACCCGATGGGTCATTCTTTCGCCAGAGATTTGAGGTCACAGGTCATCAGGACCAGTGCAGATTTTGCAGATCCTCCGAGCACTTCGCCAGAGATTGCCCAAAGAAGAAGAAGAGTCCAAAAAGGCAACCAGCTCGTACTAGGTTACGACAGAGATCAGGAGCATGACCTATTGCTCCACAGGCACCGCCTCAGACACGGGCCCCCCCTCCTAGGGCTGCCCGAGTTCTTCCTGCACATCGCACTACCTCTGGCCCCGGTGGGGTCGCGGTTAGGCCCTCTACTTCAGATCATACTTCCGTTGCTTCGAAGACTACACCTTAGGAGCCTCGGGAGGCTACCTGTAAGAGATTACAAAGATATGGTGTTATAGGCATAAAGTCAACCTTATGGTTGACCAGTAGTACTTGGGTACTATATATACCAAGTACTTGTATTGTTTCATTTGAACATTTCTATTGGAGCTTTCTTGTGTGTGCACTCTTGCTCACTTGTGTTCACAACCTATCTCCACTTTGTTCATACATTTGGTATCAGAGCCATTCTCACAATGTCAAGGGGGAGGTACTGAGCTGCTACTCCTCCCCGTGAAGCTCTGCTACCCCCTCCCTCACCCTCCTCCTCGCTGCCTTCCCCCCCCTCTCCCCTCCCCCCTGTAGAATCCCGTGGAATAGAATAGATGCATCTTGAAAGAAGTGTGAGAGTACAAGATGAAACCAAAATGTAGTTCTCTTATAGAAAGGGGAGAAGGTAGCACCTTCCCTACATAAGTGGCAATCAGTCCCTACATCAGTGGGAATCAACCCCTATATCAGTGGGACTGGCCTAAATCAAAGGAACCTCCCATGTGGGGGCCTTTGGCTTACATCATCACTTAGGTCATACACTAGACACATCATAGCACTTGATGTGCGTTTACAACACACTTTTTTTTTTGTGAAACCAGTAGCTATATTATTAACATGAAATCAATGTACATGGCATTAGACTCCAAAAGGAGCCTAATGGAAGAACTCAAAAACAGTCAGAAAACACTTCAAGACTAGTAGCATCCAAGTCCTTTGCGGCATAACTATCATATAAAAATTGCTTGAGGGACATTCTGAAGAAGGCATATGCCTGAGGAAACTGTTGTCCCATCCTAGAATGCAATATCTGTGTCCAAATGGTCCATAGTAGCCAGAAACGAGCCCAGTGAAAGAAAAGGAGGAAAGGAGACATCTGAGATGAGAAGCATCCAAACATCCAAACATCCAAGCGTTTACAACACACACAAACACACATGTGACTCCCCTAGATGCACACATGCACCATAGAGCAAGCCCTTGATCACACTTATCCCAACATACCCCCCCTCAAGGGGTTGCCTCTTGCAGTGTCAAGGATACATCTAGTCTCATAGTTTCTCATGCCATCTCATGGTGGTCAAGGATAAATCTATGGCTAGGATCTCATGCTAGCAAGGGTTCTCAAGGGTGTGAGGTTCACAGAAATGGGATAGACAAAACACATATCACATGGTCTACATCATATGGTGACTAGAGGTGATTTACAAAAGACAAAACATATGATATTCTTTTTGGAGTACTACTCCAGGCAGAGAACCTCAAAATTTGACCAAGTGATGATAAACGAAAAATTCAAAAGACAAAGTGCTCAAAAAGCATAGTCTTCATCTTCAAAGTTTGATTCTTCATTTGCTGATGGAGTTCTTCCTTCAGCCAGATTTGCTTTGTTGTTGAAGTAGCCCTTCTTCACAAGAAATGCTTGATTCTCTTTGTTGTTCTTCATGGAATAACACATTCCCTTTTCCAATTGTAGGCATAGGAACTTAATAAGCAAGATATATTTGAAGCATTTTCCTTGTGCACCAAATACTGTGAGATGATGATCCCAAGCTTCATGTGAAGTTTCAAAGCCATGAATGTATGAGTCACTTAATCCCAAAGCAATGACAGCAAGAGCCTTCTTGTCTTTGATCAACCAATTAGCTTCTTCTTTTGTAGACTTCTTTTCCTTTCCATTCACAACATTCCATATCTCCTTTTTCATAAGCATAAACTTAGCTTTTGTTTGCCAAGTATGGAAACAAGTTCCATCAAACTTCTCTACGTGCTTGGGTTTAGTCATCTTTACAATTCAAGTACTCATCAAAAGAGAATCACATAGTCATCATTCTAAATGCAAAGTTCAAGGACACTTATGAGCTCCATGACTGAGTTCTACTACTCAAGTACAATCAAAGCAATGAAAGTCTGCAGTAAATAATGAAAGCCCCAAACTTATGGTGATTGCTCAACACCCTTTGACCAAAATATGCAGAATTCTGTCAACAGAGACCAGGGTAGATTGGAGGGTACAATTCTCATAGCTCTATTCAAGGGGATTTTTATGCAAGAAGAAAGGCCTTATACCAAAAAAGGTCCTCCACCAAGGAAGCGCGCAATGTTGCGCCAGGTCACCATAGCCAAGCTTGGTAAAGTCGACTGGTCTTTTCGTGTTTTCTCCTCCAATACTTGACCAAATGGGCTCAGATTTCATCAGCAGCTTGCCTGTAGTGTCGTCCAACTTGAGCTCAGAGGAATTTGCAAATGGGTAAGCACAGAGGCGGCATTACGCGATACATCGGCGAGTGAAGTTTGTGTCGGCGTTGCGCGTACAGGTAGTATCTCTCTAATTGCTTGCAGTTGGAAGATCACCCATACACGAGGATTCTACAGCTCAGAGGATTTCAACAATGGTCGTGTATAATGGGAGAACTGAGCTCTCACAGATTTGGGGAAGAAAGAGGAAAATGGAGATGATGAGGAAGCTTTGAAAAACTAGTAGTTCATGCTAGAGAGAGCATCTAATGCTAGGCTAGGCTAGATCTAGAACCTAAAGCTCTGATACCAAGTGTAGAATCCCGTGGGATAGAATAGATGCATCTTGAAAGAGGTGTGAGAGCACAAGATGAAACCAAAATGTAGTTCTCTATTATGGATTGTGAGAGAGGTGACTCTCTCTTATAGAAAGGGGAGAAGGTAGCACCTTCCCTACATAAGTGGCAATCAGCCCCTGTATCAGTGGGAATCAGCCCCTGCATCAGTGGGACTAGCCTAAATCAAAGGAACCTCCCATGTGGGGGCCTTTGGCTTACATCACCCCCCTCGCTGCCCTTCCCCCCCCTCACTGCCTTCTCCCTCCCCCACCTCGCTGCCCTCTCCTCTCCCTCGCAGCCCTCCCTCGCTGCCCCTCCCCCTCCTACTTGCTGCCCCCCCTCCCTTGTTGCCTGCTGCCCCTACCTTCCCCGCCCCCTTCCTTCCCCCCCTGCCCCCTCCCTCCCTCTCTCTCGCCCCCTCTTGCACCCCCGCTTGCTCCCCTCTCTCCCCCAGCCCTCCCCACCCCCCTCTCCCCCCCCGCTTGCTATCGTAACCCTCCCTGCCCCCCTCCTCCCCCCCCACTTGCTGCCCCTGCCCCCCCTACCCTTCTCCTCCCCCCCCGCCCCCTCCCTCCGTCTCCCCTGCCTACTCCCCTCTCTCCCCCCCCCCCCCCCGCTTGCTGCCCCTGCCCCTCTCCTCCCCTCCTTGCCCCCCCCTTTCCCCCTGCCCCCCCCTTTCCCGCCTGCCCCCTCCTACACCCCACTTCCTACCTGCATCCCTCCCTCCCTCTCCTCCTCCGCCCCTTCCTACCCCCCTACTGCCTAAACCCGCCCCCTCCCCTCCACCCACAGCCTACCCGTGCTGCCTCCCCCTTCTTCCCCCCCGCCTTTCTCCTCTCTCTTCTCCTCCCTCCTCACCACCTTTTCCTCCCCTTCTTGTGCCCTTGTTCCAGGGCATCCTGGGCAGCATTTCCTTGGAAGGAGTATTTTTAGTGTTTTAATCGGCCTTTTCACTTTGATCGGCGAATGGATCCCCATTCAGCCAATCTTCGTCCACTCCCACCAGCCGCGAGAACCGTCATATTTTCAGAAGACGAGTTGCACTAGCTCAAAAAAGATGTGGAGCTCGAGCACTCCACATCGCTTTTTGCCCGCATCTTTGGGCCACACCCCTCCAGATCACATGCTAGAGACTGGATGCTGACCGCGTTACCAGGAGATCTCCCCCCATACCTCAGGGATATTCGACTTTTGGGACGAGGATTCTTCAAGGTGGCTTTTGACTCCCGTGAGTCCATAGCCCTTGTTCTCAAAGCTAATCCTTTGGCTTTGGGTTCGAGAAGGATCTTTCTTTTGCCCTACACCTTGGGCTGCTTCGATCTGGTAGAGGAGGACAGTCAGGTCACATCTCTATTCATCAGGTTCCCTGGTCTTCCTCAGGTCTACCAGCGACTTCTTGGTACTATCGGAGCCACTTTCGGAGTGGTCACTGAGATCCCCCCCCTTCCTGGCATGCCTTCTTCCTCGGTAGAGGCACTCAGAGCGGACGGGGTGCCTCGAGCTAGGGTCATTGTATCTGACTCTAACATTTAAGATGACCACATCATGCTTTAGCATCCAGATGGCTCTCTCTTTCGATAGAGAGTCAAGATTGCAGGTAGACAGGACCAGTATAGGATTTGCAGGACCCTTGGGAACTTTACTAGAGATAGCTACCCAAGGAAGAGAAAAAGACCCAAGAGGTCTTCTGGTGTGGCTCCTTCATGTACTATCCCGAGTGCACCTCCCCAAATGCCCTGTACCACGTGCTCCAGGACCACCAGGAGCAGTAGGGCACCCTGCTTCGTACAACCCAAGACCACTAGGGGTAGCAGGGTGCCCAAAGCCCGCAGCACACCTAGTACCACGATGGAGAGCTATTAGAGAGAATCCCTTACCTCAGGAGGAGACCTTTGATCTGATTCAGACAGACGTCATCCAAACTCCAGAGGTGGATGTTGCTGCAGTCCCAGACACTACAGTTCCACATTAGGAGGGGTCTTTAGATACACCAATCCCAGTTTCTGACCACGAGGGGGCTACAAATACTTCTTCCCCCCAGGCTATTCCTGCCACAGTCAGGATGACCGAGAAAGTGCATATACAGATGAGGACTCCAGATTCCTCTTCAGCCTAGCCACAGGCCTCCTCAGCCCCCAGCTCTAGTTCTATTGATAGAGGTCTGGCAGGTCCTTCTCCTCCTTCTTCCACGAGTGCAGGTCTTCTTTGCGCTCCTCGGCCAGACTTGCATCTCAGGAACTCTTTTTCAGCATTGGCAGATTCGGCGACTTTCATGGATGATGAGGAGTTTGTGCCCTCCACCTTAGGGGTCCCGGTCATTGGGATTCCTTTTGATAGGACCTCCCCCCCAGCAGGTGTGGGGATCCTTTCACTTGTTGAGTTTCCTGTCCTCAGCAGGAGTGTTTCGGCCCAGGGGAAGCTAGTCTCCTCTACTAGGTCGAGTAAGCCTTTCCATCCAGCATCCTCCTGTCGATGAGGATAGTCAGTTGGAACATACAAGGCCTAGGCAGAGTTCCACACCGTCGCCGTAGGCAGCTGATCTGGAATCAGCTTCATCCAGGTGTCATTGGAGGTGCTATTGATATCCTTTTTATCCAAGAATACAAGTTGGATGCCAGTGATTTCTCTAAGTCTGGAAAACTACTTTCAGGATATACCTTCTAGTCACCTACAATGGGCACAAGGGGAGGTACTTGCATTTCGGTCTCTCCTTCTATTCTCCCCTTGGTTGCTGGTCACAGTATTATCTCCCCCTCTAGAGCTCAATGGATCATTATTTTGATTGGAGGACGTAAGATTGGTCTTCTCAATCTTTATGCTCCCAACAACAGAGGGGAGCGGGTCTGCTTTTGAAAGGAGTTACTCTCTTGGGCCCCCATTGCAGATTCTTGGATCATTGGTGGCGATTTCAACATGATTGAGTTGCCATCAGACAAAAAGGGAGGCAGAGAGGGTGGAATTCATTCTTTGGAGAGGGCAGCCTGGGATGCCTCTCTCTTTCTTTCTTTTTTTTTCCAAAAAAGAGACTTCTATTAAGTAAAAAAGAAACCCACTAGAGCAAGCTCTGTGCGGAAATACACCATGCTAAGCATGTAATAAAAACACCTCAGAGGAATGAGGTAGAAAGAAACCAAGGCTGAGGCTGATAATGCCATCTTAACCCTGTAGAAGTCTCAGCAAAGAAGGGAGAGTCTCCATAATCTCTGAGAAAAGTAACTCTCCTGGAAGAGGCTGCTCGAGATGATCCTTGCATGGTCGCCCAAATGGCCATCAGAGTGTGTATTGTATCTGTCCAAGTACTGGCCAAGATCTGAGAAGGGTGAACCTGAGAACCCTCCAAAGCCTCAGTGCACCTGGCTCTCCAAATGTGCCATGCTGCAATGCTAGCTAGGATCTCCCATGGAGAGTCGACCGAGGAGTGAGCAGCCCTAAAAAGAGTGGCCGGAACATCCTCTAGAGAGCACGACTCCACAAGGTGTCGTTGGATGTGAAGAGCCCCCAAGAGGAGTCAAGTCTCTCAAAAAATACCTGGGGCCCTGAAAGAGTAAGCCAAGCCACTGATCCCTAGGTCATATAGAAAGGTAGGCGAACAAAAGTGCTGAAAAGTGTTGCAATCCCCTTCCATATGATTCTCGCCTGTCTGCAATCCCATAGGTAGTGCTGTATTGTCTCCAAAGCAGAAAGGCAGCGAGGGCAAGAAGGGTCAGCTCCGAACTTGTGGACCTCCAATGGTTCACTGCTATCCCACCATGAATAAAAAGCCAAAAGAAGAGAGTGATTTTTCTATGCCGGTGGGATTTCCAGAGCCTCTGCCAAAAATTTCTCTGCAAGTCAACAGAAATCTGAAAGTTCTCCCGATGAGGAGCTCTGGTAGGCTTCCAACCCCTAGAGCTGAGCTGGAATTTCCTAGCATTACTGACCGTGTAACAAAAGAAGGGGATGCCCTTCTCTCGGTGCCCTTCATCTATCCATTCCCATTCCCCAGGGTCCCACTGCAAAAACTTAATTGGGACACCTCCATAGAGCCATAGCCTCCATGAGCCAAGGGCGAGGAGAAGCGGGTCAGGATCCAAGTACCACTGTGAAAGAGAGCCATGCTCCATGAAGCCCACTATCCTGACTGGCTGAAACGGTACCTCCAACAAGATATCGTCTGTGGATCTGGACAGCCTGCCCCCCGAAGAAACATCAAATACTAAGGCATCCTCACGTGGGTCAAGAAAAGCAGTCACCTGTAAAGGAACTCCCAATTTGGAAAATGCCCCCATCCAGGTGGAGCAAGTAACAGGCATGTCATCTGTGTCCACCCAATCCAAGGGCAAGGCTACATCAATCTGCTGGACTCTCCCTACACTCCCTCTGAGATTAAGAACCATCTAGGCCTGTTGGTCTACAGCAAGCTTCCTGAAGGCTTTCCATGCTCCCACTGTAGAAGTAGGGCCCCTCTCCCATCTCGGCCAGTGCATGTAAGGAGAAGCTCCAAGTGTGGTCTGCCAAGCTCATCCAAAATCTTGTCATTCCACATGATAGGCTGCCTTTCAATCTCTTCACAGGTGGATGGGGGAATCCTGCGAAGAGTACTCCTGAAGCTGTCCCATGCTTTCAGGATAGCAACCATAAGAGGGGAAGAAGGAGACCTAAGGTTGGCTATGGTGAAAACCCATCTAGTACTGTGTGTCCAATCCTCTCCTGAAGTGGGCGTGCGAGACTGTATGCATCTGATAAAAAAGTCCTTCCAAGGCTCTTGTCCTAGCATAAGCCCTCTCACAACGAACTTGCAGAGTAAAGCTCTGCACTGTAGATCTGGGTCGATGATATTTAGACCCCCTTTTCTTGTAGGAAGAATCAAGGTCTCCCAAGCCACCCTGGCTGTAACATCAGTTGTGCCATCTAGACCACTCCATAAAAAGTTTCGTACAGGCCTCTTAAGCTGAGTGATACAATCCCTAGAATGGCACCAACAAGAGCATACAAACCATGTTGTGGCTAGAAGAACTTGGTTAACCACCACCACCCTGGATGCCAAGTCAAGTTTGGCTCCAGAAAAGGAGCTTTCTTCTGATGCTTTCCAACACCGGAGCAAACTGTTGTGAGGGAGAGATGCCCACCCCAACCTGGCAGCCCAAATATTTGACGGAGAAGCCCCTATGTACCCAAGTGAAGCCAATATCATTACCCCAATCCGGGTGTCATCCTCGCAAATCCAAAAACCACTGGATTTATGCCAATTAATGTGTGCACCTGCAGCCGTGCAAAACAAATCCAAGGCTGTCCCTACCAACTCACTATCCAGGAGCTCTTCTTCCCGGCGGATAGGAAGCCTCAGCCCATAAATATCAGCTTGAGATCTAATGTAGATACTCATAGCTTCCGCCACAAACAGGAAAAGAAACGGGGCAAGAGGACATCCCTGGCGGACGGATCTGGAAATTTGAAACCTGCCCCTCTTACCCCCCCAATGAGCAACTGGCTATGGGCTGATCTATAGAGAGAGGATACTCCTCTAAGCCATGCATGTGAAAAACCAAAGCGAGATAGAGTACCCTCTAAGAAATCCCAGTCTACTCTGTCGTAAGCTTTCTCAAAGTCCAAGAGTAGAATGGCCAATCTCTGGCGGCTCTACATGGCCCATTCTGAGGCCTCCCAAAATGAGAAAATATTACAAAAAATACTTCTGCCATGCACAAACCCTGTCTGCATGTCATGAATCAAATCTGGAAGAAAAACCTGTAGCCGCAGACTGATGGCTTTCGCCAGAATCTTGTAAAAAGTGCCCAAAAGAGTGATGGGCCTCCATTGAGACACAAGATTCCTATTACCCCCCTTTGGGATTAGATGAATGAGACCATCTGTGAGTGAGCCTGGCATCTCACCAGAGTCCCACACCATGACAACATCAGGATCTGGCTGTAACACCCCGTCTGAGTCAACAAGCTGTGAAACACTATCTCTACTATGTCTGGGCCCATGAGTAAACTGTTTGTAAACCCTGCCACCCATCTGAATCCAAAAGGATTCCCGTGCATGAAAGGCATACTCTGCTCTCTGATCCAACAATGTCTGCAGCAAGGCGCTCCTGAATCCAAGCATCTGTGGGCCTCTTCTGCTCTTCCCTCTGAAGGGAGGCTAACTGTTTGCGTATACCAATCTCACATCTGAGAATCTCACGTCTCCTAGAATCAGCAACTGAATGATAATAGTCACTAATTCCGGATAAGACTGCAGCTACCTGAGATGGATGGACAGCTCTACCCTATATGTGAGAAACCCAAATCTGTAAAATATCCTCCATGAGGCTCTCCTCTGCATAAAAAGCATCCGGAATCCTGACACTGGCAGAGCGTCCTCTCCGATGAGGCTCAAGAATCTGCAACACCATTGGAAAATGATATGAGGTGGAAACCCCAGTAGAAATGCATACATATCCTACCCTGTCAAGTGCCCAATCATCTACATAAAATCTGTCAATCCGTGCATGAATGGGCATGTGTATTCTCCTGTTCGACCAAGAGTACAGGAGTGACTGTGGCATAATATGAAAGGCATCATCCAACCAAGTGTCTCTGCCACTGAACTGAAAGAGAAAGGCATCCCAAGCTGCCCTCTCCAAAGAATGAATTGCACCCCGTCTGCCTCCCTTTTTATTTGAAGGCGACTCAACCATGTTGAAGTCGCCACCAATGATCAAAGAATCTGCAATGGGGCCCAATAGAGTAACTCAATCCAAAAGGAGATCCGCTCCCCTCTGTTGTTGGGAGCATAAAGATTGAGAAGACCAATCTTATGCCCTCCAATCAAAATAATGGTCCATTGAGCTCTAGAAGGGGAGATAATACCATGACCAGCAACCAAGGGGAGAATAGAAAGAGAGACCGAAATGCAAGTACCTCCCCTTGTGCCCATAGCAGGTGACCAGAAGGTATGTCCTGAAAGCAGTTTGCCAGACTTAGAGCAATCACTGGCATCCAGCTTGTGTTCCTGGATAAAAAGGATATCAATAGCACCTCCAGTGACGCCTGGATGAAGTTGGTTCTGGATCAGTTGCCGACAGTGACGGTGTGGAACTCCGCCTAGGCCCTGTATGTTCCAGCTGACTATCCTCATCGACAGGAGGATGCTGGATGGAAAGGCTTACCCGACCTAGTAGAGCAGACTAGCTTCCCCTGGGCCGAAACACTCCTGCTGAGGGCAGGAAACTCAACAGGTGAAAGGATCCCCACACCTGCTGAAAGGGACGCCCTATCAGAAGGAATCCCAATGACCGGGACCCCTAAGGTGGAGGGCACAAACTCCTCATCATCCATGAAAGTCGCCGAATCTACCAGTGCCGAAAAAGAATTCCTGATAAGCAAGTCTGGCCGAGGAGTGCGAAGAAGACCTGCACTCGTGGAAGATGGAGGAGGACGACCTGCCAGGCCTCTATGAGCAGAACTGGAGCTGGGGGTTGAGGAGGCCTGTGGCTGGGGTGAAGAGGAATCAGGAGCCCTCATTTGCGCTTGCACTTTCTCGGTTGTCCTGACTGTGGCAGGAACAGTCTACGGGGAAGTACTTGTAGTCCCCTCGTGGTCAGAAACCAAGGGGTCAGAGACCAAAGTGACTGGGGCTGGTGGATCTAAAGGCTCCTCCTGATGTGGAACTGTAGTGTCTGGGGCTACAGCAACATCCACCTCTGGAGTCTGGAAGGCGTCTATCTGAACAGGATCAAAAGTCTCCTCCTGAGGTAAGGGAGCCGCTTTGATAGCTCTCCATCGTAGTACTGGGTGTGCTATGGGCATCGGGCACCCTGCTGCCCCTGGTGGTCCTAGGGTGCGCGAAGCAGGGCACCCTGTTGCTCTTGGTGGTCCTGGAGTGCATGGTACAGGGTGCTAGGGAGGTGCAATTGTGGTAGTACATGAAGGAGCCACACCAGAAGACCTCTTGGGTCTTTTTCTCTTCCTTGGGCAATCTCTAGCAAAGTGCCCAAGGGTCCTGCAAATCTTGCACTGGTCCTGTCTACCTGAAATCTCGACTCTCTATCGAAAGAGAGAGTCGTCTGGACGTTGAAGCATAATGTGGTCATTTGAGATGTTAGGCTTAGAGACAATGACCCTAACACGAGGCACCCCATCTGCACTGACTGCCTCTACCAAGGAAGAAGGCATGACAGGAAGGGAGGGGATCTCCGTGACCACTTCGAATGTGGCTCCGATAGTGGCAAGCAGTCGATGGTAGACCTGAGGAAGACCAAGAAACCTAATGAACAGTGATGTAACTTGCCTGTCCTCCTCGATCAGATCGAAGCCCAAGGTATAGGGCAAAAGAAAGATCCTCCTCAAACCCAAAGCCAAGGGATTAGCTTTGAGAACAAGGGCTGTGGACTCGTGGGAGTCGAAAACCACTTGGAAGAATCCATGTCCCAAAAGTCGAATATCCCTGAGGTGAGGGGCGAGGTCTCCTGGTAATGCCGCCAGCATCCAGTCTCTAGCTTGTGATCTAGAAGGGTGTGACCCAAAGATACAGGCGAAAAGTGATGTGGAGCCCTCTAATTCCACATCTTTCTTGAGCTGCTGCAGCTCGTCTTCTGAAAAAATGACGGTTCTCGCGGCCGGTGGAGGTGGACGGAGATTGGCTGAATGGGGATCCATTCGCCAATCGATGTGAAAAGGCCGATTCCAACACTGAAAAAGCTCCGTCCGTGAAACTACTGCCTAGGACGCCCTGAACGCGGGCGCAGAAAGAAGGAGAAAGAGAGGGTAGGAGAGAAGGGAAGCGAAAGAGAGGGGCAGGAAGAAGGAGAAAGAGGGGGGAGACGGAGGTAGGCTGAGGGGGAGGCATGGGGAGCTGAGATAAGGAGGAAGGGGGCAAGGAGGGAGAGGGAGGAGGTTTTTTTTTTTTCAGGGGGGGGTCACCTTGGGGGGGAGAGCAGAGGGGGGGGGGGGGGGGGGGGGGGGAGAGTGTGGGGGAGGGAGGGAGGCGGGGGAGGAGAAGGGGGCGGGGCGGGGGAGAGGGAGGGTGGAGGAGAAGGGGGCAGCGGGGAGGGGGAGAGCAGCGGGGGGGGAGAGGGAGGGCGAGGGGGGGGGGGCGGGGGAGGAGAAGGGGGCGGGGGGGGCTGGCGGGGGAGAGGGAGGGCGGAGGAGAAGGGGGCAGCAGGGAGGGGGGCAGTGGGGGAGGGGAGAGGAGAAGGGGCAGCGGGGGGGGCTGGCAAGGGAGAGGGATGACGGAGGAGGGCACCGGGGAGGAGAAGGGGGGCGGGGGGGCTGACGGGTGGGGGAGAGGTTGGGCGGGGAGGGAGAGGTAGGGGGTAGTGGGGGGGGGGGGGGAGAGGGAGGGCGGAGAGGAGGAAGGGGAGAGGGAGGGTGAGGGAGGAGGGAGAGGGGGCTGGCGAGAGGGGAGGGAGAGGAGGAGCAGCGAGGGGGGGAGGGGGGGGGACAGCGAGGGAGAGGGAGAGGGAGAGGGGGCTGGCTGAGAGACGGAGAGGGAGAGGGAGAGGGGGATGGCTAAGAGAGGGAGAGGGGAGGGCAGTAGCTCATGGGGAGGAGCAGCAGGTCAGGCGCTTGGCTAAATTTCTGATGCCTCTCTCTTTCAGTATAGTGGCAGGGACACTTGGTTTGATGATGCCTTTCATGTTATGCCACAGTCACTCCTGTACTCTTGGTCGAACAGGAGAATACACATGCCCATCCATGCAAGTATTGACAGATCCTATCAGGTATTTGGGCTACCAGGTCGGCTTGGGTATTTCTACCACGTAGCAGTTTGCTCCCGTGTTGGAGAGCATCAGAAGGAAGCTTCTCTTTTGGAGCTCAGCCAAGCTGGATCTTGCCTCTAGAGTTGTGGTGGTCAACCAAGTCCTCTTGGCCATAGCCTGGTTTGTATGTTCCTATTGGTGCCGTTCTAGGGACTGCATCATTCAGCTCAGAAGACTGATCAGGAACTTTCTCTGGAGTGGGCTTGATGGCACAGCAGATGCCTTAACCAGGGTGGCTTGGGAGACCCTCATCCTCCCTACACAGGATGGGGGTCTCAATATTATTGATCCAGATTTACAGTGCAGAGCTTTAGTTTGCAAGATGGTGGTGCGAGGACTTATGCCAGGATAGGAACCGTGGAAGGACTTTCTCATCAGCAGCATCATACAGAGGTGCACACCTTCCTCAAGAGGAGACTGGTTGGATGAGCAGTGTTAGATGGATCTTCACCACAGCACACCTCAGGTCACCTTCGTCCCCTCTCATGGTTGCCATTCTGAAAGCTTGGGCCAGTTTCAGAAGCACTCTTCGGAGGATTCCTCCTTCCTCCCGGGAAGAGATTGATAGGCAACCCATCATGTGGAACGACAATATTTTAGATGATCTTGGCAGGCCACTGGGTGCCTCACTCTACATGCACTTGGCCAAGTGGGAGAGGGGACCTGCTTCTTCTTTGGGATCTTGGAAAGCTTTCCGTAGGCTTCCAGAGGAAACCAAATCAAGGTTGACAGGACATCTCAGAGGGAGTGCAGGGAGGATCTTGCAGATTGAGGCAGCCCTTCTAGAGGTTTGGATAGACACAGATGTTATGCCACTCACTTCCTCCACTTGGGCAGGTACTTTCTCGAGAGGCGGGGTTCCGCTTTAGGTCTTAGCTTTCCGAGATGCACAGGGGGATGCTTTGGTTTTTAGTGTCCAGGATGGTGGCAGATTGCTCAGGTCCACAGAGGACATCTTGCTTGAGTCTGCTTTTCAGCCTATCAGGGTTGTAGGTCTTTTGATGCAGGGATCAGATTCAGAGTGGTTCTTAGACCCTGACCCTCATCTACTCTCCACCGGGTCTTGGAGGCTCTGGCTATATGGAGGAGTTCCCATCAGGTATTTACAGTGGGACCCCGGAGAGTGGGAGTGGATTGACGCAGGGCATTGAGAGAAGAGCATCCCCTTCTTTCGTTACACGGTCAGTAATGCCAGGAGATTTCAGCTCAGTAGTAGAGGTTGGAGACCCTCCAATTCTCATTGGGAGACTTTTGGTATTACTGCGGATCATCAGAGGTACTTCTGGAGGAGGCTCTGGAAATCCCACATGAATAGAAAGATCACTATCTTCTTTTGGCTTTCTATCCATGGAGGGATTGCAATGAACCTTTGGAGGTCCAGCCGACCCTACTTGCCCTTGTTGCCTTTCTACTTCGGAGACTATTCAGCATTGCTTATGGGATTGCAGACAGGCGAGATGGATTTGGATGGGGATAGCCAGGATTTTCAGTCACTTTGCCCATTCCCCACTTTTTATGACATGGGGCTCGGTGGCTTGGCTTTCTCTTACAGGACCTCAGGTTTTCTATGAGGGAGTTAACTCCTCTCGGGCCATTTCGGTTCGACATCATCGGATTGAGTTCTGTTCGTTGGATGTGGTACCACACCATCCTTTTACAGCTATACATGCCTCTGTGGATACTTCTTGGGAGATTCTAGCGAGCATAGCAGCCTGGCATATCTGGAGAGCCAGATGCATAGAGGCTATGGAGGGTACTCAGGTTCATCCCTCGCACACATTGGCTAGTATCTGGACAGACATCGTACACACTCTGATGGCCGTATGGACGGGTATGCAGGGGGACTCCCGTGTAGCCTCAGCTAGGAGGGCGGCTTTCTTCAGGGAATGGAAGGATTCTCCTTTCTTCTCTGAAACTACTACAGGGTTGAGATGGCACTTTCAGCCTCAGCCTTGGCTTTTTTCCACCTCACTCTGAGGGGTTTTTTATTTATCCTCATGATTTCATGATGTATTCCGCTTTGAGCTTGCTCTCGCGGGTTTTTGTTCTTACTTAATAGAAGTCTTTTTCATGGGAAAAAAAAAAAAGTATTGACAGATTTTACGTAGACGATTGGGCACTTGACAGAGGCGGATCTGTATGCATTTCTACTGGGGTTTCCACTTCAGATCATTTTCCAGTGGTATTGCAGATTCTTGAGCCTCATCGAAGAGGAAGCTTTGCCAGTGTCAGGATTCCGGATGCTTTTTATGTAGAGGAGAGCCTCATGAAGGATATTTTACAGATTTGGGTTTCTTACATATAGGGTGGAGTTGTCTAGCCATCTCAGGGAGCTGCAGCCATATCTCAAATTAGTGACTATTATCATATAGTCATTGATTCCACGAGACATGAGATTCTCAGACGTGAGATTGGTATACGCCAGCAGTTAGCGTCCCTTCAGAGGGAAGAGCAGAAGAGTCCCACAGATGCTTGGATTCAGGAGCGCCTTGCTATAGCAAGGGCTCATATGTAGACATTATTGGATATCAGAGAGAAGAGTATGCCTTTCATGCACAGGAATCCTTTTGGATTCAGATATGGGTGGCAAGGTCAACAAACACTTTTTCTCTACTCATGGGCCGAGACATACTAGAGATAGTGTCTCACAGCTTGTTGACTCAGACGGGGTATTACAGTCAGATCCGGATGCTGTCATGCATGTAGTTTCGGAATTTTTTGCATCCCTTCTTACTGCAGATCCGGGCACACAGGCCATAGATGATGCCAGAGATGTTATTTGGCAGTGTACCCCTGTATTGGTGAAGGATGAGATGTATGTCTCTCTTGATGCACCTTTCACCAATGCAGAATTCAAGACTGCATTACTTGCCCTTCACAAGGGCAAGTGCCAAACCTTGCCAAGGTTCGGATGGACTTACCCCTTCCTTTTTCATTACTTTTTGGAAGCAGATTGGTGATCACATTACATCAGCCCTGTAGGGCATGTGGGACTCTAGTGAGATGCCTGACTCACTTACAAATGGTCTCATTCATCTCATCCCAAAGGGGGGTAATAGGAATCTAGTGTCACAATGGAGACCCATCACTCTATTGGGCACTTTTTACAAGATTCTGGCGAAAGCCATCAGTCTGCGGCCACAGGTTTTTCTTCCAGATTTGATTCATGACATGCAGACAGGGTTTGTGCATGGCAGAAGTATTTTCAATAATATTTCCTCATTTTGGGAGGCCTTGGAATGGGCCATGCAGAGCCGCCAGAGGTTGGCCATTCTACTCTTGGACTTTGAGAAAGCTTACGACAGAGTAGACTGGGTTTTTTTAGAGGGTACTCTATCTCACTTTTGTTTTTTAGATGCATGGATTAGAGGAGTATCCTCTCTCTACAGATCAGCCAGGTGCTTATTGCCCACGTTGCCTTTCTACTTTGGAGACAGTACAGTACTACTTTTGGGATTGCAGACATGCGAGAATCATATGGAAGGGGATTGCAAGACTTTTCAGCACTTTTGTTCGCCTCCCCTTCTATATGACCTGGGGATCAGTGGCTTGGCTCACTCTTTCAGGGCACCAGGTTTTCTTTGAGAGACATGACTTCGTCTTGGGTTCTACACATCCGACGACACCTTGTGGAGTCGTGCTCTTTAGAGGATGTTCTGGCCACTCTCTTCAGGGCTGCTCATTCCTCGGTTAACTCTCCATGGGAGGTTTTAGCTAGCATTGCAGCATGGCACATTTGGAGAGCCAAATGCACTGAGGCTATGGAGGGTTCTCAGGTTCACCCTTCTCAGATCTTGGCCAGTACTTGGATAGATACGGTACACACTCTGATGTCCATATGGGCGACCATGCAGGGATCCTCTCGAGCAGCCTCCTCCAAGAGAGTTACTTTTCTCAGGGATTGGAGAGACTCTCCCTTCCTTTTGCTGAGACTTATACAAGGTTGAGTTGGCATTTTCAGCCTCAGTCTTGGTTTCTTTCTACCTCATTCTTTTGAGATGTTGTTTATTACATGCTTAGCATGTTGTATTTCCACACAGAGCTTGCTCTAGCGAGTTTCTTTCTTACTTAATAGAAGTCTCCCTTTTTGCCAAAACAAAATCCCTTGGAAGAGCAAGGAGTAAGAGGGAAAGGACTAGGAGAAGGAAGGATGGAGGAAGAAAGAAAGGGAGGAGGAAGGATGGCTCTGATACCACATGAAGGAACATGGTGGAGAGGGAGAGGGAGAGAGAGAGGGTAGGCTAGGGAGAGAGAAGATAATACTCAAATGGAAACATAATGAAAGTGAAAGGAAATGAAAATGAGCAATAGACCAAACTGGAAAAGACTCACATTGATAAGCTTGATGTAGACTCCTTGATGTGTTTTGGTGTGACACAAGATTAGAATCATATATAGGATAGACACACACTACAATACCAAAGTGTATATGACACATCTCCCAATATAACACTTGGCACTCACACATAAGACTCTACTAGAACTCCTAGTAGAACACACTCAAACACACTCAACTTGACTTCATGTTCTATCAGTTTAGTTATGTGCTCAATGATGAAGTAGTATCTTTGAATCATGTTTTTACTTTTTCCATTACAACATTGGTTAAGTGCCAATAAAGCTTGCCAAAAAGTAGGGAGTGTCCAAAAAGGTCGCAATAGAAAGCTCACCAAAAGTTCACACCCTTGAACAACTGAGTAGGAATATCTATTTGGTGGGGTTGTGATGGCAGAAAAGGTCTTCATGGCCTTCACTAGAACGTTAGTAATTTATGTGATTTCTTTGGTTGATTGGTCAATCTGAAAAGGTATTGGTTGGTTGTAAATGAGTTAGTGTAATCTTTCTGTAGAGCATGTTTTGTACCTTCTTAATAGGACCAGGTGATTTCAAATTATGAAACTATTACTTGAATGTACTCAGTAATGAGACGAGCTGTTTGATACTCTCATCCCTTCATTTCTTTTTCCGGACATTTCACTTTTATTCTAAAACAGCTACATCTTCCTATCCGTTGGTATCTTAAAATCATAGGAATAGATCGTTAATGTGTGTGAAAAGTTTACCAAGATTCTAATTGCAATTTTCAGAGATATACCCGAAATAATAGCTTATTTGCTTCAACCTTTTTCAAATCGGCTCTTTACCATCCTGATGAAAGTCAACTTTTGACCACTGGTACAGATCGAAAGGTCAGCTTCTGCACTGCCGTTTGCATTAATGGTTTCTGTACTCTAATGCAGCTCTTTTTATTCCAAGAACACTTAGTTTAGCAAGTTCCATGGATTTGTTTTTCAAAGTTCTGATATATTGTTTTTTTGGTAGTCTAGATTTCTTATTGGGATGCATTCGACTGTTCAGCAATCAGAGTGATAGATGGATCCCTAGGTGCTGAGATGACATCAATAGATATAAGCCCAGATGGGATGGCATTTGTTAGCGGAGGAGTGGACAAGGAGGTCAAGCTGTGGAATTATGACGAGGGCCATTGCTATTTTGTTGGGCGTGGTCATAGTGAACCAGTAGTAAAGGTAGCTCTTGTCTGGAATGCTTTGAAATCCTACGGCATGCCACTGAATTTCTCTGCTCTCAAATGTCCAAAACAGGTCACTGCTTTTTATTGCATGTACATTTGCATGATTTTTTCAAATATAGTAATTTATCGATCCGTTCTACAAGTTATTTTCATCTTAATGACATTTCTTGATTTAGAGACTCTCTTGGAGCTGTATAACGATGAGCAGAGAAGTGGAATTGCCATTCCACTCACATCTCCAAACATGCCACTGTCATATGCAAGGATGAGCATGCCTGATAGATATGGATCTACTTCACACGGAGCCATGGACGTATATGTTGCAGCTTGCCTGGATTTCTATAGAGAGGGGACAAGTATCACCATTGCTTGCAGTCCAAGTACGCCCAGTAGGGAGTGATCATACTTCTCGGGGATACACACAGAAAGATCTCGAACTTTCAGGAGACGAGTTTAGAGATAGTGCAATAGAGCTCCTTCCCATCTCCCCTTCCCCTGCTGGCCTCTTTCCCTCCCTTTGTTGCTCCCTCTCTCCCCTGCTGTCTCCTGCCTCTCCCCCTGCTCCCTGCGTCCCTCCCTCCCTCACACTTAGTCCTCTCCCCTCTGCCCTCCTTCTCCCCGCCTATCCCCTCTACTCCCCACCTATCTCCTCTACTCCCTACCTATCTCCTCCATCTGCCTACCTCCCTCCTCTACTTCCCCGTTTCTATGTTTGCAACTCCGCCTAGCTTCCCCTCACCCCCGCCTATCATTATTGCTCCCCCACCCTTCTATCTACCCCCTGCCTCATCTCACTTTCTGCTCCCCGACTCCTTGCGCCTGCTAAAGTACCTTCCCTCCTTGCCTCTTAGAATTTCTCGACTACTAAGCCTCCCCCTCCCCTCTTCTTTATGCCCACCCAACTGCTAACAAACTCCCTACAGCCCCCTCCTCTCTCCTTTATGTTCCTCAGACCTTGGTCACACTTTGGTCAGGCCTCGGTCAAATCTTGGTCACACCTTGGTCACACTTTGTGTACATCTTGGTCACTAGAGAAACATGTCAAGGATGGACAGACACTTTGGTTAGACCTCGATCACACTTTCTGCACATCTTGGTCTCACTCGAGCAACATGCCAAGAATGGACAGATGTTGGTTACACCTTGATGAGACCTTGGTCACACTTTGGTCCTCGGTCACACCTTGGTCACACCTGGGTCACACTTTGTTCACATCTTGATCAAGCAACATGTCAAGGATGGATAGACACGTCGGTCGCACCTTGGTTACAACTTGGTCGTGGGATAGACAGACCTTGCTCATAGGTGCACATGGAGCAGTACATGTAGCAATACACATCGGTGGGACAGCTTGACAACAGTCACAGTCACATGGTTGCTGTCCACGGGAGCACATGCACACATGGTGGTGCACATGGGATATTGTGTCAGTGGTCCAGATTGCCACCAACTAGTCGCAGATGCACATGGAGTAGACAAAGAGTGCACATGGAGTACTTAAGTCACTGACACGAAGGAGGTTGGTGAGTGGCAAAGGCGACGGAACGGTTTAGGAGATAGGAAGAAAACCAATAGGAAGCAGGGAAGGGGATTTCGAGGGGGGAGGAGCCAATTAAGGTGAAGGTGAAGACGAGGTAAGGAGAGGGGAATGGGGGCATTCTAGTGGGCAATCGAGCATAGGAGCATTCTGGTATTTGATCATTGAGTATGAGTAGGGAGAGAGAGGCTGGAGTCATGAACTCGCCTGGGGTATCTCCATCGTGTGTCCCCCTCCCTTCATCTTCCTTTACTTGGTATATAGAGAACTGTGTGTCATGTGGCTTGACTTTAGCCTTGTCCACGTTGAGGGCTGGCTCTTGTGAGTGTATGTCTCAATTTCATTCTTATCAATGGCACTGTTGTCCACTCTATACTCGTTCCATGCTAGCCTACATCATCACAGGTACCACAGTCACTTGCAACACTGCGCGATCGATTGCACTAATGTTCACAAGAAAGACATTAGTAGTTTCTCCTCAACATTCGGTGTGATGTGCACTCATGCATCTCACACTAGTGGACTTAGGCCTGCGGTAACACTTCCAACAATGATTAGACCTCCCCTCAAATAGTTTATGGCGATCACGGTGGGACACTACTAGTGTTGAGCAGCAAGAGTAAAGCGATATCCTAGGGTCCTATGCCAAGTAGTTCTGATACCCTTGAAGGAGGTAGTGAGAGAACTAGGAGGTACTTAAGGAGAGTGGAGAGAAGACTTTGTACAGACCAAACTAGATACAAGAAGCATTACGTGCGACAAAAGTTTTCGAAGTCCTCAGGGTGAGCACAATGTGAACCCATTGGAGCAGTAGCATTAGAAAGTGACTTCATCTAACCTCTCATTGATTTGGACCATTAGGATCCGTGGTGGTTAGATGGGACTTTGGAGAAGAAGAAGTGCAAAGCCGAGAGTAGGTGAAAGAGGAAGGTATGCAGGACGAGGGCTCATCAAGAGCTCATCAAGGTCAAGACCGCCTCCCTTCTCTTCCAAGGATGTCTTCATCAACAACCACTTTTGCGGGAGTGGTGACTCCTCCTGCTTTGGACTCGACATTCATTGGTCAAGCTGCTATCTCATCTATTATGCATAACTCAGGGATCCTATTAAGTCTTACTTCTACATCCACCCCACCCATGAGTATTCATTTTTCCCCAATCATATGCTTACCTTCTATGAATGTTCCACCTCCTTTTTCATCTACTCCCAATTGCATACTTGGATCCATCAGTATGAACATGAAAATCAATATCTGAATTGGGAGATATAAGGATGGGTGTTGTATTAGGCACCACTTTAAAAGCTCAAAGGCTTGGTCACACTCTTCGGTCCATAAGATATTTGTAAAGTGGTCTAGCTATCATGGCATACTGCAATATAAATCTTCTATAATAGCCGGCATGTCCCATAAAGACCTGTACACCTTTGGAATTTGTAGGAAGAGGCAATTCCATGATGATTTTGATTTTGTCCATGTCAGTTGCAATCCCATGTTGAGAGATGATGTGTCCCAAAACCACTCCGTGGGTGACCATGAACTGGCATTTTGTCGAATTTAGGGAGATGCCATACTCCCTGCATTTGATTAGTACTTCTTCAAGACATTTGAAGTGGTCCTATTTGTTTGAATGGATGCACAAATCATCCAAGAACACCTGTCTGCCCAGCCGCGGAAATCTCTCCATCCTCAAGAGGAACATCTGGCAGTGCTGGATCTAAGGAAGAAGCTGCAACTGGGGAGGAGGTCGAAGCTTCAGCGTCTCGGACTGTGCAAGGTGAGACAGGAAGGACAGCTCGAGGTGAAGCAGAGTCTACTAAGGTACCCTCGTGAACCGAAGGAGGGACCTGCACACGTACTGGAACCCACTGTAAAGCGTCGCGTGTGCCTGAGGGAGGTGGGGGTCGAGGAGCAGGTGAAGGACCTGTACCACCCCCCTGACGAGGCCGAGGAATAGGTACTGGACCTGTACCACCACCTGACTGAGCAGGACCGCCACGTGAAGAACGAGGAGCAGGAGCTGGACCTGTACCACCCCTCTGTCGAGGTCGAGGGGCAAGTGCCGGGTCTAATCCCCCCCCCTGTCCCCCCTGTCGATGCCCTGAGGCGGTAGCTGTACCAGAGGGCTTCTTAGGCCTTTTCTTCTTCCTGGGACAATCCCTGGCAAAGTGTCCCGAGGTCCTGCAAATCCTGCACTGGTCCTGCCTGCCTGAAATCTCCACTCTCTGGCGAAAAAAGGAACCATCCGGGCGCTGTATCATGACGTGGTCCATCTCGAGGTTAGGATCCTTGCAAAGGACCCTAACTCTAGGAACCCCATCAGCCTTGGCTGCCTCTGCTGCAGTCAATGGCAACCCAGGGAGGGGTGGGATCTCAGCAACTGCGCCAAAATGCTCCCCAATAACAGAAAGAAGTCGATGGTAAACCTGGGGAACCTGATGAAGAGCGAGAAGAATTTCTTATCTGCCTCTACTGGGTCGAAACCAAGGTGAAAGGCTTCAAAGAAGATCTTCCTGTGTCCCAGGTGTAAAAACTCGGCCTTGAGCACAGTGCTCGCAGCCTCTGGAGTATCAAAAACAACCTGGAAAAAACCTCGTCCCAGAAGGCGAACATCTACCAATCGAGGAGCGAGGTCTGGGGGGAGAGCCGCAAGCATCCAGTCTCTGGCTTGGGATCTGGAAGGGTGAGACCTGAAGATGCGTGCTAGCAAAGTGGTAGAGCACTCAATCTCTACATCCTTCTTGAGCTGCTGCAACTCGTCTTTAGAGAAAGTGATAGTTTTCGCGGCCGGTGGAGATGGAGTAGGATTGGCTGACGGGGAATCCATCGCCAATCAAGGTGAGGAGGCCGACTCGAACAGAAAAAAAGCTCCTTCCGTTCCAAAAAAGCTGCGAGGGGCAAGGGAGGGGAAAGGAGGCTAGGAGGAAGCAGGGGGGAAGGGGAGGGAAGGAGGAGAGGGGCTGGGGCTGAGAGGGGAGAGGGGCAAGCTGAGAGGGAGGGAGGGGAAAGGAGAGGAGAAGAAAGGGAGGAGTGAGAGGAAGAGAGGGGGCGGGAGAGCAAGCAGGGAGGGGGCGGGACAGCAGGGAAGGGGGCGGGACAGCAAGGGGGAGGGGGCGGAGGCAGGGAGAGGGAGCGGAGCAGCAGGGGGGAAGGGGCGGAGGCAGGGGGGAGGGGGGGAGCAGCAGGGGGGAGGGGGCGGAGGCAGGGAGAGGGGGCGGAGCAGCAGGGGGGAGGGGACGGAGGCAGGGAGAGGGGGCGGGACAGCAGGGGGGAGGGGGCGGAAGCAGGGAGAGGGGGCGGAAGGGCAGAGGGAGGGAGCGAGGGACAGGCAGGGGGAGGGGGCGGAGCAGCAGGGGGGGAGGGGGGGGAGCAGCAGGGAGGGGCTAGGGAGCTGAGGGGGGAGAGAGACAGGCTGAGGGAGGGGGAGCAGCAGGGGAACGGGGAGGAGGAGCAGCTCGTCCAATTCATTTCTTTTAGACTAGAATGTCGTAAGAGGAGTTTGAGATTTCAAGCGAAGGAATTTCTTCCAGAATTCCTTGGAATCACAGCTGAAAAGTAAACTTCTCAGCTCCTCCTCATTCCGGGCTAGAAATTGGCGCTTTTTGCATCGCACCAAACGCTTGTAACTCTTCTTGGTCTCAATGAGGAGGAGACTTCTTCTGTGTCTCAAGGCGAAGCTTCCTGTGGAGTTCTTTACACTCCTCATCATACCATCCATTACAAGGCACAAGACCAACTGGTGGAGGACCGGATGTGTGGCAAGTGACGGGGAAGGACTTGTGGGCTGCCGAGATGATGGAGGTATGTACAAGGTCCCACCGATCCTGTGTGGAGGGTAGGGCATCGAGAAGGTGCGGACGGAGAAGACTACTCAGGTGCTGGCTATAAATATCATCGAACTGGTGGTCAAAATGAACCTCATAGTATGGCTGACGCTCATGATGTCTAGAAGGGGGGGCATGAGGAATCTGGGTAAGAATAAAGTGTAGACGTGCATGATCGGCTGAAGGCATAAGAGGGTCGACTGTGAGGTTATGTACAAAAGGGATTAAAGTCAGGGGACCCAAGACGTAATCAATGACGCTCGTACCACCACCCGCGAAGGGAAAACATGTGACTGTGGATGAATGCGGCCACTGTGGAAGTCCATTATAAATGACCATGCCATGCGATGAGAGAAGCTCCAATAGGCGATGTCCCTGATCTGTCACCTCTACCCCTCTATCTGAAGATAAGCGTGGAAAACTCTCATCTGGGGCAACTGGAACTAAGACTGGGTCCTCAGCAAAGTCCAAAATCTCTGCCTGTCTGTCTGATGTCCTCGCGTTGAAGTCTCCTAAAAGGATGACCTCTCCGCGGCATGAGTACTCCAATACATCGGCTGACAAATCCTCAAAAGGTGACTGTCCTGGTCCATCTAAGGCATAACGAGACTGTCTCGAGGGAAAGTAGCATACTGCAATAAACAAGTCTCTCAGGGGGGGTCTCCTGATCCGTACCCAAAGATATCTGGCCCGATGGTCTCTCCTCACGACTGTGAGTATCGATCTGAGATGCTCTCTATAAAGAACTGCCACACCGCCAGATCCTCTGACTCCTCCTGATCGTCTAGTTTGCTGTCGAAAGACAAACTCCCAGGCATACCCTGTCACCTGCGGCAAGCCTCTCTCTGGGCTCTCATGGGTCTCTGTAAAGAAGACGATGTCCTGATCAAAAAAGGCCTCTCGTAAGTTGCCAGGCTGAGCTGTGAGGAAACCATTACAGTTCCAAATTGCAAAACTCAAGCTATCTGGCAGGCTACGTGTCCCATAGGCCTTGTGTCGTCAACTGTGGGCTCTAGCCGGTCTAGATCGCATAGCTCCTATCAAAAGTCTGCCCTCTCTGATCACGGCCTACTTGCCCTCACGACGGGAAACATCCCTCTGTGCAATGAGACGTCTATGCTCCTCCCACTAAAGAGCTGTAAGGTCCTCATCCATGTGAATCTGTGGATGGTCCCTTAATTTGGATCTCCTCCGTAATACTGCGAGACGGGCCTCAGCATCTCTGAATCTGATGATAAGTGGCTGGTGCCGTGCTGGATCCCGGCCCACTTGATATGCAGCTACTATGCCATGATCCTGAACTCCGAGTGTCCAAGATATGAAATCTATTGCCTGATCCATGGCTGATCTCGTATCTGATCGCTCAACTCCGCAGATGCGGATGTTGAGGGCCTTCTGAGCTCGCCGCTGACTCTCGGCAATAGTCTCAGAGACTGTGGTCTGTTGGGCCTGTGGGGCTCTACGCACAACGTCCACCCACTCTGAGGTCTTCTGTACCTCTATCTATAGTGTGGCCAGCCACTCCTCAACTACTGCACTAGCTGGAGGAGCTACATGCAGCTGTTGGAGGCGATCATCGCATGCCACAACATGCTCCTGAATGCGTGCCTCCAGCTGCACTATGCGCTCAGCATGTGTCCGTAACTGGATGTCCCGATCAATATCTCTGGTATGAAGCTGGCGAATATGGGAGTCCTGATCAGATCTATGACTCTCAACTGTAGATAGCTGAGCAGTCAGTGTGTGTATCTGTGCTGTGAGAGACTGAATCGCAGCGCCCTGAAGTCTGCAAGTCTCCATGCACTGCATAACTAAATCTCTCAAGGGTAGATTATCTGCCAGGACTACTTCCGCTTTGGAGGGTGAAGGGGAGAGGGGGTACAAGGATGAGGGGGTAAGAGGGTAAGAAGGCGACTAAAGGAGGGGTGCAGAAAATGGAGAGAGAGAGAGAGAGAGAGAGAGAGAGAGAGAGAGATTGAGAAAGAAAGAAAGAAAGTGTATTATTGTCCACTAAAGGCCAAAATGGGCCCATGGGACATCAAGAACTCTGCATACAAGATAGCACAAAATCAACGTGCCACAAAGAAGAGGCATCGTCGAATATCATCTAAGTGCTACGCAATACAATGCAAGAGAGAGAGAGAAAGAGAGAGAGAGAGAGAAAGAGAGAGAGAGAGAAAGAGAAAGAGAGAGAGAGTGTGTAAGAGAAAGAGAGAGAGCGAGAGAGAGAGAGAGAGAAAGAGGGAGGGAAAGAGGGAGGGGGTGGTGGAGATGGAGGGGGGGAGGGGGGGAGGGGGTAGTGGAGATGGAGGGGGGAGGGGGTGGTGGAGGGGGGAGGGGGAGGGGGAGGTGGAGATGGAGGGGGAGGGGGGAGGGGGAGGTACAGATGGAGGGGGGAGGGGAAGGGGGAGGGGGAGGGGGAGGGTGTGGGTGTGGTGGAGATGGAGAAAGAAAGAAAGAAAGAAATTTTATTAAAGGTCCACAGAAGGCCATACATGGCCTATGGGACACAAAATCATCCGAAAGGAAAATACATCATCAACGATGCGCCAACTAGGTGGCCTCATCGTAAAACCGCTAAGATGCCAAAAATGGCTACAAAAATCCTAGATACAAAATGAAATGAAATAGAGTTCCAAAAATGCCTAGATACAAAATGTAAAATATGAAATATGAGGAACATCGTCTTCCCTAAGGGGTCTGTGATCCAAAGAAATGATGGAAGTCATGGCCATCGACCATGCCTCCTGCCATGAGTGTGAAGATCTGGGCAAGTGTCAAATGGGCTGCTGGCGGTGCCAAGTCTCCATGGAGCAATCTCCTCCGAAAATCTGCCATCATCCTCCGTCGTCTAGAAATAAAGCGACGGGTACAGCCTTTGTGTAAGATCATCCTGCGGTGCTGCCGGATCATGTCATATGTACATCCTCGGGGTGGAACCATCGGTGCTCTCTGGCAAGATGGGCTATCTCTGTGCTCATGGTCCTGCGCCTCGTCCTGCTCCTCATGAATAACCAGGTCTCTGGCAGGGATGCGACGGTGCTCTCTGAGGAATCTCTCTCTATATCTGGTGATCTCCCTAATGAACAACGCTAAGCAATACTGATCCTCATACTCCATAATCCGAGAGAGAGGTCCAAATCCGTGCCCAAATAAACAGTGAAATCTGCCACGGATCTCATAATATAAAGGGCATCTGCAAACAAAGTGCTCCTCAGTCTCCACCTCCCCCATAGTGCAACAAGGGCATATCCTAGTCTCTCGCCTGGGTCTATGTCCGGTAGCTGTACGACGCATCCTGCCGGCCTCAACGTCTAATCTGTGGGAAGATACCCTGAGCTCGCCCAAGGCAATCCTGAGTGAGTGCGACATATGAACGCCGATATATCCTGGGGATATGATGAAGCCATCCTCTGAAATCCTGAGAAAATGGTCACGATATGTGGCCATCTTCGTAGGAAGCTCCGTGGGATGAACCCAAGTGCGAAACGTGTGTAGCTGCAACAAATCTGCCCTGATAACCTAGCTGAGCTCATGTCGACGAGTGAGAGGGAGGCGAGGGGCATCTATGCTGTATCGAAATGGTGGCAGCCTATCGAAATGCTGAGAGAGAGAGAGAGAGAGAAAGGGGGAGGGAAAGAGGGAGGGGGTGGTGGAGATGGAGGGGGAAGGGGAAGATGGATGGGGGAGGAAACCTAGCTCTTCCTACAAAAGTAGTAGGCCAGAGCCAACATTTGGCACCGTTGCCGGGGAGATAGCGTCTCTAGTAAATGAGTAAACATACGTAGGTATGTGTAAAAAACAAAATACTTCGAACTTTCACGAACATAACACTCAAGGGCAAGGAGAGTAACATTTTTTTCCCATTTCTAGCCAACCATATCTACCCCAAGCTCAACCTTGGGTAACTACCTTAAAAAATTTTCTTTATTTCTTAAATAGAAGCCACATGATAAACAATCAGGCTAGGTAGTGGACACGAATGCGTAGAGCTTGCAATTTCGATCATTTTGCATTTTTTCAAAAAAGCAAACCGAGCTATCCATATAGAGTTATGGCTCGGGAAGAGTTTAGGGTTAAACCCTAAACCTAAACTCAAATCCTATAAAAACCAACTCCACCCCCTCATTCTTCATCTTTTACTTTTTGCCTCCATTCTCTTCTTCATTCCGAGCCCTACGCAAGACACTCCTCCCTCTCCATCGACCACCACCTTACTCCCATCCTCACATTGTAAGTAACTTCGAGCCCATCTCGCAATGATAACCGAGCCATCCACCCAAGGTCCATTGTTCCTCAACAATCCCGTTACATCGAGAAAGACTTGGAGAGCATTCAGGTGACCATCTCTCTCTCCCTTTCGATTTCCGTCCGTTAAGTTTTGTATTTCTTCTCTCTTTTTTCCCCCCCCTCCCATTTCCACCACCCCCTCCCCCTCCCCCCTTCATTTCCACCACCATCCCCCCCCCCTCCCATCTCCACCTTCCCCTCCCCCTCCCCCCTCTCCAGGGTTTAGAAGGAGGTTCCAAGGTTTAGAAGGAGTAACCAGGGTTTAGAAGGAGTTCTAGGGTTTAGAAGGAGGTTCCAAGGTTTAGAAGGAGTCCAGGGTTAGAAGGAGGTTCTAAGGTTTAGAAGGAGTCCAGGATTCAGGATAGAGTACATGGTGGAGAACTTGTCTCCCTCGTAGATCATGGAGTTTAAGGGATGAGGGAAAAAGGGTTTAGGGGGAGCGTAGGAGTGGGAGAGAAAGGTGTAAGAGCATGGGAGAAAGAAGAGAGAGGAGGGAGGAGGAGGGAGGAGGAGAGGAGGAGGAGGAGGAGGGAGGAGGAGAGGGAGAGGGTGGATTGCAAGGTTGGAGGAGAGGGGAGGAGGAGTTGCAAGGTTAGGACATGCTTTTGGACGTGGAGTGCAAGGAAGCATGGACACTGAGACAAATGCTTGGAATACCAAAGTAGACTCAACACAATGCCCCAAAGAGTGTGGGCTTCATTCCATTATGGGGTATTTATACAAGTTGGAGAGCTTCTCTCTCTGCATGTAGGAATTGTAACACAAAGTTATAACACATTCTCTTTCTACATGTAGAAGTTGTAACACAAAGTTGTAACACAAAGTTGTATCACAAAGTTGTATCACAAAGTTGTAACACAAAGTTGTATCACATTCTCTTTCTACATAAGTTCATGTTGGCACAGAGTCAACAATCTTCATCCTTTGGAACTTAGGTCAGAAGTGGTCTCTGGTAAACCGAGAGTAAAGGTGCTAGTCATGGTCACTGGGAATGTCCAACCAACCATAAAGTACTGACTTCTACGTCCTTTTGTACATTTTGTGAAATTCGTGGACACAATGTTATGGAATGTAGGTACCTTAAAGGGTTAAGGATGCTTCTACCAAAGTATCCTAGTGGGGAACCTCTAGTTACCGTAGTCAAAAGAGCACCACCCACCACTTCCGGCCCCTTCAATGAGAAGCCATTTATTGATCCTCCAAATGCATTAATTTTTTGGCATGCCTAGGGATGTGTTTCACACTTTCTAAATGACTAAGGGTGCTTTTAAAATCCACAATAGTAATTGTAAATGAGACGATCAATACAAAAGAATTGGTCAATCTTCAATGTGCATGAATGGAGGACTAGGATTTTTGCCAAATAAATACAATTCTCTTTTTTGCTCCACGTATTGGCAAAAGAGCAAAACATGTACCTTGCCAACAACAATATACTGTGATGATCAATCGGCTCAAGCATTGGAACCAAATCCAGTATATCACTCCAAGACAAAACACATTGATGTCAGAGAGCACTTCATCGAAGAAAGAGTGTTACTTGGTGACATCACACTGCAACATTGTGATAGCAAAGAGAATGTTGCAGACATTTTTACCAAACCACTCGGTAAAGAGCTTTTCGAGAAACACCAACTAGCTCTTGGTTTGATGCAGAGGAAGGACATTCCCATTAAGCAAAGGTAGCTATTCTTGGCTCAAGTGGATTGGGGGCTAAGCCAGGGCTGGTTCATCTTTCTCTCTCCAAAGTTTCAAGGCCCGTCAAGTAAGATTGGGCATCTCTCCAACACAGCAGTTTGCCCTAGTACTAGAGAGTATAAGGAGAAAGCTCATTTTTTGGAGCCAAGCCAAACTCGACCTTGCATCTAGAGTTGTGGTAGTGAACCAGGTTCTTTTGGCCACCGCTTGGTTTGTGTGTTCTTGCTGGTATCGTGGTCTAGGGATTGCATCACTTAGCTCGTCAAACCAGTCAGGAAGTTTTTATGGAGTGGACGTGATGGCACGGCAGATACTGCAGCGAGGGTGGCCTGGGAGACCATTATTCTCCCTTCATGTGAAGGGGGCCTTAATATCATTGACTTGACCTGCAGTGCAGGGCCTTGCTTTGTAAGGTGGTTGGTGAGGGGACTCATGCTTGGGCAAGAACCTTGGAAGGAATTCTTTTTTGGACACATTCAGGTTTGCATACCTACCTTGGGGGATGATTGGGTGGACAGCCCTCGCTGGATTTTTACTTCAGCCCCTCTCAGATCTCCTGCCTCTCCTCTCATGACTGCCATCCTGAAAGCTTGGGGGAGCTTCAGGAACACTCTTTGGAGGGTGCTGCCCTCTACCCTCGAAGAGATTGATAGGCAGCCGATCGTTTGGAATGATAGTATACTTGATGAGCATGGTAGACCACTGGGCCCTCCCATTACATGCAGTGGTCTAGATGGGAGAGAGGCCCCGTCTACATAGTAGGCACTTGGAAGGCTTTTATTAGGCTACCTGAGGATCATAGACTATAGTCAGTGAGTCACCTCAGAGGAGTAGCACGCAGGATTCAGTAGATAGGTGCAGCCATCCCAGTGGAATGGACAGTTGAGATGCCTATTACTTCCACCACTTGGATGGGAGCTTTTTTTAGGACATCAGTTCCTTTACAAGTGATCACTCTTCAAGGTCTTAAGGAAGATGCGCTAGTCTTTGATGTTGGGGATGGAGGTATACTCTCTAGATCCATGGATGATATCCTTCTAGAGGTTTCCTTTCAGCCTGTCAGGATTGCTGGTTTTGTGGACCATGGAGCGGGCTTGCAGTGGTACTTAGACCCTGACCCTCTGCTATTGGCCCTGGGATCCTGGAGGTTGTGGTTATATGGAGGTGCACCTTGATGGTGCTTGCAATGGGACCGAGAAGAGTGGGAGTGGATAGATCATGGGCACCAAGAGAGGGGGATTTCCTTCTTTCGTTTCACAGTTGGTAATGCCAGGAGATTGCAAAGCTGAGCATTAGGGGTTGGATTCCCTCCAAAGCCCCAGTGCGAGATAGCTTCTTCATCACCACAGATTTGCGTAGGAATTTCTGGAGGAGGCTCTAGAAATCCCTCAAAAATAGAAAGATCACTCTTTTCATTTGGCTTTCTATTCATGGAGGGATTGCAATGAACTAGTGGAGATCACAATTTGGGGCTGATCCCACTTGCCCTCACTGTCATTCTACAGAGGAGTCAGTGCGACATTGCCTTTGGGACTGCATTCAGTAGGCGAGGACTATTTGGAAAGGAGTTGCTCGGATACTCAGCATTTTCCATACTTTCCCTTTCTTCATGTCTTGGGGTTCGGTCGCATGGTTATCCCTTACTGGGCCCCAGGTGTTTTATGAGGGTGAGCCTTCTTCTTGGGCACTCTCGATCCGCTGGTAGGTGATAGAGCCCTGCTCTCTTCAGAATGTACCACTTACTCCCTTCAGAGCTTCCCATGCTTCAGTGGACACTTCTTGAGAGATTTTGGCTAGCATTTCCTCTTGGCACATTTGGGGAGCCAGATGTACAGAGGCATTGGATGGCACACAGATACACCCATCACAGGTGTTCACGGGTATTTGGACTGACACGGTTCATACTTTGATAGCCACTTGGGCTAGCATGCAGGGCCCTTCACGGCGGGCAGCCTCTTCTAGGAGGACTATTTTTCTTCAAGTTTGGAGGGGTTCTCCCTTTTTCTTGGAGGGTTCTACTGGACTGAGACGGCACTATCAGCCACAATCCTTTCTTTTTGGCTCTTGAGCTTTTCATGCATTACATGGTGTCTCCCGTATGGAGCTTGCTCTAACGGTTTTCTTATTACTTAATAGAAGTCTCTTTTTGCAAAAAAAAAAACAAGAAGTTTCAAGGCCCCTTTTCTTCCCAAAGATTTTAGGCCCTTTTTCACCCCTTTCCTTCTCCAAGATCTTAAGGTTCCTACAACTTATTAGCCATGCCAATTTCAAGCGGAAGATCGAGGAGTTCGAAATTAAAGAAAGCGCGGGATCGAAAGAGCTATTTATGAAACAAAGAAATCGCACCAACCTCGAAGACAAATTCAAGGCCATCAAACAAATACTAGGGAAGTGGGCATCATATTTTTCTCTCTGACATAAAGCGCTTTGCTTTATATTTTTTAAAAATTACGTATTTTTAAAATGACAACTCCAAAAAGGGACAATATGGCTAGGGAGGCCGAGGAAAGGGCTAGGAAAGAAAAAGCTATAGCTAGAGAGGAAATACATGAGGAGGTACACAATGAAACTCAAGAGGATAGCATGGAAATGGAGGACATAGACCACGGTGATTATGGAATTCACTAAACTTGAAACTCGAACACAAAATATAGAAACACAGCTAGGAACTATCAGTGATACATTGAAAATCCTAGCTGAAGCCATAATCAAGTTAGCCAATTCTCCATCGGTAGCTACTACAAAAAAATCACCGACTCCTCCTAATTAGGTCGAGAGGTCCACCTCTCGACTTCCTCTAACATCCTTAAGGAATTGAAACCGCCAATTTTTAATGGGGAAGAAAAGGAGCACAATAAAGATGTGATTAATACGTTCTCGCAAAAATGGCAAGACTTCCATCGACTCAAGAATACCCCTCGTCACCTGGTTCCACCCACGGCTATACTGGTTGCCATATGGCAGGATATCATTTACACTCTACGGTTCACCTAGGAGTGCGGGACTCCAGGCTCTAGGGTGACTATCGAGAGGCGTGCTCGTTTCTGCAAGGCTTGGCCTGCATGTGTTTTCTACATCTTGACTCTGCGAGGGATTCGTTGGCTGTATAGTCCCCCCGCCTGGCAGTACCTTCGAGGCTGCTGTCTTGTATGAAAATTTTCAAGCATTAACAGAAGGTTTCTTTTTTTGGAAAAAAACAAAAACAAAAAGAATACCCCTCGTGAAAATCAAGTCGTGGAAGCAAGTCTTTCCCTTGGAAATAAAGCCTATAAATGGTGGATGAGCCTCATAGAAAATGATAGAATTCCTAAGTATTGGGCTGAGTTTGAACAAGCCTTCTTAAAAGAGTTTTTACCAAAAAATTAATTAGAAAGAGCATGGGAGGCTTGGGATAATTGCACAATGGGTAAAAAATACTCTAGTCCAGTACATAGCGAACTATAGGGAGGCAGTTCTTAAGCTGAAGGGAATTGATGAACTCCAAAAGATAAGGGGTTTCGTGAGAGGTCTCAAAGACACTTATAAGGTTGAGGTGAAAATAAATTCTTCCAAAACCTTGAGGAAGCAATTAAGTATGCCCAAATATATGATGATACGATGGAAAATCCAAAATTGTAACTTCAGAGCAAACAAGTTTTGTTCCCAAGTTCAACAAATTTCCCAATTTGAAAAGGAAGGGGCACTTTAAGAACGAGGTTTCTCAAACACCGCCTAAGAAACCTCAAATACAAAACTATCCTTTCTTGAAGAAAGAGGATTATGAAAGGGCTAGGCAGGAAAATCTTTGCTTCAAATGTTTGGGCAAAGACCATGCTGCTTAGAACTACCCTAAAAATAAACAAGCAGGAGCTAAAGCCCCAAATAGACCTCCATAAAATGAAGTACATGCGGTGCAAGTGTTGCCGCTTAATGGTACTGAAAGTACACTTAGGTAGAGATCTATCATGAGGATAGCACCCACTTGTGCTGTCTATCATCGGTAATGTGGCAGCCCACCTTTGGTCCTCATGATTTAATGAGGATGCCTGGAAAAATTACGAGGCATAGAGTAAGAGTGATGGTCGATGATAGTGCAATGCATAATTTCTTGAACTACTCATTAGTTAAGAAATTAAAATTGCCTGAGAGTCCAAGTGCCCATAGATATGTGGTCTCTTTGGCAAAGGGTAGTGATAAAAAAGTTTGGGGCAAGGCTATCAAGATGCCTTGGATTTTCAAAATTATGCATCTCGATCGAACAGATGTTGTGCTTGATCGATGGTTGTATAGTCTTGGGCATAGCTTACAGCGGAGCTATCTTAATGACTCCATGATGTTTGAAAAAGAGGGTAGAGTCTTCCAGATTCAAGGAGAACATGATGTGCCCAACTCTCCTCTTATTTGTTCGATGGAATTGGAATGACTACTATATCTAGAAGAATGTGAGGTATATGTTTGTGAACTTACTTTTATTGGTGATTTAATGTCTTTTGCATCGGAAAGAAGTAATATTGTTTTTGATAATGTTAAAAAGTATAAATCTTCTTTCAATGATTTAGTGTTGTTACCTTATCACCCGACGACCACCTGTCGATAGGCCTTGACCACATGACGACATCTGTTGACCACATGTTGACCATGTGTCAACACAAGTTAGCCACGTGATCACACAGGTTCATCCAGGAGTACTATCCGAGGCAATCATGTAACGACACATGTCAACCACAGGTCGACACATGTCAACCACAGGTCAACCAGGAGTATCATGTCCAAAGTGATCTCATCAAGAGCTACGCACATGGAGAGTGAGCTTAGCACATGGAGCAGTCATGAGTATTACATTTACACAGTGGTTCAGTGATACAGTGGTGCAGTGGTGCGGTGATCCAGCTCACCTGCACATGGAGAATTTACACCATCAGGCTGGTGAGTCAGGGAGTCAGGAAGTCGCCATAGCCATCAAGAGATCCAGCGATGCAATGGCTATCCTCAACATCTAAGGAGATAAGAGGATGACCAATGGAAAGAAAGAGGGGGATTCTCAGCGAAGAAGGGACCCTCCAAGGCGGGGGATGAGGATGAAGGAGAAGGGGGAGAGAGAGAAATTCATTCGGCATTCGGCACTGGAGCGAAAGAGAGGAGAGTGAGGGGAGATAGAGGCTAGAGCTACGAGCTCTCCAAGGAGAGAGAGTGGAGAGACTTGTGTGTACCCTCTGTCTACTATGGGGATAGACCTGTGTATTCTTGTGACTTGCGACTTGTGACCTGGGGACACTAGTCCAGTGATATGTACTTTGGCCAACTCGGTCACTTTCTCATCTCTCTTGTCTCTTTCCAATACGGGGATTGTTCACCAGTGTAGGATTTTCTTATTCAGCTTATGTTGTGGAGTTCGCTGGTGATTGTCATTTAGCATAGTGCACTCGTATGTCATCGTTCACTATAGTATAGCATACGACACTTGCACACTACTGCACGGTGCGCTCTGCGCGATCCATTGCATTAGAGCATTGCAAAACTCATGCTTCTCACGCCAGTGGCCTTTGGCCTCCGATAACACCTTCGGAAGGATAGAAACCCCTCCCCTCGAACAGTTTATGGCGATCACGGTGGGACACTGCTGGTATTGAGTAGCACGAGTGAAGTGGTGATCTAGGGTCCTAGAGAGAGGTCTTATGCCGAGTAGTTCTGAAACATTTTTTTTTTTTTTTTCATGAAAAAGACTTCTATTAAGTAAGAACAAAAACCCGCGAGAGCAAGCTCAAAGCGGAATACATCATGAAATCATGAGGATAATAAAAAACCCCCTCAGAGTGAGGTGGAAAGAAACCAAGGCTGAGGCTGAAAGTGCCATCTCAACCCTGTAGTAGATTCAGAGAAGAAAGGAGAATCCTTCCATTCCCTGAAGAAAGAAGCCCTCCTAGCTGAGGCTGCACGGGAGTCCCCCTGCATGCCCGTCCATACGGCCATCAGAGTGTGTACGATGTCTGTCCAGATACTAGCCAATGTGTGCGAGGGATGAACCTGAGTACCCTCCATAGCCTCTGTGCATCTGGATCTCCAGATATGCCAGGCTGCTATGCTCGCTATAATCTCCCAAGAAGTATCCACAGAGGCATGTACAGCTGTAAAAGGACGGTGTGTAACCACATCCAACGAGCAGAGCTCAACCCGATGATGTCGAACTGAAATGGCCCGGGAGGAGTCAAGTCCCTCATAGAAAACCTGAGGTCCTGTAAGAGAAAGCCAAGCCACCGAGCCCCAAGTCATAAAGAGTGGGGAATGGGCAAAGTGACTGAAGATCCTGGCTATCCCCATCCAAATCAATCTCGCCTGTCTGCAATCCCATAAGCAATGCTGAATAGACTCCGAAGCAGAAAGGCAACGAGGGCAAGTAGGGTCGGCTCCGAATCTGGACCTCCAAAGGTTCACTGCAATCCCTCCATGAATAGAAAGCCAAAAGAAGATAGTGATCTTTCTATTCCTGTGGGATTTCCAGAGCCTCCTCCAGAAGTACCTCTGCTGATCCGCAGTAATACCAAAAGTCTCCCAATGAGGAACTCTGGAGGGTCTCCAACCTCTACTACTGAGCTGAAATCTCCTGGCATTACTGACCGTGTAACGAAAGAAGGGGATGGTCTTCTCTCGATGCCCCACGTCAATCCACTCCCACTCTCCAGGGTCCCACTGTAAATACCTGATGGGAACTCCTCCATAGAGCCAAAGTCTCCAAGACCCGGTGGAGAGTAACTGGGGGTCAGGGTCTAAGAACCACTCTGAATCTGATCCCTGCATCAAAAGGCCTACGACCCTGATAGGCTGAAAAGCAGACTCAAGCAATATATCATCTGTAGATCTGAGCAATCTGCCACCATCCTGGACACTGAAAACCAAAGCATCCTCCTGTGCACCTCGGAAGGCTAAGACCTGAAGTGGAACCCCGCCTCTCGAGAAAGTACCTGCCCAAGTGGAGGTAGTGAGAGGCATATCATCTGTGTCTATCCAAGCCTCTGGAAGGGCTGACTCAATCTGCAAGATCCTCCCTGCACTCCCTCTGAGATGTCCTATCAACCCTGACTTGGTTTCCTCTGGAAGCCTACGGAAGGCTTTCCAAGATCCCAAAGAAGAAGCAGGTCCCCTCTCCCACCTGGCCCACTGCATGTAGAGTGAGGCACCCAGTGGTCTGCCACGATCATCTAAAATACTATCGTTCCACATGATGGGCTGCCTATCAATCTCTTCCCGGGAGGAAGGAGGAATCCTCCGAAGAGAGCTTCTGAAACTAGCCCAAGCTTTCAGAATGGCAACCATGAGAGGGGATGAAGGTGATCTGAGGTGTGCTGAGGTGAAAATCCATCTAACACTGCTCATCCAGTCTCCTCCTGAGGAAGGTGTGCACCTCTGTATGCTGCTGATAAGAAAGTCCTTCCACGGTTCCTGTCCTGGCATAAGTCCTCGCACCACTATCTTGCAAAGTAAGGCTCTGCACTGTAAATCTGGATCAATAATATTGAGACCCCCATCCTGTGTAGGGAGGATGAGGGTCTCCCAAGCCACCCTGGCTAAGGCATCTGCTGTGCCATCAAGCCCACTCCAGAGAAAGCTCCTGATCGGTCTTCTGAGCTGAATGATGCAGTCCCTAGAACGGCACCAACATGAACAAATAAACCAGGCCGTGGCCAAAAGGACCTGGTTGACCACCACAACTCTAGAGGCAAGATCCAGCTTGGCTGAGCTCCAAAAGAGAAGCTTCCTTCTGATGCTCTCCAACACGGGAGCAAACTGCTGCGTGGTAGAAATACCCAAGCCGACCTGGCAGCCCAAATACCTGATAGGCACACCCCTCTGAACCCAAGTGAACCCTATGTCAAGTCCCCAAACTGGAGTGTCCTCATCACTGATCCAAAAGCCATTGGATTTATGCCAATTTATTTGCGCCCCTGCCGCCAAGCAAAATAAATCCAATGCTGTCCTGAAAGAAGTCAATGTCTGTGGAGAGGCATCCAAATAAATCGCTGTGTCATCAGCCAACTCACTGTCAAGCAGCTCCTCTTCTCTTCTGATAGGAAGTCTCAGCCCAAAGATGTCAGCTTGAGATCTAACATAGATGCTCATAGCTTCGGCCACGAATAAAAAAAGGAAAGGAGCAAGGGGGCATCCCTGACGGACTGATCTCGAAATCTGAAATCTCTCACCCCTTACCCCACCAATAAGTACCTGGCTATGGGCTGACCTGTACAAAGAGGAAACACCTCTGATCCAAACATCAGTGAATCCAAAGCGTAGTAGGGTGCCCTCCAAAAAACTCCAATCTACTCTGTCATAAGCTTTTTCAAAATCCAACAGTAGAATGGCAAGATTCTGGCCACTCTGCACGGCCCACTCTGAAGCTTCCCAGAAAGAAAAAATGTTATCAAAAATACTTCTGCCATGCACAAATCCCGTCTGAGTGTCGTGGATAAGATCAGGGAGAAGTGGCTGCAATCGGAGGCTGATCGCCTTGGCCAGAATCTTGTAACAAGTCCCCAGAAGTGTGATAGGCCTCCACTGGGACAATAAATTTCTGCTACCTCCTTTTGGGATAAGGTGGATGAGGCCCTCTGTAAGCGATTCAGGCATCTCGCCAGAGTCCCAAATGGCCTGCATGGCTGAAGTAATATAGTCTCCAATCATATCCCAAAATGCAATGAAAAAAGACGGAGTGAGGCCATCTAAACCTGGGCACTTGCCCTTGTGAAGGGCTGAAAGTGCAGTCCTGAACTCTGTGTTGGTGAAAGGTGCGTCAAGTAGAACATGCAAATCCGGATTCACCAACACTGGGATACTCTGCCAAATAGCCTGTCTAGCATCCTCTATATCGTGTGTCTCAGGATCAGCAGTAAGGAGGGTGGCATAGAAATCTGAAGCTATGCGTAAGACGTCATCTGGCTCTGTCTGTAAAACCCCATGTGAGTCAATAAGCTGAGATACACTCTCTCTACTATGTCTAGGGCCAAGAGTAGAGAAGAAGTGTTTATTGACTCTACCACCCATCTGAATCCAGAAGGACTCCCGTGCATGAAAGGCATACTCTGCTCTCTGATCAAGCAATAACTGCAAGTGAGCCCTCGCTGCAGCAAGGCGCTCCTGAATCCAAGCATCTGAAGGCCGTTTCTGCTCTTCCCTCTGCAAAGCTGCTAACTGCTGGCGAACACCAATCTCACGTCTGAGAATATCTCGTCTCCTGGTAGAAGCAACTGAGCAGTAAAAGTCACTAATACCAGAGAGGGCAGCGGCTAAATGTGAAGGATGTGGCTGCCCTCCCTGGACATGAGCAAACCATACCCGTAGGGCTGCCTCTGTAAGGTCCTCCTCTGTGTAAAAGGCATCTGGGATCCTGATGCTGGCTGATCGGCCTCTCAAGTGAGGCTCTGAGATAGCCAAAACAACAGGGAAATGGTCTGAGGTGGAAACCCCTGCAGCAATGCATACCGATCCCCCTCTGTCAAGTGCCCAGTCATCTACATAAAATCTGTCAATGCGTGCATGAATAGGCATCTGTTGCCTCCTGTTCGACCAAGAGAACAGGAGGGACTGTGGCTGAATAAGAAAGGCATCATCACACCAAGTATCTCTGCCACAGAAATGGAAAAGGAAGGCATCCCAAGCTGCTCTCTCCAAAGAGTGAAGTCCGCCTTCTCTACCCCCTTTTTTGTCTGAAGGTAACTCGACCATGTTAAAGTCACCTCCAATCACCCAAGAATCCACAATGGGGGCCCAGGAAAGCAAAGTCTTCCACATAAGGACACGTTCCCCTCTAATGTTGGAGGCATATAGGTTGAGGAAGCCAACCTTACGCCCTCCAATCAAGAGAATAATCCACTGAGCTCTAGAGGGGATAATGACTCCGTGCCCAACAACTAAGGGGAGAACCGACTGCGAAACTGAAATAGAAGTGCCTCCCCTAGTGCCCAATGCAGGCGACCAAAAAGTATGTCCTGAGAGCAACTTGCCTGACTTGGCACAATCTCTATAATCCAGCTTGTGCTCTTGAATAAATAATATATCAATGGGACCACCAGTAACACCTGGATGAAGCTGATCCCGGATCAGTTGTCTGCGGCGGCGATGTGGGACGCCACCTAGGCCCTGTATGTTCCAACTGATAATCCTCATCGACGGGAGGATGTAGAGTGGAACACCTTACCCGACCTAGTGGCGGAAACAAACCCCTCAACAGGGGAAGACCTCCTGGATGGAGGGAAGGAACCCAGTGGAGGAAAGTCAATAGGGGAAAGAATCCTGGCACCTGAAGAAGAAGCCCTGTCAATAGGAAATCCAACCACTGGCTCCCCAAAAGTAGCGGGAACAAACTCCTCCTCTGGGAAATCTGAACTCTCTGCCAAGGCTGAAAATGAGTTCCTGTGGAGCAATCCAGACACCGGAGTACGAAGGATCCCTTGTGAGGGAAGAGGATCAACAGTGTAAGCTATCCCCTTCCCCCTGTCTAAGGGAGGGAGTGAGGAAGGCTCTCTACCCGGTGTCTGCCCAGCCGCGGAAATCTCTCCGTCCTCAAGAGGAACATCTGGCAGTGCTGGATCTAAGGAAGAAGCTGCAACTGGGGAGGAGGTCGAAGCTTCAGCGTCTCGGACTGTGCAAGGTGAGACAGGAAGGACAGCTCGAGGTGAAGCAGAATCTACTAAGGTACCCTCGTGAACTGAAGGAGGGACCTGCACACGTACTGGAACCCACTGTAAAGCGTCACGTGTGCCTGAGGGAGGTGGGGGTCGAGGAGCAGGACCTGAACCACCCCCCTGGTGAGGCCGAGGAATAGGTACTGAACCTGTACCACCACCTGACTGAGCAGGACCGCCACGTGAAGAATGAGGAGCAGGAGCTGGACCTGTACCACCCCTCTGTCGAGGTCGAGGGGCAAGTGCCGGGTCTAATCTCCCCCCCTGTCCCCCCTGTCGATGTCCTGAGGCGGTAGCTGTACCAGAGGTCTTCTTAGGCCTTTTCTTCTTTCTGGGACAATCCCTGGCAAAGTGTCCCGAGGTCCTGCAAATCCTGCACTGGTCCTGCCTGCCTGAAATCTCCACTCTCTGGCGAAAAAAGGAACCATCCGGGCGCTGTATCATGACGTGGTCCATCTCGAGGTTAGGATCCTTGCAAAGGACCCTAACTCTAGGAACCCCATCAGCCTTGGTTGCCTCTGCTGCAGTCAATGGCAACCCAGGGAGGGGTGGGATCTCAGCAACTACGCCAAAATGCTCCCCAATAACAGAAAGAAGTCGATAGTAGACCTGGGGAAGCCCGGGGAACCTGATGAAGAGCGAAAAGAATTTCTTATCTGCCTCAACTGGGTCGAAACCAAGGTGAAAGGCTTCAACGAAGATCTTCCTGTGTCCCAGGTGTAAAAGCTCGGCCTTGAGCACAGTGCTCGCAGCCTCTGGAGTGTCAAAAACAACCTGGAAGAAACCTCGTCCCAGAAGGCGAACATCTACCAATCGAGGAGCGAGGTCTGGGGGGAGAGCCGCAAGCATCCAGTCTCTGGCTTGGGATCTGGAAGGGTGAGACCCGAAGATGCGTGCTAACAAAGTGGTAGAGCACTCAATCTCTACATCCTTCCTGAGCTGCTGCAACTCGTCTTTAGAGAATGTGATAGTTTTCGCGGCCGGTGGAGATGGAATAGGATTGGCTGACGGGGAATCCATCGCCAATCAAGGTGAGGAGGCCGACTCGAACAGGAAAAAAGGCTCCTTCCGTTCCAAAAAACTGCAAGGGGCAAGGGAGGGGAAAGGAGGCTAGGAGGAAGCAGGGGGGAAGGGGAGGGAAGGAGGAGAGGGGCTAAGGCTGAGAGGGGAGAGGGGCAAGGAGGGAGGGGAAGGGAGAGGAGAAGAAAGGGAGGAGTGAGAGGAGGAGAGGGGGCGGGAGAGCAAGCAGGGAGGGGGCGAGACAGCAGGGGAGGGGGCGGGACAGCAGGGAGAGGGAGCGGAGCAGCAGGGGAGGGGGCGGGACAGCAGGAGAGGGGGCGGGACAGCAGGGAGAGGGAGCGGAGCAGCAGGGGAGGGGGCGGGACAGCAGGAGAGGGGGCGGGACAGCAGGGAGAGGGAGCGGAGCAGCAGGGGGGAAGGGGCGGAGGCAGGGGGAGAGGGGGAGCAGCAGGGAGAGGGGGCGGAGCAAGGGGGGAGGGTACGGAGCAGCAGGGAGAGGGGGCGGGACAGCAGGGGGCAGAGGGGAGCAGCAGGGGGGAGGGGCGGAGGCAGGGAGAGGGAGCGGAGCAGCAGGGGGGAGGGGACGGAGGCAGGGAGAGGGGAGGGGGAGCAGCAGGGGAACGGGGAGGAGCAGCAGCTCCGAGATGAAGCTCACCGTTCTGAAACATTTGAAGGAGCTAGTGAGAGAACTAGGAGGTACTTGAGGAGAGTGGAGAAAAGACTTCCAGCAGACCAAACTAGGTACAAGAAGCATTACGTGCGACGTAAGTTTGCGAAGTCCTCAACTCGAGCACAAAGTGAGCCCATTGGAGCAGTAGCCGGAGCAAGTAACTTCATTGACACTCTCATTGACTTGGATCTACAGGAACCCTGGTGGTCTGTGATCCGGACTCTGGAGAAGAAGTGCAAAGCGGAGAACAGGTGAAAGAAGAGGGTACTAAGGACGAGGGCTCCTCAAGGACTCATCAAGGTCAAGGCAGCCCCTCTCCTCCTCCTGCAACGATGTCTTCATCAACCACCTCTTCTACCAGGGTGGTGACTCCATCTACTCCCGCCTCGACGTCTTGTGGACAAGCTGCTACCTCATCTGTTATGCATAGCTCTGGGCTCCTAGCTAATCCTTCTTCTACATCTATCCCATTGGGGGATACTTTTGCTCCGGCCATGCCTTTATCTGCCATGATGGTTTCATCTCCCTTTCCATCCACACCGGTGTTGCCTTTTCCACCACCTCCTTCCTTCCCTTCTGCCTACTCATCCATGACTTCAACTCCGTCCCTCTCTTTCCCAAATGCTCTCCCATCCTCTTTCACCCCCACATCTTCCATGTTCTCATCCTTTCCCTCTGCAACACCGAGACCCCCCACTTACGCGCTACCATGTGGGTACACTTCCTCTATGACTACATCAGTAGTGACTTCCCCATTGTGGTCCTCCACAAGAGGAGTTGTCGGGGTGGTCTCCTCCTTGGGAACACCAACACTCATTACAGCCCCATCGGGACTCCCTCCAACTCTTGCATCTTCTCCAACCTCTCGAGTGGGGATGGCCGTTCTCAGTCCTCCAGACAAAGCTAGACTTCTTGAGCTACTCAACAAGGTCCACGTGAAGACTCAAAAGTTCAAAGGCCACCTCCATGAGGATGCAGAAGCTCATGTGAGGAAGTTCCTCACAGCATGTAGAGCTAAAGGTGTGGAGAATGAGCATGCATTCCTTCACATCTTTCCCTCGTCATTGGAGGATGCCGCGGATGTATGGTACAGTCAATTTCCTCCGAACGACTTCCAGACGTGGACAGACCTAAGGGAGGAATTCTTACGTACTTTCAAGTTGGAAAAATTCGAACACATGATTGTCCAAGAGTTATCCACTGACACCATGAAGCCTGGAGAAAGCATCTCTAAGATGTACACAAGGATGAGGGTCTTGGCGGCAAAGATGTCTGTGCCACCTAATGATGCTGTCATGAAGGGATGGTTTTTGAAAGCATTACCCCCTTCCATCGCTATAAGGTTGGTGGATAAACTCCCTGAACATGCCTCACTTCAAGACTTCCTAAAAGAAGCTGTCAAGATGGAACGGTCACAGTTAAGCTTTGCCTTATCAACGAATACGACCACCACTCTCAAGAGAGGAGGGATCATCCGCATGGCAGCAACTCAAGAAGGAGTTAGAAGAAATCAAAGAAGGCCTGAAAGATAGAATAAAGGTGGATGGCCAATCGTCCTTTGAGGCGCAAATTCGAAGTAGCCTTTGGTGCACAGAATGCAAGGGTTCTAACCATGGTTACTGGGAGTGCCCCTCCAAGCGAAAGGTACCTACTTCTACCTCATTTTGTACATTTTGTGAGATCCATGGACATGATGCTTCTAAGTGTAGGTACCTCAAAGGATTAAGGAAGCTTCTTCCAGAGTATACCTCGAGGGAACCTGTAGTTGCTGCAATCAATAGAACGGTACCCATAACTTCTGGCCCAGCAGAAGTATCTCCTGCTCCCCCTCTTGCATGAGCATTTGAGCCACCTCCTTCTCCTGTCATGCCACCTCCATTGCTTCTGACTCCCCCTTTGCTCCAAGCTCGTGCCCCCAATTCAATTGGTTCCCCTTAGTTCTATCCTCAACCATACTATGCCCTGTACCAACCACCTATGTCAGGAGGTGGTTATGGTGTGGGGGTTAAAGGTCACTGTGCCTTTACCCCAGTTATGTACAATACTCAAACACATATATAAATGAATGAAAAAGAAGATTAGGGTGGTTCTGCACCCACCAAACTTGTGTGGCTCTCTATCTCTCTCTCTCTCCTTCTTCCGTTCTTGCTTCCGTTGAGAGCACTCTCAACTGGTATCAGAGCCCGGGTGATCTAGCTAAGCGTGCGTGAATGCTTGAAGCTCAGTAGCTCTGTGGAAGGAAGGAGAAGCTTTGTGGGAAGCTTTGTGGGTGACTTTACTTGCATCCGAGTGTGCAGAGACCTTGGAGGAACCTTTGGAAAAGTCACTTTGGCTTTGTGAAATGTTTTTGAGAGCCTGTTAAGAGCTTTCAAAGAAAAAGTCGTTTTTTGAGCTTTTCCCTGTTCCGTTCGATGACAGAGACTCTGTATTGACTTGTAGAGGCAACTATTGCTTGCTTTTGGTGTCCACGTTACTTCAGGAGCTTGGAAACACCTTCATTCTTGAATCCGGGATCATTTCATTGGATTTCCGGCTCACTGTGTCAGTTTCTGCGTTTTTTGCCCGGGTGTTGGAACTCAAGTTTGGAGCAACCATTTGCAGATTTGTCAGTTCCGGTGGACTCAGGAGGTCCTAAAACTTCTATGTTGCTCATCCTTCGCACTCCGGTGGAGTTTACAAACAGCTCTGTTTCCAAAAACGTTTTTCAGTCCGTGTGTTGGACCCAGTGATTGAGACCACGGTTTCCAAAACCGTCTGTCCCATTGCGTTTCGGACGCCCAAAAACCCCTACCTGTCAGTTCTTGCGCGATTCGGTGGAGGATTTTCAAAGTTATAGATCTCTGTGTATTCGATTTCGTCTCTCTGTTATGCATTTTTCATTCTAAGGTTTTGAAACCTTAGATTTATGCCACATGGCAGTGGATAAGTGTTGACTCCCATTTCTCACTCATCGGTTGGGATTTTGGAGTTCTGGCACAGAGAGATATTTGCAGATTTTCTTGCTGATTCCGATTATGCAATGGCGCCCATGTTTTGAGGCATCTCAGGTTCTATTTTCAGTAGCGGTCATTACTATGGGACTATGATTTCTTGAGCATACCTTATGCAGATCACTCTGGTTGCAGTTTGAGCAGTGTGCGCTCATTCGTGGTATGCATTGGGTTGCAATGGATGATTTATAGGCCATTTGGATGCATTGCGGTCCTTGTTGGATGCGTTGATAGGCCCAAATTGCCTTGTGGGATGCTATTTTTTATGGACGCTTTGCACATGGATGCTATTTTATGCTCAGGGACAGCTTTGACACATTGCAGGTGATGCACTGATAGTGGTATGCTCTCTTGGATGAGATATTATTGATGCATATGCCAGTGGACGGTGTTTATGCTTGAGTCATTTGGCACTTATTGGCATTTTCTTTTGGGCCAGATTTGCTCATATGGATGCATAGTATATGCACATGAGTCAGATGCATCTTTGATGCTTTGAGCTTTGAGTTTTGGTGATATTTCAGTCTATTGTGGCATACACATTTGGGTGCACCTAGTATTTGGTGTGATTCTCTCTTGCAGGTACTAGCATTTGGGATTTTGTTTCATTTGCATCATGGCATCCTCTTCCATGTCTGAAAAGGAGTTTTTCAGCATTAGAAAGTTTGATGGGACAAACTTTTCTTTGTGGAAAGAACAAATAAGGGATGTGCTTATTCAAAAGAAGCAGATTAAACCCTTGGCAGGGATTGAAGCTAAGCCTGCAAATATGTCTGAGGATGATTGGAATGAGTTGGATGCATTAGCAAAGTCTACTATTAGACTTCATCTTGTAGAGTCAGTTTATTTCACAGTAGTAAAAGAGCAGACTACGGAAGATTTGTGGAAGAAACTGTGTGCCACTTATGAGAAGGAAACTGCCTCTAATAAAGTTTACCTCATGAAGAGGTTGTTTGAGCTGTAGATGAAGGAAGGGGTCTCCATTGCTTCTCACTTGAATGAATTCAATATTATTTTCAGCCAGCTTCAGGCTCAGAAGATGAATTTTGATGCGGAGACTAAGGCAATATTTCTCTTTTGTTCATTGCCATCCTCATGGGATACCTTCCGTACAGCTGTCAGTAACTCTGCACCTGGTAGAGTATTGAAATTTGATGATGTTGTGGGTAGCTTGTTGGCCGAGGAGATTAGACGGAAGTCTATGGATGGCAACAAGCAGGATGCAGCCTTAAATGTGCAAAGGGGCAGATCACAGTTTAGGGGGAAGTCCCAAGAAAGAGGGAAGTCTCGTAGCAAATCCAGGGCACGGAACATTGAGTGTTACCATTGTGGCAAGAAGGGCCATATGAAAAAGGATTGCTACAAGCTGAAAAGAGAGCAAAAGGATAAGAAAAAGAATGCAAATTGGGGTGCAAATCAAAAGGAAGAGAGTCCAAGGGAGGACAAAGGAAAAGTAAAGATCGAGGAGATCAATGCAGTCACACATGATAGTGACAATGACATTCTCTTCATGTCTAATTTATCTGCAGAGTTGCTTACCACTTCAGATGATGCATATTCCCAGGATTGGATTTAGGATTCTGGTGCTTCATTCCATGTTACTCCCCATAGGGAATGGTTCTCCACTTATGAAAGTGGAAAGACAGGTTGTGTGCATCTTGGAAATGACTATGCATGTGACATAGTGGGAGCAGGTGACATAAAGTTTTCTTTTGCAAATGGGTCTGCATTTGTTTTGAAACATGTGAGACATGTGCCTAAGCTGACCAAGAGTCTTATTTCAGTGGGTCAGCTAGATGATGCTGGTTTTCACACCACTTTTGGCTTTCAAAGTTGGAAAATTCAGAAGGGCTCTATGCTTTTGGCCAGGGGTGCCAAGTGTGGGACTTTGTATCCCTTACATGTATCAGGGGTATTTGATCATTTTGTTGCAATAACCGAGCAGCCAAGCACTTCTTTGTGGCATTGCAGGTTGGGGCACATGAGCCAGAATGGAATGAAACTCTTATGCCGTTTGGGTTATGTACCGCATTTGAGTTTCTCTGATTTTGAATTTTGTGAGCACTGTCTCTATGGGAAGCAGACTAAATCAGCCCATAAAAGAAGGGGAAAGAAAGAGTTTGAAATGCTTGATTTGGTGCATTCAGACGTATGTGGTCCCATGCCTACACGGTCATTAGGCGGGGCTGAATACTATGTGACATTCATTGATGATGCGACTAGGAAAGTGTGGGCTTATGCTATAGCTCGGAAGAGTGATGTGTTCCAGGTATTTCAGAAATGGCTGGCCTTGGTTGACAATCAGTCAGGTAGAACGCTTAAATGCCTACGAACTGACAATGGTGGAGAGTATCTCTCTCATGACTTTCAGCATTTCTGTGATACACGTGGGATTAAGAGGGAGCTCACATCCCCTCGTACTCCAGAGCAAAATCCAGTTGCAGAAAAGATGAACCGTACCATTCAAGAAAGGTTGCAATGCATGCTTTCCAATGCAAGTCTTTCTGGTGGTTTTTGGGCTGAGGCAATGAAGACTGTAGTGCATGTGATCAATAGATCACCTAGTAAGAGTTTGGATGGTGGTATTCCTGAAGAGGCATGGAGTGGCAAGAAGCCCTCTTACTCTCATTTGCATATATTTGGGTGTGAGGCATATGCACATGTGCCAAAAGAGCTTCGAAAGAAGCTAGATCCTAAGTCTAGGAAATGCATCTTTCTGGGTTATGGTGAAAGTGGAGAGATGGGCTATCGTCTCTGGGATCTAGAAGCAAAGAAGATCATACGCAGCCATGATGTGGTCTTCAATGAGAAGAAGATGCATAAGGCACCCATGAGGGATGTGGAAATGAGGAGAATCACTTTCCAGGATGTGAATTCACCTGCATATGTTGATAGACAGCAAGCTGTCCATGCACCAAATGTGCAAGAAATGGTACAACCAAGTACTCCCACAGGTATACAATCAAGGGTAGATGATGGATCATCTATTGGTGGAAATGATGAGCCAAATGTGGCTGATATGCAAGTGGGACAGCAAGCTGAAATGCCCTCGAGAAGATCATCTAGAGTGTCTAGACCGCCTGATAGGTTTGTTCCAGGGGTAGACTATGTGATGCTTACTGATTGCGGGGAGCCTTCTTGCTACAAAGAGGCTATGATGCGTGAGGATCAACGCAAGTGGGAGTATGCTATGCAATCAGAGATGAGTTCACTTATGAAGAATAAGACTTGGGACTTGGTTTCTTTGCCACATGGAAAGAAAGCATTGCCATGTAAATGGGTCTACAAGATGAAGGTCACAGGTGATGATGTGCCTAGGTACAAGGCCCGTTTGGTTGCTAAAGGGTTCAAGCAAGAGAAGGGTGTGGACTTTGATGAGATATTCTCTCCGGTTGTGAAGATGACCACACTTAGATGCATGCTTGGACTAGTGGCAGTAGAGGATATGGAGCTTATGCAAATGGATGTCAAGACAACTTTCTTGCATGGGGATTTGCATGAGGAAATTTACATGGTGCAGCCGGAAGGCTTTGAAGAAAAGGGCAAAGAGCATTTAGTTTGCAAGCTAAAGAAGAGTCTCTATGGTCTTAAGCAAGCGCCTAGAGAATGGTATCAGAAGTTTGATGCTTTCATTCGGTCCCAGGGTTTTAGAAGAAGTGAAATTGATCACTGCCTCTACACTAAAAGGGCTAAGGATAGTAGCCTGATAATCCTGGCACTATATGTGGATGATATGCTATTGGCTAGCAAGAATACTTATGAGCTAGATGCATTAAAAGCCAAGTTGCATGAGGCCTTTGATATGAAGGATTTGGGATTTGCAGGTCATATTCTTGGTATGCGCATCACGCGTGATCGGAGTAGGAAACTCCTTTGGCTTTCACAAAAAGAGCATGTTACAAAAGTATTGCAGCGTTTCAATATGGAGGGGGGGAAGGCAGTGAGTACTCCATTGCCTCCATATGTGAAACTGAGTCATACAGATAGTCCCAAATCAGATGAGGAAAGGGCCATGATGGCCAAGGTTCCTTATGCATCAGCAGTTGGGAGTCTTATGTATGCTATGATAGCTACTAGACCAGACATTGCATTTGCAGTGGGAGTTGTTAGCCGGTATATGGCTAATCCAGGAAAGAGGCATTGGGAGGCAGTTAAGTGCATCATGAGGTACATGAAGGGTACCAAGGAGATGTGCATTTGCTTTGGTAGAGGAGACATGCGTGTACTTGGGTACACAGATTCAGACTATGCAGGGCATGTGGATAGTAGGAGATCCACTTCTAGTTATGTGTTCACCTTTGCAGGTGGTGCACTGTCGTGGATGTCTCGCGCACAGAAGTGTGTTGCTTTGTCTACCACAGAGGCTGAGTATGTTGCAGCCATAGAGGGCTGCAAGGAGGCTATATGGCTTGATCGGCTAGTGGGAGATTTGGGGATTCATACAGGTGTACCGACATTGCATAGTGATTCCATGAGTGCTATTCAGCTAGCACGGAATCCGGTCTTTCATGCAAAGACCAAACACATTGAGGTCAGGTACTATTTCATCAGGGAGGTACTTGAGGACAAGCGCATAGAGCTTGTCAAGGTTCATACAGATGATAACCCTGCAGATATGCTGACGAAGAGTCTACCTAGTCAGCGGTTTGAGTATTGTCGTGTATTAATGGGCATTGGATAGTATGCTCACTGATTCTTCTCCCTTAAAGGCACATTGTCCTTTAAGTGGGAGGTTGTGGGGGTTAAAGGTCACTGTGCCTTTACCCCAGTTATGTACAATACTCAAACACATATATAAATGAATGAAAAAGAAGATTAGGGTGGTTCTGCACCCACCAAACTTGTGTGGCTCTCTATCTCTCTCTCTCCTTCTTCCGTTCTTGGTTCTGTTGAGAGCACTCTCATATGGACCCTCTTATCAATGCGATCGAAGGGGTGGTTTCCGAGGTGGACGTGGAGGTGTAGGCAGAGGTACAAACTTTAGAAGACCCATCATGTGTTACAGATGTGGCGAGCACGGCCACTACCAAGATGATTGTACATAGCCGTTCGGGGGACCCTCTTGTACACAGTGCAATACAAACGACCACTACACCAGAGATTGTCCCAATAGAAGAGTGGAACCCACATCCCAAGTGAATATGATTGATGTAGTAGTGGTGGGGGAGGGCAACAGTCCCCATTTGATTGGCGCAGTGTTGGGCGCTGTGACACGGTCACATACAAAAGGTGACAAATGTAAGGGTGACTCAGAGTCAGCACCGGAGACCTCAGCACCAATGAGTTTGACAAGTGTTCCCCCACCGAGGTCATTCTCCTTCTCCAAGGTACACAGTACGCCCAGGAATAGACCACCCATGCTGGCTTCTGATAGTGATTCAGAAACAAACTCGAAGGGAACACAGCCATTAAGGTCAACCACTAACTCTGGAAGTGCCTCATCCTTGGGTGATCACTCTATGCCTTTGAGGTATCAGGAGGTGGTAAAGGGTGTCACGAGAGATCTTCAAACAAGTTCTGAAGATGAAGGTAGCACACCTCAGCTTCCATCCCGCAGTCCATAACTGTGAGGTTTGCAACATAATTGACAACCCTCGAACAACACCGGGATAAGGAAAGTATAAATCTTCTTTCAATGATTTAGTTAGCCACCTCTCTCTTACAAACTGATTGGTGATTTTATGTCTTTTGCACCGGAAAGAAGTAATATTGTTTTTTATAACGTTAAAAAGTATAAATCTTCTTTCAATTATTTAGTGTTTGAATTTAAAGATGTTTTCCCGTCTGATTTGCCTGATGGTTTACCCTTTGAGAGAGAAGTAGATCATAAAATAGATTTGATTCCTGGATCTACCCGTGTTTGTAAACCCCCATATAGGCTTAGTCAAACGGAGGAACGTGAGGTCGAAAGACAATTAACGGAATACCTTAGGAAGACCAAATTCAACCAAGTAGCTCACCTTGGTCTGCACCAGTTTTACTAGTAAAGAAAAAGGATGGTACTATGCATTTATGCATAGATTACTGAGCACTAAATAAAATCACCATTTAAAATAGGTATCCTATGCCTCGCATTGATGAGCTCTTTGATCAATTGCAAGGGGCAAAATATTTTACTAAAATTGATTTAAGGTCAGGATATCACGAAGTAAGAATTATGGAAGAGGATGTCCCTAAGACACCATTTCGTATTAGGTATGGGCATTATCAATTTAAGTAATGCCATTTGGATTAACAAATGCTGAAAAAGAATGCTCACCCGCATAAAATATGTCATACCCAGCAAAGTGCCCATAATGACTAGCATACATATGCTGGTTATGCTCTTGCAATGCCACTATGTCACGCTGTAATTGATTGAGATAGCCCCAAACAAGTTTCCGTTTCCTAGGATCATACAAACCTTGTACATTGAGAGTCAAACATTTTATATGTGAAAACATATTTACAAAGTATGTACAGCTGAGAACCAAAAGGATCAAGTCTAGATTTCAATCTTAGGATCCGGCACCCTATCCTGAGAAGATACAAGTGTCTATGGAGAAGTAAAAAGACTCATAATTTCCTCTTCAAGAAAGAGGGTGCAACTTGCTGTCATAGCAGCCCAAGTAATACCAATTCCTGAATTTTCTTTAGGAGTATGACCATTTGAAGATGAACCATTCCATGTATGAGAAGGGTGAGGTCTCCGTGCTGTCACAATTTTTCTTGGACTCTGCCAAGCTTCCTACCAAGTTTTTTCCTTTACTTCTCATTGTGAAGTAGAAGGCATAGAAGAAGAGGCATTTCCATTTGACACTACTGGAGCTTTCTCCTTATCCTGGACTGCAGTAGTAGGCTTGTTTAGCATATTTCTAACCACGAAGAGCCAAGAGAATCCTTAGGATGCATTTGAGGAGGCATAGCATCTGGAGGCATTTTGTGTAGAACCAGAGGGCATTGTGAAGCCATGTGCCCAAACTTCTTGCATCATTTTTATTTAAGCTTATAAAAAGCATTGCCCCTTAGCAACATTATTGACAATAACAAAATAAGATTTTGGAGTGGGGATATCAGTGTACCACAGGATACAAAATCTATTGGAATTGCCATTGGCCGTGGTGGACATACCTCCTTTGCCCAAAGAGGCTGCAATTTTTGGTAACAAAGAAGCATGGCATTGATAAAAATCCACTACCTCCACCCACACCAGACAACGATGTCTAATCAAAGCTTGATAGTCCCTGGAGGGTGACCATGGGAGAACATGAACCATTCGCTGTCCATAGAAAAGTGGAGAGTGTTCCAAAAGCATCTGCTTATGCTGCTTATCCAATATAATAACTTCAAAAAAGCCCCTAGCTGCATAATACACTTTGCAAACAAAACAACCACCTAAAGTGCATGTCAACCAATTACCCACATCAGCTACAACGGGCATGCGACCTGGAAAGAAAATAATCACTACATGCTTAGCATATTCTCCCACCGGATCCACAATATCATCAATTTCCACCATTAGCCCAACAGTGGGAGTGGAGTCTTTCCAATCCTTGTAGCTATCTTCAAATCCTGTATGCATAGCATCATAAACCAATTAAGCCTCAAGTGCGGCATGCACAGGGTCATCCTGACCCAAATCCTTCTTTTGCTTCTTATGCGAGTAAGTCTTCACTGAAGCCATGAAGAAAGATAAGCTGTAAAAGATTGTACGAAAAGGAAACCCAGAAGGAGAGAGAGCTAAATACACAGGACAAGGGAAGACAGCTGGGAGAGGCAAAAAGCAAAAGCATACACAAGGACTTGAGAGGAAAAGAACGAAGGGAAGAGAAGGAAAGAAGAGTAGGGCTGGTGACCAAAGCACATGGGAGGGGGAAATCCCCTGATCTGTATAGGCCATATAGGCTATATGAAACTGTACGGCTAGCAGCATGGACATTGGATTTGAACAGAAGCTGGATAGTACAACCAAGATGCACATGAGATTTTCAATATGGACGACCGATGTTGTACGACGACTAACAGAAGCAGGACAGTATGGCTGAGTCGCACGTGAGAAACTCTGTACGGACAAAAACCTGCTCCTACGACGAAACCTTGCTACTGTATGGGCATCGTACGGGAACCGTACAGACAGAAGCTGCTGGTCTGGGGACTGAAGGTCGAACCTCCTACACACACACTTTTTTTTTTTGTAAAACCACAGCTTAAATTATCAAAGACTATGTAATACAGAAGGTGAACTCCGTGATGGAGTCAACCTTTGAAAGTCAAAAGCAGTGGAAAAAAACATCCAAGTCCAAAGTATCCAGATCTCCCTGTTGAATACAATCATAGAGTGATTGACGAAGGGATCCTCGAAAGAAATAAAATGGATCAAAGGAACCAGAGCCAAATGATAGATGAGTCCTCTGCAACCAAATGCTCCATAATGACCAGAAATGGACCTAGGCGAGGAACAAGGCAAATGAGCGAAGTCGGGGAGGGGTGCAACCAAAGATCCAATAGAAGCAGCCAAAAACCACCGAAGGAAATCGGAGCTAGAGACAGTGCGAAATCCGATGAATAAGATCCCTGGAGGTGGAGCACGACCATAATAAATGTGGGATGGTCTCCAATGAAGAAGCACAGTGCTGACATCGAGAAGAAGCAATGCCGCAAAGAGCCAAAGTAGTGCCCACCGGTAGAGCTCCAACCAAACAACGCCAGAGGAAAAGGCGTTGTTTGAGCGGCAGGAAACTTTTCCAAAGATATTCGAGAGTTCGTTGCCACCAAATCAAAGGCTTTGAAAGATGCCAGAGTCGATTACCATGATCATGAATCCATGGCACTGAACAGAGCCCATGATAGACCCTGTGAGAAGTAAGGTCCTATAGAGAGATAGGAGCTCCAGAAGGGGAGCGCGGAAGGAGACACCAATCCTGTAGCCGATGAAGAGGCTGCAAAGAAGGGGCCGGCAAAAAAGGGGCAAGCATGAGACCAATAGCATGCCAGAGAGCGCGATGATGTAAACGGAGAGCATAAAATTGGCAAGCGACGGGAAAGGAAAGGAAATAACCCTACTGGTCGACCACATCTCCCACAAAACGAATACCTGTCTTCATTAGATTATAAGCCTTGATGGGATACCGCAAGGCTAAGGGAGGAGAAAAAATTGCACTCCAATGTAGACTTTCAAGGCGAAAGGAATTCCCTTGTGGAGAAGGCTGTCCTGTCCAAGAAGCAGTGGAAAGCACAGTTTTCCAATTGCGAGTGAGCGCCGTAGCACATGGAGCACTCGGAATGCTACCAGAGAAGTGGCCTAAAACTGCTTCCCAATGATCTGTAATCCAATGTCCGTAAACATGCAATCGCATAGTAGTACACATGGTAGCGAGCATAATAGCCCAAGGCTGATCCTGCATAAAGAAAGTGGAGAGGAGGGTAGCCTTTCGCACTAAGAGATGCAGATGAATATTCAAAATGTTAAGCTCCCCATGCGACTTGGGCAAACAAACCAAGTGCATTTTGAGTAAGCGCAGGGCTTTACAATGGTTCTTTGTTTTCCAAAGTATCTCCATGGCATAGGACATTTTTTTTAATAGTGAGAGATTTGATTGATTATATTACAAGAATAGCCTCAGAAAAGAGGCGCTAGAAAAAACATAAACTGAAGATCTCAATATAAGCCAAATATACATCCTGATCTATCTGGCGAGTCTGCAAGCAATCAAAGAAAGATTGTTGCAAAGAACGCTTAAAGAAACCAAACAAAGAAAAATTGGGATCACTAAAGAATTTACAGTTTCGGTCTGTCCATAAAGTCCAAAGTGCCCAATAGCGAGCCCAAACAAAGAAAAGATGAAACTCTAGTCGCTATGGATGAAAACCAAAGGGCCAGAAAAATTTCCCAAAGAGAACAGTTAGGAATCTCGCTTGTAGCCTCTATTGAAGAGAATCCAGAAACTACCGAGAAGATAGGCAATGCCAGAATAATGAGGCACAGTCTCCTGAGAAATCAGACACCGATGACACAATGTGCCTACGGGCCAAAAACTGTCCAGATGGAAAAATTCATAGAAGCACTCGCCATAAAAAAAGCTGTTGCCAAAGTGGAACCTTGTATGCCCAAAGTTCCCGCAGTCTTTTCCTCCACCACTTAGCTAGACAATTCAATCGCCAAACAAAATTACACCTTTCTAAAACCCAGGGTTGCAGCAAAAGGATTTTGTATAATGCAGGCACAGTAATCTGAGATAGCCTCAAAGGACGAGAGGAGAACCCAAGGGAAGTCAATGTCCGATACTCTAATCGATCCTGGATTTCCAAAGGGGGAATCGGGACCAAAGGTGAAAGCATACAAGTGATTTGCTGCCACAAAGTATGATAATGAGAACCCAAACCATACTATGTGGCTGCCAAAGAAAAGGGAAGCATAGAGCCATCATCATGAATAACATCAGCAACAGTATTGATCCCTTTAAACGAAATAAAGTAAGAACGGTGAGGTTTGAGTAAAGCAAGCAGAGGCTGAAAAACTTTTGATCAGTGAATGCTTTCAGCCCGCAAAGAATTACCCATCAGAGACTGTCGACCATGCCATTCCAGGTGAGACAAAACATGCTTCCAGTCAAGAAGCAAATGGGAGACCATAGGGCAGCCATGCAAAGTGCCATCAATGCAGCCAAACAAGAAATCCCACTGAGTGGGTTGCCAATGACCAAAAGCAGGAGTACTGATATGTGTGAGCAGAGATTGAATCATGAGAGCCTAGGGCTGATCACCTTTCAAAAATTGCAGCAACATTTTCCCCCTGTGAGCAAGGATGTGCACCTGGATATTAGTGGTATTCAAACCGCCATGCATCTTAGGGGAACAAATTCAATGCACCGAAAGCAGTCTGAGACTTTTTCTGCCATGTTTGGAACGCCAAAAGATCTCCATAATGACAGACATAAAGGAATCAAGATCTACCTTGGTGAACATGATCAAGGGTAAATAGAATTGAATGTATGCCACAAGTATGGACTGCAATGCACTATTCGGAGGCGAACATGTAAAGGCCAGGTTGCCAATTTCCAATATTCAAGCTTTTTCCGGAGCTTGATTAGAACCCAATCAATTTGCTGTCGACGAGTAAGTCCCCAGGCCAAAGGATAGCCAAGGTGACGAACCAACTGAGTGGGTGGGATGATCTCCCCTGGCTATAAGAGACTATGTTAGTATTTAAGATGCAATGGAAGCAACTTAGACTTTTGAAAGTTAACATGAAGGCCACCTGCCAAACCATAAATTGAAAGAGCTTGCATCAAAGCAAAAAGATCAGGCGGAGTATTCCTTGGAGTAAAGAAAGAATCATCAGCATAAGCTTGAGCAACCATGCTCTGCAATTTTCATCCAGTTCGAAACCATGGAGAGAATCTGTAGCCACTAGATAATCAATGTATTGCAGCATAGGATGAGTAGCAATAGCATACAGTAAGGCACTAAGGGGATAGTCCTGACGAACCAAACTACGAAGAGTCCATTCTTCCAAGATGTCTCCAGAAAGAATGCAAGCAACATTGCTATCCCTGTAGAGCCAATAAAGAACCTGCTGCATTTTTATTCCAAAGCCCAAGGATCGCATTGTTTGCGAGATGAACTCCCATTGAACTATGTCAAAAGCTTTGGCAATGTCAATCTGTAAGAGCAAAACATTTTGCTGTGTGTACTTGGCATATTCAATCCCAACATAAGCATTGGCAATATTGTCCATGATATGCCTACGAGGAACGAAGCCATATTGAGAAGGATGCAGCCCATCATGCAAATCGCCTTTGATACGGGCAACAAGCATTTTAGCTATGATCTTGTAAATGAGTGGCATGAGCGTGATTGGTGGTCTCCAATCAGTGATAAAATGAGAAATCTGTTTCTTAGGAAGGAGCTTTACCAGTCCCTTTCTCCATGATAGGGGCATTTGCTGATTTTCCCAAGCTGAATTAGCCATTTGCAAGAGAGGGGATTTGAGGCTGTCCCAAAAAGCAAGAAAGAATTCAACAGTGAGGCCATCCCATCCTAGAGATTCCCATCTATCACATGATTTAACTACATATGACAATTCCCTTTCAGTGAATGGAAGTTCCAGCTCCAAAGCCTGAGCGTGAGAAAGACATATTGTAAAAGAAGCTGACGTGCAGACAAAATGTCAGGAGAAGGAAAGTCCACATGCCCAAAATGGGAGGAGAAGTGCTACACACAAAAATCAATAAGTTCAGAGCGAGATGATGACCAAGAACCATGAGGCATCCAGACCCAACAAATATGTGCAGCCTATCGTTTGTAATGCAAACTTTTGAAAAATTGCTTCGATGAGCAACCTTTATCCAAAAAAGGCCTTTGTCGAGATTGGGTTTCCCATTTAGCAAGCTTTCTTCAATCATTTGATTGGAGGTAGAATTTGGCCTGACATAAGTGCATGCTTTCATCAAAAGACAAAGGCCGAAGGTGACTAAGCTAAGTCAAACTCTGGCAAGTGAGTTTAGCATGCACAACTGTCTCCCGTGTGGCTCGCATAAATGATTTACCATAATCCCGAATCACAGCTTGCATTCGAGCAACAAAAGCTTGCCATGCATAATCCAGGTCAAAACGCATCTGAGAAGAGAGAGGCTGAATGGCATCAGAAACCATAGCTTTAAAATCAGCATGTTCCAAATAATTGTGAGAGCCTCAACCAAAGAGGTGCATGATCAGAATACATGAAGGCATGATCAACCCAAATTTGACAAGTAAGGGCATCACAATGCTGCTGATCAATCTGATACCATATGTCCAGGCGTGCCTCATAGGAAGATTGAGCATTGTGTTGAAAGGTATAGCCTAGGAGTGTGGGCTGTAATTCCTTCCAGAGATCCACGAAACGCAGGTAAACCAAAAAATTAGACCATGCCTGTTGTTCAAAAGACAACATATGAGTGTGGCCTGAAGTTTTATCTCCCGGTTGTGGAGCATCGTTGAAATCACCACAGATGAATGCATAGTGTCTCCACGGATAATTATGCATGATCTACCATGGTGATCATTGAGGGCCACAAAGGGCTCAAGATCATGCCTCACCAAAAAAGCTACTCCAGAGAAAGAGTGCTCCCTAGCATAGAAAATATCATAACCAGAAAAATGTCGTGTGTGACCAACATACATGTGCTGATTATGCTCATGCAAAGGCACTATGTCTGGCTGCAATTGTCTGATATACATCCACACAAGTTTCCACTTTCTACGATCACACAAACCCTATACATTGAGTGTAACGCAATTGATGTGGTCAAGCATATATACAGATATAGGACAAGTATGTACAACAAACAAACAAGCTGACTATGTTTGCATCTCCACCTCAAGGTCAGGGCCTCTGTCCTAAGAAGAAGAATCAGCTTGAGAAGAAGACAAGAGAGCAGCAACTTCCTCTTCAGGAAAGAGGATACAATTTGCAGTGACCGTTGCCCAAGTCAAACCAATTCCAAAAATTTCAGCGGAGGTTTTGCCCTATGAGGATATACTATTCCAAGTCCTGGATGGAAAAGGTCTCCTAGGAGAAATAACTTTTTGAGGAGTTTGCCATGCTTCATCCAAAATTTTGCCCTTCATTTGAGGCTGAGATGTCGAAGGCATAGAAAGAGGAACAAGAGCGCTCGATGCAGCCGGATCTTTGCCTTTATCCTTGACAGCACAAAAATGTTTGGCCCCTTTGTTTTTCATTACAGAAGAGGCATTTAAATCCTTACTTGGAGGTGGGACTGTTTCTGCTTGCACTAGTAGTTTGGGAGCTCGAGAAGGGCACTGTGAAGCCATATGCCCAAACTGCTTGCATTCAAAGCAAGCTCCTGCAAACAGCCCCCATTTCAGCTTGTTCAAATTGCCATTTGGTCTCCACACAGTTTTTTTTTTTTTTTGGGTGAAATCTTTGATTGATTATATGGTGCAGCATATGACAAATTCTGTGACAAGTGCAAAAGAAAGCAATGATGTGTGGTATGTTGACGCAGGTGCATCAAACCACATGACAGGTCATGCTGAATGGATGCAGGATGCAAGGAAAATGGAAAAACTAGGATTTGTGGAGACTGGTGATGATACTGCACATCCAATTTGTCTATGCAGGATGGGAAAAAGAAATACTTGTCTGATGTATTTCATGTCCTGAACATCACCAAGAACCTGGTTTTTGTTGGTCAGATGGTTGAGCAAGGCTTGCAGGTCAGATTTAATCCTCATGGATGCTTTGTTGAGGATATGAAAAATAATGGTCGCTTGATAGCAAAAGGAAAGAAGAAGGGCAGGATGTTTACGTTGGATGCGGACATGCCTGAATTGAGTGCAGCAATGTTTGCACATAGGACCGGTGTAGTTGCAGATATTGATATCTGGCACAAACGCATTGGTCATGTTAATATACAACGACTTAAATCAATGCAAGCCCAAAATATTGTTGCAGGATTGCCTAAATTCAAGGTTGCAGAAATGCACAAGGTTTGTGAAGCCTGTCAATTTGGGAAACAGGCAAGGAAACCTTTTCCTAGGCATGTTCAAGAGAGTAAAAAGCCATTGGAATTAATCCACTCTGATGTGTGGACTACTAAAGCTGCATCTATTGGTGGTTGTCACTATTTTGTCACATTTATTGATGACTTCAGCAGAAAACTTTGGGTGTATTTTATGAAAAAGAAAAGTGAAGTGTTTGGGCACTTCAAAGCTTTCAAAGCTATGGTTGAAAAAGAAACAGGCTTGCAAATAAAATGCCTAAGGTCAGATGGAGGGGGAGAGTACCTCTCAAATGAGTTTGCAAGGTTCTTGCAGGAGCATGGTATAAAGCAGCAATATTCATGCAGTCATACCCCTTAGCAAAATGGAATTGCAGAATGGAATTGCAGATTGGAAAAACAGGCATATTGGAGAGGTATCTCGGGCTATGCTAAATGAAAAAGATCTACCAGATTATTATTGGGCTGAAGCAGTTGCTACAGCAGTTTATATAATGAACAGGACTCCCACTGCAGCAATACATGGCTGACGCCAGAGGAGATGTATACTAGTAGGAAACCAGCTATTTCTCATTTGAAAATTTTTAGTTGCATTGCCTATGTCCATGTGCCAGATGAGTTGAGGTCCAAGTTGGATCCAAAAGCTGAGAAGTGCGTCTTTATTGGTTCTTCTCTGCAGCAGAAAGGGTATAGATGCTATAACCCCTCTACTCGTAAGTTTACAGTGAGCAGAGATGTTGTTTTTGATGAGATGAGCAGCTGGTATAAACCAGTAAATGTGATGATTGATGTAGATGCACAAAATGGTAATGCTGCACAGAATTCACAACAGCAATCACAAAATATCAGTGGACCTACAGTGTCCTCTAGTAGTGGTTCACATACTTCGCCATGGACAGGTAGATTGAGATCAGGAGAATCTCCTCAAAGCAATGCAGATAGTGGTACGCAGGTATCACGAAAAGGAAAAGAGAAGGTAGATCAGCCCATGTTTGATGTGAATGCAGGTCACTCTTATGTGGATGGTGAATCCAGTGGCTCAGAGCAGAGCATTGATGATGAGTTGGGTATTCCTTCTGTTGTTGCACCTGGAGTAAGGAAGACCAGGGATGTTTTGAGAGCACCTGGAAGTGAGCCTATTTTACACAGGTCTACCAGGGTTAGGTATCCTGTGGATAGGCTAAAATATGATGGATTTACAGCCATTCACTATGCCTATATGGTCAAAGTGATACAGGAACCAGAACCCACTTCTTTTGAGCAAGCCATGGGAAATGAAAAATGGGAGAAAGCCATGGATGAAGAAATGGATGACTTGGATGCAAATGCTACATGGGAATTGGTGCCTTTGCCTAAAGACAAGAATGCAATTGGCTGTAAGTGGGTTTATAAGATAAGGCACAATGCAGATGGTTCTGTGAATAGATACAAGGCAAGATTAGTTGTCAAGGGGTATGCACAGAGATATGGCATTGATTATGAAGAAACTTTCAGCCCGGTTGCAAGGATGGCAACCGTAAGAGCAGCCATTGCTATGGCTGCATCAAAGGGATGGTCTTTACATCAGATGGATGTAAAGAATGCCTTCTTGCATGGTGATTTGCAAGAAGAGGTCTTTATGGAGCAACCAGCAGGTTATGTTCATGCTATTCATCCTGAGTTTGTTTGCAGGTTGAAGAAAGCCTTGTATGGCTTGAAGCAAGCACTTAGAGCATGGTCTGACAAGATAGGACAGTATCTTGTCACTATTGGCTTTCAGATTTCCAAGGCAGATTTCTCACTCTATGTGAGAAAAACAGAGAAAGGGATTATGCTGCTTGTCATTTATGTTGATGATTTGATCATCACAGGTGATAGTGATGAAGATATCCTTCATGTGAAAATGCTATTGAGGCAGAAGTTTGAGATGAAGGATTTGGGAGAGCTGCGTTATTTCTTGGGCATTGAGGTGATTAGATCACCAAGTGGGATACAGCTCTTGCAGAGGCAGTATGGACTGGACATGCTGTCCAAATATGGGATGATAGGCTGTAAGCCTATTTCAGTTCCTTTGGAGCAGAATGTGAAGCTGAGCGCAGATGCAAGTGAGCTTCTGAAAGACCCTACTATGTACAGACGCATAGTAGGAAGTTTGATTTACATGACTATTACCAGGCCAGATTTGAGCTATGCTGTTGGGTTGGTAAGTCAGTTTATGCAGGCTCCAAGGAAACCGCATTTGGATGCGGCTAGACGCATACTCAGGTATGTGAAGTCCACATTGCAGTATGGACTATTTTATGAGGCTGGGGTTCAAATACAGTTGCATGGATACACTAATGCTGATTGGGCTGGTAGTATTTCTGATAGACGATCTACCAGTGGGTATGTGTTCTCTTTTGGGAGTGCTGCAGTCACTTGGAGCAGCAAGAAATAGCCTACAGCTGCCTTGTCGAGCACAGAGGCTGAGTACAAGGGTGCAGCAATGGCTGCATGTGAGGTAGCTTGGTTGCATAAGCTACTCTATGATATGCATCAGTCTACAGATGGGCCAGTTGTCATTTATTGTGACAACATGAGCATTATACACTTGGCAAAGAACCCAGTCTTTCATGCTAGAACAAAGCACATTGAGGTGCATTATCACTATGTGCGGGAGAAAGTGTTACTAGGTCTTATTGATCTAGTTTATGTCAACACAGAGGATCAGGTAGCTGACATCTTCACAAAAGCATTGGGCGCAGAGAAGCTGCGCAAGTTCAGAGACCTGCTTGGTGTGACCTGCTTGGTGTGCAGGAATTGGTATTGAGCTCGAGGGGGAGTGTTGAGATATCGAGCTCCACTCGTGATATGCCAGGGTGACCGTTGTGCATTTATGTCACCGACTTGTTAGCTACAGATGCGGTTGGTACATGCGGTTGGTACACCGCCCACGAATAATAGCTGATGACAGCTATCCTTATCTACACTAGTTCGTGGCTCAGTTAGTATGCCACCTTAGTTAGTTGAGTTTGGTTTGAGACACACATATAGGGTTCTTCTATTTCTTTGTACTTGAGTTCTTTTGGCTTTCACAACTAAGAAGAGGAAAACTATTTTCAGCCTCCACCTTTGTGTGTATTCCCCCATTGTGATTGTGAGAAAGCCTCAAGTGAGACTCCTTCCCTCTCTCCCACTATCTTAACATCCTCCAGAAACACCTCTGCAGATCCGCAATGATATTAAATGTCTCCCAATGAGGAACTCTGGAAGGTCTCCAACCTCTACCACTGAGCTGAAATCTCCTGGCATTACTGACCTTGTAACAAAAGAAGGGGATGCTCTTCTCTCGATGCCCTGCGTCAATCCACTCCCATTCTCCAGGGTCCCACTGCAAATACCTAATGGGAACTCCCCCGTAAAGCCAAAGCCTCTAAGACTCGGTGGAGAGAAGCCGGGGGTCAGGATCAAGGAACCACTCTGAATCTGATCCCTGCACCAAAAGACCTACAACCCTGATAGGTTGAAAAGCAGACTCAAGCAAGATGTCCTCTATCGATCTGAGCAATCTACCACCATCCTGCATAGTAAAAACTAAAGCATCCTCTTGTGCATCTCGAAAGGCCAAAACCCTAAGCGGGACACTGCCTCTCGTAAAAGTACCTGCCCAAGTGAAGCAAGTGAGCGGCATATCATCTGTGTCTACCCACTCCTCTAGAAGGGTTGCCTCAATCTGCAAGATCCTCCCTGCACTCCCTCTGAGATGTCCTATCAACTGAGATTTGGTCTCCTCAGGAAGCCTCTGGAAAGCTTTCCAAGTCCCCAATATGATGCAGTTCCCCTCTCCCACCTGGACTATTGCATGTAAAGTGAGGCACCAAGTGGTGGTCTGCCATGATCATCTACAATACTGTCATTCCACATGATGGGTTGCCTATCAATCTCTTCACGAGAGGAAGGAGGAATCCTCCGAAGAGTGCTCCTAAAACTGGCCCACGCTTTCAGAATGGCAACCATGAGAGGGGACGAAGGTGATCCAAGGTGTGCTGTGGTGAAGATCCACCTAATACTGCTCATCCAGTCTCCTCCTGAAGAAGGTGTGCACCTCTGTATGTTGCTAATAAGAAAGGCCTTTCACGGTTCCTGCCCTGGCATAAGTCCCCGCACCACCATCTTGCAAAGTAAAGCTCTGCACTGCAAATCTGGATCAATAATATTGAGACCCCCTTCCTGTGTAGGGAGGATGATGGTCTCCCAAGCCACCCTGGCTAAGGTATCTGCTCTGCCATCAAGCTCACTCCAAATAAAATTTTTAATCGGTCTCCTGAGCTTGAGTGATGCAGTTCCTAGAATAGCACCAGCAAGAACAAACAAACTAGGCTGTGGCCAAGAGGACCTGGTTGACCACCACAACTCTAGAGGCTAGATCCAGCTTGGCTGAGCTCCAAAAAAGGAGCTTCCTCCTGATGCTTCCTCCTGATGCACTTCAACACGGGAGCAAATTGCTGCATGGAAGAAATATCCAAGCCGACCTGGCAGCCCAAATATCTGACAGGCACACCCCTTTGAACCCAAGTAAATCCTATGTCAAGCCCCCAAACTGGAGTGTCCTCATCACTGATCCAAAAGCCATTGGATTTATGCAAATTTTTCTGCACCCCGGCTGCCAAGCAAAATAAATCCAATGCTGTCCTAAAAGAAGTGAGCGTCTATGGAGTGGCATCCAGGTAAACTGCTGTGTCATTTGCCAACTCACTGTCAAGTAACTCCTCTTCCCTTCTAATGCAAAGTCTCAGCCCAAAGATGTCAGCTTGAGATCGGACATAGATACTCATAGCTTCGGCCACGAACAAAAAAAGGAAAGGAGCAAGGGGACATCCCTGACGGACTGATCTGGAAATCTGAAATCTCTCACCCCTTACCCCACCAATAAGTACCTGGTTGTGGGCTTATTTGTACAAGGAGGAAACACCTCTGATCCAAGCATCAGTAAAGCCAAAACGTAGAAGGGTTCCCTCCCAAAAACCCCAATCTACTCTGTCATAAGCTTTCTCAAAATCCAAAAGTAGAATGGCTAGATTCTGGCCGCTGCATGGCCCACTCTGAAGCTTTCCAGAAAGAGAAAAGGTTATCAAAAATGCTTCTGCCATGCACAAATCCCGTCTGAGTGTCATGAATAAGATATGGGAGAAGGGGCTGCAATCGGAGGTTGATTGCCTTGGCCAAAATCTTGTAACAAGTCCCCAGAAGTGTGATAGGCCTCCACTGGGACACTAGATTTCTGCAACCTCCTTTCGGGATAAGGTGGATGAGACCTTCTATAAGTGACCCGGGCATCTCACCAGAGTCCCAAATGCCTTGTAGGGCTAAAGTAGTACTCTTGAGTCTAGTGTCAGTAGTACCTGAAGTACCTAAAGTACCATGGTTGCACAAATTCATCCACACATGGATATAGCAACCTATGGGAGTACAAAAGAAAACAATGTCATTTTACAACCCCCCTTGACATTGTTTGTATGTATCGTATCCCCAAGCCATGTTGATGTCGTGTGAAAAGAGGCGCTGATAGGCTTTTAGTGAAGATATTGGCCACATTGTCCTCAGTGGAACAATGTGTGAGGTCGATGAAGCCATCTGTAATACAATCCCACACATAATGATAGTGATTCTCAATGTGTTTCATGTGAGCATGAAATACAGGATTGTTTCCAATAGCAATGCAACTCTGGCTATCATAGAAGATCTGAGTTGTGTCACCATCCTAAGCATGATGCAAGTCATGCAGAAGCTTCCTCAACCACATACATTCCATATTGGCTGAATTCGCAGCTTTGTACTCTGCTTCACTATACTGGAGAGGGACACTTAGTCTTGCTTCTTACTGAGCCATGAGATACATGCTGAGCCCAATGAGAAGCAATAGCCGGAAGTGGACCTGCGATCATCTATGTCCCCTGACCAATCTGAGTCTGTAAAGCCACTTAGAGAAATGTCACCATCTTGGAGCATAATGCAGCCCATAGGTAAGTGTACCATGTACATAATGGAGTACCCTCTTCACTGCATTGCAATGCGTGACTGTGGGACAATGCATGAACTTGTGGCATAGGCAATGTTTGGTCGCGTAGAGCATAAGTAAATCAAACTACCGACCAACTTCCTGTACAAAGTACAATCAAACTTTTTGGCCTCATCATGCTTACTCAGCTTGAGTCCTTTTTCCAATGGAGTGGCCACATGCTTACTATTCTCCATCTTAAATTTCATATGACTCAAGACAAGTACAACACTATATAGTGTGCCACTAGACTCTAGAAAGTCACAATGTCTATGGGATATCTCCCGATATGACACTACTTTCCCCCATTGATAGAGTTAAGTATTTCATTGAACTTCTTAAACCAATTGATCACTTCAGATTTGCTTTTCATGCGAAAGAGCCAAGTTAATCATCAATGAATGTGACAAAATACCAATACCCTCTATGGGTTGTGACATTCATTGGCCCACAAACATCACTATGCACAATCTGCAACACCCTTTGTGCTCTTACTAAACTTGGACTGCCTTTTTGGAACGATAGGCGATGCAACTTTCCAAGAGCACAAGCTGAAGAGACATGGTGGTAGGAGAATGTCAAGCTAACTAGGAACGGAATGGAAATATGGAAAGCATAATGCAGAGCAAAGGAAAGAACAAGTGCTAGGTAATGATAACCAAAATACTCACATGATATAATTTATAAAGCTTGATGTTGACTGATGTATATGAATCAAGACAAGTACAACACTATATAGTGTGCCACTAGATTCTAGAAAGTCACAATGTCTATGGAATATCTCCCAATATGACACTACTCTCCCCCATTGACAAAATTAAGTATTTCAATTCTAGAATTGCTTTGGTTCTCAGCCAATGCTTTGAACTTCTTAAACCAATTGATCACTTCAGATTTGCTTTTCATGCGAAAGAGCCATATGAACCTGGAGTAATCATCAATGAATGTGACAAAATACCGATACCCTCTATGGGTTGTGACATTCATTGGCCCACAAACATCACTATGCACAATCTGCAGCACCCTTTGTGCTCTTACTAAACCTGGACCACCTTTTTTTTCCAAGAAAAAGACTTCTATTAAGTAAGAAAAAAACCCGCGACAAGCTCAAAGCGGAATACATCATGAAATCATGAGGATAAATAAAAAACCCCCTCAGAGTGAGGTGGAAAACAACCAAGGCTGAGGCTGAAAGTGCCACCTCAACCTTGTAGTAGTTTCAGAGAGGAAAGGAGAATTCTTCCATTCCCTGAAGAAAAAAGCCCTCCTAGCTGAGGCTGCACGGGAGTCCCCCTGCATACCCATCCATACGGCCATCAAAGTATGTACGATGTCTATCCAGATACTAGCCAATGTGTGTGAGGGATGAACCTGAGTGCCCTCCAAAGCCTCTGTGCATCTGGCTCTCCAGATATGCCAGGATGCTATGCTCGCTAGAATCTCCCAAGAAGTATCCACAGAGGCATGTACAGCTGTAAAAGGAAGGTGTGGTACCACATCCAATGAACAGGACTCAATCCGATGACGTCGAACCGAAATGGCCTGAGAGTCAACTCCCTCATAGAAAACCTGAGGTCCTATAAGAGAAAGCCAAGCCACTGAGCCCCATGTCATAAAAAGTGGGGAATGGGCAAAGTGACTGAAAATCCTGGCTACCCCCATCCAAATCATCCTCGCCTGTCTGCAATCCCATAAGCAATGCTGAATAGACTCCGAAGCAGAAAGGCATCGAGGGCATGTAGGGTCGGGGCTCCGAACCTAGACCTCCAAAGGTTCACTGCAATCCCTCCATGGATAGAAAGCCAAAAGAAGATAGTGATCTTTCTATCCCTGTGGAATTTCTAGAGCCTCCTCTAGAAGCACCTCTCCTGATCCGCAGTAATACCAAAAGTCTCCCAATGAGGAACTCTGGAGGGTCTCCAACCTCTACTACTGAGCTGATATCTCCCGGCATTACTGACCGTGTAACGAAAGAAGGGGATGGTCTTCTCTCGATGCCCTATGTCAATCCACTCCCACTCTCCGGGGTTCCACTGCAAATACCTAATGGGAACTCCCCCATAGAGCCAAAGCCTCCAAGACCCGGTGGAGAGTAGCCAGGGGTCTGGGTCTAGGAACCACTCTGAATCTGATCCCTGCATCAAAAGACCTACAACCCTGATAGGCTGAAAAGCAGACTCAAGCAAGATGTCCTCTGTGGACCTGAGCAATTTGCCACCATCCTGGACACTAAAAACCAAAGCATCCTCCTGTGCATCTCGGAAGGCCAAAACCTGAAGCGGAACCCCGCCTCTCGAAAAAGTACCTGCCCAAGTGGAGGAAGTGAGTGGCATATCATCTGTGTCTACTCAAAACCTCTGGAAGGGCTGCCTCAATCTGCAAGATCCTCCCTGCACTCCCTCTGAGATGTCCTGTCAACCTTGATTTGGTCTCCTGTGGAAGCCTGCGGAAAGCTTTCCAAGACCCCATAGAAGAAGCAGGTCCCCTCTCCCACCTGGACCACTGCATGTAGAGTGAGGCACCCACTGGTTTGCCATGATCATCTAAAATACTATCATTCCACATGATGGGTTGCCTATCAATCTCTTCCCGAGAGGAAGGAGGAATCCTCCGAAGAGTGCTTTTGAAACTGGCCCAAGCTTTCAGAATGGCAACCATGAGAGGGGACAAAGGTGACCTGAGGTGTGCTGTGGTGAAGATCCATCTAACACTGCTCATCCAGTTTCCTCCTGAAGAAGGTGTGCACCTCTGTATGCTACTGATAAGAAAGTCCTTCCGTGGTTCCTGCACTGGCATAAGTCCCCGCACCACCATCTTGCAAAGTAAAGCTCTGCACTGTAAATCTGGATCAATAATATTGAGACCCCCTTCCTGTGTAGGGAGGATCTGCTGACCCTAGCTAAGGCATCTGCTGTGCCATCAAGCCCACTCCAGAGAAAGTTTCTGATCGGTCTTCTGAGCTGAATGATGCAGTCCCTAGAACGGCACCAACATGAACAAACAAACTAGGCTGTGGCCAAGAGGACCTGGTTGACCACCACAACTCTAGAGGCAAGATCCAGCTTGGCTGAGCTCCAAAAAAGAAGCTTCCTTCTGATGCTCTCCAAAACGGGAGCAAACTGCTGCGTGGTAGAAATATCCAAGCCGACCTGGCGGCCCAAATAACTGATAGGCACACCCCTCTGAACCCAAGTGAATCCTATGTCAAGCCCCCAAACTGGAGTGTCCTCATCACTGATCCAAAAGCCATTGGATTTATGCCAATTTATCTGCGCCCCTGCTGCCAAGCAAAATAAATCCAATGCTGTCCTGAAAGAAGTGAGTGTCTGTGGAGTGGCATCCAAGTAAACTGCTGTGTCATCAGCCAACTCATTGTCAAGTAGCTCTCTTCCCTTCTGATGGGAAGTCTCAGCCCAAAGATGTCAGCTTGATATCTAACATAGATACTCATAGCTTCGGCCACGAACAAAAAAAGGAAAGGAGCAAGGGGGCATCCCTGACGGACTGATCTGGAAATCTGAAATCTCTCACCCCTTACCCCACCAATAAGTACCTGGCTGTGGGCTGATCTGTACAAAGAGGAATTACCTCTGATCCAAGCATCAGTAAAGCCAAAGCGTAGAAGGGTGCCCTCCAAAAAACCCCAATCTACTCTGTCATAAGCTTTTTCAAAATCCAAAAGTAGAATGGCAAGATTCTGGCCACTCTGCATGGCCCACTCTGAAGCTTCCCAGAAAGAAAAAATGTTATAAAAAATGCTTCTGCCATGCACAAATCCCGTCTGAGTGTCATGAATGAGATCAGGAAGAAGTGGCTGCAATCGAAGGCTGATAGCCTTGGCCAGAATCTTGTAACAAGTCCCGAGAAGTGTGATAGGCCTCCATTGGGACACTAAATTTTTGCTACTTCCTTTTGGGATAAGATGGATGAGACCCTCTGTAAGCGACCCAGGCATCTCGCCAGAGTCCCAAAGGGCCTGCAGGGCTGAAGTAATATAGTCTCCAATCATATCCCAAAATGCAATGAAAAAAGACGGGGTGAGGCCATCTGAACCTGGGCACTTGCCCTTGTGAAGGGCTGAAAGTGCAGTCCTGAACTCTGTGTTGGTGAAACGTGCGTCGAGTAGAACATGCATACCCGGATTCACCAACACAGGGATGCTCTGCCAAATAGCCTTTCTAGCATCCTCTCTATCGTGTGTCTCAGAATCAGCAGTAAGAAGGGTGGCATAGAAATCTGAAGCTATGCGTAAGACATCATCAGGCTCTGTCTATAAAACCCCATTGAGCCAATAAGCTGGGATACACTCTCTCTACTATGTCTAGGGCCAAGAGTAGAGAAAAAGTGTTTATTGACTCTACCACCCATCTAAATCCAGAAGGACTCCCGTGCATGAAAGGCATACTTTGCTCTCTGATCAAGCAATAACTGCAGATGAGCCCTTGCTGCAGCAAGGCGCTCCTGAATCCAAGCATCTGAATGCCGTTTCTGCTCTTCCCTTTGCAAAGCTGCCAACTGCTAGCGAACACCAATCTCACGTCTGAGAATATCTCGTCTCCTGGTACAAGCAACTGAGCCGTAGAAGTCGCTAATACCAGAAAGGGTAGCGGCTACATGTGATGGATATGGCTGCCCACCCTGGACATGAGCAAACCATATTTGCAGGGCTGCCTCTGTAAGGTCCTCCTCTGTGTAAAAGGCATCTGGAATCCGGATGCTGGTAGACCGGCCTCTCAAGTGAGGCTCTGAGATAGCCAGCACAACAGCTAAGTGGTCTGAAGTGGAAACCCCAGCAACAATGCATACCGATCCACCTCTGTCTAGTGCCTAGTCATCTACATAGAATCTGTCGATGCGTGGATGAATAGGCATCTGTTGCTGTTGTACTCAAAGTTTATGGCGACCCACCAAGAGTCACACTTGGGTCACGTCATGGTCACCTCAGCAACATGCCAAGTTGTTAGACCTTGGTCATACCTAGTCGCAGCGTGTTCACATGTGTTCACATCTTGGACTTGACATGGACATGACTTGGACATGACATGACTTGTTGACCTGGACATGACTTGGACATGACATGGACTTGACATGGACATGACGGAAGCAATACATGCCTGAAGAGTGCCAAACCTCAACCTCGACTCACCATGGTCAAAGTCAATCATAGGGAAGTATTGGCGCAATGGTACGCGGGATACACCTGTTGGTGCACATGGGAAGCAGTCCATCAGTTAAGAGGCATAGGTGGTGCACCAACCCTCTCAACCAACTAGTGTCAGGAGCGCAGGAGAACACATGGAGCACGGGATTCACTGACCCAGGACAGGCTGGAGTGTTGCGGAAGCCATCAAGGACAGAGCGGCCCACAAACGGTGGGATGGCTAAGGATGGCTAAGGGTGCAAGAAGGCAACCAATAGGAAGAAGGTGTGGAGATTGGTAGCGGGGGGTGGAGCAGAGGAGGAGAAGGTGAAGAGGGGGAAAGGGGAAAGGGGAGGGACATTCTGGCAAGGACAAGAGGCGGGAGTGAAGGAGTGAGAGGCGAGAGTCAAGAGCTCGCCTCGTGTGTATCTTCGGGGAGTGTATCAGTCATCTTGCTCTCTAATGAGTTATGCTACTTCCCATCTTTGCTCGCTACTCTAAAATCTCTTTTCGTTGTGTTCTCCTCCCCTCCTCTCCCTTCACCTGGTACAACGGACCTGTGTCATGTGGTTGAAGTTCCTTGCTGTTCATGTCGAGGGATGGCTTTCATGATGTTGTTCCGCTTTGGTCTTCTTCTTGCTCACATCACTTCAACACTTGTACCGCTTGCACATAGTTGACACCATCTACCGCTTGCACATAGTTGACACCATCGACAAGCACTCACCTACGTACCATCAGTGACACTTATGGCACGTCTTACTCGCTTCTCGCACCAGTGGCCCTAGGCCTCCGGTAATACTTCCGAAAGTGTTAAGAAACCCCCCCCCCCCTCAGACAGTTTATGGCGATCACGGTGGGACACTGCTGGTGTTGAGTAGCACGAGTGAAGTGGTGATCTAGGGTCCTAGAGAGAGGTCTTATGCCGAGTAGTTTTGAAACATTTGAAGGAGCTAGTGAGAGAACTAGGAGGTACTTGAGGAGAGTGGAGAAAAGACTTCCGGCAGACCAAACTAGGTACAAGAAGCATTACGTGCGACGAAAGTTTGCGAAGTCCTCAACTCGAGCACAAAGTGAGCCCATTGGAGCAGTAGCCAGAGCAAGTAACTTCATCGACACTCTCATTGACTTGGACCAACAAGAACCCTGGTGGTCAGATCCGGACTCCGGAGAAGAAGAAGTGCAAAGCGGAGAACAGGTGAAAGAAGAGGGTACTAAGGACGAGGACTCCTCAGGGACTCATCAAGGTCAAGGCAGCCCCTCTCCTCCTCCTACAACGATGTCTTCATCAACCACCTCTTCTACTGGAGTGGTGACTCCATCTGCTCCCACCTCAACCTCTTGTGGACAAGCTGCTACCTCATCTGTTACGCATAGCTCCGGGCTCCTAGCTAATCCCTCTTCTATATCTATTCCATTGGGGGGTACTTTTGCTCCGGCCATGCCTTTACCTGCCATGATGGTTTCATCTCCCTTTCCATCCACACCGGGGTTGCCTTTTCCATCACCTTCTTCCTTCCCTTCTGCTTACTCATCCATGACTTCAACTCCGTCCCTCTCTTTCCCAAATGCTCTCCCATCCTCTTTCACCCCCACATCTTCCATGTTCTCACCCTTTCCCTCTGCAACACCGAGACCCCCCACTTATGCCCTACCATCTGGGTACACTTCCTCTATGACTACATCAGTAGTGACTTCTCCATTGTGGTCCTCCACAGGAGGGGTTGTCGGGGTGGTCTCCTCCTCGGGAGCACCAACACTCATTACAGCCCCATCGGGACTCCCTCCAACTCTTGCATCCTCTCCAACCTCTCGGGTGGGGATGGCCCCCTCTCCAACCTCTCGGGTGGGGACGGCCGTTCTCAGTCCTCCAGACAGAGCGAGACTTCTCGAGCTACTCAACAAGGTCCACGTGAAGACTCAAAAGTTCAAAGGCCACCTCCATGAAGATGCGGAAGCTCATGTGAGGAAGTTCCTCACAGCATGTAGAGCTAAAGGTGTGGAGAATGAGCATGCGTTCCTTCACATCTTTCCCTCGTCATTGGAGGATGCTGCGGATGTATGGTACAGTCAATTTCCTCCGGACCACTTCCAGACGTGGACAGACCTAAGGGAGGAATTCTTACGCACTTTCAAGTTGGAAAAATTCGAACACATGATTGTCCAAGAGTTATCCACTGACACCATGAAGCCTGGAGAGAGCATCTCTGAGATGTACACAAGGATGAGGGTCTTGGCGGCAAAGATGTCGGTGCCACCCAATGACGCCGTCATGAAGGGGTGGTTTTTGAAGGCTTTACCCTCCACTATTGCTATAAGGCTGGTTGACAAACTTCCTGAGCATGCCTCACTACAAGAATTTCTGAGGGAAGCGGTGAAGATGGAACGGTCCCAGTTAAGTTTCGCCTCAACACCCGCTCAGACCGCCCAACTTCCGAGAGAAGAGGGCTCACAGGCATGGCAGCAACTCAAGAAGGAATTAGAAGAAATCAAAGAAGGTCTGAAAGACAGAACAAAAGTGGATGGACCGTCACCCTTTGAAGCTCAGATAAGAAGTGGTCTCTGGTGCACGGACTGCAAGGGTTCTGGCCATGGCTACTGGGAATGTCCATCGAAGCGTAAGGTACCCACCCCAACCTCCTTTTGCACATTTTGTGAAATTCACGGACATGATGCCTCCGAGTGCAGGTATCTTAAGGGGCTGAGGAAGCTTCTGCCGGAGTATCCAATTGGGGAGCCACTGGTGGCTACAATCAACAAAGCTGCACCGACCACTTCAAGGCCAGTACCCCTAGCTTCAGCCCCTGTGAAGGCACCTGAACCACCCACCCACCCTATCATTCCACCTCCACTACTTCCTAATCCTCCTAATCCTCCTTTGCTCCAAGCTCCTACTCCTAGTGAATTTGGGGCTCCATACTTCTACCCTCCGCCCTACTATGCACAGTATCAACCACCTATGTCAGGGGGTGGATATGGACCCCCTTATGTTCGCGGTCGACGGGGTGGGTTCCGAGGTGGACGTGGAGGCAGAGGTACCAACTTTCGCAGGCCCATCATGTGCTATAGATGTGGCGAGTATGGCCACTACCAAGATGATTGTACACAACCATTTGGGGGACCCTCTTGTACACAGTGCAACACAAATGACCACTACACCAGAGATTGTCCCAATGGCAGAAGGGAATTAACATCGCAAGTCAACATGGTTGATGTAGTAGTGGCGGGGGAGGGTGACAAACCCCATTTGATTGGTGCAGTGTTGGGAGCTGTGACTAGGTCACAAATGAAGGGTGACAGTAGTAAGGATGATTCAACATCAATATCGGAGGCCTCATCACCAACTAACACCAGCTTAGTCACTAGAAGAGCATCCCCACCTCCTTCCTCCAAGGTGGACAGTGGGCACAAGACTACATCGCCCTTGTCCTCTCCTGTAACTGGATTAGAAAGGACCCAAGGGGCCCCACAGCCATCAAGTCCTATCAATAGCTCTAAAACTACCTCAGCTCCAAGTGAGCAATCTATGCCTTCAAGGTATCAGGAGGTGATCAGGAGTGTCACCAAAGATCTTCAATCTAGTTCTGAAGATGAAGGAGTCACACCTCAGTTTCCTTCCCGCAAGTCCAAAATAGTGAGGTTTGCAACAGAAGTGACAACTTCAGGGCAAAAACATGAAGAGTCGCAGGCAGGCCCATCCACCTTCCACTCAGGAAGCACAATGAAGCAAGAGAAGGAAAAAGGGGTGAATCCTAGTAGTGCCAAAGAAAAGGGGAAATGGGTGATGGGAGAGTCACCACAGGAAATATTGACTGAGAATCCAGAGGCACCTCCTCTCCCTCGCGTAAGCTTCGACCCTCGGCCAGAAGCTCGGCGGATGAAGGCACAAAAGATTGCTGCTACTGTCCAGCCCTATTCTTTGATGGATGACTTGATGGATTTTAGGCCCAACATCACCTTACGACAACTCTGTCAATTGTCTCCACATATCAAGCATCAGACTATTGCATTTGTGAATCGCATGCCAGGAGGGCGCCAAAGGGGATCTGTTCAGGGCGGACCCACACCAGAGACAATAACAGTTCAAGATGGAGTAACACTAGACAATTGCTCAGCCTATGCTGCCCTCACATGTGAACAAAGTCCCAAGCTCGCAGTGGAGATCAATGGGGTGGAGCTGAAAGATGTTTTCTTGGATGGTGGGGCAGCAGTAAACATCATGCCGAGAGGTACTCTTCAACAACTGGGTTTGAAATTGACAACTGACGTACATTTCCAAGTACGCATGGCGGATCAACGCAAGGTGAAGCCTATGGGGGCTGTAAAAGGTGTTCACATGAAGATTGGGGGAGTTACATTCCTGTCCAATTTTGTTGTACTTAATATGACAGAGGGTGAGCAGACTTATCCTCTACTTCTTGGTAGACCATGGTTACGCTCAGCAAAGGCTATTCAAGATTGGTCAAGTGATGAAGTTCGACTACCTTTGGGATCCACATCCTTAGAAATAGACATGGTTAGTGGAAGGGCCCGCCACCGACCTGTGGAACTTGGGGAAGAGGATTTTGAAGAAGAAGAAGGGGTGGAAGAGGAGCGATGGGCACTTGGGGATTGGCCCCTACAGGAAGAAGAGTTGGCCTATGTGGAGGACTCACCCTTCCAAGGTGAAACCGATGTAACAGCGGCACGAGATGTTGGTGAGAGCTTGACGTACTTGTTGGAACATGCTAGACCAGATGAGGAAGAAGCTGTCATCTTGGATTGGATGGGGGCCCTGGGATCCTTAGCCATCAACATGGTGGAGTTGTGTCCAGAAGAGGATCCTGAAGCCCATTTTGGTACTTCACGGAATGAGCAAGAGGTGAGCCAAGAAGCCTCTTCCCCACCTGGTTTGGCTGATCTCATGTATGAACGGATGCCTTTTGGCCTTCTTAATAATCCCCACATGTATCAGCGAATGATGTCCGCAAGTACCAGACCAAGTGGTAAGGAGGCCACCAGGGTGACTCAAAGACAAGACCATGAAGCAGCAATGGAAGCAATGGATGCACACGACATGGATGCCTCACACCAAGAAAATGACCATGGGGTCACAACAGAGGAGGAAGAGGATCCTATGCAAGAAGATGATGAGCGAGCGGAGCATAACGATGGACCTGAAGAGAACACTTATGAATCTATGGAAGAAGACGATGACCACATAGATCATAGGCTGGCTGAGCACAATGATGGTATTGGCGAATACACTCATGGATCTGCAGAAGAAGAGGATGATCACCTACTTACTGATGTCACTCAAAGGCAGGAGGTACCGGAAATGACTCTTGGAAGGGTTATTGAATCCATTATGCAATCTGACCAACCTAGGAGGGGTCAAGAGGCCGGACAATTTGAAGGAGCCGTCCACATTCACACTGGAGTCTGGAACTTCAGACCTTCAAGGCAAGCCCACAGCATACAGGGAGAAGAAGATGTCGCGGACCTTGTTCTACTCGACTTATATATGTCAGAAGCTGACTCCCCAACGACACAGGAGGTTTATGACACTACATACGAGGTGGTTGGACTACCATATAGAGGAATGCTCAAGCAAGCACAAAAAGGAAAGAAGAGAATGGGCCCAACTGTTGCCTCTACATTTCAACCATTTCCAGAACACACCCAACCGTCCTATCCGAGCTCTTGGATGGAAGAAGTAGTGGGGAATTTTTCTCTAGATGATTCTCCTGCGCACCCAGCAGTGGGAGTAGAAGAACCGAACAACTCCGCATCAGGAAGCATACCTCAGGTTGACCATGCCAAGGATTGGAGGTATCTGAACATAGGGACAGAAGACCAACCGCGACATCTTAAGGTAGCCAGTTGGGTCTGGGAACATGACTATCTCCTTGCTGCATTGTCTGATTTTTTTCAAGAGTATGTTGATGTCTTTGCCTGGTCATATAAGGATTTAAAGGGAGTACCCACTGAGTTCATGGAACATCGCATCGATCTATATCCGGAAGCAGAGCCGGTGATCAGGGGACCATATCGCATGAATCCTAACTATGGCAAGGCTGTCCATGCTGATATTCAAAAGATGGAGCAAGCAGGGTTGATCTACCCTGTTGAGTACTCCGAATGGCTTAGTGGCATCGTAGTGGTACCCAAAAGAGAGACTGGAAAACTCCGAGTTTGTGTCGACTATAGGAGTTTGAATACCGCCACACGTCGGGATAGGTTTCCTCTCCCCTTCACTGACAGGGTGCTTGAAACCGTAGCTGGTCATGCTCTCTACTCCTTCATGGATGGATACAGTGGGTATAACCAGGTTCGGGTGCGAGAGCAAGATCAGTTAAAGACTACCTTCGTCACCCAATGGGGAACTTATGCTTACCGGATGATGCCTTTTGGTCTATGCAATGCACCGGCCACGTTTCAACGTCTTGTCACCAAACTCTTCCAAGAGAACATCGGAAAGTTCCTTGAGGTATTCTTGGATGACTTCTCTGTGTTCAATGGTAAGAATGCTTCTCACCTCGAACCTGCTATTCAGACTGATCATATGAGTAAGTTGAGGTGGGTTTTTGATAAGTGCAGAGAAGCTAGGTTGTGCTTGAATCCGGACAAATGCTTCTTCCTCGCCTTGCGAGGGGTCCTCCTTGGCCACATCGTCTCAGCTAAGGGAATGACCACGGACCCAGCAAAGGTGGAAGTGATATTGACCTTGCCTATTCCTCGCACACCCAGAGAAGTCAAGTCTTTTTTGGGACATGTGGGTTATTATAGAAGATTCATCAGGTCCTATGCCGACATAGCGGTGGCGTTGACGGAACTCCTTCGGCAGGAGCAGTCGTTCAACTGGTCGGCACCTCAACAACTGGCGTTTGACAACCTCAAGGATCGTCTAGTAAAGGCACCCATCTTGCGGCAACCTCAATGGGATATCATTTTTCATGTGCATGTAGATGCAAGTGGGCTGGCCATTGGGGCGATATTGGCCCAACCAGATGAAGAGCACAAACTCGACCTGCCTGTGTACTTTGCAAGCAGACAACTCAATGGAGCAGAAAGAAACTATAGCACCACTGAACGCGAAGGCTTGGGCATGGTCTATGCCATGACAAAGTATCGGCACTATCTCTTGGGCAGTAAATTTATCATCATTACTGATCATCAAGCTCTCAAGTACTTACTGAACAAACCAACGCTTGGGGGGAGAGTGAGTAGGTGGATTCTTCTATTTCAAGAGTTTGACTTTGACATCCTAGTGAGAGCAGGCCGATTACATCAAACAGCAGACCACTTGTCAAGGATCTCTTCAGGTGAAGCAGCCATAGGAGTTGATGATGACCTTCCAGATGCGGGCCTCTTCCGTGTCGATGCCACAGTACCAAAAGATGACTGCCTGTTTGCTGTGGATAGCTTTCCCCCATGGTATGCAAACATTGTATAATTGTTGTCTACAGGGGAGTTCTCCAAAGGGTTAACTCCAGCACAAAAGCGGAGGCAGATTCTTCAGGCTGCTCCTTTCAAACTGATCGCGGGTCAGCTGTACAAGTTGGGGAAGGACCACATATTGAGGAGGTGTGTGCTCCCTCATGAAACACAAGACATCCTTCAGGAGGCTCACTCAGGAATGGGGTGTTTGAGGGGAGGGGTTCCTATCCTTCCGGAGGTGTTACCGGAGGCCAAAGGCCACTGGTGTGAGAAGCATGAGTTGTGCAATGCTCTAATGCAATGGATCGTGCAGAGCGCACCGTGCAGTAGTGTGCGAGTGTCGTATGCTATACTGCAGTGAACGACGACGTAAGAGTGCACTATGCTAAGTGACAATCACCGGTGAACTCCACAACATAAGCAAAATAAGAAAATCCTACACTGGTGAACAATCCCCATATCCGGAAGAGACAAGAGAGATGAGAAAGTGACCGAATTGGCCAATGTACATATCACTGGACGTATCCCCAGGTCACAAGTTGCAAGTCACAAGAATACACAAGTCGCAAATCACCAGAATACACAGGTCTATCCCCATAGTAGACAAAGGGTACACACCAATCTCTCACATTCGCTCCTTGGCGAGCTCGTAGCTCTAGCCTCTATCTCTCCTCACTCTCCTCCCTTTTGCTCCCGTGCCGAATGCCGAATGCTGAATGCCGCCCCTTTCTCTCTCCCTTCTCCTTCATCTTCATCCCCCGCCTTGGAGGGTCCCTTCTTCGCTGAGAATTCCCCCTCTTTCTTCCCATTGGTCATCCTCTTATCTCCTTAGCTGTTGAGGATAGCCGTTGCGCCGCTGGCTCTCTTGATGGCTTCAGCGACTTCCTGACTCCCTGACTTGCCAGCCTGATGGTATAAATTCTCCATGTGAGCTGGTTCACCGCACCTCTTGATGGCTTCGGCGACTTTCTGACTCCCTGACTCGCCAGCCCGATGGTGTAAATTCTCCATGTGCAGGTGAGTTGGTTCACCGCACCACTGCACCACTGTATCACTGAACCACTGTGTAATATAAATACTCCTGACTGCTCCATGTGCTAAGCTCACTCTCTGTGTGCGCAGCTCTTGATGACCTGTGGTTGACATGTGTCGACCTGTGGTTGACCTGTGTCGACCTGTGGTTGACCTGTGTCGACCTGTGGTTGACCTGTGTCGACCTGTGGTTAACATGTGTCGACCTGTGGTTGACAGCCTCGGACAGTACTCCTGGATGAACCCGTGTGATCGCGTGGCTAACTTGTGTTGACACATGGTCAACATGTGGTCAACAGATGTCGTCATGTGGTCAACGCTTGTCGACAGGTGGTCGTGTGATAAGGTAACAGTTTCCCCCGCCACTATCATTCACCGTCCCGGTGAATAGAAAGGTTGGACGAATCCGTCAAAGAAAAATAAAGATGAACTTTCAAACCATGGATATGGTGATGGAGTGGGAAAAGGAAAGAGTACAGACCATGTGGTTGGCCGTGGGAGTAATCCAAGATTTGTATTAAGTGGAGATGTGAAAAATAAACTGCTGTATTACAAGGGACAGCATGGAAAATTGCAGAAAAAACTGAGTACAACTTGAGGTAAAACACTGATATTTACAGTGAGGGCCAAACAGCTTGGCAAAATCTAACAGTGCAAAAAAAAAACGCAAACACCAACAGCCATGTATCAACTCTTCTATGAGATTACAGAGGGTGGTAAAGCTGCAGCCTGTTCCTCTGCCTTCTCCTCGTCCGCCTTCGTAGTTGCCTCTGTGGCTTTTTGCACATCCCTTTTCTCTGGCTCAGTCATAGGTATCTGTGGATGGGGTGCTTCCTCCTCACACTCAAGCGTGTCCATCACATTTCTCAGATTGTCATACTTGTCTTTATATCGGTGGTATCGCCGGTAGTAATGATCCTTTTGCTCTTGCAAGGTGGACTGGGAAGTCTGGAGGGTGGCCAATTGCATCCGAAGAGCTGTGAATTCTTCCTCCATGGATGCACGCTTCGTTTCCAATTCAGCCACTCTGGATTCTGATTTTTCTTTGGCAATCTCAGAGGAAGACAAAGACTCTTTTAACTTGATAATCTCCTGGTGAAATCTGGTCACCTCCGTGACATGCTGGCTGTGCAAAGTTGCCAGAGCTGCAGCATGTTGGCTGCGTAAAGATGTCATTGCTGCTTCCCATTCCTGCCTGTGATTATGGAGGCGATCCTCAAGGGCAGCCTTCTGAATATTCCAAGCGATGTCACGCTCATGTATTGCTGAGTCCTTCTCTTTCTGCCACCTTTCCTCCTGTTGTCGAAGTGTCACGCTAGTGGCGCGCTGCTGGGCTGCCTGAGCTCTCTCGAATTCTAACTTTAAATGTTGCTGTTGAGAGAGGAGCTTATGAGCATAACCTGTGGAATTGAAGACCGCTGTCCCAAGCTGCGTGAAGGTGTCATCCATGATACGCTGAGCAAGATGCAGGGACCTTTTCATCCACGCATACCTGTCGCTGTAATTCATCCTGTCCGCCAAATTAATGACGTCCCCCAATTCCTCAAACATGTCAGGAAGAGCTCCCTCTTCCTCGGTTGACAGGTTTCCTGTAGGTGCCAATTTGTCCAAGTGCACAAAACATGTCGGGGCCCTGGAGATCTTTTTGTTCTGTGCGAGGCAGTCCTGCAAGGGAATGGTGAAGATTTGAGTGAGATCCTCCTCTTCCCCACATACTGGTGAGCGTTTTTTGTGAAGGACAGATAGTAGTTGGCTGTAATCTTCATTCTGTTTTTCCACCAGGGAAATATTTGAAAGAGGTGGGCCCGATGAAGCAGCTATGTAAGCTGTGAACATATCATTCTCATGAAGGGGTGGGCAATCCACAGATTTGGGCAGAATCCCTCCCTCAAATACCTCCTCTGAGGCTGAAGTGGCCGATGGAGCATCTCCGCGAGAGGGGCTCCCACTCCCGTCTCTAGTCGTGTCTCTGCCTGGGGAGGCTGAAATGTGAAGTACACCCTGGGATGACATCTCCTGAGAAAGCCCATGGGAGTGGGAGTCGGGTCCCAGGCTAAGGTTCAGGTCCAATACCTGGTCCAAAACATGGTCAGAGGTCGCCTGAACTGTGGTGATGACTGCATCGGTGAAAGTGGTAGGGGGTGAAGACGAAACAGCTGCAGTCCTGCGTAACAATACACCTGTCGAGGAAGTCCCGGGTACAACAGTCGTCGTCACGGGTACAACAGGAGGTGTACCTGGTGCAATTCCTGGAGAAGCCTGGACAAGTGTGACTGATGGAGAGGCAAGTCCTGGCACGGGCACGACTGATGGAGATACAAGACATGTCACTGGTGGCAACCCTGTGGCACCGGTAACAAAATATACTGAAGAAGCTCCGGTGCAGACTTCATGAGGTGGCGCTCGCCGAGGTGTCCTCCTGAGCGAAAGAGGAGAAGAGGCAGTCCCGGGAGAAGGAACACTAGAAGTGACAGTAAACGATGTGGAAAAGGGGATGATAGAAGGGGAGAGAGATGATGAAGGGAGGCGACCTGTGACAATGGAAGGAGGGTTGGCCTTCCACTGATGAAGTAAGAAGGTGAGGTGGGGCCCACAAGTACAGGTATATGTGCCCCGACGCTTGCGAACTGTGTTACGAAAGGCAGAGTAGAAGAGTGAGGCAAAATCATAGGGAGTGACCGAGAGAATGGAGTCTAAGGCAGAATGGATCGCCTTGGTGATGAAGAAGTGACCTGGGGCAGAGTAGAAGTGTGTGAACAAATACCTCGCTAGAAGCGCCTCTCGGCTGTTACCCTCGAGAACTTTCTTGCACTCATGTCCTCTGCGATGAGTTTTACAGGTAGACAAGAAGGACAGGAATGTGGGTGAGCCGGTGTGAGGTGGCAAAAAGGGAAGTGTGGGAAGACGGAGATATGTGGATACGAGACTAGGAGTGAACATGTGACGGAAATTCAAGAATCCGAATGTGTCTGTTGCAAAGTCATAAGACTGAATGAACGCAGTACACATTTGGACATCCACCGGGGGAAGTGTGACATCATCAAACTCCACGAGAGACATGCGGGCTATCTCATCAGGTGACAAGATGCTAGACAGCTTGAGTGTGGGATCAAGGAAAGGTTTGAAAACCACCCGAATGATCGAGGAGGATGAAGCTGGGGGTGGAAGATCACAAGCCGTACTTTGTGGGGCCAAATCACCGTCACCGTTACTGTGACCACTGTGCCCACTGGATGCCTTGGATGGTGTTTTGATTGTACCTGTGGGGGGCAGATAGTCAGAGCCTCCATGATCTGAATCAGAGGAACTCGAAAAGGGGGATAGCTCCTCATCCGATATGATAGTGATCCTGTCGGAGGGAGGTGAATCTGCAACTGCTCGAGGTCGTTTCGAAGTGCTTTGTGGTGTAGACCCGGCACCCAGGTCATCAGTGGTGCGCTTGCCAAGTGATGCCATGGAAGATGGGCCCGATCCTGTCGTGTGGCCTGCTCGAGCCCGATGGAAGTCAACGAATAAAGTATCGGGGGGTAATCTGGGTTTGAACTTGTGGCGAGAGGCACGGATAGGCATGAACGATGGCGTCCTACGAAGAGGAAATGAGTACAGAGGGGGTGTCGATGTCGAGGTCTGGAGAGGCAAGGAAGGAGGAGGAGGTGTAAAAGAGTACGGAGGGGGTGTCGATGTCGAGGTCTGGAGAGGCAAGGAGGAAGGAGGAGGTGTTGAGGTCGAGGTTAAGCCCGGAATGCTACGAGAGAATACTTTAGCAGATCCACCAGTGCAGGCCCAGGCTTCGATGGAGAGGAAAAGAGTGAGGAAGGGGTGTCGGTGGAGAGGGAGAGTAAAAGGACGGATGTAGACTAGGGGGGAGGAGGGGGGCTGGAGCTAGGAGGGGAGAAGGGGAGATGCAGAGGGTGTAGGGAGGAGAAGGGGGGAGAGCTGCGCAGGAGAGGGGGACGTAGGCTGTGCGCAGGAGAAGGGGGGGAAGGGCAGGTAGAGGGAGAGGAGGGAGGTGCTGCGCAGGAAGGAGGGGGAGAAGCAGGGTGGTGAGGATAGCAAGAGAGGGGGGCTGTTGCGCAGGGGGGAGGGGGCAGGTAGAGGGAGAGGAGGGAGGTGCTGCGCAGGAAGGAGGGGGAGAGGGGGAGAAGCAGGGTGAGGAGAGGAAAAGAGGGGGGGGCTGTTTCGCAGGAGGGGAGAGGAGGGGTGGTGAGGAGAGGAAGAGAGGGGGAGCTGTTTCGCAGGAGGGGAGAGCAGGGGTGGTGAGGGGAGGAAGAGAGGGGGGGCTGTTTCGCAGGAGGGGAGAGGAGGGGTGGTGAGGAGAGGAAGAGAGGGGGAGCTGTTTTGCAGGAGGGGAGAGGAGGGGTGGTGAGGAGAGGAAGAGAGAGGGGGGGGGGCTGTTGCGCAGGAGGGGAGGGGAGGGGTGGTGAGGAGAGGAAGAGAGGGGGGCTGTGTCGCAGGAGGGGAGAGAAGCGGTGGTGAGGAGAGGAAGAGAGGGGGAGCTGGAGCTGTTGCGCAGGAGGGGAGGGGGCAGGTAGAGGGAGAGGAGGGAGGTGCTGCGCAGGAAGGAGGGGGAGAGGGGGAGAAGCAGGGTGGTGAGGAGAGGAAGAGAGGGGGGCTGGAGCTGTTGCGCAGGAGGGGAGGGGGCAGGTAGAGGGAGAGGAGGGAGGAGAGGGAGCTGCGTGGAGAGGGAGCGAGCTGGTTGCCAAGGAGAGGAGAGTTGGGAGGAGGATAGTTGGCCACCCAACTAGGGCGCTTGTGAATGTGGTATATAAAGGGTGGAGAAACCAATGGAGGGGAGAGAAAGCCAAAAAGCAAATCCGCCAAACTTAACCTTATCAACCAAAAATAGTATATCCACTAAATTTAGCATATTCGTCAAATTTAGCTTATTGCCAAATTTAGTATATCTGCCACATTTAGCTAAGTGCCAAAAATAGGTTGGACGTGCATCAGGATGATGGAAGATGGAAGAAAAAGAGATGAGTGTGACAAAGGTGGAAAGAGAAGACATTTGTAAGAGGGAGGTAGGGGTTTGGTCATAGGGTGGAAAGAGAAGGTGTTTGTAAGAGGGAGATGGAGAGTTGGTCACAGGGTGGAAAGAGAAGGTGTTTGTAAGAGAGAGGTAGAACTTGGACAGAGGACTTGGACAGAGGGTGGAAAGAGAAGAGTTTTGTAAGAGAGAGGTAGAAGTTGGACATAGGGTGGAAAGAGAAGGTTTTTGTAAGAGAGAGGTAGGGAGTTGGACAGAGGGTGGAAAGAGAAGGTGTTTGTAAGAGAGAGGTAGAACTTGGACAGAGGGTGGAAAGAGAAGAGTTTTGTAAGAGAGAGGTAGAAGTTGGACATAGGGTGGAAAGAGAAGGTTTTTGTAAGAGAGAGGTAGGGAGTTGGACAGAGGGTGGAAAGAGAAGGTGTTTGTAAGAGAGAGGTAGGGAGTTGGACAGAGGGTGGAAAGAGAAGGTTTTTGTAAGAGAGAGGTAGAACTTGGACAGAGGGTGGAAAGAGAAGAGTTTTGTAAGAGAGAGGTAGAAGTTGGACATAGGGTGGAAAGAGAAGGTTTTTGTAAGAGAGAGATAGGGAGTTGGACAGAGGGTGGAAAGAGAAGGTGTTTGTAAGAGAGAGGTAGGGAGTTGGACAGAGGGTGGAAAGAGAAGGTGTTTGTAAGAGAGAGGTAGAACTTGGACAGAGGGTGGAAAGAGAAGAGTTTTGTAAGAGAGAGGTAGAAGTTGGACATAGGGTGGAAAGAGAAGGTTTTTGTAAGAGAGAGGTAGGGAGTTGGACAGAGGGTGGAAAGAGAAGGTATTTGTAAGAGAGAGGTAGAACTTGGACAGAGGGTGGAAAGAGAAGAGTTTTGTAAGAGAGAGGTAGAAGTTGGACATAGGGTAGAAAGAGAAGGTTTTTGTAAGAGAGAGGTAGGGAGTTGGACAGAGGGTGGAAAGAGAAGGTGTTTGTAAGAGAGAGGTAGGGAGTTGGACAGAGGGTGGAAAGAGAAGGTTTTTGTAAGAGAGAGGTAGGGAGTTGGACAGAGGGTGGAAAGAGAAGGTGTTTGTAAGAGAGAGGTAGAAGTTGGACATAGGGTGGAAAGAGAAGGTTTTTGTAAGAGAGAGGTAGGGAGTTGGACAGAGGGTGGAAAGAGAAGGTGTTTGTAAGAGAGAGGTAGGGAGTTGGACAGAGGGTGGAAAGAGAAGGTTTTTGTAAGAGAGAGGTAGAACTTGGACAGAGGGTGGAAAGAGAAGAGTTTTGTAAGAGAGAGGTAGAAGTTGGACATAGGGTGGAAAGAGAAGGTGTTTGTAAGAGAGAGGTAGGAGTTGGAGAGAAGGTAGAAGGAGAAGGAGTTTGTAAAACATGATGAAAAGGGGAGGCCGTAGTTAGAGAGAGAAAGTAACATAGAGTGAAAAAGGGAGGCCGCATTTTAAGGGTGGTCATTTAGAGAGAGATAGTGGTACGGGATGAAGAAAGGTGGTCACACTTAGAGAGAGAAAATGGCTCGGGGTGAAAAATGGAGGGCTCACTTAGAGAGAGAAAGTGGCTCGGGGTGAAAAATGGAGGGCTCACTTAGAGAGAGAAAGTGACACTCGGGTGGAAAGAGAAGGACCCATTTAGAGAGAAAAATTTGGCGCCAAGGGGAGAGAGGAGGAGCCATGTAGAGAGAGAAAGTGACACTAGGGGCAGAGAAGAGGACCCTTGTAGAAAGAGAAAGTGGCCCTCACTTAGAGGGAGAAGATGTCACCAGGAAGGAGAAGGACTAGGAGGGTGTTTTCTCATTGATCATGGTACCTCTTGATGCGTGACCCATTCACCGGTGCAGGTAGGAGTCTGCCTTCCAAAGTGGCCAAGTAGACTCCACCACTTGGGATAAGCTTGGCAATGAAGAATGGACCTGTCCAACCACTCACAAACTTAGGTTTGTGTTTGAGAAACTTACTGGAATACAAGAGTACTAAATCTCCGACTTTGAAATTTCTTTTTCTGAGGTTCCGGTCATGCCAAGCTTTTTGTCGCTTCTGCCAAACTTCTTGAGCGAAAACTGCTTCACGTCGATGCTCTGCCAGTGCTTCCAAATCCCACAAGCGTTCCATTGTGCAGGCTTCGAAGTTGTCATTTTTGGCTGGAAGAATCCTGTGAGTGTCAAGATGAAACTCATAAGGCATAACGGCCTCCAGTCCATAGACCAGCTCGAAGGGTGAATACCCAGTACTCGCCTTGTAAGCCGTTCGATAGGCGAATAAAGCAGCTGGAAGTACGTCGTCCCAATCGGCTAGAGAGTTTAGGCAAAGTCGATGCACGATCCCGCACATTGTGCGATTTGAGCTCTCAGCTAGACCATTGGCACGTGGGTAATAAGGCGATGAAAATTTAAGAACTATTTGAAGCAGGTGAACTAGTGCAGCAATGGTGTCATTTAGGAAGTGAGACCCTCTATCACTTATCAACTCAACAGGACAACCAAACCGAGAGATGATCTGGTCATATAGAAATGTGGCTACTACCTGGGCTGTACAGTTCTTGACTGCCTTGGCTTCGACCCATTTGGTTCCATAGTCGGTGGCAAGCAGAGCATACTTGTTCCCTCGGCGTGTGGCAGGAGAGATGGGTCCAATGAAATCCAATCCCCAGCGATAGAAGGGAGGCACCGGAGTGAATGGTTTGAGAGGGAGGTACTCACGCCTCGTAGGCTTGGGGCCCGCTCGTTGACATGAATCACATCTGGTCACATGAACATGGCAGTCGCGGAAGAGCTTCGGCCACCAGAACCCTGCTCGCATGATCTTACGAGCAGTAGCATCTGAGGCCATATGCCCTCCACCTATGCCAGCATGTGCCTCTTTAAGAATGGATTGTGTCTCGTGTGGAAGCACACACCGTCTCAAGATCTGATCCTTCCCAAGCTTGTACAATTGACCTGCAATCAACTTAAAAGGAGCAGCTTGAAGGATCCGTTTGCGTTTCTCTGTTGGAGTTAATCCTGGAGGAAAGCCACCTGTAGATAAGAGGTGTACTATGTTGGCATACCATGGTGGGAAGCAGTCCACCGCAAATAGGCATTCATCAAGTAGTGCTGTTATCCCGAACAAGCCTGCATCGGGTAAGTCATCGGTGATACCACTGGCTGGTTCCCCGGAATGTAACCTGGACAAGTGGTCTGCAGGTTGATGCAGTCTCCCAGCCCTCACCACAATGTCGAATTCAAATTCTTGAAAGAGAAGAATCCATCTGCTTATCCGGCCACCAAGAGTAGGCTTATTCAATAAATACTTAAGAGCTTGATGATCAGTGATGATCACAAACTTGTTGCCCAAGAGGTAGTGACGATACTTGGTCATGGCATAAACCATGCCGAGGCCCTCCCTTTCTGTGGTACTGTAATTGCGTTCTGCTCCATTGAGTTGTCGACTCGCGAAGTAGATGGGCAAATCAATCTTAGTATCCTGGTTAGGTTGAGCCAGTATAGCACCTACTGCCCACCCACTAGCATCCACATGGACATGAAAAATTACGTCCCAATCGGGCTGCCGGAGGATGGGGGCCTTCACGAGGCGATGCTTGAGATCATCAAAGGCTAGTTGTTGTGGGGTGGCCCAGACAAACGATCGGTCTTGATGTAGGAGTTCTGTCAGTCCATAGAAACGTATGAACCTTCGGTAATATCCTACATGCCCTAAGAAGGACTTCACCTCTTTGGGTGTACGAGGGATGGGCAATGAGATGATCACCTCTACCTTTGCGGGATCCGTGGTCATGCCCTCAGCAGAAACAATATGACCAAGGAGAACACCTCGGAGTGCGAGAAAGAAACATTTGTCAGGGTTCAAACACAGGCGCACTTCCCTGCACTTATCAAAGACCCATCTCAACTTATGTAGATGATCATTTTGTATGGCCGGATCAAGATGGGAGGCCGATTTACCATTAAAAACAGAGAAGTCATCTAGAAATACCTCAAGAAACTTGCCGATATTCTCTTGAAAGAGTTTGGTTACAAGTCGTTGAAAGGTTGCCGGGGCATTACATAATCCAAAGGGCATCATTCGGTAGGCGTATGTTCCCCATTGAGTGACAAAGGTAGTCTTGGGCTGATCCTGTTCTTTCACTCGAACTTGGTTGTACCCGCTATATCCATCCATGAATGAGTATAAAGCATGTCCTGCCACTGTCTCCAACACTCTATCTGTGAAGGGAAGGGGGAACCTATCACGTCGTGTTGCAGCATTCAAACTCCGATAGTCAACACATATTCTAAGTTTGCCGGTCTCTCTTTTGGGTACAATGACAATTCCACTGACCCAATCGGAGTAATCCACTGGGTAGATTAATCCTGCTTGCTCCATTTTCTGTATATCTGTTTGGACTGCCTTGCCGTAGTTGGGATTCATGCGGTATGGACCTTTAATCACAGGGTCTGCATCGGGATATAAGTCGATGCTATGCTCCATGAAATCAGCGGGCACCCCCTTCAGATCCTTGTAGGACCAAGCAAAGACATCCACAAATTCTTTAAAAAGGTCGGTGACTGCAGCTAGAAGATAGTCATGTTCCCAGACCCAAGTGGCTAACTTCAAATGCCTGGGTTGGTCCTCACTTCCAATGTTGAGATACCGCCAGTTCCGTGCCTCATCAACAGGGGCAATGCATTGGGATGTTGAGGTACTTGGTTCACCCATTCCTAGTCCTGTATGTGCTGGAGTATCTTCAAGGGGAAAGTCCCCCTCCACTTCTCTCAACCAAGATGAGGGGTAAGTAACTGGGGAGTTCTCAGGCATTGACTGAGATGTAGAATCAGTAGATGTTGCAGATGTTGTGTGCCTTCGATGCCTCGGTGACTGTTTCAGCATGCCCCGGTAAGGTAAGCCTTCCACCTCATAAGTGGTTTCCGGAAGGTCTTGAATTGAGGGGTGGTCGGCTTCTGATAAGAAAAGGTCAAGCAAAGTGAGATCGACCATGTCCTCATCTCTGTATCCGGTATGCACCCTGGGTCCGCCCAAGACCTCAAGCTGTTGGTGGTGATTCTCCTCAAGTTCAGCAATGTCTATGTCACTTTCTTCTAAATCACTATCATCATCAGTCTCGTCTTCATTAGTGTTCCTGTTTTCTCTATCACCATCATTGCACTTAGCAGTACCATGGTTGTGCACCGTAGTACCATGGTTGTGCACCGTAATACCATGATTGTACTCTGAAGTACCATTGGTGGGTTGTGCCCTACTAGCCTCGTCCCTAGTAGATCCTTCATTGTATCCTATAGTATTGTCAGCATCATTTTGACCAATGTCCTCCATGTCGGCCACTGGACGATCCTCAATGTTTACTGCAGTACCATCATTGTCCTTAGTACGATCTGTGGTGTCCACTGTAGTACCCCTAGTGACCATTCTCTTATACATGTGTGGACTATTGCAAAGTCCAAAGGGCATCCTTTCGTAAACTAGTTCAGCCAGACCCTGTCGTTCTGGGTGGATTTCTGACACTGCAAGTAGGTGTTCTTCTTGATCTTCTTGTTGGCATAGTTCCACCATGTTGACCGCTAATGAGCCCAGGGCTCCCATCCAATCCAAAATGACAGCCTCCTCGTCTTCTTGATCAGCCCGATCCAACAAGTAGGTCAAACTTTCAAATCCTTCTAGGGTTGTCTCCTCATTGATACCTTGGTCACCACCCGTGGGCCAGTCCCCACAGGCCCAATGCTCCTCTTCGACTCCGGCTTGTTCTTCAAAATCCTCCTCTCCTAGTTCTATTGGTATGTGCCTTGCCTGCCCTGTGACCATATCTATTTCGAGGGATGTCGATCCCAGGGGCAATCGAACTTCATCAGTTGACCAATCCTGAATGGCTTTTGAAGACCGCAACCATGGCCGACCAAGAAGTAGAGGGTAAGTTTGTTCATTTTCGGTCATATCAAGGACAACAAAATTGGAGAGAAAAGTTACTCCGCCAATCTTCATGTGAACACCTTTGACTGCACCCATTGGTTTTACTCTGCGTTGATCAGCCATGCGTACCTGAAAGTGAACATCACTTGTCAACTTCAACCCTAGTTTTTGGAGTGTACCTTTTGGCATAATGTTCACAGCCGCCCCACCATCGAGGAAGACGTCCTTCAGCTCCACTCCATGGATCTCCACGGTGAGCTTGGGACTTTGTTCACAAGTGAGGGCAGCGTAGGCAGAGAAGTGGTCCGGTGTAGACCCATGCTGAGCCGGTAATGTCTCTGGTGGTGGCCCACTTGGAGTGGATCCCTTGTGTCGACCTCCTGGGAGGCGATTCAGAAATGTAATAGTCTGATGCTTGATTTGGGGGGACAATAGACAAAGTTGTCGTAGAGTGAGGTTGGGTTTGAAACTCATAAGATCTTCAAACAGGGAGTAGTGGTGGACACTAGCATTAGCCTTTTGTAACTTCATCCTCCTAGCCTCTGGCCGAGGGTCGAAGCTTACACGAGGATGTGGATGTAGGTCTGAACTGTGAGTCATTGTCTCCACTGGTTTCTCTTCCATTACTCCTTTCCCTTTTTCCTGGGCAGAACTAGATCTTGTCCCCATAGCCTCTTCTCTGTTGAGTGCTGTTGAGGACAAAGTGGGAGGACCTACTCGTGCCTCCTTATCCCGGTACTGTCCGAGGGTTGTCACTTCTGTTGCAAACCTCACAGTTCTAGACTTGCGGGATGGAAGCTGAGGTGTGCTACCTTCATCTTCAGAACTTGTTTGAAGATCTCTCGTGACACCCTTTACTACCTCCTGATACCTCAAAGGCATAGAGTGATCCCCCGAGGATGAGGCACTCCCAGAGTTAGTGGTTGACCTTAATGGCTGTGGGCCCTTCGAGTTTGTTTCTGAATCACTATCAGAAGCCAGCATGGGTGGTCTATTCCTGGGCGTACTGTGTACCTTGGAGGAGGAGAATGACCTCGGTGGGAGAACACTTGTCGAACTCATTGGTGCTGAGGTCTCCGGTGCTGACTTTGAGTCACCCTTACATTTGTCACCTTTTGTATGTGACCGTGTCACAGCGCCCAACACTGCGCCAATCAAATGGGGATTGTTGCCCTCCCCCGCCACTACTACATCAACCATATTCACTTGGGATGCGGGTTCCACTCTTCTATTGGGACAATCTCTGGTGTAGTGGTCATTTGTGTTGCACTGTGTACAAGAGGGTCCCCCGAACGGCTGTGTGCAATCATCTTGGTAGTGGCCGTACTCGCCACATCTGTAACACATGATGGGTCTTCTAAAGTTTGTACCCCTGCCTGCACCTCCGCGTCCACCTCTGAAACCACCCCTTCGACCGCGTTGATAAGAGGGTCCATAGCCACCACCTGACATAGGTGGTTGGTACGGGGCATAGTATGGCTGAGGATAGAAATAAGGGGAACCAATTGAATTGGGGGCAGGAGCTTGGAGCAAAGGGGGAGTCGGAAGCAATGGAGGTGGCATGACAGGAGGAGGGGGTGGCTCAGATGCTCGTGCAAGAGGGGGAGCAGGAGATACTTCTGCTGGACCAGAAGTTATGGGTACCGTTCTGTTGACTGCAGCAATCAGAGGTTCCCCCGAGGTATACTCTGGAAGAAGCTTCCTTAATCCTTTAAGGTACCTACACTCAGAGGCATCATGTCCATGGATCTCACAAAATGTACAAAATGAGGTAGAAGTAGGTACCTTTCGCTTGGAGGGGCACTCCCAGTAACCATGGTTAGAACCCTTGCATTCGGTGCACCAAAGGCCACTTCGAATTTGGGCCTCAAAGGACGATTGGCCATCCACCTTTATTCTATCTTTCAGGCCTTCTTTGATTTCTTCTAACTCCTTCTTGAGTTGCTGCCATGCGGATGATCCCTCCTCTCTTGGGAGTTGGGTGGTCGTATTCGTTGATGAGGCAAAGCTTAACTGTGACCGTTCCATCTTGACAGCTTCTTTTAGGAAGTCTTGAAGTGAGGCATGTTCAGGGAGTTTATCCACCAACCTTATAGCAATGGAAGGGGGTAATGCTTTCAAAAACCATCCCTTCATAACAGCATCATTAGGTGGCACAGACATCTTTGCCGCCAAGACCCTCATCCTTGTGTACATCTTAGAGATGCTTTCTCCAGGCTTCATGGTGTCAGTGGACAACTCTTGGACAATCATGTGTTCGAATTTTTCCAACTTGAAAGTGCGTAAGAATTCCTCCCTTAGGTCTGTCCACGTCTGGAAGTGGTCCGGAGGAAACTGACTGTACCATACATCCGCTGCATCCTCCAATGACGAAGGAAAGATGTGAAGGAACGCATGCTCATTCTCCACACCTTTAGCTTTACATGCTGTGAGGAACTTCCTCACATGAGCTTCCGCATCCTCATGGAGGTGGCCTTTGAACTTTTGAGTCTTCACGTGGACCTTGTTGAGTAGCTCAAGAAGTCTAGCTCTGTCTGGGGGACTGAGAACAGCCATCCCCACCCGAGAGGTTGGAGAAGATGCAAGAGTTGGAGGGAGTCCTGATGGGGCTGTAATGAGTGTTGGTGTTCCCAAGGAGGAGACCACCCCGACAACTCCTCCTGTGGAGGACCACAATGGGGAAGTCACTACTGATGTAGTCATAGAGGGAGTGTACCCAGATGGTAGCGCGTAAGTGGGGGGTCTCGGTGTTGCAGAGGGAAAGGGTGAGAACATGGAAGATGTGGGGGTGAAAGAGGATGGGGGAGCATTTGGGAAAGAAAGGGACGGAGCTGAAGTCATGGATGAGTAGGCAGAAGGGAAGGAAGGAGGTGGTGGAAAAGGCAACACCGGTGTGGATGGAAAGGGAGGTAAAGGCATGGCCGGAGCAAAAGTACCCCCCGATGGAATAGATGTAGAAGAAGGATTAGCTAGGAGCCCGGAGCTATGCATAACAGATGAGGTCGCAGCTTGTCCACAAGAGGTTGAGGCAGGAGCAGATGGAGTCACCACTCCGGTAGAAGAGGTGGTTGATGAAGACATCGTTGCAGGAAGAGAAGAGGGGCTTCCTTGACCTTGATGAGTCCCTGAGGAGCCCTCGTCCTTAGTACCCTCTTCTTTCACCTGTTCTCCGCTTTGCACTTCTTCTTCTCCGGAGTCCGGATGACCACCAGGGTCCCTGTTGGTCCAAGTCAATGAGAGTGTCGATGAAGTTACTTGCTCTGGCTACTGCTCCAGTGGGCTCACTTTGTGCTCGAGTTGAGGGCTTCGCAAACTTACATCGCACGTAATGCTTCTTGTACCTAGTTTGGTCTGCCGGAAGTCTTTTCTCCACTCTCCTCAAGTACCTCCTAGTTCTCTCACTAGCTCCTTCAAAGGTTTCAGAACTACTCGGCATAAGACCTCTCTCTAGGACCCTAGATCACGACTTCTCTCGTGCTACTCAATACCAGCAGTGTCCCACCGTGATCGCCATAAACTGTTTGAGGGGAGGGGTTCCTATCCTTCCGGAGGTGTTACCGGAGGCCAAAGGCCACTGGTGTGAGAAGCATGAGTTGTGCAATGCTCTAATGCAATGGATCGTGCAGAGCGCACCGTGCAGTAGTGTGCGAGTGTCGTATGCTATACTGCAGTGAACGACGACGTAAGAGTGCACTATGCTAAGTGACAATCACCGGTGAACTCCACAACATAAGCAAAATAAGAAAATCCTACACTGGTGAACAATCCCCATATCCGGAAGAGACAAGAGAGATGAGAAAGTGACCGAATTGGCCAATGTACATATCACTGGACGTATCCCCAGGTCACAAGTCGCAAGTCACAAGAATACACAAGTCGCAAATCACCAGAATACACAGGTCTATCCCCATAGTAGACAAAGGGTACACACCAATCTCTCACATTCGCTCCTTGGCGAGCTCGTAGCTCTAGCCTCTATCTCTCCTCACTCTCCTCCCTTTTGCTCCCGTGCCGAATGCCGAATGCTGAATGCCGCCCCTTTCTCTCTCCCTTCTCCTTCATCTTCATCCCCCGCCTTGGAGGGTCCCTTCTTCGCTGAGAATTCCCCCTCTTTCTTCCCATTGGTCATCCTCTTATCTCCTTAGCTGTTGAGGATAGCCGTTGCGCCGCTGGCTCTCTTGATGGCTTCAGCGACTTCCTGACTCCCTGACTTGCCAGCCTGATGGTATAAATTCTCCATGTGAGCTGGTTCACCGCACCTCTTGATGGCTTCGGCGACTTTCTGACTCCCTGACTCGCCAGCCCGATGGTGTAAATTCTCCATGTGCAGGTGAGTTGGTTCACCGCACCACTGCACCACTGTATCACTGAACCACTGTGTAATATAAATACTCCTGACTGCTCCATGTGCTAAGCTCACTCTCCGTGTGCGCAGCTCTTGATGACCTGTGGTTGACATGTGTCGACCTGTGGTTGACCTGTGTCGACCTGTGGTTGACCTGTGTCGACCTGTGGTTAACATGTGTCGGCCTGTGGTTGACAGCCTCGGACAGTACTCCTGGGTGAACCCGTGTGATCGCGTGACTAACTTGTGTTGACACATGGTCAACATGTGGTCAACAGATGTCGTCATGTGGTCAACGCTTGTCGACAGGTGGTCGTGTGATAAGGTAACATGGGGGGAGGTCATATGGCACCAGAGGCCACTGCTAGAAAGATAATGCGCTCTGGGTTGTGGTGGCCAAAGCTATTCCAAGACTGCTATGCTTATGTGCGCCGCTGTGACTCATGTCAAAGAGGGGGGCCGAAGCCTACCCGACGGGAGTACCTTCCCCTTCAGCCATCCAGCCCTGTACCCCCCTTCTATAGATGGGGATTGGATTTTGTTGGACCCATCTCTCCTGCAACTCGAAGAGGGAACAAGTATGCTCTGATTGCTACTTATTATGGCACTAAATGGGTGGAGGCTAAGGCCGCGAAGACCTGCACTGCTCAAGTTGTGGCCTCATTCTTGTATGATCAAATCATTTCTAGGTTTGGATGTCCTGTGGAATTGATGAGTGACAGAGGTACCCACTTTCTCAATGACGTCATCGCTGACCTCATCACCCAACTGCAAATTGTTCACAAGACCTCTAGTTCATACTACCCTCGAGCCAATGGTTTGGCCGAGAGCTCCAATCGGACCATGTCTCATATTGTGGCTCGGTTATGCCTTCATTCCTTGGCAGATTGGGATATTCTACTACCAGCTGCTCTTTTTGCTTACAGAACCGCATACAAGGCTAGCACTGGATATTCACCCTTCCAGCTAGTTTACGGCTTGGAGGCGGTTATGCCCTATGAGTTCCACATGAAGACCACTAGGGTCATGGCAGAGATGGATGATGACTTGGAGGCATGCACACTTGAGAGATTATGGGATCTTGAAGCCTTGGATGAACATTGTCGTGAAGCGATCCTGGCTCAGGAAGTCTGGCAAAGAAGGCAGAAGGCATGGCATGACAGAAATCTCAGGAAGAGGGAATTCCAAGTTGGCAGCTTAGTCTTGTTATATTCCAGAAAGTTCCTGAAACATAAACCCAAATTTGTCAGTGGTTGGACAGGGCCCTTCTTTATCACAAGGATTATTCCCAGTGGAGGGGTTTATTTGGCCACCTTGGAGGGCAAGAAGTTACCAGCACCTGTAAATGGCTCACGGGTAAAGAAGTATCATCCACATTGACTCTCTCTTTGGATAAGGATTTCCATTCCTATTAGTTGAATTTCTATTTATTCACCCCTGTTCACTCCTATGTCAACTCCCCATGTTCACCTCTCTGTCACCCATGTTCACTCCTAGGTCACCCCTGTTCACCTCCAGGTCACCCCTATTCACTCCTATGTCAACTCCCCATGTTCACCTCTCTGTCACCCATGTTCACCTCTCTGTCACCCATGTTCACTCCTAGGTCACCCCTGTTCACCTCTAGGTCACCCCTGTTCACTCCTATGTCAACTCCCCATGTTCACCTCTCTGTCACCCATGTTCACTCCTAGGTCACCCCTGTTCACCTCCAGGTCACCCCTGTTCACTCCTATGTCAATTCCCCATGTTCACCTCTCTGTCACCCATGTTCACTCCTAGGTCACCCATGTTCACTCCTAGGTCACCCCTGTTCACCTCTAGGTCACCCCTGTTCACTCCTATGTCAATTCCCCATGTTCACCTTTTTGTCACCCATGTTCACTCCTAGGTCACCCCTGTTCACCTCCAGGTCACCCCTGTTCACTCCTATGTCAACTCCCCATGTTCACCTCTCTGTCACCCATGTTCACTCCTAGGTCACCCCTGTTCACCTCCAGGTCACCCCTGTTCACTCCTATGTCAATTCCCCATGTTCACCTCTCTGTCACCCATGTTCACTCCTAGGTCACCCATGTTCACTCCTAGGTCACCCCTGTTCACCTCTAGGTCACCCCTGTTCACTCCTATGTCAACTCCCCATGTTCACCTCTCTGTCACCCATGTTCACTCCTAGGTCACCCCTGTTCACCTCTAGGTCACCCCTGTTCACTCCTATGTCAACCCCCCATGTTCACCTCTCTGTCACCCATGTTCACTCCTAGGTCACCCCTGTTCACCTCCAGGTCACCCCTGTTCACTCCTATGTCAATTCCTCATGTTCACCTCTCTGTCACCCATGTTCACTCCTAGGTCACCCATGTTCACTCCTAGGTCACCCCTGTTCACCTCTAGGTCACCCCTGTTCACTCCTATGTCAATTCCCCATGTTCACCTTTTTGTCACCCATGTTCACTCCTAGGTCACCCCTGTTCACTCCTATGTCAACTCCCCATGTTCACCTCTCTGTCACCCATGTTCACTCCTAGGTCACCCCTGTTCACCTCTAGGTCACCCCTGTTCACTCCTATGTCAACTCCCCATGTTCACCTCTCTGTCACCCATGTTCACTCCTAGGTCACCCCTGTTCACCTCCAGGTCACCCCTGTTCACTCCTATGTCAATTCCCCATGTTCACCTTTTTGTCACCCATGTTCACTCCTAGGTCACCCCTGTTCACTGCTATGTCAACTCCCCATGTTCACCTCTCTGTCACCCATGTTCACTCCTAGGTCACCCCTGTTCACCTCTAGGTCACCCCTGTTCACTCCTATGTCAACTCCCCATGTTCACCTCTCTGTCACCCATGTTCACTCCTAGGTCACCCCTGTTCACCTCCAGGTCACCCCTGTTCACTCCTATGTCAATTCCCCATGTTCACCTCTCTGTCACCCATGTTCACTCCTAGGTCACCCATGTTCACTCCTAGGTCACCCCTGTTCACCTCTAGGTCACCCCTGTTCACTCCTATGTCAATTCCCCATGTTCACCTTTTTGTCACCCATGTTCACTACTAGGTCACCCCTGTTCACCTCCAGGTCACCCCTATTCACTCCTATGTCAACTCCCCATGTTCACCTCTCTGTCACCCATGTTCACTCCTAGGTCACCCCTGTTCACCTCCAGGTCACCCCTGTTCACTCCTATGTCAACTCCCCATGTTCACCTCTCTGTCACCCATGTTCACTCCTAGGTCACCCCTGTTCACCTCCAGGTCACCCCTGTTCACTCCTATGTCAATTCCCCATGTTCACCTCTCTGTCACCCATGTTCACTCCTAGGTCACCCCTGTTCACCTCTAGGTCACCCCTGTTCACTCCTATGTCAACTCCCCATGTTCACCTCTCTGTCACCCATGTTCACTCCTAGGTCACCCCTGTTCACCTCCAGGTCACCCCTGTTCACTCCTATGTCAATTCCCCATGTTCACCTCTCTGTCACCCATGTTCACTCCTAGGTCACCCATGTTCACTCCTAGGTCACCCCTGTTCACCTCTAGGTCACCCCTGTTCACTCCTATGTCAATTCCCCATGTTCACCTTTTTGTCACCCATGTTCACTCCTAGGTCACCCTTGTTCACCTCCAGGTCACCCCTGTTCACTCCTATGTCAATTCCCCATGTTCACCTTTTTGTCACCCATGTTCACTCCCAGGTCACCCCTGTTCACCTCCAGGTCACCCCTGTTCACTCCTATGTCAACTCCCCATGTTCACCTTTTTGTCACCCATGTTCACTCCTAGGTCACCCCTGTTCACCTCCAGGTCACCCCTGTTCACTCCTATGTCAATTCCCATGTTCACCTCTCTGTCACCCATGTTCACTCCTAGGTCACCCCTGTTCACCTCTCTGTCACCCATGTTCACTCCTAGGTCACCCCTTGTTCATCCTTGGTTCACCCTTGGTTCATCCCTCCTTCAGCCTCATTCAGCCTCATTCACCTCTATAACACCCTGATCCAATATCCTATACAAGAGAGAGAGTAAAATTCAAACTCCAATTTTCCCACCGTGTTCATTCAAATATTTCCTCTTGCCCACACCGCTTTTTCTCTCACCTACCCCCTCCCACCAAGGCTATATTTAGCCACCAAATTCAGCGTCTGTCCTTTATCTCCCAATTCGAACCAGTGCTATATTTAGCATCTGGCTAAGCTCTCCCAATTCCAACCAGTGCTATATTTAGCATCTGGCTAAACTCTCCTAATTCCAACCACTGCTATATTTAGCATCTGGCTAAACTCAGCGTGGATCCTTGGGATCAGCTCATCCACCTCCTCCACCGCATCTTGCAGCCCACTCATGCTAATTTTGGCTTACTTTTCTAAAGTTGGATCTCTTCGTTATATATTTATGGCTGTTTCCCCCCCCCTCCAGACAACGAAATCATACGCAGCCTCCCCTCCCTCCTTCTCCTGCAGCCTACGAAATCATACGCAGCCTCCCTCCCCTCCCTCCTTCTCCTGCAGCCTACGAAATCATACGCAGCCTCCCCTCCCTCCTTCTCCTGCCGCCTCCCTCCTTCTCCTGCAGCCTCCCTCCTTCTCCCTCCAGCGCTTTCTCCTGCAGCCTCCCTCCTTCTCCCTCCATCGCATATTTCCTGCAGTCTCCTGCAGCCTCCCTCCTTCTCCCTCCATCGCATATTTCCTGCAGTCTCCTGCAGCCTCCCTCCTTCTCCCTCCAGCGCTTTCTCCTGCAGCCTCCCTCCTTCCCCCTCCATCGCATATCTCCTACAGCATCGACCCTCCTGCTGCAGCCTCCTCCTTCTCCTGCAGCCTCCCTCCAACGCTTCTCCTGCAGCCTCCCTCCTTCCCCCTCCATCGCATATCTCCTACAGCATCGACCCTCCTGCTGCAGCCTCCTCCTTCTCCTGCAGCCTCCCTCCAACGCTTCTCCTGCAGCCTCCCTCCTTCCCCCTCCATCGCATATCTCCTACAGCATCGACCCTCCTGCTGCAGCCTCCTCCTTCTCCTGCAGCCTCCCTCCAACGCTTCTCCTGCAGCCTCCCTCCTTCGCCCTCCATCGCATATCTCCTACAGCATCGACCCTCTGCTGCAGCCTCCTCCTTCTCCTGCAGCCTCCCTCCAACGCTTCTCCTGCAGCCTCCCTCCTTCCCCCTCCATCGCATATCTTCTACAGCATCGTCCCTCCTGCTGCAGCCTCCTCCTTCTCCTGCAGCCTCCCTCCAACGCTTCTCCTGCAGCCTCCCTCCTTCCCCCTCCATCGCATATCTCCTACAGCATCGTCCCTCCTGCTGCAGCCTCCTCCTTCTCCTGCAGCCTCCCTCCAACGCTTTCTCCTGCAGCCTCCCTCCTTCTCCCTCCATCGCATATCTCCTGTAGACTGTCATCGCAACAGCCTCCCCTCCCTCCTTCTCCTGCCGCCTCCCTCCTTCCCCCTCCATCGCATATCTCCTACAACATCGTCCCTCCTGCTGCAGCCTCCTCCTTCTCCTGCAGCCTCCCTCCAACGCTTTCTCCTGCAGCCTCCCTCCTTCTCCCTCCATCGCATATCTCCTGTAGACTGTCATCGCAACAGCCTCCCCTCCCTCCTTCTCCTGCCGCCTCCCTCCTTCTCCTGCAGCCTCCCTCCTTCTCCCTCCAGCGCAGTCTCCTGCAGCCTCCCTCCTTCTCCCTCCATCGCATATTTCCTGCAGTCTCCTGCAGCCTCCCTCCTTCTCCCTCCCTCGCATATTTCCCTCCTTCTCCTGCAGCCTCCCTCCTTCTCCCTCCAGCGTAGTCTCCTGCAGCCTCCCTCCTTCTCCCTCCATCGCATATTTCCTGCAGTCTCCTGCAGCCTCCCTCCTTCTCCCTCCCTCGCATATTTCCTACAGACTATCATCGCAACCCTCCTGCTGCAGCCTGCTGTCATGTGCACGGATCGGTATCTGACGTGTACTAGGTACACAAAACTAGCTCAGGTTAGCCTGGGGAGGCTTAGAGCTAGGCAGGCTTGATTCTCGGGTTGAGTGGCAAGGGTACGAACTATTTATAGGTCTTCGCTATTTTTGGCGCCGGGGCCCAAGTCTATAAAAGAGGCCCAGGGGGTTCAGTTCTCAGTGTGCAGTTGGGAGCAAGTCTCGTTCCCAGGTGCTAGGTCTGATCCTGGATTGTGTCGCGGACGCGCGCCTGCATCTTAGCGTAGCCCAAGGCCCAGTGGCAGATCCAGGGCTTCACAGCGCCACCTGGTGGTATGGGACACCAGGCTGGTTGGGATCTGATTGCCCTATTTCGACTAGCTCCTCTGCTGCAGCCCTTGCCTGCGGCGTCAGCCCAGCGCAGCTCCCAAGGCTTCCGTACCAGCCCCTACAGCTGCAGCGACAAGCGTACAGCCTGTACGGACTGTACCGTCTGCTTTTGTACCTGCTGCTGCTCCATATAGCAGCCGCGCTTGCACCTGCAGCCACCGTACGGCCTGCGTCAGCAACCGTACAGGCCACGTCAGCAGACCGTACAGTTTTTTCTGCAGACTGCGCATCCGGTTTGCAGATTCGGGGAGGCACCGGGACTCGTGGTCTTCCAGATTCCAGCATCCTTTCTGTCAGATTTATCTGGGACGGTTTTCTTCTACTCCATCTCCCTCCGTGCTCCGTTTCAGTTATTTATTTCTCTCCGTTTGTAATCGAATCAGTATTCAGCCATGTCTGATGCTCCGAATCCCGAGTTCACTATGGGGGAGCAGGAATTAGACTACACTCCAGTGGGGGAGGATGATCAGGGTCTCTATGACGACCTGATCACTAAGAAAGCCTTCAGTGAGTTCACGACTGCTCTGGATGGTAAATTTGAGCAGGTCAACGCTAATCAATCGGGGTTGACACAGCAACTCCAAGGGATACAAGCTACTTTGACTCTTCTGGCTAGCACGGTTAAGGCACTCACGCATGTGGATGCCATGGCCTCCGTGCTAGGCCCGAATATCACTCCGGATCCCTTTCCAGGTGACCAGAAATCAAGAACTAAGGAGGTGGTTGACACTTGGTTGCACAAGTGGCAAGTTCACTTCCAATTTCACCCCTATCCAGATGAGAAAAAGATTCAGCTAGCAGCAGGGTTTATGTCAGGTAAAGCCTTGCTTTGGTGGAAAGAACTTCAGCCTAAGCCTGACACTTGGACAGAATTTGAGGGTATCTTCAGGAAGGAGTTCCTGAAGAAGGAAGATGACTATGATATCGTCGGCAAGCTCAAGGCCCTCGATATGTCAAAATTGAATTTAACTTTTGAAGTTTATCTTCAGAGATTTAGGGATCTGCAAACCAGGGCCACCAAAATGGATCCTGTAACCTTGTTAGGTTTTTTCGTGGATGGTTTGCCAGACTCCTATAAGTTACAGATTAAGAATAACAAGTGCACAACATTGCAGGAGGCCATGACATATGCGCGCATATATGATGATACCATGGCCGGAACCAAGGCAACCACAGTTACCGAGACCAGCGGAAAGAACAAACGCAAGTTCTTTCAGCATGCAACTGGTATTGGGGAGACGAAGTCTACGGACAACGCCTCCAGGAAAAGCTTAACTCCTGCGAAAAATGGTAAGGCCCGTTTCCTTCGCACTCTCAGGCTCAAGAAAGAGGGCCGGTGTTTTTATTGCGAGGAGCGGGGCCACACGAAGAATGAGTGTCCTAAGCGGAAGAACCAGAGATTGGTGCTAGGACCGAAGCTCCAGGCAGGTCCGCGTACCGCAGCCAAGGGAGCCAACCAGGTTACAATGACAGGTATTTCAGTAAATGTCATTACCTGCCCCCTTTCTTGCAATTGTACCTTTAATACTTCGTTGTTTGGTTCCCATGATCTTTTCCGAGTTTATGGAGAAGTTAGGGACCAACGGGTTCACATTCTCTTTGATCCGGGCAGCTCTCACAATTTTGTTAATTACAAATTTGTGCAGAAGATGGGGCTGTCCACAGTACCTAGCGACCACACCTACGAGGTGCAGCTTCCAGCCGGGAAGCAGTTTTGGGATCGCAAGGTTGAAGCGCTTCCCATCCGGATTCAAGCCTACACGGGAGCTCTCACTTGTTATGTTATGCATTTAGAGCATGTAGACTTGCTGATCGGGATAGAGTGGTTTAAAACCCACAATATCCAGATCGGATGGATGGAGCATACGCTTTCTTTTGAAGACAAAGGCACCCAATTTTGTATTCAGTGTGATAAGATTATCCCTTCTCAGGGGCCTATTGTATCTGCGATGCAGCTTCGGAATATATTGAACACTTCTCATTATGATGTCTATCAGTGTGTTTTGATTCCACTTTCTTCATTTGTTGTTTCGGTAATTAACAAAAATGAATTAAGTGTGTTTGAACACCGAGAATTGAGAACGTTGTTAGATAATTTTAAGGACGTATTCCCAGCTCAACTGCCGGAAGGGTTACCTCCAGAAAGGGCAGTAGATCATCGCATAGACTTAGTCCCAGGGGCTCAACCTATCAGTGTACCACCGTATAGGATGAGCCAGGTAGAGGAGGATGAGTTAGCTACCCAGCTTCAGGATTACCTGAATATGGGCTATATCCGCCCAAGTAAATCACCTTGGGGTGCACCTGTCCTCTTAAGAAAGAAGAAGGATTCTTCCTGGAGGATGTGTATAGATTATAAATGATTAAATAAAGTTACAATTAAGAACCGCTATCCTTTACCCCGTTCTGATGATTTGATAGACCGTTTGGCCGGAGCGAAGTATTTCACTAAGATTGATTTGCGTACGGGTTATCACCAAATCCGTATCTATGCTAAACACATAGATAGGACCTCATTCCGGACTAGGTATGGTCATTACGAGTTCCTCGTATTACCTTTTGGTTTGACCAATGCTCCTGCTACTTTTCAGCAGATGATGAACGATTTGTTCAGAGATTATCTGGGCAAATTTGTTGTAGTGTTCTTAGATGATATCTTGGTATATAGTAAAACGCTTGAGGATCATATAGGACACCTTCGGGTTGTCTTACTTGTTCTAAGACAGCATAAGCTTTATGCCAAGATGAGTAAATGTGACTTCTTTATGAAGGAGATCATTTACTTAGGACACGAGATTTCTTCTGAAGGTATTAGCATTGATCTGGATCGTATCCAGAAGGTTTTAGATTGGCCTATACCTCAGACTGTGAAACAACTTCGCTCTTTCCTAGGATTTACGGTATTTCTTCGGAAGTCAGTCCGTGATTATTCACAAATCACGGTACCCTTGACCAACATATTGAAAGGTCGTGGACGCAGGTCTACTCAGCCGATCCCTTGGAATGATGCAATGAACAAGGCTTTTGAAACCTTGAAGTTATCTATCAAGGAAGCACCCGTTCTTGCATTACCCGATCCTACCCAGCCTTATGTTTTAGAGGCCGATGCGAGTGATTATGCGATTGGGGCAGCTCTATTCCAAGAGGGCAGACCTGTAGCTTTTGAGAGTAAGAAGCTAGACGACACTCAGTATCGTTGGCCCACACTCGAGAAGGAACTTTATGCGGTGGTGTATGCTCTCAAGGTTTGGAGACACTACTTGTATGGTTCAAAGTTCCTTGTATTGACTGATCACCAGTCAATTAAGTATGTGTGTGATGGATCAGAATTGAGAGGAAGGAAAGCCAGATGGGCAGAGCTAATGCAGGATTTTGATTTCGAAATACGTTATCGTAAGGGTTCGTTGAATAGTGTGGCGGATGCCTTAAGTCGAGTTAAGTTAGTAAATGCTTTGTCATTTACGGAAATATCCTCAGACCTATTTCAATCCTTGAGAGGGCTATACGCAACTGATAGTCATTTCAGTTCTTATTGGCAGAGAGTCCAGGATGGGAGCTCCATGGTTGACCAGGACTCAGGGATTGTGCCACCTAGGATACAGGCGGCGGGAGGTCAGTGGATGATTAGGAACGGCTTGCTGTTCCGGAATGAAAAGATTTGTGTGCCTGATGTTCTGGACCTAAAATCCAAGATTCTCTGGGAGTGTCATGATGCTCCTAGTGCGGGACATCCAGGTATACATAGGACTCTGTCTCTTGTGAAGCATACCTTTTATTGGCCTAAGATGCGTGCCTTTATAGAGAACTATGTGGTAGGTTGCCGAGTTTGTCAGGTTACTAAGGCTGAACGCCTTAGAAGCGCGGGCTTATTACAGCCATTACAGATTCCAGGTAATAAATGGGAGAGTATTTCCATGGATTTTATTACTGGTTTGCCTCGAACGCGCAAGGGTCATGACTCTATTTGGGTCATAGTCGACCGTTTGACAAAAATGGCTAGATTCTTACCTACAAGAACAACTATTTCAGCTGTTCAGCTGGCTCACGAGTTTGTGGACCACTTGTTCAAGCTGTATGGTTTGCCATCTGACATAGTCAGTGACAGGGACTCAAAGTTTACAAGTAACTTCTGGACACTTGTATTTGAGAAGTTGGAAACTACTCTAAATATGAGTTCCTCGGATCATGCACAATCCGATGGCAGTACAGAGAAGGTCAACCAGTTGGTTGAAGACATGCTTCGGGCATATGTATCTAAGAGACAGTCTTCGTGGGAAGATTATCTACCCATGATTGAATTTGCTTACAACAGTGCAAAGCATTCTAGTACAGGTTATAGTCCTTTTATGCTTATGAACGGGTTTCAACCTAAGTCACCAGTTATGGTTGGATTAAAAGGGATTCAAAATGATGCTGCTAAGAACTTCTTGCAAGACATGCAGGAAATGTTGCAGTTTGCCAAGGAATCTATTAGAAGTGCCCAAGATCGGGACAGATTTTATGCTAATAGACATCGTTCACCTAGAGAGTTCTCTGAAGGAACGATGGTATATTTGAGAATTCCTAAGGAATCCAAGAGCCTAAGTACTGGTTTGGTTCCGAAATTATCCCCCAGATACTGTGGCCCATTCAAGGTCATTAAAAGAATTGGACCAGTTGCATATCGACTAGAATTGCCTCCTGATGTTAAAGTACATCCAGTCTTTCATGTCAGTAGACTGAAAGAAGTATTGGGTGCAGATGATCAAATTGTTTCTCCTCATGAGATTATAGAAGTTACAGATTTAACTTTTATTCCTCACGAACCTGAATCAATTCTTGAATTTCGTGAAAGACAGATTCGAAATTGTACTATCACGGAATACAAGATTAAGTGGAAGGATCGTGTTGAGGAGGATGCAACATGGGAGACATTACAAAACCTCCAAAGAACATTTCCCGATTTCTTAGCGAACTCAGGAGTGAGTTCTTAGAGGAGGGGGAGTATGTCATGTGCACGGATCGGTATCTGACGTGTACTAGGTACACAGAACTAGCTCAGGTTAGCCTGGGGAGGCTTAGAGCTAGGCAGGCTTGATTCTCGGGTTGAGTGGCAAGGGTACGAACTATTTATAGGTCTTCGCTATTTTTGGCGCCGGGGCCCGAGTCTATAAAAGAGGCCCAGGGGGTTCAGTTCTCAGTGTGCAGTTGGGAGCAAGTCTCGTTCCCAGGTGCTAGGTCTGATCCTGGATTGTGTCGCGGACGCGCGCCTGCATCTTAGCGTAGCCCAAGGCCCAGTGGCAGATCCAGGGCTTCACAGCGCCACCTGGTGGTATGGGACACCAGGCTGGTTGGGATCTGATTGGGAGTTCGTGCCAGTAGCTCAGCTCGTGGCTTGGGGGGACATCTTCTGATTCGGGATCATATCCCGTAGATGTCACGGTTGGGTGGTGAGCAGCCTGCTCAGTTCTGATGTTGTGTGTGGTTATTTTGCAGATCAGGGGTTTCAGGAGTGCTGGGACGTGTCACCTGCAGCCTCCCCTCCAACACCTTCTCCTGCATCCCTCCTTCTCCTGCAGGCTCTCCCTCCATCGCCACCCTACGGCTCTCCCTCCATCGCCACCCTACAACTCTCCCTCCATCGCCACCTTACAGCTCTCCCTCCATCGCCATCTTGCAAAACCCTGCAGCCTTCCCTCCAACGCCTTCTCTGCAGCCCTACCTTCATCGCAATTCTCCTTCCCCCTTCTTGTTATCGCCTGGCCAGCTCCCCTTCTCACTAGCACCTCGCCAGCTTCCTCTCTGGACCTCGTCATCAACTCCCCTTCCCGTTATCACCTGGCCAGCTCCCCTCCTCACTAGCACCTCGCCAGCTTCCTCTCTGGACCTCGTCATCAACTCCCCTTCCCGTTATCACCTGGCCAGCTCCCCTCCTCACTAGCACCTCGCAAGCTTCCTCTCTAGACCTCCTCATCGACTCCCCTTCTCGATTATCATCTGGCCAGCTTCCTTCTTGCCTCGTCATTCACGCCCCTTCCTTTCCTGCTTCCTTTCTAACTTTTGTGCTTCTCCAGCAGCTTCCCTTCTCATCACCATCAGCTCCCCCTCTTGTCACCACCTACCCCACTCTCTCGTTCTCTCTCAGTGGGCTTGCCAACGCCTCGACAATAGCCCCCCTACCTCGTCACCAGCTCCCCTTCCCTTCCTGCTTCAAGCCCTCGACAGCAGCTCCCCTACCTCGTCACCAGCCCCCCTTCCCTTCCTGCTTCCTTTCTTGCCTTGTCATCACTCACCTTCCTGCTTCGTCATCAGCTTCCTCTCCTGCTTCGTCATTAGCTTACACTTTACCTCTTGTTCTTCTTCATGCTCGAGAAGAAGTCTAAGTATAAGCCAAGGTTGCCCGGAGATAAGCTCTTCATTCCTTTCTATACCGCCATGACGTCTCAGGCAGCCTCTGCAGTGCACATGACCTCACCCCTGCCTACAGCCTCAGCAGGGCTGACTACATCAACTAGGCCGACTTCATCAGCAGAGCCACTTCCATCAGCAAGGCCAACTTCATCGGTAGGGCCGACTTCATTAGCAGGACCGACTTCATCAGCGATACATTCCCATCTTGGTCCGGAGATCACTATCATCTCGGATGGTGAGCCACCGCAATCAAGACAGCAGCGGGGGGTTCTTTTCCACTCCCAGAGCTCCAGTGCCTCCTCTTCTGACCATGGGGGCTCAGATTACACCCCCTCTGAACGGAGACCACATTCAGAAGGGTCGGGTGGGCCAACGGAGATACAGAGCCCTTCGGTAACCACCCCTCCCCTCTCCCACGTTCGGGTTATGTTTAAACCTCTTCTGGATCCAAACCTCAAACTATCCTCCGTATTGTCATCTTCCGAGATTCAGACCCTCAGTCTAACTGAGTTCGACAAGGTCATCTTCCCTCCGGTGGATGTGGAACTGTGTACAGGATTCATCAGATCTTACGACTATGTCACAGACACTTTTGAGTTCATGGGCTCCAGGCAGCTTCTCACACCCAATTTGGTCTCACAGTACATGGGGCTCCCTGCTCTCCCTATTCAGCCTCCTTCCGACGATTCACCACATCTCTTGTCATTCCTTTCACAGTGCAAACCCAACAGGAGGGGATATGATTGCAAAAAGGTTTTGGAAGGTGGAAGCAGAGAAGCAGTGATCACACGCTACTTCTTCACTCGCTTCTATTCAGCACCCGGGCATTACTACATCACGAAAGGTATCCGTCCTGCTCTTAATGCTCTCTTCACCATCACTCAGTATGATTTTGCATCCCTCTTTTATTCAACATTCCGGGCCACTGTTCGAAATCGCACACGCCGAAGTACACACACATGTACTTGTGGACCTCACCTCACCTACCTCTTGCACCAGTGGCGGGCTGCAACGCCTGCACTTTTTCCTCCACCTTCACATACTTCATCCTCTCCTCACCGCCCACCCTCCGCTCCTATGATCCCCCACTTGAGATCATCTCCACTGGCCCTTCGTGCGGCCCCAGCATCCTCGGCCTCTGCTGCACCAGTCTCTGTCCTCTCTTCATCTCCAGTCCCTCCGATCATCTCATCAGGGTCAGTAGGGTGCAAAGATATGCACATTAATCCCCCAACTCAGGGGGATCCCTCCACAGAAGGTATGGCAGCAGGCACCGTTACGGCAGCAGGCACCTCTGCCCTAGAATCTCTTGATGGAGAGGCATCAGAACGACACAGGTTATTGAACTTGAATCTTACTTTGGGAGCCACTGGTGATGCGAAGACCCCACCCCGGGTGTCTCGACGACTGACCCCTGAACCAAGTATGGAGGCTGCTGGACAGGACTTACTGGAAACTCGACCTGGCGAGGTTATTTTTGCTGGGGGTAAGATACCTTTTCCAGCGGATTGTCCTCCACTTCCTCAAAATGATATGTTGGATACCTACTTCGCAACCTCCTCGGGAGATCTATTCACCCATGAGGCCCAGATAGAGGAACAGAGCCAGGAACACAAACGGCTGCTGTATGCATTAAAGCGGAAGCGGTCTCCTGTTTGCATGGAGGAGGAGGACTTGGACCAAATTTTCACACTTCCCTTGCAAGAGACAATCGCTTCCAACAAGAAGGTATCCCAAGCTCCAAGCTGTTACCTAGACATCGACACACTGGCTCCAGTGGTAGCTCTCGAGGACCTAGAGCAAGAGGGGATGAAAGCGGCCTTCGAGGAATATGGCGAACTTATTGACATGGCTGACCGAATGACCTATCGGGACAGGTATGCATGGGTTAAAAGGTCCCTTCATATGGCTCAACGCATTATAGATGACAGCTTCATTCAGATGGGTGCCTCCCTCTTTAATACTACGGGTCAGGTTTGCAAGCTTCTGTCACAGAAGCAACACCTCCGCTTGGAACATGAGAAGCAGGTAGCCAGCATGCATAAAGAATGGGATACAACATTGCAAATGAAAAAAACGGAGTGGGGAGCAATTCTACAGGCAAGGGAAGCTGGGTGGAAAACTCAGCACGACGAGATTCAGCAAAGTCTTGTAGCAAAGGAGGCAGAGTGGACAGCCACCAAGAAAGTTTTGGAGGACCACCATTCAGCCCAACAGGCTCAAATTCAGCGGGAGCTTGCCGCCCTACAGGACAGATACACCTCACTGGCTGTCGATAAGCATACTGTGGATCAACAGGTGGACGTGGTGCGGAGTCAAGTGAAGCAGATTCGCGAGGCAAAAGACCATCTCCAAGTTTCACATTCCAAGTTGCAGGACAACTTCCATGGGCTGCAAGATGAAAATGCTGCTCTCAAATCTCGATGTGAACATTACAGGTCTGGCTACCACAGGTATAAATCCAAATATGAGGACATCCGCAACCTCATGGACACAGTCGAGGAAGAGGCAAGGACCAGCCCCGGAACCTCAGCACACCCACCACACCCACCCCCTCCCCCTCCCTGACTTTCATCCAGTAAGCAGTAGCTCCTGGATCTTTTAGTTCGGCATATCTTTTTGCGAACTTTGTACATTTGGATTCTCATGTAAATAAGGAGTTTGGAGTTGTATGGCCATGAGCCAGTTTCTTTTTTTTTCAGTTTTACAGTTGTAAGGCCATGAGCCCTTTCTTTTCAGTTTTGGGATGTCAACCCCAAGGTCACTTTCTTATTTGTAATTTACACTTAACTTTCTCTCACAAGATCCTAGGTCATTCACCGGGACGGTGAATGATAGTGGCGGGGGATCTGTTGTACTCAAAGTTTATGGCGACCCACCAAGAGTCACACTTGGGTCACGTCATGGTCACCTCAGCAACATGCCAAGTTGTTAGACCTTGGTCATACCTAGTCGCAGCGTGTTCACATGTGTTCACATCTTGGACTTGACATGGACATGACTTGGACATGACATGACTTGACCTGGACATGACTTGGACATGACATGGACTTGACATGGACATGACGGAAGCAATACATGACTAAAGAGTGCCAAACCTCAACCTCGACTCACCATGGTCAAAGTCAATCATAGGGAAGTACTGGCGCAATGGTACGCGGGATACACCTGTTGGTGCACATGGGAAGCAGTCCATCAGTTAAGAGGCATAAGTGGTGCACCAACCCTCTCAACCAACTAGTGTCAGGAGCGCAGGAGAACACATGGAGCACGGGATTCACTGACCCAGGACAGGCTGGAGTGTTGCGGAAGCCATCAAGGACAGAGCGGCCCACAAACGGTGGGATGGCTAAGGATGGCTAAGGGTGCAAGAAGGCAACCAATAGGAAGAAGGTGTGGAGATTGGTAGCGGGGGGTGGAGCAGAGGAGGAGAAGGTGAAGAGGGGGAAAGGGGAAAGGGGAGGGACATTCTGGCAAGGACAAGAGGTAGGAGTGAAGGAGTGAGAGGCGAGAGTCAAGAGCTCGCCTCGTGTGTATCTTCGGGGAGTGTATCAGTCATCTTGCTCTCTAATGAGTTATGCTACTTCCCATCTATGCTCGCTACTCTAAAATCTCTTTTCGTTGTGTTCTCCTCCCCTCCTCTCCCTTCACCTGGTACAACGGACCTGTGTCATGTGGTTGAAGTTCCTTGATGTTCATGTCGAGGGATGGCTTTCATGACGTTGTTCCGCTTTGGTCTTCTTCTTGCTCACATCACTTCAGCACTTGTACCGCTTGCACATAGTTGACACCATCTACCGCTTGCACATAGTTGACACCATCGACAAGCACTCACCTACGTACCATCAGTGACACTTATGGCACGTCTTACTCGCTTCTCGCACCAGTGGCCCTAGGCCTCCGGTAATACTTCCGGAAGTGTTAAGAAACCCCCCCCCCCCTCAGACAGTTGCCTCCTGTTCGACCAAGATAACAGGAGGGACTGTGGCTGAATAAGAAAGGCATTATCACACCAAGTATCTCTGCCACAGAAATGAAAAAGGAAGGCATCCCAAGCTGCTCTCTCCAAAGAGTGAAGTCCGCCTTCTCTATCCCCTTTTTTGTCTGACGGTAACTCGACCATGTTAAAGTCACCTCCAATCACCCATGAATCCACAATGGGGGCCCTTGAGAGCAAAGTCTTCCACATAAGGACACGTTCCCCTCTAATGTTGGAGGCATATAGGTTAAGGAAACCAACCTTACGCCCTCCAATCAAAAGAATAATCCACTGAGCTCTAGAGGGAATAATGACTCCGTGCCCAACAACTAAGGGGAGAACCGACTGCGAAACTGAAATAGAAGTGCCCCCCCTGGTGCCCAAGGCAGGCGACCAAAAAGTATGGTTAGAAAGCAACTTGCCTGATTTGGCACAATCTCTAGAATCCAGCTTGTGCTCTTGAATAAATAATATATCAATGGAACCCCCAGTAATACCTGGATGAAGCTGCAGCTGTCTACGGCGGCGATGTGGGACACCGCCTAGGCCCTGTATGTTCCAACTAATAATCCTCATCGACGAGAGGATGTAGAGTGGAACACCTTACCCGACCTAGTGGCGGAAACAAACCCCTCAACAGGGGAAGACCTCCTGCTCGAGGAGGGAGGGATGGAACCAAGTGCTAGGCAATGATAACCAAAATACTCACATGATATAATTTATAAAGCTTGATGTTGACTGATGTATATGACTCAAGACAAGTACAATACCATATAGTGTGCCACTAGACTCTAGAAAGTCACAATGTCTATGGGATAACTCCCAATATGACACTACTCTCCCTCATTGACAAAATTAAGTATTTCAATTCTCGAATTGCTTTGCTTCTCAGCCAATGCTTTGAACTCCTTAAACCAATTGAACACTTCAAATTTGCTTTTCATGCGAAAGAGTCAAGTGAACCTAGAGTAATCATCAATGAATGTGACAAAATATTGATACCCTCTATGGGTTGTGACATTCATTGGCCCACAAACATCACTATGCACAATCTGCAACACCCTTTGTGCTCTTACTAATCCTAGACCACGTTTTTGGAACGATAGGCGATGCAACTTTCCAAGAGCACAAGGTGAAGAGACATGGCGGTAGGAGAAGGCTAAGCTAACTACTAGGATTAGAATGGAAATATGGAAAGCATAATGGAAAGCAAATAAAAGAACAAGTGCTAGCCAATGATAACCAAAATACTCACATGATATAATTTATAAAGCTTGATGTTGACTGATATATATGACTCAAGACAAGTACAACACTATATAGTGTTTGTGTCACTAGACTCTAGAAAGTCACAATGTCTATGGGATATCTCCCAATATGACACGTGGCATGTCTAGGACTCACTAGAATATAAAACACCCTCTAGACAAGGTGAGAGAGACTACTGGAATCGAACCAAGAATCGAACATGACAATGACAGTCATCAAACTATGCACTGACGGTCTAGAACTAGACATGGTTTTCCCACAATCTCAGAGGCAAGTGAGCTTGGCTCAGAGGCTAGTGAGCATAACATAGAAAGCTTATCTAGCATGGCTCAGAGGCTCATCATGCATGGATGCATGACCAACTCAGAGATCTAGGAGACCAATGCACAAACATCCTTGAACTCTCAAGCTATACCTGATAAACAAATAGACCTATCAAAGCCAATACATATGGCTCCCACAATACATCCCTCCGTGGCTTCATAACAGGACATGTTAGGAAGCCACACACCAAAAGAAAACCCAATACATCATTTTTAGGAGGACTATCCAAGGCAAAGGACCTTTAGACTCAATGAAAACCAAAATTCAATACATCAATTTTTGGGGGACTACCTAGGGCAGAGAACTCAAGTACATCAAGCCATAGAATAGATTTAAAAAATCTCTTTGTATAAGAGATGTCTTCCGCAAAGTTGTTGCACATGTGTGTGCACATTCTTCCTGATATATGGCTGAATTCCGGGAAGAATGCCCTCTAAAGAAAGTGTCGATGAAGTTCATGGGAACAACTCGCAGAGGGATCACCGCATGACTCTCAACGTGTCGGAGTGAGAGTCACCCAAAAGTCGATGTAGAGGCCTCAAGTACCACGAGCAATCGGGAGTAAATCAATGTGTAGTACCTCAGGTGCCAATCGGAGAAGCAAGGTAGGAGAAATCACTTGTTGATGGAGAGTGGTCTACATCAAGCTCGAGGTAATACACCAATGTCAAAGTAGAAGAGAGCGACCAAGGGTAAGAGCAGCTCCAAATCTTCCTGTGGGTAGTTGGAACACAGTCTCGAGCAAAGGCACGGGCTGCTAAACAGTGCCGAGCAGGAAGTAGCTCAGGAAGCATGGATAGAAGCAGCGCTTGTAGATCATGTGGTGGATTGAGGTGCTGGCAAGGGCAGAGAAGGCAGAGGCAGCATGGACAGCAAGTGCAGTGTGGGCAGCAGGAGCTACAGCTGTATGGGCAGCAGCAACAGCGTGTGCAGCATGGAGCTAGAGCTGTGTGGCCAGCAGTAGTAGCTAGAGCTAAAGCTGGAGCTAGAGCTGCATGGGCAGCATGCAGAATCACAGAAATGGCAGGGGGTTTTGGAGCAGTAGAAGCGGGTGGAAAGAGGAGAAAATGGAGTGCAAAAGAGGCTGGAATATAGGGCAAAAAATGGCGGCTCAGTTGCAGGCAGAGATCTCGGCTGAAATGGCACCCAATGTTGTGCTTGTCGGTGAAGTCCTTGTTGGTGAAGCTCAGGTTGATGGAGCCATTGTTGGAGAGGAGCTCAAGATGGAGAGGCTAAGGAAGAAGAGGGAGTGGTCAAGGAAGGTGAGGACCTTCCAATGAGGAGGAGGGAAGGCAGCTTCATGGTGGCTACTCTCTTACCTCAACCTCTTGGAGGTGGCTCTGATACCATATGAAGAGACATGGTGGTAGGAGAATGCCAAGCTAACTAGGAACGGAATGGAAATATGGAAAGCATAATGGAAAGACAAAATGGAAAGCAAATGAAAGAACAAGTGCTAGGCAATGATAACCAAAATACTCACATGACATAATTTATCAAGCTTGATGTTGACTGATGTATATGGCTCAAGACAAGTACAACACTATATAGTGTGCCACTAGACTCTAGAAAGTCACAATGTCTATGGGATATCTCCCAATATGACATGTGGCATGTCTAGGACACAGTAGACTATAAAACAACCCCTAGACACCTAGTACACTCATTTTTTACTCACAAGCTTCACAAACCTCTTGAGCAGGGTGCTATAATTTTGACAATCCTTCAACCGTATTATGATTATGCAAAGATGCCAAAGGTCTGTGATGTGCATGACCAAACCTGGCATTCCATAAATCACCTAGAGTAGAAGAGATAGCCATAGCATGCTGATTATAGGGCGGAACATCAAGCTCCCAAAGGCCCATGCTGGCCTCATAAGAAGCTGTAGTCACAATCTCATACCCATTTTTTGTATCCTTGATCCGGCATTTATCATCCTGAAATTCTACAAGGATGTGAGCTATGGATAGAACGGAAACAAGGTTTTTCCTTAAGTCAGGAACATACCAGACATCACAGAGATACTTTTTCTTTTGTGAATTTAGAAGGATGGGAACATCTCCCACTCCTGTGATGTCATGAGTGGCATCATTGGCACAAGTAACCCATGTGCCATGAACAAGTTTGATTTCTTCAAATCACTCTTTCCTGTGACTCATGTGCTTCGATGCACCACTATCTAGATACCAAGTATCTATGACAGCAAATGAAGAATCCCCATATGAAGCAAGAGAAGCATCATGTGCAACTAAATCCCACATGTCACCAAAACTGTCTTGAAATGTAGTAAACACATAATCCTTTCCCTCTTTTGCAAAGTTTGCATGAGATGGTGAAGCATTGGCATTTTCAGCTAGTGCAACATAATTACTACTTGTGCCTTGCCTCTTTTTCTCATTGGCAATCCTTTTTTTTGGCACTCAGCAATGTAATGTCCAGGCTTCTTGCAATAATTGCATCTGCCTTTCTTCACCTTTGCACCTTTATTAGCATTCCCTACATTTGTGTTTTGCATTCCCCTCCTTTTGGGGCTGATAAGTATGGCTGGTCTTTTTCTGAAATTTACCCTTTCCATTAGTGGCAAGTGCTTGCTCACCTTGACCAAAGAAACGGGCTGAATTGGATGTCCGCGTTTCTTCCTGTAAGAGCAAGCCAACTAACTCCTCAAAACTAAGTGGAGAAGCCCTGAGAATAATGTCAAAGAAGTAACAAACGTATCATATGAGGGTGATAGAGACCAATTTCTTGTCTTCTATATCCTCATCAATAGCTGCGAGCTCATCCCGAATGTCAGTAATCTTTGCAATATGAGCTAAAATAGTTTGACCTTCCTGCATGGACAAGTCATTGAGCTTATAATTCAAAGCAATGCTTCTTGCTTCATTCTTCACATTCCACATACTTTTTACTCTATCCCAAGCTGCCTTTGAAGTCTTGCAAGACTTGACAGTGGACTTAATGTGTGTTTTCACAGACAATGCAATCAAAGACAACGCTTGGACATTTGTGCTATCAAACCTCTTGCGATCCTCCATGGGAGCGGTAGTAGAAGCTTGAGTGGTAGTGCTCAAAGTGGATGACGCACTCGTGCTAGATCCAGTAGGTCTAGCCTCATCACCATTCACAATGTCCCATAAGCCCTTTCCAACCAATATATTCTCGAGTGTAAATGACCACAAATCATAGTTGTGTCCATCCAACTTATCTGCTTCAGCTATGGTACCAAAATTCTCATTCAGAGACATGATTTCAAGCTCAAGAATAAAGGCAAGTGTACCTGCAAACGAAAAGACAGCAAATGGAAAACTGAAAGACCACTGACTGCTATGCAATCATTGCAATGGAATTCACTAACAGTGGCTGCTCTGAAATAGCAGTAAATCTGCACCAAAAATTCTTCTCAAACCTCAATCTCTCCCGGGATAAAATATGCAATCAAGCACTATATTTCTGCCCCAAAAAGTTATCCTCAACCACAGCCAAACACTGGCTCAAATGCAATGTGCTTCTACCCCAAAAAATCAGCCTGTATCTCAGCCAAACAATGGCTCACAATGCAATATCAAACTGTCTGAGGAGGGAGGGGGGGGGGGGGGGGGGGGTCCTAACACATCCGGAAGTGTTACCGGAGGCCTAGGTCCATTGGTGTGAGGAGCAAGTAAGCAAGGGCCACTGGTGTCGCCAATGGTGCATGCAAAACGATATTGTCAATGACTGAATGTGAGAGAACAATGGTGTTGCCGAAGGTGCGAGAGAGTGCAAGAGGTGCAATAGTAATGCAAGCCTACCGAAACGAAGTTACAAGAGCCATCCTTCAACATGAACACAAGAGAACTCAAGCCACATAACATAGGGACTGTTATACCAAGTGAAGGGGGATGAAGAGGGGAATACACTAGATGAAGGGGAGCTATAGTTGCAAACAAAAAGGGGGAGAAGCATAGTACTCAGAGTAGAAGAGAAGTACATCAGTAGCACACCACAACGTTACACTAGGAGAGCTCACCCCAAAAACCTCCATGTCACTCTCCTATTCCCCTTACAATCATAGAATGCCCCCCTCCTTCCTTTCCCCATCCCCTTCATCCCCTCCGCTCCTATGGAGGTTTCCCTCTCTCTCGTTGAAAATCTTATTTCCTCCATCCCATTGGTGGTGGCTCTCTCGCTCTTAGCCATTCCACCCCTAGGACTCTTCATGGCTTCAACCACTTCTGAGTTGCTAGCCTCCTCCCAGTTGGTGATATGATTACCCCATGTGCACCTCTTTGATACCCCATGTGCACCTCTCTGTGCGCCTCTTAGCCCTCTGACTCCTTCGGTGTGCATTTATCTTCTCCATGTGAGCTCTGGGCTGGCTGCGCCTGCGCCACCATTGACTACGCCACTAGTTCTGATGGTGGAATCATGAGAGATCTTGCCGGAGTATGCAAGTGACCACGGTTATTTCTATCTCTAGTTGACATAGTTGTCACCTATTTGCCATGGTGACATTCGGTCACCTTGTTCGCTCATCGACATAGTTGTCATTTGGCCAGCTCACTGACATAGTTGTTTCTTGGCCAGTTCGGTGACATGGTTGTCATCTGGTCAGCTGTCTGACATAGTTGTCACCCTGGTCAGCTGTCTGACATGGTTGTCACCCGGTGACATGGTTGTCATCTGGATAGCTCCCTGACATAGTTGTCACCTGGTCAGCTCAGCTTGAATTTGAATGCTTGACCAGGTCGTGACCATTCCGTTGTGCAATGCCTTGACGACCTGCGCTATCAGATCTACGACTCCTGCATGCGTGCTTAGTTTGGATGCCCTCGCCCCGATGGAGGATTTGGACATATTGGAAGATGAGTCCATGGCAGGGGTTTTTGATGAGTTTGGTGGGATCCCGGAAAAAGCAGACAGGTTGAGCTACGGGGACCGCTATGCTTGGACGAAGCGCTCCATCCACATGGCGCATAGGATCCTCGACAACACATTCACTCAATTTGGTGCAGCACTTCTCAATTCCACGGGACATACTCAGCGCATACTATCCCAGTGTAAGGCCATGAGTATACTTTGCATTCTCTTTTATTTCAGCTAATGTTTCCTCTATCAAGCCATGAAACATTGTTTTATTCTATTTGGTGCTATGGGGCCACGAGCTCTTGTAATTTTTTGTTTTTTTTTTTCATTCACAATATTGTACTCTCCTTCACTTTTGGGACAGCCTTGTACTACTATTCTTCCGGAAAAGCTTGGCCTCTGCATAATCCATTCACCCCCATTCACCAAGACGGTGAATGATAGTGGCAGGGGAACTGTTGCAGATAGGAGGGATGGAGAGGAGGGGATGGAGGACTGGAGGGAGGGGGCGGGACAAAGGTAGGATGGAGAGTAGGGAAGTAAGATGGAATAGTGGGGGAAACTGAAGAGGTGGAAGAAGTGAGGAAGATGAGGGAGTGGGAGTGGCAATAGTTATCGGAGATGCAGAGGTCGGAGGTGAAGGAAGAAGCCGTGTTAGAGGGGAAGGGTAGGCAGCACTCCACTGATGCAAAAAGTACGTGTGGGGGCCACATGTGCAAGTATGTGTACCTGGAAGCTTGCGGACCGTACTTCGAAAGGAGGAGTAGAAGAATGCAGCAAAGTCGTAGGCTGGGTGATGAAGAGGGCGTTGAGGGCTTGCTGAATACCCTTCGTGATGAAAAAATGCCCTGGTGCAGAATATATGCACAAAAAGAAGTAACGCATGATGATGGCTTCCTTGCTTGTAGCATCTATTGCTTTACGACACTCGTGTCCCCTCTGTTGAGATTTGCACTGTGCAAGGAAAGAAGCAACTGTGACTCCCTAAAAGCGGGCTGCACTGGGAGGGTGGGAAGGCGCATGTAAGCGGACACTAGAGCTGGTGTAAGAGTGTGTCATGGACTGAGGAACTCAAAGGTGTCACTACCCGTGTCATAAGACCGGATGAAAGTTATGCACATGTTTCCATCCACAGAGGGAAAAACCACTTTGTCAAACTCTTAGAGGAATAATGCCTCAATCTCTAAGGTGGACAAGACAAATGAGAGCGAGAGATTGGGATCGAGCAGAAGTTTGTAAACCGCCTTCACCCTGGAATGAGTTGATGTGGGGCAAGAAGGGGAGGTGTGGTCGAGGGCCTGAGATCTTGCTGGAGGAGAGTAGTCCGAACCACCGCGATCAGAACTAGATGCTGAAGCATTGCGAGAGGAGGTGGGTGAAGCCCTGTGTGAGGGTTGGACATGATTCTCATCCAAAATCACTGTGATGTCTGGTCGAGGGCGTTTTGGACGTGGAATGTCTTCAGGGGAGTTCCTAGAAGCCATGCCCTAGGAATCCTGCGTGGAAAGGGGAGAAGTGGGAAGACGAGAAGACCCGGGGGCGGGATCTGGAGGAGCCTTGGAGTTCATGGCGTAGAAGGGAGTGAAGAGAGTGTCCTTCGGTAGACAAGGCTTGTACTTATGACGTGATTGTGGCATGAGCCTGCCTGTGCGAAAACGGCTCCGTTATGCACTAGAGAACCAGGGGAAGGAAGGTGGGAGCTGTCAATGGCGAGGCGAGATGTCGATGAAGAGGCGAGAGAGGGAGGCTGTCTGTCGATGGAGAGGCGAGAGAGGGGGGTTGTCTGTCGATGGACAGGTGAGAGAGGGGGGCTATTTGATGGAGAGGTGATGGAGGGAGGGGGGCTGCTGTCTGGTGGAGAGGCGAGGGGAGGAGGCGCACGATGGAGAGGTTAGCGAGGGAGGGGAGGTGCGATGGAGAGGTGAGAGGGAGGGTTGCGATGGAGAGGAGAGGGAGGGAGGGGGAGCTGTTGGAGAGGCGAAGGAGGGAGGGGGTGCACTGTTGGAGAGGCGAGGGAGTGAGGAGGTTGAGAGAGGAGGGGGCTGCGTAGGAGAGGTAAGGGAGGGAAGGAGCTGCATAGGAGATGGAGGGGGGGGGGGGCTGATGGCATAGGGGCTGCATAGGAGATGGAGGGGGGTTGATGGCGTGGGTAGGAAGAGCTGATAGGAAGAAAGGGTTGTGTAGGAAGAGAGGAGGAGGTTAGGGAAGGAAGGGAGGTGGCGCAAGAGCTTGGAGCAAGGTGGCACAAGGAGAGGGAGAGATTGGAGCAGGTGGCACAAGGAGAGGGAGATGTGGCAACAAGCAACGTTGGTTGCCAAATGATGCAAGAGGAGCATTCATAGATGGAGCGGTGGCCAAAATAGAGGGGGTGAGCTAAAAATAGCGAGGTGCATAAAAATAGCCAACTTTATGCCAAATCAGCTAGAGATTGCCTAACATAGCGAGTTCCCTCCAATTTTAGCAAGAGTTGCCAAAAATAGTGAAAGTTGTCCCAGGTGACCACGATATACCCAAGGTGACAAGGCTGTCATTCCATGTCGTTGGAAGGGGGTGACAAGGTTGTCATGGAATAACGAGGTGACAAGGTTGTCACGGAGATGACAAGGTGATAAGGTGGTCACTAAGACGACAAGGTGCTCACAAAGACAAGGTGGTCACAGAGACGACAAGGTGGTCACGGAGATGACAAGGTGACAAGGTGATCAGGAGACAACAAGGTGACAAGGTGGTCATTGAGACGACAAGGTGACAAGGTGGTCACGAAGAGGACAAGGTGACAAGGTTTTCGTTGGGAAGATGAGGTGACAAGGTTGTCATTGAGATGACAAGGTGACAAGGTTGTCACTGGGATGATGAGGTGACAAGGTTTCACTGAACGACGAGGTGACAAGGTGGTCACTGGGACGACGAGGTGACAAGGTGGTCACTGGGATGACGAGTTGACGAGGTTGTCACTAGGATGACAAAGTGGTCATGGAGAGGGCAAGGTGACAAGGTGGTCACGGAGATGACAAGGGGGCAAGGTTGTCACTAAGACGACAAGGTGACAAGGTTGTCATTGGGACGATGAGGTGACAAGGTTGTCACTGGGACAACGAGGTGACAAGGTTGTCACTGGGACGACGATGTGACAAGGTTGTCACTGGGACGACGAGGTGATGAGGTGACAAGGTTGTCACTAGGATGACAAGGTGACAAGGATGTCACTGGGAAGACCAAGTGACCAAGTGATGATGGAGACAGAGGGACCAAGGGACATGTGTCCATGGGAAATGAGGTGACAAGAGTGAACATGGTGACAAGAGGGTTTATCCTTTAGGAACTTACTCGAATATAACAAGACCAAGTCACCAACTTTGAACTCCCTCTTTTTGAGATTCCTGCCATGCTTTCTGCCTCCTCTACCATAATTCCTGAGCAAGGATTGCTTCATGGCGATGTTGGTCCAAGGCTTCAAGATCTCATAATCGCTCAAGCGAGCATGCTTCCAAGTTATCATCCATCTCTACCATAACCCTAGTGGTCTCCATGTGGAATTCATAGGGCATAACCGCCTCTAGGCCGTAAACTAGTTGAAATCCTGTGCTCGCCTTGTATGCTGTCCTGTAGGCAAAAAGAGCGGCTGGGAGTAGAACATCCCAATCCTCCAAGGAATGGAGACATAAAAGACCCACAATATGAGACATGGTCCGATTGGAGCTCTCACCCAAGCCATTGGCTCAAGGGTAGTATGAGCTAAATGTTTTGTGGATGATTTGTGACATCATTGAGAAAATGGGTACCTTTGTCAATCCACAGGACATCCAAACCTTGAGATGATTTGATCATACAGAAGGAAGCCACAACTTGAGTGGCCCGCTTGGTGCCGTAGTCTATAGCAATCAGGGCGTACTTGTTCCCTCTTCGAGTGGCAGGAGAGATTGGTCCAACAAAATCCAATCCCCATTTATAGAAGGGTGGTACAGGGATGGATGGTTGAAGGGAAAGATACTCCCGCCGGGTAGACTTTGGTTTAAATCTTTGACATGAGTCACAGTGGCACACATGAGCATAGCAGTCTTGCAATAGCTTTGGCCACCACAACCCCGAGCGCATTATCTTTCTAGCCATGGCCTCTGGTGCCATATGACCTCCCCCCATTCCTAAGTGAGTCTCTTGAAGGATGGCTTGTGTTTCATGAGGGAGCACACACCACCTTAAAATATGGTCTTTTCCCAGCTTGTACAGCTGACCCGCAATTAGTTTGAAAGGAGCATCCTAAACAATGTGCCTTCGCTTTTGTGCTGGGGTCAGTCCTTTGGGGAGCTCACCTGTTGATAACAAATGTACAATGTTTGCATACCATGGTGGGAAGCAGTCCACCGTAAACAGACAGTCATCTTTTGGTACTGTGACACCGACATGGAAGAGGCTCACATCTAAAAGGTCATCATCAACTCTTGTGGCTGCTTCACCTAAAGAGATCCTTGACAAGTGATCTACAAATTGATGCAATAGTCTTGCTCTCACTAGGATGTCAAAGTAAAACTCTTGAAACAGAAGTATCCACCTGCTTAGTTTGCCCCCAAGCATGGGGCAAGTATTTGCGAGCTTGATGATTAGTAATGATAATAAACTTATCTCCCAAGAGATAATGCCGATACTTTTTCATGGCATAGACCTGCCCAAACCCTCGCGTTCAGTGGTTCTATAATTTCTTTCTGCTCCGTTGAGTTGCCTGCTCGTGAAATACATAGGTAGGTCAAGTTTGCGCTCTTCATCAGGTTGGGCCAATATAGCACCAATTGCCAATCCACTTGCATCTACATGTACATGGAAAACAACATCCCATTGAGGTTGCCGCAAGATGGGTGCCTTCACTAGATGGTCCTTGAGATTCTCAAACACCAATTGCTGAGGCGCGGACCAAGTGAAGGATTGTTTCTGGCAAAGGAGTTTCGTTAGCGCCACCGCTATGTCGGCATAGAACCGGATGAATCTTCTATAATAACCCACATGTCCCAAAAAGGACTTGACTTCTCGAGGTGTGCGAGGAATAGGCAAGGTCAGTATCACCTCCACCTTTGCTGGGTCCGTAGTCATTCCCTTAGCCGAGACAATGTGGCCAAGGAGAACCCCTCGCAAGGCGAGGAAGAAGCACTTGTTAGGATTTAAGCACAACCTAGCTTCTCTACACTTATCAAAAACCCACCTCAACTTAATGATGTGATTAGTTTGAACAGTAGGGTTGAGGTGAGATGCATTCTTACAATTGAACGCCGAGAAGTCATCCAAGAATACCTCAAGAAACTTTCTGATGTTCTCCTGGAAGAGTTTGGTGACAAGACGTTGAAACGTTGCCGGTGCATTGCACAGACCAAAGGGCATCATCTGGTAAGCATACGTTCCCCATTGGGTGATGAAGGTGTTCTTCAACTGATCTTGCTCTCGCACCCGCACCTGGTTGTACCCACTGTACCCATCCATGAAGGAGTATAGAGAATGACCAACTACGGTTTCTAGCACCCTGTTAGTGAAGGGGAGAGGGAACCTATCTCGGCATGTGGCTGTATTCAAACTCCTATAGTCGACACAAACACGGAGTTTGCCAGTCTCTCTTTTGGGCACCACTACAATGCCATTGACCCATTCAGAGTATTCAACAGGGTAGATCAATGCCCCCTTCTCCATCTTTTGAATATCAACATGGACAGCCTTGCCATAGTTAGGATTCATGCGATATGGTCCCCTGATCACTCGGTTTGCTTCGAGATACAGATCGATGCGATGCTCCATGAACTCGACAGATACTCCCTTTAAATCCTTATATGACCAGACAAAGACATCAACATACTCTTGGAAGAAATTAGACAATGCAACAAGGAGATAATCATGCTCCCAGACCCAACTGGCTACCTTGAGATGTCATGGTTGATCCTCTGTACCAATGTTGAGATACCGCCAATCCCGTTGGTCGACCTGGGGTATACTTGTTGAGGTGGAGTTGTCCGGTTCCTTTGCTCTCACTACTTGGTGTGCAAGAGTCTCATCTAAAGGGAAATCCCCTGCTATTTCTTCCATCCAAGACCTCGGAAAGGACGGCTGGGTGTCCTCTTGAAATGGTTGAGATGTGGAAGCAGCACTTGGGGCCATTCTCTTTTTTCTTCTTTGTGCTTGTTTGAGCATTCCTCTGTACGGTAGTCCATCCACCTCATATAGCTTCGGGAACCTCTTGTGTCGTTGGAAGATCAGCTTTCGACATGTATAAGACAAGTAGGGCAAGGTCTGCAACATCTTCTTCTCCATGTATGCTATGGGCTTGCTCGTCACGTCTGAAGTTCCAAACTCCAGTACGAAAGTGAACAGTTCCTTCCAGTTGTCCTGCCTCCTGGTCCCTCCTAGGTTGGATAGGATGCGAAATGGAGTCAACTATCCTTCCAAGAGTCATCTCCGACAGCACCAACCGCCTTTGGGTAACATCCATCAGTATGTGGGCATCCTCTTCTTCGGTATAGGAGGGATCCCGTGGGTCTACAGGTCCATGAGTGTCTCCTGCAGTACTATCACCATCAGTGTCTCCTTCAGCACCATCACTATGCCCAACCAGTTCATCGTCTTCCTGTATGACATTAATAGTCTCATAGATTCCTCATCCTCTGTTATTACTACATGGTCGTTTTCTTGGTACGAGTCATGTGTCTCCATTGTTGAGTCATGGACTTGGCTTCGAATCACCCCGCTGACCTCTCCACCACCTTGTCTGGTACTTGTGGTCATCATCCGCTGATACATGTGGGGATTATTAAAAAGACCAAAAGGCCTCCGTTCATACATTAGATCAGCCAAACTAGGTGCAGATGCTTCCTGGCTTACCTCTTGCACCATCCATGAAGTTCTAAGATGGGCTTCAGGATCCTCTTCTAGGCATAACTCCACCATATTGATGGCTAAGGATCCCAGGGCCCCCATCCAATCCAAGATGACAGCTTCTTCCTCGTTGGGTCCAGCATGTTTCAGCAAGTACGTCAAACTCTCACCATCATCTCATGCTGTTGTTGCATAAGTTTCATCTTGGAAGGATCAATCCTCCACTAGGCCAACTCTTCCTTTCATATGGGCCAATCCCCAAGTGCCCAGTGCTCCTCCTCCACCCCTTCTTCTTCTGCAAAATCCTCTTCCCTAAGTTCCATAGATCTGTGATGAGCCCTACCAGTCACCATGTCTATCTCCAAGGATGTGGATCCCAAAGGCAGCCGAACTTCATTACTTGACCAATGTTGAATGGCCCTTGCTGATCGCAACCATGGTCTACCAAGAAGTAGGGGATATGTCTGCTCACCTTCCGTCATATCAAGTACGATAAAATTGGATAGGATTGTAACTCCCCCAATTCTCATGTGAACACCTTTGACTGACCCCATTGGTTTCACCTTGTGTTGATCTGCCATGTGCACTTGAAAGTGAACATCGGTTGTCAATTTTAAACCCAGTTGTTGGAGCGTACCTCTTGGCATGATGTTCATGGCGGCTGCCCCACCATCAAAGAAGAAATCTTTCAGCTCCACCCCATTGATTTCCACTGTGAGTTTGGGACTTTGTTCACACCTGAGGGCAGCATAGGCTGAGCAATTGTCTAGTGTGCTGAGATATCGAGCTCCACTCGTGATATGCCACGGTGATCGTTGTGCATTTATGTCACCGACTTGTTAGCTGCAGATGCGGTTGCTACACCGCCCATGAATAATAGCTGGATGACAGCTATCTTTATGTACTCTAGTTAGTGGCTCAGTTAGTATGCCACCTTAGTTAGCTGAGTTTGGTTTGAGACCCAGTGTATGTGAAAAAGCTAGAAGTGAGACTCCTTCCTTCTCTCCCACTCTCTTCACCTGGTGTCAGAGCTCGGTTCGTGGTAAAGAGCTCAAGAAAGCAAACCAAGTTCGCGGTGTCCTAGTAAGAGGATCAGTGCTGCTTTCCTTTTTTTTTGAGTTTGGGAGCAAATCTCTGTAGGTAGCACAGTCGGAAAGTGCAAGAGTGCACTGTCTCAGATTGGGACGCCCTTTGCAGTGTGACGAGAGGGATTTTTTTGATTCGAGGCCATTTCAAGGCCCGTTTTGGCGGCAAAATATTTCCGCAAGCACTCAGAAAAGTGTCCTATTTTTACTATGCGACCACTGTTCTACAAGTTGGTGAAAACTTATCACAGAAACTACATCGATTTCTCACTTTATGTGAGAAAAAGAGAGAAAAGCATTATGCTGCTTGTCATTTATGTTGATGATTTGATCATCAGAGGTGATAGTGATGAAGATATCCTTCATGTGAAAATGCTATTGAAGCAGAAGTTTGAGATGAAGGATTTGGGAAAGCTGCATTACTTCTTGGGCATTGAGGTGATTAGATCCATAAGTGGGATATGGCTCTTGCAGAGGCAGTATGGATTGGACATGATGTCCAAATATGGGATGACATGCTGTATGCCCATTTCAGCTCCTTTGGAGCAGAATGTGAAGTTGAGCGCAAATGCAGGTGAGCTTTTAGAAGACCCTACTATGTACAGATGCATAGTAGGAAGTTTGATTTATATGACTATTACCAGGCCAGATTTGAGCTATGCTGTTGGGTTGGTAAGTCAATTTATGCAGGCTCCAAGGAGACTGCATTTGGATGCGTCTAGACGCATACTGAGGTATGTGAAGTCCATATTGCAGTATGGACTATTTTGTGAGACTGAGGTTAAAATACAGTTGCGTAGATACACTAATGCTGATTGGGCTGGTAGTATTTCTGATAGCATCATCTACAAGTGGATATATGTTCTCTTTTGGGAGTGCTGCAGTCACTTGGAGCAACAAGAAACAGCCTACAATTGCCTTGTCGAGCACAGAGGCTGAGTACATGGGTGCAACAATGGCTGCATGTGAGGTAGCTTGGTTGCATAAGCTAATTTATGATATGCATCAGTCTACAGATGGGCCAGTTGTCATTTATTGTGACAACATGAGCAGTATACACTTGGCAAATAACCCAGTCTATCATGCTAGAACAAAGCACATTGAGGTGCATTATCACTATGTGCGGGAGAAGGTTCTAGTAGGTTTTATTGATCTAGTTTATGTCAACTGACATATTCACGAAGGTATTGGGTGTAGAGAAGCTGCACAAGTTCAGAGATCTGCTTGGTGTGCAGGAATTGGGAACGAGCTCAAGGGGGAGTGTTGAGATATCGAGCTCCACTTGTGATATGCCAGGGTGACCGTTGTGCATTTATGTCACCGACTTGTTAACTGCATATGCAGTTGGTACACCGCCCATGAATAATAGCAAGATGACAGCCATCTCTATGTACTCTAGTTAGTGGCTCAGTTAGTATGCCACCTTAGTTAGCTGAGTTTGGTTTGAGACCCACGTATAGGGTTCACCTATTCTTTTGTACTTAGAGTTCTTTTGGCTCTCACAACTAAGAAGAGGAAAACTATTTTCAGCCAAGCTGCAAGTGAGACTCCTTCCTTCTCTCCTACTCTCTTCACATAGTGTCACCCCGTCTTGAACTATTACTGTCTCTGGTGTGGGCCCGCTCTGAACAGATCCCCTTTGGCAACCTCTTGGCATGCGATTCAAGAATGCAATAGTCTGATGCTTGATCTGTGGAGACAATAGACAGAGTTGTCGTAGGGCGATGTTGGGCATAAAATCATGAAGTCTTCAATCAAAGAATAGGGTTGGACAATAGTAGCAGTAGCCTTTTGTGCCTTTGTCTGAGGAGCTTCTGGCCGAGGGTCGAAGCTCACACAAGGGAGAGAAGGTGCCTCTGGATTCTCAATCAATGTTTCCTGTGGTGACTCTTCCATCACCCATTTTCCCTTTTCTTGGGCACTACTGGGCTTCACCCCCATCCCCTTCTCTTTGTTCATTGTGCTTCCTGAGTGGAAAGTGGACAAGCCTGCCTGTGACTCCTTCTCATGTTTTCATCCTAAAGTTGTCACTTCCGTTGCAAACCTCACTATTCTGGACTTGCGGGAGGAAAACTGAGGTGTGAAACCTCCATCTTTAGAACTAGATTAAAGATCTTGGGTGACACTCCTGACCACCTCTTGGTACCTTGAAGGCATAGACTGCTCATTGATAGGTCTCGATGGTTGTGAAGCCCTTCACATTTTTTCTGATCCACTTATAGGAGAAGACAAGGGTGATGCATTCCTGTGTCCACTGTCCACCTTGGAGGAAGGAGGTGGGGATGCTCCTCTAGTGATTGCATTGGGACTAGTTGGTGATGAGGCCTCAGATATTGATGTTGAGTCATCTACCATTGTCACCCTTTGTTTGTGACCTTGTCACAGCCCCCAACACTACACCAATCAAATGGGGTTTGTCACCCTCCCGCACCACTACTACATCAACCATGTTGACTTGCAATGTTGATTCCCCTCTGCCATTGGGACAATCTCCGGTGTAGTGGTCATTTGTGTTGCACTGTGTACAAGAAGGTTCCCCGAAATGGATGCTAACTGCTGCTGCTCCCTGCTCCTCCTTCTCCCCTCCTCACTGCTCTCCCCGCTCCTTGCTGTTGTTGCTCCCCTGCTCCCTGCTCCTCCTCCTGCTCCTTCCCTCGTTGCCCCCTTTCTTCCCTCCTACTGCTGCTCCATACCCCGCTCCCTGCTGCCTCTCTCCCCGCTCTCTGTTGCTTGCCCCCTCCCTTCTCTCCTCACTACCTGCCCTCTCCCCTGCACTCCCCCTTCCCCCGCGCTACAGCCTCCCCCCCCTGCGCTACAGCCTCTTCCCCCCCCTTTCCCGCCCGCTGTTGCCCTGGGTTGCAGCTCGCTGCTGGCCTGCGCTGCAACCTATTGCTCCCCCCCCCCCCCGCACCCGCTGCTGCTCTCCCCCCGCTGCAGCCTGCTGCTCCCCCCCCCCCCCCCCGCTTCTGTTGCTGCTTTCACCCTGCGGTAGCCTCTCCTCCCCTCTCCTTCCCCTCTCCTCTACTCCTCTTCTCCCCCTCTCCTCCACTCCTCCTCTTCCCTATCTTCCCCTCCTTTTCCCTCCTCCCTTCTTCATCACCCTCTCCTTCTTCTGGATTACCCCTATTCTCCTATAGGGGTCTCCTGGGATTCAGGAAAGCGGACGGAGTTTCTATTTTTTTGTGTTTGAATCGGCCAACACACCTCGATTGACGAATGGGTTCCCATTCAGTCAATTCGTCTCCGCTCACACCGCGACCGCGAGAACTGTCACTTTTTCAAAAGACGAGCTACAGCAGTTGCAAAAGGATTTCGAACATGAGTGTTCCACGACTCTCTTCGCACGCATTCATGGCTCACACCCTTCTAGGTTACAAGCTAGAGATTGGATGCTGTCGGCGCTTCCTCAGGACCTCGCCCCCCACCTCAAGGATGTTCGTTTGTTGGGACGGGGTTTCTTTCAAGTGTGCCAGGTTCTCTTGGCCACCTCCTGGTTCATGTGTTCTTGCTAGTGCCGGTCTAGGGATTGCATCACTCAGCTCATAAGACCAATCAGGAATTTTTTATGAAGTGGACTTGATGGCACAGCAGATGTTGCAGCAAGGGTGGCCTGGGAGACTATTATTCTCCCTACATGTGAAGGGGGCCTTAATGTCATTGACCCGGACTTGCAGTGTAGGGCTTTGCTTTGTAAGGTGGTAGTGAGGTGTTATGCTCTAGCCGAGATAGCATGACCTAGATCGGTGGGCATTTTCTCTTAGATGACCAACTTTTGTAATAGTTAATGTGCGTAATTGAAATGGTCAAGAGAAGTAACTGCCAAGGTCCTAGGTGAGGGCGGAATGGCATTGACTAGATAGTTCTGAGTGCTAAGGCCTAGGTGCACCTAAATGTGCAATAATGCCAAGGGGCAAGTGGTTTTTAATGTGCCCCAAGAGAGGGGTAAAAAGGTGCAGCAAGTGGAGAGGCTAGATTGATGACATTTGGCAAGGAGAACTATCTAGGAATTGAGGGTCTCATGGATAGGTATGAATCAAATAACGTACGTATCTGATGATTTACGATTCATGAGAATAGGCTGGGTGGAATAACTTATAGCCATCGCCCGTGATTGCTTCAACGAAGGCAGAGATTCAGGCTACAGATAAAAACGTGGATAGATAATATCGTTTGACATTTTGGTATCAGAGCAGGCTAGAGATGTAGGGGGATTCGTGATTTACGACGAAATCTGTGGATGGGAAGCACTGTAAACTTCGAATCTTGAGAGTCGAGCTATGGCGCTAGCAAAGGCGAAGAACCTTGTCTCCTCCAACCCTGTCGTCGTCTAGCAAGCCTGGGCATCAAAAGCAAAGCTATCGAGCTCGATGAAGAGAGTGACGCCTAAGTGACGGCGTTCCCGACTGTGTGGTTGGGGTGTCTACCGAGTTGGTGACGTGCTCAGATTTGATCGCCTCGAGCAAGAATTTGGTGAAGAGATGAAGCGATGGAGCGCAAGGCTCCCGTAAGGATGATTTTAACCAGGTATCGCATGAGCAATATGAGCCGTTGCTGGAGCGTAGGTGTGACAGCAAATGGCTGTGCGTGAAGAGAAGGATTAGCGTAGGGTCTAGTAAGGGTCAGACGTGACGCAGCGTTGGTGGCTGTTAGCGTGGGAAAGAAAAAAAAGAAACAATCGCGATATCATTCTTCTTGTCGACGTCTGCTCCTCGACTCGTCACTTGCGATAGTTTTTTTTCTGGACTTGAAATCAGGATGATAGTTTATGTAACGTGAAGGCATCACGTCGATCAATAGCCACATATCTGGTTGTATCTTGCTTGCTGTTCTGCAGAAGCATCGGTTGCGAGGCATTCTAAGACCTTTGCACAGCCTATGTGGAAGGGAAACTGTACGTCTGGGAGAGAGTAGTTGGCATCGTTGCGAAACAACCAGGGAGCCTTTTCTTTCCATGCAGTTTTTTTTAATTTTCCATTGGTCCTGTTATTTCTGCACTGTAGAAAAAAAAAAAAAAACCCCAGGAAAGCAGAACAAAGTGAAGGGTGTATATATTGGTTGTTTGGGTTTTAGAAAAGACTGAAAAAAAAAAAAACCATCTTCCATTGTGAACCTATGGAGGCAGAAGGGCAGAATTCAAGAGTGAATCCTAGTGAGTCTAGAGTGCAGTCTACACAACAGATGTCACATCATGCAGCACCTACATTGATTGGTAGGATTTCGATATTAGAGGATGCTTTACAGCAGATTATGAACCAGCAGCTTCAAGTGAATGCTAGTCAAAACGAGATCAGGGAGATGGTGCAAGCCTTGTCGGCTAGACCGTCTAGGATTGATAAGGGCAAAGCTCCAGCAGAGCCAGAGCCCAGTATACATTCCTTAGAGCGCGCAAGGGTCAAAGTGCCTAATATCGCTAATTATAGACCGAAGGTGTACGCTGGTCGGATGACCGAGCGCAGCTCTGATGTGATCGAGGTTTGGTTACACAAGTGGGAAGAAGCCTTCGCCATTTGTGAAATTAGATCCGATCTAAAGAAAATCCGCGAGGCCACACACCTGTTTATTGAGGCAGCGGACAGATGGTGGATAAAGCAACAGAAGGATCAAGTTGCTCCAACCACCTGGGAAGGGTTTAAAGCGGAATTCAAGAAACACTTTCTCCCACCTGATGAAGAATCCCAAGCTTGGGATGCTTATAGAAATCTTCGTCAGAGGAGTCTGTCAGTGGCAGAGTACACTGACAAATTCAGGGAATGTGTCATGAAAATAACAGACCCTCTCCCTATGTCGGTTCAGTTAAAAGACTATATCTATGGACTGAACGACAAAATCAAAATGGAAGTTTGGGCTAAATATGTGACTACATTAGATGAATCTATAGCAGTAGCCCTAAACTATGAGGATGCCAGAGGTAGATCTGGTGGATTTGTGCAGGCAGGGACTCAGTATGAGCACCCGAGAAAAGGGGGATTTTAGAGGAAATGGATTTCAAAGACAAGTGTCTTGAGGTAGGTATTGAAAAAACAGCGAGCTGCTGCTCCTCCCCGTTCCCCTGCTGCTCCCCTCCCTCAGCCCGCGTCTCTCTCCCCCCTCAGCCTGTCCCTCGCCCCTCCCTACTGCTCCCCCCCCTCCCCCCCTGCTGCTCCGCCCCCTCCCCCCCCTACTGCTCTGTCCCCTCCCCCTGCCTGTCCCTCGCTCCCTCCCTCTGCCCTTCCGCCCCCTCTCCCTGCTTCCGCCCCCTCCCCCCTGCTGTCCCGCCCCCTCTCCCTGCCTCCGTCCCCTCCCCCCTGCTGCTCCGCCCCCTCTCCCTGCCTCCGCCCCCTCCCCCCTGCTGCTTCCCCCCCTCCCCCCTGCCCCCTGCTGTCCCTCCCCCTCTCCCTGCCTCCGTCCCCTCCCCCCTGCTGCTCCGCCCCCTCTCCCTGCCTCCGCCCCCTCCCCCCTGCTGCTCCCCCCCTCCCCCCTGCCTCCGCCCCTTCCCCCCTGCTGCTCCGCTCCCTCTCCCTGCCTCCGCCCCCTCCCCCTTGCTGTCCCGCCCCCTCCCCTGCTGTCCCGCCCCCTCCCTGCTTGCTCTCCCACCCCCTCTCTTCCTCTCACTCCTCCCTTTCTTCTCCTCTCCTTTCCCCTCCCTCCCTCTCAGCTTGCCCCTCTCCCCTCTCAGCCCCAGCCCCTCTCCTCCTTCCCTCCCCTTCCCCCCTGCTTCCTCCTAGCCTCCTTTCCCCTCCCTTGCCCCTCGCAGCTTTTTTGGAACGGAAGGAGCTTTTTTTCTGTTCGAGTCGGCCTCCTCACCTTGATTGGCGATGGATTCCCCGTCAGCCAATCCTACTCCATCTCCACCGGCCGCGAAAACTATCACTTTCTCTAAAGACGAGTTGCAGCAGCAGCTCAAGAAGGATGTAGAGATTGAGTGCTCTACCACTTTGCTAGCACGCATCTTCGGGTCTCACCCTTCCAGATCCCAAGCCAGAGACTGGATGCTTGCGGCTCTCCCCCCAGACCTCGCTCCTCGATTGGTAGATGTTCGCCTTCTGGGACGAGGTTTTTTCCAGGTTGTTTTTGACACTCCAGAGGCTGCGAGCACTGTGCTCAAGGCTGAGTTTTTACACCTGGGACACAGGAAGATCTTCTTTGAAGCCTTTCACCTTGGTTTCGACCCAGTAGAGGCAGATAAGAAATTCTTCTCGCTCTTCATCAGGTTCCCCGGGCTTCCCCTGGTTTACCATCGACTTCTTTCTGTTATTGGGGAGCATTTTGGCGCAGTTGCTGAGATCCCACCCCTCCCTGGGTTGCCATTGACTGCAGCGGAGGCAACCAAGGCTGATGGGGTTCATAGAGTTAGGGTCCTTTGCAAGGATCCTAACCTCGAGATGGACCACGTCATGATCCAGCGCCCGGATGGTTCCTTTTTTCGCCAGAGAGTGGAGATTTCAGGCAGGCAGGACCAGTGCAGGATTTGCAGGACCTCGGGACACTTTGCCAGGGATTGTCCCAGGAAGAAGAAAAGGCCTAAGAAGCCCTCTGGTACAGCTACCGCCTCAGGGCATTGACAGGGGGGACAGGGGGGGGGGATTAGACCCGGCACTTGCCCCTCGACCTCGACAGAGGGGTGGTACAGGTCCAGCTCCTGCTCCTCGTTCTTCACGTGGCGGTCCTGCTCAGTCAGGTGGTGGTACAGGTCCAATACCTATTCCTCGGCCTCGTCAGGGGGGTGGTACAGGTCCTTCACCTGCTCCTCGACCACCACCTCCCTCAGGCACACGCCTCAGGCACACGCGACGCTTTACAGTGGGTTCTAGTACGTGTGCGGGTCCCTCCTTCAGTTCACGAGGGTACCTTAGTAGACTCTGCTTCACCTCGAGCTGTCCTTCCTGTCTCACCTTGCACAGTCGGAGACGCTGAAGCTTCGACCTCCTCCCCAGTTGCAGCTTCTTCCTTAGATCCAGCACTGCCAGATGTTCCTCTTGAGGACGGAGAGATCTCCGCGGCTGGGCAGACACCGGGTAGAGAGCATTCCTCACTCCCTCCCTTGGATAGGGGGAAGGGGATAGCTTACACTGTTGATCCTCTTCCCTCACAAGGGATCCTTCGTACTCCGGTGTCTGGATTGCTCCACAGGAACTCGTTTTCAGCCTTGGCAGAGAGTTCAGATTTCCCAGAGGAGGAGTTTGTGCCCGCTACTTTTGGGGAGCCAGTGGTTGGATTTCCTATTGACAGGGCTTCTTCTTCAGGTGCCAGGATTCTTTCCCCTATTGACTTTCCTCCACTGGGTTCCTTTCCTCCTTCCTCGAGCAGGAGGTCTTCCCCTGTTGAGGGGTTTGTTTCCGCCACTAGGTCGGGTAAGGTGTTCCACTCTACATCCTCCCGTCGATGAGGATTATCAGTTGGAACATACAGGGCCTAGGTGGCGTTCCACATCGCCGCCGTAGACAGCTGATCCGGGATCAGCTTCATCCAGGTGTTACTGGGGGTCCCATTGATATATTATTTATTCAAGAGCACAAGCTGGATTATATATATTGTGCCAAGTCAGGCAAGTTGCTTTCAGGACATACTTTTTGGTCGCCTGCATTGGGCACTAGGGGAGGCACTTCTATTTCAGTTTCGCAGTCGGTTCTCCCCTTAGTTGTTGGGCACGGAGTCATTATCCCCTCTAGAGCTCAGTGGATTATTCTTTTGATTGGAGGGCGTAAGGTTGGCTTCCTCAACCTATATGCCTCCAACATTAGAGGGGAACGTGTCCTTATGTGGAAGACTTTGCTCTCCTGGGCCCCCATTGTGGATTCTTGGGTGATTGGAGGTGACTTTAACATGGTCGAGTTACCTTCAGACAAAAAAGGGGGTAGAGAAGGCGGACTTCACTCTTTGGAGAGAGCAGCTTGGGATGCCTTCCTTTTCCATTTCTGTGGCAGAGATACTTGGTGTGATGATGCCTTTCTTATTCAGCCACAGTCCCTCCTGTTCTCTTGGTCGAACAGGAGGCAACAGATGCCTATTCATGCACGCATTGACAGATTTTATGTAGATGACCGGGCACTAGACAGAGGTGGATCGGTATGCATTGCTGCGGGGGTTTCCACCTCAGACCATTTCCCTGTTGTTCTGGCTATCTCAGAGCCTCACTTGAGAGGCCGATCTGCCAGCATCAGGATTCCAGATGCCTTTTACACAGAGGAGGACCTTACAGAGGCAGCCCTACGGATATGGTTTGCTCATGTCCAGGGAGGGCAGCCACATCCTTCACATTTAGCCGCTGCCCTCTCTGGTATTAGCGACTTTTACTGCTCAGTTGCTTCTACCAGGAGACGAGATATTCTCAGACGTGAGATTGGTGTTCGCCAGCAGTTAGCAGCTTTGCAGAGGGAAGAGCAGAAACGGCCTTCAGATGCTTGGATTCAGGAGCGCCTTGCTGCAGCGAGGGCTCATCTGCAGTTATTGCTTGATCAGAGAGCAGAGTATGCCTTTCATGCACGGGAGTCGTTCTGGATTCAGATGGGTGGTAGAGTCAATAAACACTTTTTCTCTACTCTTGGCCCTAGACATAGTAGAGAGAGTGTATCTCAGCTTATTGACTCACATGGGGTTTTACAGACAGAGCCAGATGACGTCTTACGCATAGCTTCAGATTTCTATGCCACCCTCCTTACTGCTGATCCTGAGACACACGATATAGAGGATGCTAGACAGGCTATTTGGCAGAGTATCCCAGTGTTGGTGAATCCGGATATGCATGTTCTACTTGACGCACCTTTCACCAACACACAGTTCAGGACTACACTTTCAGCCCTTCACAAGGGCAAGTGCCCAGGTTTAGATGGCCTCACCCCGTCTTTTTTCATTGCATTTTGGGATATGATTGGAGACTATATTACTTCAGCCATGCAGGCCATTTGGGACTCTGGAGAGATGCCTGAATCGCTTACAGAGGGCCTCATCCACCTTATCCCAAAAGGAGGTAGCAGAAATTTATTGTCCCAGTGGAGGCCTATCACACTTCTGGGGACTTGTTACAAGATTCTGGCCAAGGCTATCAGCCTCCGATTGCAGCCACTTCTCCCTGATCTTATTCATGACACTCAGACGGGATTTGTGCATGGCAGAAGTATTTTTGATAACATTTTTTCTTTATGGGAAGCTTCAGAGTGGGCCATGCAGAGTGGCCAGAATCTTGCCATTCTACTGTTGGATTTTGAAAAAGCTTATGACAGAGTAGATTGGAGTTTTTTGGAGGGCACCCTTCTACGCTTTGGATTCACTGATGTTTGGATCAGAGGTGTTTCCTCTTTGTACAGATCAGCCCATAGCCAGGTACTTATTGGTGGGGTAAAGGGTGAGAGATTTCAGATTTCGAGATCAGTCTGTCAGGGATGCCCCCTTGCTCCTTTCCTTTTTTTATTCGTGGCCGAAGCTATGAGCATCTATGTTAGATCTCAAGCTGACATCTTTGGGCTGAGACTTCCTATCAGAAGAGAAGAGGAGCTGCTTGACAGTGAGTTGGCTGATGACACAGCGATTTATTTGGATGCCTGTCCACAGACATTGACTTCTTTCAGGACAGCATTGGATTTATTTTGCTTGGCGGCAGGGGCGCAGATAAATTGGCATAAATCCAATGGCTTTTGGATCAGTGATGAGGACACTCCAGTTTGGGGGCTTGACATAGGGTTCACTTGGGTTCAGAGGGGTGTGCCTATCAGGTATTTGGGCTGCCAGGTCGGCTTGGGTATTTCTACCACGCAGCAGTTTGCTCCCGTGTTGGAGAGCATCAGAAGGAAGCTTCTCTTTTGGAGCTCAGCCAAGCTGGATCTTGCCTCTAGAGTTGTGGTGGTCAACCAGGTCCTCTTGGCCACGGCCTGGTTTATTTGTTCATGTTGGTGCCGTTCTAGGGACTGCATCATTCAGCTCAGAAGACCGATCAGGAACTTTCTCTGGAGTGGGCTTGATGGCACAGCAGATGCCTTAGCCAGAGTGGCTTGGGATACCCTCATCCTCCCTACACAGGATGGGGGTCTCAATATTATTGATCCAGATTTACAGTGCAGAGCCTTACTTTGCAAGATAGTGGTGCGAGGACTTATGCCAGGACAGGAACCGTGGAAGGACTTTCTTATCAGCAGCATACAGAGGTGCACACCTTCCTCAGGAGGAGACTGGATGAGTAGTGTTAGATGGATCTTCACCTCAGCACACCTCAGATCACCTTCATCCCCTCTCATGGTTGCCATTCTGAAAGCTTGGGCTAGTTTCAGAAGCTCTCTTCGGAGGATTCCTCCTTCCTCCCGGGAAGAGATTGATAGGCAGCCCATCATGTGGAACGACAATATTTTAGATGATCGTGGCAGACCACTGGGTGCCTCACTCTAGATGCAGTGGGCCAGGTGGGAGAGGGGACCTGCTTCTTCTTTGGGATCTTGGAAAGCTTTCCGTAGGCTTCCAGAGGAAACCAAGTCAAGGTTGACAGGACATCTCAGAGGGAGTGCAGGGAGGATCTTGCAGATTGAGATAGCCCTTCCAGAGGCTTGGATAGACACAGATGATATGCCTCTCACTTCCTCCACTTGGGCAGGTACTTTCTCGAGAGGCGGGGTTCCACTTCAGGTCTTAGCCTTCCGAGATGCACAGGCGGATGCTTTGGTTTTCAGTGTCCAGGATGGTGGCAGATTGCTCAGATCTACAGATGATATATTGCTTGAGTCTGCTTTTCAGCCTATCAGGGTCGTAGGCCTTTTGATGCAGGGATCAGATTCAGAGTGGTTCTTAGACCCTGACCCCCAGTTACTCTCCACCGGGTCTTGGAGACTTTGGCTCTATGGAGGAGTTCCCATCAGGTATTTACAGTGGGACCCCGGAGAGTGGGAGTGGATTGACGCGGGGCATCGAGAGAAGACCATCCCCTTCTTTCGTTACACGGTCAGTAATGCCAAGAGATTTCAGCTCAGTAGTAGAGGCTGGAGACCCTCCAGAGTTCCTCATTGGGAGACTTTTGGTATTACTGCGGATCAGCAGAGGTACTTCTGGAGGAGGCTCTGGAAATCCCACAGGAATAGAAAGATCACTATCTTCTTTTGGCTTTCTATTCATGGAGGGATTGCAGTGAACCTTTGGAGGTCCAGATTCGGAGCCAACCCTACTTGCCCTCGTTGCCTTTCTGCTTCGGAGTCTATTCAGCATTGCTTATGGGATTGCAGACAGACGAGATTGATTTGGATGGGGATAGCCAGGATCTTCAGTCACTTTGCCCATTCCCCACTCTTTATGACTTGGGGCTCGGTGGCTTGGCTTTCTCTTACAGGACCTCAGGTTTTCTATGAGGGACTTGACTCCTCTCGGGCCATTTCGGTTCGACGTCATCGGGTTGAGTTCTGCTCGTTGGATGTGGTTCCACACCGTCCTTTTACAGCTGTACATGCCTCTGTGGATACTTCTTGGGAGATTATAGCGAGCATAGCAGTCTGGCATATCTGGAGAGCCAGATGCACAGAGGCTATGGAGGGTACTCAGGTTCATCCCACACATTGGCTAGTATCTGGACAGACATCGTACACACTCTGATGGCCGTATGGACGGGTATGCAGGGGGACTCCCGTGCAGCCTCAGCTAGGAGGGCTTCTTTCTTTAGGGAATGGAAGGATTCTCCTTTCTTCTCTGAATCTACTACAGGGTTGAGATGGCACTTTCAGCCTCAGCCTTGGTTTCTTTCCACCTCACTCTGAGGGGTTTTTTATTATCCTCATGATTTCATGATGTATTCCGCTTCGAGCTTGCTCTCGCGGGTTTTTGTTCTTACTTAATAGAAGTCTTTTTCATGAAAAAAAAAAAAAAAAAGACAAGTGTCTCGCAGCCAAGTGCCCAAACCAAGCAGGTGAAGCCGGTTGAGGGACCAGTAAAGACAAGTACCACCGTTGGGGTGAAAAGAAAAATAACTCCAATGGCAGCCCGGGCTTGGTCAAAGTCCTCGTTGACCCCTGAACAAAAAGAGAAAGCTAGAAAAGAAGGATTGTGCTTCGGCTGCCTTCAGCGACATCAGTGGAAGGATTGTCCACTGAATAAAGACCGTCGCACGGCTAATATGATAATATCTGAATGCGACGTAGAAATGCAGGAGAGTCCCAATGCGGAACATATGCAGATGCAACTGGCGGGACCTTCTCAGAGGTTAGTACCTTGTTTGTTATGTGTATCTGTTGCTAAGTTAGTGACGAGTGCACCTGATAACATCCTATCTAAGCTCGCAGCAACGGGGTATACGGCCTTTAATGATACGGAGTTAATTAAAATGAAAGGGCAAGTGGCCAGTCATGATGTCATTGTGTTGTTTGACTCGGCGTCAACTCACAATGTGATTAACTCCAAGCTCGTGAAGAGGCTGAAATTAAAGACAAGTCCATCTGACTATGCATATACAGTCAGGATGGCAGATGGAAGTTCAACTGAAGTATGGGACCAAAGGGTTACCCAGTTGGAACTTCGGATTCAGGACTATGCTGAGAAGCTTGATTTTGAAATGACCAAGCTTGCTCATGCAGATATAGCCCTGGGTATGGCGTGGCATTCTAGGAAGAATCCAGCCATTGATTGGAAAAAGCACGTATATCAATTCAAGATGAATGATGTGCTTTATGTCTTACGAGGTGAAAAAGATATACCTCAGGGACCGTTGGTTTCCGTGATGGAAATCAGAAAAGCTCAAGTAGAGTTTTTATTCCTTTGCACAGCATCGGTAGAGCCGGTGGATGATTCTTCGGCTAAGCACTGATGTTACGCAAAGTAGTGAGATGGCCAAGCTGGCTAATCTTATAACAGAGGAGTTCTCTGAATGTTTTAGGGATGAACTACCTTATGGGTTACCTCCAGAGCGGAAAGTTCAACATAAGATTGAACTAATCCCGGGGGCAGAACCTATAAATAGACCTCCCTATAGAATGAGTTTTGCTGAAGAAGCGGAGGTGCGTAGACAACTGGAAGAATACCTCAAGTTGGGGCAGATTCAACCAAGTTTCTCACCTTTTGCTCGCCAGTGATATTAAAGAAGAAAAAGGATGATACGTTTCGCCTCTGTATAGATTACAGAGCATTGAATAATATCACTGTTAAGCACAGGTATCCGATGGCTCGGATTGATGATTTGCTAGATGCATTACATGGAGCCGTGATTTTCAGTAAGATAGATCTTAAGTGTGGCTACCATCAGATCCGGATTAGAGCCGAGGATGTGCATAAAACCGCTTTTAGAAGCAGGTTTGGTCATTATGAGTTTTTGGTAATGCCCTTCGGACTTACCAATGCTCCAGCAACCTTCGTCATGCTTATGAACGATTTACTACGTCCGTATATCGGAAAGTTCGTAGTACATTTTATTGACGACATCCTGATATTCAGTAAAAGTGTTACTGAGCATCGTGAACACTTAAGGATAGTGTTCAATACTTTGAGGAAAGCCAGTCTTTATGTTAATAAAAAGAAAACTATACTGTGTATGGTTAGGCTTGAATACTTAGGGTTCATAATTACTCCACAAGGGGTAGAAATGGATCCGAAGAAAGTGGCTGCGATACTAACTTGGCCAATCCCTTAGAGTCTGACCGCGTTGTTGCGATCATTCTTGGGATTTGTCCAGTTTTATAGAAGGCATATCAAAGGATATTCCGGAATAGTATCGCCATTGACTGATCTGACCTCAGATAAAGTACCTTTTATTTGGGGACAGAGTCAACAAGAAAGTTTTAACACCATAAAACAAGATGTGGTCACAGGACCGGTGTTAAAAATAGTTGATCCCCAGAAACCGTTGTTCCTAGAAACCGATGCAAGTGGCATTGCGGTAGGAGCAGTCCTCCTTCAAGAGGGAAGGCCAGTAGCCTTTGAAAGCAAGAAGCTTTCTCCCTCTCAAAGCAATTGGCCAACTCATGAATTGGAGTTGTATGCTGTTATCCATGCTTTGAAAACATGGAGGCATTATCTGTATGGTTCAGAGTTTTATGTGGATGTAGATCATGATACTCTGAAACATTTTTTGTAAACAGCCTGACTTGAGGGGCCGCCAAGCTAGGTGGGCAGAGCTCATGCAGGAGTTTAATCTAACAATTCGGTACCGAAGAGGAAAAGACAATAAGGTTGCTGATGCGTTGTCTCGCATTATGCACAACCTGAGTTTCACGGTATTAGAGAGTGCTCTAATGACCGAGATCAGAGAAACTCAAAAGGTGGACGAGTTTGTCCAGAGCTTATGGCCTAAAGCTCATGTGTTAAAACCCGGGGAAAGTGAAAAGGATGACCTGGCATCCAGGAAAGGCCAAACTTATGCAAGATATACCATAAGGGATGGTATGCTAGTTAGAAATGGCAAGGTTGTAGTACCTGGTCAGAATGATCTCAGGCAGAGAGTCATTTGACAATGCCATGACAGCCCGTGTGCGGGACATCTAGGTGTCGAGAAGACATATGATCTCGTGAAGCGAGATTTCTTTTGGCCAAAGATGAAAAAGCATATTCATGAATATGTGACACGGTGTTTCTCGTGTCAGGTAAGTAAGGCCGAGCGGGTGAAGCCACCCGGACTTTTACAGCCCTTGGAAGTACCACTAAGTAAGTGGGAGAGCATTTCCATGGACTTTATTGTAGGGCTACCTGCAACACAAGGAGGGTATAATTCTATCCTTGTGGTGGTTGATCGTCTAACCAAGATGGCTCACTTCATTCCGACTAGAGAGTCTGTCAGTGCCCCGCAAGTGGCGGATTTGTTCATTAGACATATATTTCGTCTGCATGGATTGCCTAGATCCATAGTGTCAGACAGAGATGTCAGATTTACCGGTCATTTTTGGACAGCGGTATTTGAGACACTAAGGACTGAGTTGGGAATGAGTAGTGGGGATCATCCTGAGACGGATGGTCAGACGGAGAGAGTCAACCAAACTTTAGAGGATATGCTGAGGGCATATGTGTCATTGAGGTAACATACATGGGACAAGTGGTTGCCATTGTTGGAGTTTGCCTACAATGATAGAAAACATTCCTCTACCGGGTTCAGTCCGTTTGAGCTGAACTATGGTTATAGACTAGCCAATCCGACTATAGTTGGAGTACCTCAGAAAGTTCCTAGTGCCGCGAACTTTGTAGTTCAGATGCGGGAGATGCTAGCACTTGCGAGAGCTAATATCCGTCAGGCTATGGATTGAGCCAAAGTGTATGCGGATGAAAATCGGTCTATAAGAGTATTTGAAGAAGGAGAACAAGTTTTTCTCAGAGTTCCTTTGCACTCGAAGTCGTTGACTTCAGGAGAGTGTGCTAAGTTATCACCTCGATACTGTGGGCCGTGGTTAATTCTAAAGAGAATAGGCAGTGTAGCCTATAAATTAGAATTGCCACAGGGGTGTAAGGTGCACCTGGTTTTTCATGTTTCGCGCTTAAAGAAATTTTTGCATACAGGTGACTCACTAATCGAAGGTGTGGTTTTGTTTCAGGAGATAGAGGATATTGCAAGGCGCCAGCCAACAAGAATCCTGGACCGAGGAACAATGCAAATACGAAATATAGAGCGTTCCCAGATTTCATCATCGAGGACGCTGATGCTTGAAGAGGGAAGGAATGTTATGCTCTAGCCGAGATAGCATGACCTCGGATAGATCGGTGGGCATTTTCTCTTAGATGACCAACTTTTGTAATAGTTAATGTGCGTAATTGAAATGGTCAAGAGAAGTAACTGCCAAGGTCCTAGGTGAGGGCGGAATGGCACTGACTAGATAGTTCCGAGTGCTAAGGCCTAGGTGCACCTAAATGTGCAATAATGCCAAGGGGCAAGTGGTTTTTAATGTGCCCCAAGAGAGGGGTAAAACGGTGCACCAAGTGGAGAGGCTAGATTGATGACATTTGGCAAGGAGAACTATCTAGGGAATTGAGGGTCTCATGGATAGGTATGAATCAAATAACGTACGTATCTGATGATTTACGATTCATGAGAATAGGCTGGGTGGAATAACTTATAGCCATCGCCTGTGATTGCTTCAACGAAGGCAGAGATTCAGGCTACAGATAAAAACGTGGATAGATAATATCGTTTGACATGAGGGGACTCATGCCTGGGCGGGAACCTTGGAAGGATTTCTTTTTTGGACGCATTCAGGCTTGCACACCAACCTTGGGAGATGATTGGGTGGCCAGCCCTCGATTTCAGCCCTCGATGGATTTTCACATCAGCCCCTCTCAGATCTCCTGCCTCTCCTCTCATGACTGCCATCCTGAAAGCTTGGGGGAGCTTCAGAAACACTCTTCGAAGGATTCCACCTTCTACCATCGAAGAGATTGATAGGCAGCCGATCATTTGGAATGATAGTATTCTCGACGAGCATGCCAGACCATTGGGCACTTCCCATTACATGCAGTGGTCTAAATGGGAGAGAGGCCCTGCCTACACAGTAGGCAGGGCCTCTCTCCCAGTAGGCACTTGGAAATCTTTTATCAGGCTACCTATGGATCAGAGACTGCAGTCCGTGAGTCACCTCAGAGGGGTAGCACGCAGAATTCAGTAGATAGATGCAGCCATCTCGGTGGAATGGACAGTTGAGCTGCCTATTACTTCCACCACTTGGATGGGGGCTTTTTCGAGGACATCAGTTCCTTTACAGGTGATCACTCTCCGAGGTCTCGAGGAAGATGCACTGGTCTTTGATGTTGGGGATGGAGGTTTACTTTCTACATCCAAGGATGGCATTCTTCTTGAGGTTACCTTTTAGCTTGTCAGGATTGCTGGTTTTGTGGACCTTGGAGCAGGCTTGTAGTGTTACTTAGACCCCGACCCTCTGCTCTTGGCCTTGGGATCCTGGAGGTTGTGGTTATATGGAGGTGCACCTATCAGGTGCTTGCAGTGGGACCCAGGAGAGTGGGAATGGATAGATCATGGGCATCGAGAGAGGGGGATTCCCTTCTTTCGTTTCATGGTTGGTAATGCCAGGAGGTTTCAGCTGAAAAGTAGGGGTTGGATTCCCTCCAGAGCCCCCCATTGGGAAAGCTTCTTCATCACCGTAGACTTGCATAGAAATTTCTGGAGGAGGCTCCGGAAATCCCTCAAAAATAGAAAGATCACTCTTTTCTTTTGGCTTTCTATTCATGGAGGGATTGCAGTGAACCTGTGGAGATCACGATTTGGGGCTGATCCCACTTGTCCTCGATGCCATTCTACAGAGGAGTCAGTGCGACATTGCCTTTGGGACTGCAGTCAGGCAAGGACTCTCTTACCGAGCCCTAGGTGTTTTATGAGGGTGAGCCTTCTTCTTGGGCACTCTCGGTCCGCTGGCAGGTGATAGAGCCCTGCTCTCTAAAGGATGTACCTCTTACTCCCTTCAGAGCTTCTCATGTTTCAGTGGATACCTCTTGGGAGATTTTGGCTAGCATTTCCTCTTGGCATATTTGGAGATCCAGATGTACTGAGGCCTTGGATGGCACCCAGATACACCCATTACAGGTTTTCACGGGTATTTGGTGTGACACAGTTCACACTTTGATAGCCATATGGGCTAGCATGCAGGGCCCTTCACGGGCAGCCTCTTCTAGAAGGACTATATTTCTTTGAGTTTGGAGAGGTTCTCCCTTTTTCTCAGAGGTTTCTACCGGATTGAGATGGCACTATCAGCCTCAATCGTTTCTTTTTGGCTCTTGAGCTTTTCATGCATTGCATGATGTATCCCGTATGGAGCTTGCTCTAATGGTTTTTCTTTAATACTTAATAGAAGTCTCTTTTTGCAACAAAAAAAGAAGGTCCCTTGAACAGTTGTGTACAGTCATCTTGGTAGTGGCCATGCTCGCCGCATCTATAGCACATGATTGGTCTGTGAAAGTTGGTACCTCGGCCTGCACCTCCACGTCCACCTGGGAATCCACCTCATCAACTGCACTGATAAGGGGGTCCATATCCACCCCCTGACATAGGTGCTTGATACTGTGCATAGTAGGGCGGAGGATAGAAGTATGGAGCCCCCAATCTGACTGGGAGTAGGAGCTTGGAGCAAGGGAGGATTAGGAAGTAGTGGAGGTGGAATGGTAGGACGGGTAAGTGGTTCAGGTGCCTTCATAGGGGCTGAAACTAGGGGTACTGGCCCCAAAGTGGTCAGTGCAACTTTGTTGACTGTAGCCACCAGAGGTTCCCCAGTTGGATACTTTGGTAGAAGCTTCCTCAACCCCTTAAGATACCTACACCTCCCTAACATAGTTGTCACCTGGTCAGCTCGGCTTGAATTTGAATGCTTGAACTTGAATATCTGCACACAAACTCTTGCTCAATAGGCATCCAAAAGTGCATCAACTTACAGCCAACACTTGGCTTCAAATATGCACAACAACTAAGCAATGATTTGCACTCAATGTGTAGCCAAAAAACTGTCCCAAATGCATTGATACTTGTGCAATGCAATGTGCAAGACACATGCGCAATGCTATTTGCAAGAACCAAATAGGAGAGGCTGAAAATGAGCTGAAGCAAGGATCTCGAGCTGGATTAGGAGAAAAAGTCAAACCACTAAGTCAAATCCGGTGCTGGAGATGCAAGTGGCGATCTAGAGAGGCAACAAGCAAGCGTGCAAGCCAAATGGAGAGGCGAACTGTACAAAAATCAGTAAAAGTCAGCAAAACCAGAATGAAATTCTAATAGCACGAACAGCTCCAAAAGGGGGGTAAAACTCTAGTACAATTGGTCAAAACTCTTTCGGGTTGCCCGATGCAACTACACAACTTCTGGTATCCGAAATTGCCTGAAAAAAGTGCGCGCATGACTCAAAACGAAGTCCCCCAGCTGAGGAATGCTTCCTAGTGCAAAATCTTGCAACAAAACTGAAGCTCAAGATCACATGAAGCTCGTGGGAGCTCAAGTTAGCCAAAAGAGAAGTTGACCAGAAAGAACTAACTTCTTCTCTGCTACAGAAGTGCAACAAGAGCATGCGGGAGAGCACGGAAGCAAGTGACAGGGCTGGAAGGACTTGCTTTGATACCACATGTAGGAACAAGAATGGAGAAGAGTTGTGAACACAAGAGAACAAGAAGTGAACACAAGTGAACTCCAACTGAAATGTTCAAATGAAACAATACAAGTAGGTAGATTGCCTCTTGTGGTGTAGTTATCCTTTGAAATATAATCATAAAAATTTCCCTTTGAATGCACCTGCTCTCCAAACTCCTTTACCATGACTTCCATCTAGATACCAGCTCACAGCTTTGGTTGGTGCATTTGGAATCAGTGGTAATTTAAAAACACGAGCAACTAACTCAACTAATACTGGTAATTCCGGTGTCAGCATCCCTTTCGTATCTCTCAAATGGTCAAATTGGTTTGGTGCCTCCATGTTCATTACCCATTCCCACCATGGGAGATGTAAGTATTCATGCAAACCCATTTTATGCAACCAAGCAATATTTCAGGGGCTAGTTGTTTTAAAAAATGCTTTAGACGAGCAATCTTTATCAACAAAATCCCTTTGTCTAGCCTTAGTTTCCCATTTGGCTATTTTTCTATAGTCATTGCATTGCAGAGTTAAATCCCGCACCTGACTGATTTCAGTCAAAGATTGACAAACAGTTTTGGCTTTAGCGACTATGTCCCATAGATCATGCATATCAAGTCGTATTCACGAATCATTGTTTGCATTCGAGTGGCAAAGGCATTCCATGCATAATCGATATCAATCTGAGATTGATCCCAAAGAGGAGCAATGGCATGACAAGCAAGCTCTTTATATACATCATGCTCCAAATAACTATTATTAATATAAAGATTCTTTTTTATGGTAATCTGTCAAATGGCATGTCATGGAAAGACAATTGTAGCCATAATGAAGCATGATCTGAATGTTGGAAGGCATTATCAACCTACACTTTGTGTAGGAACAAAGTGGAGATAGGTTGTGAATACAAGTGAGCAAGAGTGCACACACAAGAAAGCACTAATACAAATGTTCAAATGAAACAATACAAGTACTTGGTATATATAGTACCCAAGTACTACTGGTCAACCATAGAATTGACTTTATGCCTTGTAATGTCTTACAAATCCCCCCTAAAAGATATGCCTGAAAGTATCTTGGAAACGTCTCAGGTGTACCCTGCAGTACCTAAAGCACCATGGTTGCACAAATTCATCTAGATGGATATGCAACCTATGGGAGTACATGAAAACAATGTCATTGTGAATCACTTCACAAACCCCCTTGACATTGTGAGAATGTCTCTGATCCCCAAGCCATGTCGATGTTGTAAGAAAAGATTTGTTGACAGGGCTTTGGTGAAGATATCCGCCACATTGTCCTCAGATGGACAATAGATGAGATCAATGAAACCATCAGAAATACAATCCCGTGTATAATGATAATGATTTTCAATGTGTTTCATGCGAGCATGAAAGACAGGATTGTTGGCTATGGCAATGCAATTCTGGCTGTCATAGAAGATAGAGTTTGCTTCGCCATCCTGTGCATGATGCAAGTCATACAAAAGCTTCCTTAACCACATTAACTCCATAGTGGCTGAATTTGTAGCTTTGTACTCTGCTTCACTGGAGGAAAGAGAGACTCGCTCTTGCTTCTTACTGAGCCATGAGATACAGGCTGAACCAATGAGAAGCAATAGCCAGTAGTGGACCGTCTGTCGTCAATGTCCCTTGACCAATCTAAGTCAGTGAAACCACTCAGCTTTAGATCACAATCTGAAGCATAATGCAAGCCAAGAGAGAGAGTGCCATGGACATATCTGAGAACTCTCTTTGCTGCATTCCAATGTGTGATGGTGGGACAATGCATAAACTGGCTCAAAAGCCCTGTGGCGTAGGCAATATCAGTCTGTGTGGAGCATAGATATATCAAACTTAGAAATGAGATACATGCTGAACCCAATGAGAAGCAATACCCAGTAGTGGACCATCTATCATCAATGTCCCTTGACCAATCTGAGTCGGTGAAACCACTCTGCTCTAAATCACAATTTGAAGCATAATGCAAGCCAAGAGAGAGAGTGCCATGGACATATCTAAGAACCCTCTTTGCTGCATTCCAATGTGTGATCATGGGACAATGCATGAACTGGCTCAAAAGCCCTATGGTGTATGCAATATCAAGCTGTGTGGAGCATAGATATATCAAACTACCAACCAACTGCCTGTACAAAGTGCCATCAAACTTTTTAGCAGCATCATGCTTACTCAGCTTGAGTCCCTTTTCCAATGCAGTAGCCACAGGCTTACAATTCTCCATTTTAAATTTCTGCAACAACCCCTTCGAATACTTTGTATGTGACATAGAAATTCCATCATGGGTCTGCCAAAACTCAATGCCAAGACAATAATGCAATAGGCCCAAAGCTGTCGTGTCAAAGTTGTGACATAAAGTGGACTGCACTGCTGTAATTTGCTGCAAATCACTGCCAGTTAGTATGATGTCATCCACATATAGTACCAACATGACCAATTCTGATTTTTGCTGCATAACATACAGATTTGGCTCTGTATGTGTGTTTACGAAGCTCTGTGACATAAAAAATTGATGTATCTTCTGATACCACGCACGAGGTGCTTGCTTCAGCCTATATAGAGCCTTCCTGAGCTTGCATACCTTGTGCTCTAGTCCCTTCACCTCAAAACCTTGGGGGTGATGTACATAGACCTCCTCTTTCAGATCTCCATTGAGGAAAGCGGTCTTGACATCCATCTGGTACACTGACCAACCATAAAATGCAGCAAGAGAGATGACAGAATGAATGGTGGTCATCTTGGCCACTGGAGCAAATGTCTCCTCATAATCTATCCCCTCCTCTTGTGCATACCCCTTGGCAACCAAACGGGCTTTGTGTTTCTCAACTATGCCATCTGAATGGTATTTCACCTTATAAATTCATTTCGTGCCAACCACATTTCTCCCAATGGGCGCATCAACCAAGTCCCATGTGGCATTCTTCTCAATCGATTTAATCTCAGCTTCCATAGCTTTCTACCATGCCGGATTATGCTGAGCATCCTTGAAGCTCTGAGGCTCATTTCCAGCTTCCATCATTGAGGTCATCAAAGCAAAATTGGCCTTTTTCTGATTTTTTTGAGTGCTGGCCCTGGTTATCCCCAAAGTAGGCTGATCCTTAGCATCTTGAATGGTCAACCTTGCCCAACGTGGAATAGATTTCTCTGTTGTACCACTCGGGGCTGCATCAACATCTTTAGTGGGCTCACGACGTTGATAGTGTTTTCAAACATGAGGAATTCTCAATAATTGGCTGCAAATCTGGAACATTTGAGGGAGAGCCACCCGCAAGATGTGGCAAGCCATTTGAACTATGAGAAGTAGAAGGGAAAGCATCAAGAGACTCATCTCATCATCCTCAAACTAGATGATGTCCAAAGGGGTGTCATCGTATGGTGGCAAGTCTGCACTAGTGGACTGCATGCACTCATTCTCAGCAAAGAGAACATCTCTACTGATTATTATCTTCCTATAGCAGGATTATAAAGCCTAAATCCCCTACTTTTAGTGCTATACCCCACGAAAATGCATTTGACACTCTTGTCATCAAGCTTTGTCCGATGTGCATCTGGAACCAAAGCATATGCCACTGAGCCAAAAACTCTGAAATGACTAACCTTTTGCTTAAAGCCATACAAAGCCTCAAATGGAGTGAAATTAACCAAAGCTTTGGTAGGGCATCGGTTCTGAATATAAGTGGCTGTCACAACTGCTTTTCCCCAAAAAGCCTTTGAGACTCTCTTGAATTTCAGCATGCATCTCGTCATCTCCATGAGAGTACGATTCTTCCTCTCAGGGATTGGATTATGCTGTGGTGTGTGTAAGGGGATGTCAAGTGATGTTTAATCCCATGCTGCTTCAAAAATTCCTGGAATGCATGTGACATGTACTCTCCCCCTCTATCTAAGTTGAGTGTTCCAATTCTAGAATTGGTTTGGTTCTCAACCATAGCTTTGAACTCCTAAAACCAATAGAACACCTCATATTTTCCTTCATGAGAAAAAGCCATGTGAACCTGGAGAAGTCATCTAAGTACCTTGCTCCTCTATGCGTGGGAATAGTCATGGGGCCACATACATCAATGTGCACTATCTGCAACACTTTGGTTTCCTTGATCCAATTCTTGCCTTGTTTACTGAATGGCAAGCGATGCAATTTGCCAAGTGCACACCCCTCACACAGTTCATTTGCTGGTTGCTGCAATTTTGGCATTCCCTGAGTCATATTATTGTTGTACAAGTAGGACAATGCTTTGTGATGGACATGTCCAAACCTGGCATGCCATAGATCAGCCTGGGAAGTGTTTGCTACAGCCAATACCTTCTGAGCATAAGGCTGAGCATCAAGCTTCTATAAGCCTCTGTCATATGTAGCTGTTCCTACAACCTGATACCCTTTCTTTGGATCCTTGATCTTGAATTGGTTATCCTGAAATTCGACCAACATATGTTGATCATGGGAAATGTTTGAAACTGAAATTAAAATTTGCCTCAAATCTGGAACATACCAAACATATTAGATATTCTTAACTTTCCCATTATCAAGCTGAATGGGAATGTGCCCAACTCTAATGATGTCTTGAGAAGCATCATTGGCACATGTAACCTGTCTGCCATGAATAGGTGTGATGCTCTCAAACCACTCCTGGTGAGGAGTCTTGTGATTGGTAGCACCACTGTCGATATACCATGTATCACTTGCAACAAGGGAAGCATCCCTTGATTGATTTTCAGCGTTCAAGTCCCCCCTGGCATCCATCTTCTCACTAACGACAGCAAACACAAAATCTCTATCACCTTGGGCAAGATGAGCTTCACCATGTGCATTTGAAGCACGAGTTTCAGTGGGGGCAACAAAATTGCTACTAGAGCTGTCCCTTTGCCTTTTCTTTTCATTGGCAATCCTTTTCAGGCACTCTGCGATGTAATGCCCTGGCTTCTTGCAATAGTTGCATTTGCACTTTTTCTGATTTTTGCTTGAATTGGCTGCATTCCCCTCCTTGGGCTGAGTTGTATGGCTGTGTTTTGGCTCAAACTTTTTCTGAAATTTGCCATTTCTACCCATGGCAAGCGCTTGCTCACCCTAACGAGAGGATTTGGCAAAATTTGAGCATCTCTCCTCTTCCTGGAACAAAAGCCCAACTAACTCGTTGAACGAGAGTGCTGCCTTGAGAACAATGGTCAATGAAGTGACGAATGTGCCATATGAGGACGCTATTGACAAATCAGCTCAAGGATCTCGAGATGCAGGAAGGCCAGGCCATCACTGATCATATTGCCAGGATCACTGATCTACGTGATCAGCTTGCAAGTATTGCTGAGGATATAGAGACCAGCTTCTTATCTTCTATTTCCTCATAAATACTTGTGAGCTGATCACGTAGATTAGTGATCCTGGCAATATGATTAGTGATGGCGTGGCCTTCCTGCATCTCGAGATCCTTGAGTTGATTTGTCAAGGCAATGGCTCTTGCCTCATTCTTAACATGATACATGTTTGCCAATCTTTCCCATGTTGCCTTTGCATCCTTGCACGACTTGATAGTCGTCATAATGTGCCTCTTCACATTTGTGGCAACAATCAAAAACATCGCTTGGGCACTGCAGCGGTCAAACTTCTTTTGCTCCTCCGTCGATGCTATGGGACTAGCAGGAGGGGCTGTAGCAATCTGTTGTCTGCTTGTAGTATGTCATGAAGAAGCTGTGCTGGATGTAGATGAGCTTGCTGGCCTCACCTCATCCCCACTAACAATATCCCACAAGTCCTTACCAACCAAGATGTCCTTAAGCATGAATGACCACAAGGCATAGTTTGGTCCATCCAGCTTGTCACCCTCGGACAAATTGCCAAAACTATATGAAAGAGTCGACATGATGCAAAATGGGATACCCACAAGCTGCAAATGTACTTGCAAAAAGAATTGCAAGTCCCAAATGCAACTGGCTACAAATGTGCCTGCAAATCCCAAACAAATGCTTGCTGCAAATGCAAAGCACAACTGGCTGCTCTGAAATGCCACTGACTGCACAATACAATCACTGCAAAAATGGCATAAACCAATCACTGCACTCTACTGCAATCTGAAGTGCAATCCCAAACTGAAAATGCACAACCCAAATCTGAAATAGCACACCCACAAGTGCTCAAATGCATCCAACGGAGCTCAAAGGCATCCACAACTATAAAGTAACTGCAAATGCATCCAACAATGCAGAGTATCTGCAAATGCACCTGAGAGTGCAAGAGTATGGGCTGCAAAAACAGTCCCGAAGCAAAATACATAGCTCAAAACACTTATTGAAAGTGCACCTTGGCCGGAACCACCTGCAAAACAGTCCACTGACTGTGTGGGCAAGCTGGAGATGACAAAGGAGCTGAATTGAGCTGCTTGGAGCTGAATGAAGTTGTCGGGAGTACTTCTAAACACAATACATGTGTAGGGAAGAGCCTGGAGAAGTATGGAGACGCCTGGAGCTGTTGGGACACACTTGAGAGAGGCTACAGTTGAAAAGGGTCCAGATCTGAGCAAAAACGCTGAAAAACAGCCGAAAACTACTCGAAAGCACCTTCCGACAAGTCACACGGACTCCTAGCCGTCGCGCAACTGTATGGATAGATCCGTATGGACCAAAAAAAAAAGAAAATTTCCCCCTCACCTGAAATGGTGCAGGACAGGTTTATTTGTATGCAGGCAGCTCAGAATTATTGAAAAACGTCGAAATCAGACCTTTAAAGGTCAAAAAACAGCCATTGGACTGTTGGAGCTACCTCAAACGAAAGTTGGAGAGCTGAAGGTGAGGATCAGGAACACGCACTAGAGCACCAAAGCTTGAGGGAGTTTGGAAGCAAGCGCGAGAATGGGCTCTAGAGACGGAAGTGCTCTGATACCAAATGTAGGAACAAAGTGGAGACAGGTTGTGAACACAAGTGAGCATGAGTGCACACACAAGAAAGCTCCAATAGAAATGTTCAAATGAAACAATACAAGTACTTGGTATATATAGTACCCAAGTACTACTGGTCAACCATAGGATTGACTTTATGCCTACAACACCATATCTTTGTAATGTCTTACACTTTGCAGGTGAGTTGTTGGAATATGAAGCCAAAGTGAGTAAAAAATGAGTGTACTAGGTGTCTAGAGGACATTTTATAGTCTAGTGAGTCCTAGACATGCCACGTGTCATATTGGGAGATATCCCATAGACATTGTGACTTTCTAGAGTCTAGTGCCACACTATATAGTGTTGTACTTGTCTTGAGTCTTTTCATATCAGTCAACATCAAGCTTTATATCATGTGAGTATTTTGGTTATCATTGCCTAGCACTCGCTCTTTCATTTTCTTTCCATTTTGCCTTTCCATTATGCTTTCCATATTTCCATTCCGTTCCTAGTTAGCTTGGCATTCTCCTACCGCCATGTCTCTTCATATGGTATCATAGCCACCTCCAAGAGGTTGAGGTAAGAGAGTAGCCATGAAGCTAGCTTCCCTCCTCCTCATTGGAAGGTCCTCTCCTTCCTTGACCACTTCCTCTTCTTCCTTAGCCTCTCCATCTTGAGCTCCTATCCAACAATGGCTCCATCAACATGAGCTTCACCAACAAGGACTTCACCGACAAGCACAACATTTGGTGCCATTTCAGCTGAGATCTCATCCTGGAATTGAGCCACCATTTTTTACCCTCTATTCCAGCCGTTTCTACTGCTCCAAAGCCCCCCGCTATTTCTGTGATTCCGCATGCTGCCCACGTTGCTGTTGCTGCCAACGTAGCTCTAGCTCTTGCTGCCCACGTTGCACTTGCTGTCCACGCTGCACTTGCTGTCCATGTTGCCTCTGCCTTCTCTGCCCTTGCTAGCACCTCAGTCCACCACATGATCTACAAGCGCTGCTTCTATCCATGCTGCCTGAGCTACTTCCTGCTCGGCATTGTTTAGCAGCCCGTGCCTTTGCTTGAGACTGTTCCAACTGCCCACAGGAAGATTTGGAGCTGCTCTTACCCTTGGTCACTCTCTTCTACTTCGACATTGGTGTATTACCTCGAGCTTGATGTAGACCACTCTCCATCAACAAGTGATTTCTCCTACCTTGCTTCTCCGATTGGCGCCTGAGGTACTACACATTGATTGACTCCTCATTGCTCGTGGTACTTGAGGCCTCTACATCGACTTTTGGGTGACTCTCACTCCAACACATTGAGAGTCCTATGGTGATTCCTCCACGAGTTGTTCCCATGGACTTCATCGACACTTTCTTTAGGGGGCATTCTTCCCGAAATTCACCCATATACCAGGAAGAATGTGCACACACATGTGCAACAACTTTGCGGAGGACATCTCTTATACAAAGAGATTTTTTAAATCTATTCTATGGCTTGATGTACTCGGGTTCTCTGCCCTGGGTAGTCCCCCAAAAATTGATGTATTGAATTTTGGTTTTCATTAAGTCTAAAGGTCCTTTGCCTTGGATAGTCCTCCTAAAAATGATGTATTGGGTTTTCTTTCGGTGTGTGGCTTTCTAACATGTCCTATTATGAAGCCAAGGGGGGATGTACTGTGGAAGCCATATGTATTGGCTTTGATAGGTCTATTTGTTTATCAGGCCTGGCTTGAGAGTTCCAGGATGTTTGTGCATTGGTCTCCTATACCTCTGAGTTGGTCATGCATCCATGCATGATGAGCCTCTGAGCCATGCTAGATGAGCTTTCTATGTTATGCTCACTAGCCTCTAAGCCAAGCTCACTTGCCTTTGAGATTGTGTGGAAACCATGTCTACCATCAGTGCACAGTTTGATGACCGTCATTGTCATGTTCTATTCTTGGTTCCATTCCAGTAGTCTCTCACCTTATCTTAATGGGGGGGTGTTGGAATATGAAGCCAAAGTGAGTCAAATGAGTGTACTAGGTGTCTAGAGGGTTTTTTATAGTCTAGTGAGTCCTAGACATGCCACGTGCCATATTGGGAGATATCCCATAGACATTGTGACTTTCTAGAGTCTAGTGCCACACTATATAGTGTTGTACTTGTCTTGAGTCTTTTCATATCAGTCAACATTGAGCTTTATATCATGTGAGTATTTTGGTTATCATTGCCTAGCACTTGTTCTTTCATTTTCTTTCCATTTTGCCTTTCCATTATGCTTTCCATATTTCCATTCCGTTCCTAGTTAGCTGGGCATTCTCCTACCGCCATGTCTCTTCAAGAGCATCATATTACCGCGCATTAACCATATACCAACGGTCAAGGCATGCATGGTAAGAAGAATGCCACGAATTATGTTGAAATGTAAAGCTTGGGTGCATAGGCTTTAATTCCTTCCAAAGATTAGCAAGATTGAGTTGCGATATTAATTAAAACCATTGTTGCCTTTTCAGAGGCCAACATGTGGGTATTGCCAGAAGTGTTATCCCCTTGCTCGGGAGCATTATTGAAATGACCACGGAGAAAGGCATGATGTCTCCAAGGATATTGTTGCATAGCCTCCCGAATTCTGGCTCTTCGATGAGAAGATTGAGGTGCATAAAGCTAAGGAAAATTCAAGTATCTCACTCTAAATAGGACATTGAATAATAATCCACCTGCCTTCCTTATCAGTCAAAGCCAAAACAGGATGATAAAAATGCTTGACAAGAAAGACAACACTAGATAAAGAATGTCCCCTGCATATAATATATCATAACCTGCAAAATGTCATGTCTTTCCTGCATACATATGCTAATTATGCTCTTGCAAAGCCACAATATCAGGCTGCAAATCATGAACATATGCCCAGGCAAGTTTCCATTTGCGATTCTCACATAAACCTTGTACATTGAGAGTCAGGAATTTGATTTGATCAAGCATATTTACCAATATTTTGTACAGCTATATACAATTGAGAGATCATGTAATTGAAAAGATCAAGATTACGCCTTAGGGTCAGAATCTCTTCCCTAAGGTGATAAATAGTCTAATGAGAGGACAATAAGCCAACAACTTCTTCTTCTGGAAATAAATGTACGATTGGCTGCCACAACAGCCCATGTAATGCCTATTCCTGAATTTTCAGGAGGGTATGACCATTGGAAGATGAGCCATTCCATATCTGAGGAGGGGAAGGTCGTCTAGGCGAGACAATTTTCCTCGGAGTTTGCCAGGATCCAGTGTTGTTTTCCTTAGCTTCAGACGAAGAGCGAGAGGATACTGAAACAGTTGATCAGTTTCTTATGTGAATGATGAAAGAGGTTGCAAGAGATCCACTCCATGCATTGGAAGAGGACCATCATCTCGGCCGAGCACATCAAGCACTTTGTGCAAAAGCACGCACTTCATTCAGCTCCTTCTGTAAATACGACTCTATTCTTCTAGAGATTATACTATTAATTTAGTAGAAAAGTTTTCAGCAATCCGGCGATGGTGGTTTATAAATTAAATACCACAAGGTAGGCCTCATTCTCCCCTAGATCTTGAATGATTTCGTGCTAGCTTCTTTCGCATTTGAAGTAACTTGTGCCTTTCCTTTATCCTGTGAAGTAGTGACAGGTTTACTGCTCTTATTTTTAACTAGAGAAGGCCTAGGAGCATCCTTATTTTGTACTAAAGGAGGAATGGCATCCGGAGGCATTTTATGTAAGACCAAAGGACATTGCGAAGCTATGTGTCCAAAGTTTTTGCACTCAAAAAATGCACCTGCAAAAAGTCCCCATTTAAGCTTGTAAAGGCACTCCCCATAAACACATTATTAACTATAACAGAGTAGGAATTTTGGAGTAAGGGACACCTAGGCCAAATGGGAATTCCAAAATCTATTGGAATTCCCATTTGGCCTAGGTCAGAATACAACCTTCCCTAAGGAAGCTGCAATTTTTGGCAAAAGAGAGGCCAAGCATTGAGGAAAGGCAACCACCTCCACCCAAACCGGACAACGATGCCTGATCAATGCTTGATAATCTCTGGTAGGCAACTAGGTAAGACATGCACCATTTGCTGCCCATAGAAGAGCGGAGAGTGCTCTAAAAGCTTTTGTTTATGCTAGCAGCTCATCCATCATAATAACTTCAAAGAAACCCTTTGCAACATAGTGCACTTTACGGAAAAAAAGCCTCCTAGAGTCCATGTCAACCAATTGCCAACATCTGCTGCGGTAGGCATATGACCTAGAAAAAAGATTATTAAAGCATGCTTGGCATATTCACGGACAGGATCTACAATTTCATCAACCTCCACCATAATTCTAACAGTAGGAGGAGGAGTCTTCCAATCCCTGTGTGTGTCTTCAAAGCATTCATGCATAACATCGAATATCGACTATTCCTCATGAGAGATATAAATAGGGTCATTGACCCATACCCTGCTTTTGTTTTTTGTTGTGAGCCAACCTTCCTATGCTGAAAGTCTTCTCAAATTCATAAGCTGCCATGCTGGTGAAAGGAAAGAAGAAATCACTTGAGTGGAAAGTCACACCCAAAAGGAAGAACAATAGTGTGTAAGAGGATTGTATGATTGTACGGAGAGAAAAAAGTACAGAGAAATCGTACAACTGCATGGAGGAAGCTGTACGGAGAAAACTATATGGATAAATCGTACGTCTGTATGGAGGAAACTACATGGAGAAATCTGTGAGGAGAAATCATATGACGATCTGTACGATTGTACGGACAAAACGTATAGTAGAACAAATTGTACAAGTAACGAAACAAACACAAAAGAACAACAGACAAACGTGACTTGAGGAGGCTGTAACACGACCCGAGCAGGCTGACTACCTGGCTAGAGGGATGGCAAAACCCTAACAAGGATACACTGGGAGCTTACTCCACACCACACACTGTGCACGCCCCCCCCCCCCCCCCCCCCCGTGCGCCCCCCCTCTCACACACATACTCACATTCGAAAAAATTGAAAAAGAATTCTCGTAGAAGAGTCAACGTGCAAACCCCACATGCATCTTTTTGGCTGAGGCAGATATTCTAACTTTGGAAAGGGAAGCCTTATGCCAACATGTCAAATATCTTCACAAGGTTGTAAAATATCCCCATAGGCTCACACATGTAGCAATCAAAGCGATCAAGCAACAAGGGGTGGTACAAGGCAAGTGTCAATCAGATGCAACTTCGGGTTATAGAAGCATTGGGCATTAGCGAGAGATCAACCCCATGTTGAAATATGGGGTACATAAAAAGAGAGTGTCAAGATTCAAACGCCGACCCAAGAGAAGAAAGGATTGGTAAATTGTATCCAATGGGTGAAATAAAGGATAATCTCACACACTTATCCAATGCTGAGCCTATCATCAGGGAGGGACACAGACAACTTACACACACAAGCACATATGGACCTGCATAACCTCTTTGAGCAGCTATCCCAAAAGCTTGGATTACAGCAGCTAAAGTACTAGTCTACTAGAGTATCAGAAAAAGATATTGGAAATGGCACGTAACTTGGTGGAACAGCCTAGAGCATTTGTTCTGGCCTCTCGCTATAAATTTTGACGTGACCTAGAGCATCTATTCCTAGAGCTGCAGTTGTAACTCAGATATGACATTCTCACTGTCCCATAGATCCTGTTGGTGCTCCATTGGGCAGATATGAATGATCATTTCAATGCTCTGTCTCTTCTCCCTGTCTCCCCCTCCATGGAATCTTTTCTTTCTCTGATCCTGCAGGGAGATTCATCCACAAACAAACAGGATGAGTACAATTTTCTCCAATATGCAGCTGATTGCGAATCACAATACAGCTCAGTTAGTCTGGTTATACTATACCACAACTCAGCAGAGTCATACCTTGTAATTTCTTGTTCTTAGTTATTGAGTGGGAACAAACATTTAGGTTCTCCCTTCTGGCATTTCAGCATCTGCTCTAAATTGTCTCAGAGACCTTATTGGCCTTTTAAAAGTGTTAATAAATCTCTCTCTCTCTCTCTCTCTCTTAATGTCTATATCTTTATTTTTATTTTTATTTCCAAGAAAGAGACTTCTATTAAGTAAGAGAAAAAACCCGCGAGAGCAAGCTCAAAGCGGAATACATCATGAAATCATGAGGATAAATAAAAAATCCCCTCAGAGTGAGGTGGAAAACAACCAAGGCTGAGGCTGAAAGTGCCACCTCAACCCTATAGTAGTCTTAGAGAAGAAAGGAGAATCCTTCCATTCCTTGAAGAAAGAAGCCCTCCTAGCTGACGTTGCACGGGAGTCTCCCTGCATACCCGTCCATACAGCCATCAAAGTATGTACGGTGTTTGTCGAGATACTAGCCAATGTGTGCGAGGGATGAACTTGAGTACCCTCCAAAGCCTCTGTGCATCTGGCTCTCTAGATATGCCAAGATGCTATGCTCGCTAGAATCTCCCAAGAAGTATCCACAGAGGCATGTACACCTGTAAAAGGAAGGTGTGGTACCACATCCAACGAACAGGACTCAGTCCAATGACATCGAACCGAAATGGCTCGAGAGGAGTCAACTCTCTCATAGAAAACCTGAGGTCCTGTAAGAGAAAGCAAAGCCACTGAGCCCCATGTCATAAAAAATGGGGAGTGGGCAAAGTGACTGAAAATCCTGGCTACCCCCATCCAAATCATCCTCGCCTATCTGCAATCCCATAAGCAATGCTGAATAGTCTCCGAAGCAGAGAGGCATCGAGGGCGAGTAGGGTCAGCTCCGAGAACCTGGACCTCCAAAGGTTCACTGCAATCCCACCATGGATAGAAAGCCAAAAGAAGATAGTGATCTTTCTATTCCTGTAGGATTTCTAGAGTCTCCTCCAGAAGCACCTCTGCATATCCGCAGTGATATCAAAAGTCTCCCAATGAGGAACTCTGGAAGGTCTCCAACCTCTACTACTGAGCTAATATCTCCTGGCATTACTGACCATGTAACGAAAGAAGGGGATGCTCTTCTCTTGATGCCCTACATCAATCCACTCCCACTCTCCGGGGTCCCACTGCAAATACCTGATGGGAACTCCCCCATAGAGCCAGAGCCTTCAAGACTCGGTGGAGAGTAGCCGGGGGTCTGGGTCTAGGAACCACTCTGAATCTGATCCCTGCACCAAAAGACCTACAACCCTGATAGGCTGAAAAGCAGACTCAAGCAAGATGTCCTCTGTGAACTTGAGCAATCTGCCACCATTCTGGACACTAAAGACCAAAGCATCCTCCTGTGCATCTCGGAAGGCCAAAACCTAAAGCGGAACACCGCCTCTCGTAAAAGTACCTGCCCAAGTGGAGGAAGTGAGTGGCATATCATCTGTGTCTACCCAAACCTCTGGAAGGGCTGCCTCAATCTGCAAGATCCTCCCTGCACTCCCTCTGAGATGTCATGTCAACCTTGATTTGGTCTCCTCTAGAAGCCTGCGGAAAGCTTTCCAAGACCCCATAGATGATGTAGGTTCCCTCTCCCACCTGGACCATTGCATGTAGAGTGAGGCACCCAGTGGTCTGCCATGATCATCTAAAATACTGTCATTTCACGTGATGGGTTGCCTATCAATCTCTTCCCGAGAGGAAGGAGGAATCCTCCGAAGAGTGCTTCTGTTGTAACAAGTCCCCAGAAGTGTGATAGGCCTCCACTGGGACACTAAATTTCTGCAACCTCCTTTTGGGATAAGGTGGATGAGACCCTTTGTAAGCGACCCAGGCATCTCGCCAGAGTCCCAAATGGCCTGCAGGGCTGAAGTAATATAGTCTCCAATCATATCCCAAAATGCAATGAAAAAAGACGGGGTGAGGCCATCCGAACCTGGGCACTTGCCCTTGTGAAGGGCTGAAAGTGCAGTCCTGAACTCTGTGTTGGTGAAAGGTGCATCGAGTAGAACATGCATACCCAGATTCACCAACACAGGGATGCTCTGCCAAATAGCTTGTCTAGCATCCTCTCTATCGTGTGTCTCAGGATCAGCAGTAAGAAGGGTGGCATAGAAATCTGAAGCTATGTGTAAGACATCATTAAGCTCTATATGTAAAACCCCATGTGAGTCAATAAGTTGGGATACACTCTCTCTACTATGTCTAGGGCCAAGAGTAGAGAAAAATTGTTTATTGACTCTACCACCCATCTGAATCCAGAAGGACTCCCATGCATGAAAGGCATACTCTGCTCTCTGATCAAGCAATAATTGCTGATGAGCCCTTGCTGCAGCAAGGCGCTCCTGAATCCAAGCATTTGAAGGCCGTTTCTGCTCTTCCCTCTACAAAGCTGCCAACTACTGGCGAACACCAATCTCACGTCTGAGAATATCTCGTCTCCTGGTACAAGCAACTGAGCAGTAGAAGTCGCTAATACCAGAAAGGGCAGCGGCTACATGTGATGGATATGGCTGCCCACCCTGGACATGAGAAACCCATATCTGCAGGGCTGCCTCTGTAAGGTTCTCCTCTGTGTAAAAGGCATCTGGAATCCTGATGCTGGCAGACCGGCCTCTCAAGTGAGGCTCTGAGATAGCCAGCACAATAGGAAAGTGGTCTGAAGTGGAAACCCCAGCAGCAATGCATACCGATCCACCTCTGTCTAGTGCCCAGTCATCTACATAGAATCTGTCAATGCGTGGATGAATAGGCATCTGCTGCCTCCTGTTCGACCAAGAGAACAGGAGGGACTGTGGCTAAATAAGAAAGGCATCATTCCACCAAGTATCTCTGCCACAAAAGTGAAAAAGGAAGGCATCCCAAGCTGCTCTCTCCAAACAGTGAAGTCCGCCTTCTCTACCCACTTTTTTGTCTGACGGTAACTCGACCATGTTAAAGTCACCTCCAATCACCCATGAATCCACAATGGGGGCCTAGGAGAGCAAAGTCTTCCACATAAGGACACGTTCCCCTCTAATGTTGGAGGCATACAGGTTAAGGAAACCAACCTTACGCCCTCCACTGAGCTCTAGAGGGAATAATGACTCCTTGTCCAACAACTAAGGGGAGAACCGACTGCGAAACTGAAATAGAAGTGCCCCCCCTGGTGCCCAAGGCAGGTGACCAAAAAGTATGGCCAGAAAGCAACTTTCCTGGCTTGGCACAATCTCTAGAATCCAGCTTGTGCTCTTGAATAAATAAGATATCAATGGAACCCCCAGTAACACCTGGATGAAGCTGATAAGCTGTCTACAGCGGCGATGTGGGACGCCACCTAGGCCCTGTATGTTCCAACTAATAATCCTCATCGACGAGAGGATGTACAGTGGAACACCTTACCCGACCTAGTGGCGGAAACAAACCCCTCAACAAGGGAAGACCTCCTGCCTGAGGAGGGAGGGATGGAACCAAGTGGCAGAAAATCAACAGGGGAAAAAACCCTGCCACCTGAAGAAGAAGCCCTGTCAACAGGAAACCCAATCACTGGCTCCCCAAAAGTAGCGGGCTTAAACTCCTCCTCTAGGAAATCTGAACCATCTGCCAGGGCTAAAAACGAGTTCTTGTGAAGCAATCCAGACACTGGAGTGCGAAGGATCCCTTCTGAGGGAAGAGGATCAATAGTGTAAACCATCCCCTTCCCCCTATCCAAGGGAGGAAGTGAGGACTGCTCTCTATCCTGTGTCTGCCCAGATGCGGAGACCTCTACTGCCTCAAGAAGAGCGTCTGGCACCGCTGGATCTAGAGTCCACTAATGTACCCTCATGAACTGAAGGAGGGATCTGAACACGTGCCGGAACCCACTGGAGAGCGTCGCATGCCCCTGAGGTAGGTGGCGGTCAAGGAGCAGGTGATGGACCTGTACCACCCCCTTGTCGAGGGCGAGGAGCAGGTGTTGGACCTGTACCACCACCATCTTGAGGAGGACTGCCATGCGAAGGTCGAGGAGTAGGTGTTGGACCTGTACCACCCCTCTATCGAGGCCGAGGAGCAAGTGCTGGACCTATACCACCCCCCTGTCCCCCCTGTCGAGGCCATGGGGCGGTAGCTGTATCAGAGGGCTTCTTGGGCCTTTTCTTCTTCGTGGGGCAATCCCAGGCAAAGTGTCCAATGGTCCTGCATATCCTGCACTGGTCCTGTCTGCCTGAAATCTCTACTCTCTGGCGAAAAAAGGAACCATCCGGGCGCTGGATCATAACATGATCCATCTTGAGGTTAGGATCCTTACAGAGGACCTAACTCTAGGTACCCCATCAGCCTTGGTTGCCTCTGCTGCAGTCAATGGCAACCCAGGGAGGGGTGGGATCTCAGCAACTACGCCAAAATGCCCCCCAATAACCAAAAGAAGTCGATGGTAAACCTACGGAAGCCCGGGGAATCTAATGAAGAGTGAAAAGATTTCCTTATCTGCCTCCACTGGGTCGAAACCAATATGAAAGGCTTCAAAGAAGATCTTCCTGTGTCCCAGGTGTAAAAACTCAGCCTTGAGCATAGTGCTCGCAGCCTCTGGGGTGTCAAAAACAACCTGGAAAAGACCTCATCCCAGAAGACGAACATCTAACAATCGTGGAGTGAGGTCTGGGGGGAGAGCCGCAAGCATCCAGTCTCTGGCTTGGGATCTGGAGGGGTGAGACCTGAAGATGCATGCTAGCAATGTGGTAGAGCATTCAATCTCTACATCCTTCTTGAGGTATTGCAACTCGTCTTTAGAAAAGGTAATAGTTTTCGCGGCCGGTGGAGGTGGAGTAGGATTGGCTGACGGAGTATCCATCGCCAATCGAGGTGAGGAGGCCGACTCTGACAACTTGGAGGCTCCTTCTGCTGAAAACAGGGAAAGGAGGTGAGGAGGGAGCGGGGGGAAGGGGCGAGGGGGGGAGGGGTAAAGGGGAGAGGCTGAGAGGCTGAAGGGGAGGGGGCAGGCTGAGAGGGAGGGAGGGGGCAGGCTAGGGAGAGGAAAGGGAGAGGAAGGAGAGGTAGGAAGGGGGCGGGCTAAGGGGCAGGGAGGGGGCGGGCTGAGAGGGAGAGGAGAGGGAGAGGAAGGAGAGGGAGGGGCAGGGAGGGGGCGGTGCAGGCTGAGAGGGAGAGGAGAGGGAGAGGAAGGGGCAGGCTGAGAGGCAAGGAGGGGGTGGAGAAGCAGGCAAGGAGGGGGCGGAGGAGCAAGCTGAGAGGGGGAGGAGAGGGAGCGGGGGGTGAAGGGAAGGGGGAGGAGAGGGAGAGGAGGGGGCGGCGGGCTGAGAGGCAGAGAGGGGGCGGAGAGGCAGGGAGGGGGCGGGGGAGCAGGCAGGGAGGGGGCGGAGAGGCAGGGATGGGGCGGGGGAGTAGGGGGCGGGCTGAGAGGCAGGGAGGGGGCGGAGAGGCAGGGAGGGGGCGGGGGAGCAGGCAGGGAGGGGGTGAGGAGCAGGCTGAGAGGGGGAGGAGAGGGAGTGGGCTGGAAGGGGGTGGGCTGAAGGGGAGGAGGAGAAGGGAGGGAGGGGCTGAGGGAGAGGGAGGGGCTGAGGGCAAGGGAGAGAGGGAGGGACGGGCTGAGGGAGAGGGTGCAGCAAGGGGAGGAGCAGCAGCTCAAGAAAAAATGTCACATGTCTATATCTTTATGGCTCCCCCTACTTAGTGAAAATGTGGACTGAAAGGCCATTTCCTGACTGGAGTTCAGAATTATCTTTTAGCTTTCTTATGTTGAATAGCCCAACCATATATTTAAGTGAATAATAAATATTTGAATTTTCAAAAAGGTTCTTCTCATGTTGTGTACTTTTCTAATTATGCTAGATTTTGAAAATCATCACTGTAATGGCTACAACTAGCAAACCTGTTTGGTGAAGAGAAGGATTATTAACCTAACTTTCCTTTTGCTTTTTGTAGGTGAAGATCAGCCCAGATCAGCATCATGTAGTCTCAGTTGGAGAGGAAGGAGCTATTTTTATATGGGACTATAAAAGTCCAGTATCTGCTTCTACTAGTCCAATTGCTAATACAAGTCCAGCAAGCAGCAGCCCTGTACCTGGCGGAGATCGTGATAGCCCTATCCCTGGTGTCACTAGTCCACCCACAAGCCCTATGCCACACCCACCTCCTACAAGCCCTGTTCATGCTCTTATCAGCCCTCCATCTGCCTAAAGTCCTGTCCATACAGGCTGGTGATTCTAAGGCATGTACATTCCATTCACAAAGCCTCTAGTGTTTTTCGTTTTATGAAGCATAGTTATCCTCTGGTCACAGGAGTGACATGAATGAGGATGTTCAGGAGCCTGTCAAACGTGTTGGCCCCCTGTATATGGTGTTCATCACTCTTTCGATTCATAGATCAATATTGTGAAGCGTTTCTTAAATTTGCGTCCAAAATCAGAAACTCTATTCATAGAATCCAAACTCTTGTTACCACTCCAAAAAGGCTATTGCTTGTTGTTAATTACATTAAATGGTGCACTAGAAAATTTAAAAGTTTTTTTGCTTTGAGTTTATCCTTCTGGTGTATGGTAACATACTTTAAAAACTCTTTTGAAATATAGTTATGTGAATCTCTCTACATGTTATACTGAGATCATGCAGGACCAGCTATGTCTAGTCACTTAGTGAGGGGATGACATGGTCACAAGGATGACACAAGTTATGGCGATGACATGGTCACAAGGATGACACAAGTCATGGCGATGACATGGTCACAGGATGACACAAGTTATGGAGAGGACATGGTCACCAGGATGGCATAGTCACATGGGGACATAGTCATCAGGAGGACATATCACCCAAGCACATGGTCATGCATCAAGGGTCTTCATGTCACACAGTCACGCTCTACCAACCTCTGCAGACCTGACTCATTGGTGGCATAGATGTTCATCTGGCGGTGCCTTGTTAGATACAGGGTGGCGGTGCACATGGAGTAGTTATAACGCACCGACTCGGTGCAAGCTTGCTGTTGCAGGAGACATGAAGAGACTCAGCGGCGGCGGGATGGCTAAGGATGAGGGGACAGCCAATAGGAGAGAAGGAGGGGATTTTCCATCCGAAGAGGGAGAGAGGGGACAACCAATAGGAGAGAGGGAGGGGATTTCCCATTCAAAAGGCAAGGGTGAAGAGGGAAGATGAGGGGGATGGGAATTCATTCAGCATTGTACGGGGATTGAGAGTGAGAAGGAGAGAGGCTAGAGCTACGAGCTTGCCTGTTGCATTGTTATGGTGTATTACTACTGTTGCATGTTTGTGGATGAGTGATCTCTGATCTCTGTTCGGAGAGACTAGTGTATGAGGATCCCTTCATTCTATGATACGCACTTGCTCGCGTTGTGCTCTTGTCTACTGCTTTCTTCATTATCTATTATTAGCGTTGTTCCTTCTTATCTCCTTTCTGGGTTTATTTTTCCTGTTCTAGTAGTCAGCACTCCGTAGTATGTTCGACTAGTGTTGTTTTATAGGTTCACGCATCACGCAGTGTAGTGCAGCTGAGGTAGAGTTGTGTCATAGGTCTACGCATCACCCACTTCACGCTCCTCACATGAGTGGCCTTAGGCCTGCGGTAACATCTTTGGAAGTGAGCGGACCTCCCCCTCATACAATTTATGGCGATCACGGTTGGACACTGCTGGTGTTGAGTAGCAAGAGTGAAGTGGCATTTGAGGGTCCTAGAGGGGAGAGCTCTTCTGTCGAGTAGTTTTGATACCCTTGAAGGAGCTAGTGAGAGAACTAGGAGGTACTTGAGGAGAGTGGAGAGAAGACTCTCTGCTGACCAAACTCGATACGAAAAGCATTATATGAGACGTAAGTTGGTGAAGTCCTCAAGGCGAGCACAAAGTTAACCCATTGGAGCAGTGGCCAGAGCAAGCAACTTCATCAAAACTCTCATTGATCTAGACCAACAAGATCCCTGGTGGTCAGATCGGGACTCTAGAGAAGAGGAAGTACAAAGCGGAGAGCAGGTGAAGGAGGAAAGTACGAAGGATGAAAGCTCCTCACGAGCTCTTCAAGGTCAAGATGGCACCTCTTCTCCTCTTGCAATGATGTCTTCATCAACAGCCACTTCAACGGGAGTAGTGCCCACTTCAGCACCAGACTTGACATCCAGTGGTCAAGCTACTATTTCGTCTATTAAGCATAACCCCACTCCGTCGAGTCTAGTTTCTACATCCATGATGCCTGTGGGCTCTCATTTGCTCCAGTCATGTCCCTACCCTCTACGTTGCCATTACCATTATCTATGTCCTTTCCTACCACTTATCCATCATACATGGCTTCAATCCCATCCTTCTCTTTCCCAACTGCCCTTGCATCCTCTTCGACCCCCATGTTTCTTATGTCCTCAGCATCTACTTTTGCAACGGTAGTACCTGCAACATATGCAATACCATCTATGCTGACCAAGATGAGGATGAAGCTGTTATCTTAGATTGGATGGGCGCCTTGGGCTCCTTGTCTGTTAATGTAGGAACAAAGTGGAGACAGGTTGTGAACACAAGTGAGCAAGAGTGCACACACAAGAAAGCTCCAATAGAAATGTTCAAAAAAAGAAATACAAGTACTTGGTATATATAGGTACCAAGTACTATTGGTCAACCATAGGGTTGACTTTATGCCTACAACACCATATCTTTGTAATCTCTTACAAATCCCCCCTCAAAGATATGGTTGAAAGTACCTTGGAAACGTCGAAGGTATACCTTACAGTACCTAAAGTACCATGGTTGCCCGAATTCATCTAGATGGATATGCAACTTATGGGAGTACATGAAAACAATGTCATTGTGAATCACTTCACAATCCCCCTTGACATTGTGAGAATGTCTCTGATCCCCAAGCCATGGCAATGTCATAAGAAAAGATCTATTGATAGGGCTTTGGTGAAGATATCCACCACATTGTCCTCAGATGGACAATAGATGAGATCAGTGAAGCCATCAGAAATACAATCCCATACATAATCATAATGATTTTCAATGTGTTTCATGCGAGCATGTAAGACAGAATTGTTGGCTATGGCAATGTAACTCTGGCTGTTACAGAAGATAGAGTTTGCTTCGCCATCCTGTGCATGATGCAAATCATGCAAAAGCTTCCTTAACCACATTAACTCTATAGTGGCTGAATTTGCAGGTTTGTACTCTGCTTCACTGGAGGAAAGAGAGACTCGCTCTTGCTTCTTACGGAGCCATGAGATACAAGCTAAACCCAATGAGAGGCAATAGCCAATAGTGGACCGTCTGTCGTCAATGTCCCCTGACCAATCTGAATTGGTGAAACCACTCAGCTTTAGATCACAATCTGAAGCATAATGCAAGCCAAGAGAGAGAGTGCCATGGACATATTAGAGAACCCTCTTTGCTGCATTCCAATGTGTGATCGTGGGACAATGCATGAATTGGCTTAAAAGCCCTGTGGCGTAGGCAATATCAGGCCATGTGGAGCATAGATATATCAAACTACCAACCAACTGCCTGCACAAAAATTTCTGCAACAACCCCTTCGAATACTTTGTCTGTGACATAGAAATCCCATCATGGGTCTGCCAAAACTCAATGCCAAGACAATAATGCAATAGGCCCAAAGATGTCATGTCAAAGTTGTGACATAAACCGGACTGCACTGCTGTAATTTGCTGCAAATCACTGCCAGTGAGTATGATGTCATCCACATATAGTACCAGCATGACCAATTTTGATTTTTGCTGCAGAACATACTGATTTGGCTTTGTATGAGTGTTTACGAAGCCCTGGGACAGCAAAAACTGTTGTATCTTCTGATACCATGCACGAGGTGCTTGCTTCAGCCCATATAGAGCCTTCCTGAGCTTGCATACCTTGTGCTCTTGTCCTTTCACCTCAAAACCTTGGGGCTAATGTACATAGACCTCCTGTTTAAGATCTCCATTGAGGAAAGCGGTCTTGACATCCACCTGTTGCACTGACCAACCATAAAACGCAGCAAGAGAGATGACAGAATGAATGGTGGTCATCTTGGCCACTGGAGCAAATGTCTCCTTATAATCTATCCCCTCCTCTTGTACATACCCCTTGGCAACCAAACGGGCTTTGTATTTCTCAACTGTGCCATCTGAATGGTATTTCACCTTATAAATCCATTTCGTGCCAACCACATTTTTTCCAATGGGCGCATCAACCAAGTCCCATGTGGCATTCTTCTCAATGGATTTAATCTCAGCTTCCATAGCTTTCTGCCATGCCAGATTTTGCTGAGCATCCTTGAAGCTCTAAGGCTCATTTTCAGCTTTCATCTCACTGAGGTTATCAAACCAAAATTGACCTTTTTCTGATTTTTCTGAGTGCTGGCCCTGGTTTAGGCTGATCCTTAGTATCTTGAATGGTCAACCTTGCCCAACGTGGAATAGATTTCTCTGCTGTACCACTTGGGGCTGCATCAACATCTTTAGTGGCCTCACGACATTGATAATGCCTCCAAACATGAGGCTGTCTATTCTCATTAATTGGCTGCAAATCTGAGACATTTGAGGGAGATCCATCCTCAACATGTGGCAAGCCATCTGAACTATGAGAAGTAGAAAGGGAAGCATCAAGAGACTCCGTCTCATCATCCTTAAATTGGATGATGCCCAAAGGGGTGTCATCGTATGGTGACAAGTCTGCACTAGCGGGCTGCATGTACTCTCAATAAAGAGAACATCTCTGCTGATTATTACCTTCCTGGTAGCGAGATTATAAAGCCTAAATCCCCTGCTTTCAGTGCTATACCCCACGAAAATGCATTTGACACTCTTGTCATCAAGCTTTGTCCAATGTGCATTTGGAACCAAAGCATATGCCACTGAGCCAAAAACTCTGAAATGACTAACCTTTTGCTTAAAGCCATACAAAGTCTCAAATGGAGTCACATTAACCAAAGCTTTGGTAGGGCATCCGTTTTGAATATAAGTGGCTGTCACAACTGCTTCTCCCCAAAAAGTCTTTGAGACTCTCTTGAATTTCAGCATGCATCTCGTCATCTCCATGAGAGTATGATTCTTCCTCTCAGGGAGTGGATTCTGCTGTGGTGTGTAAGGGCATGTTAAGTGATTAATCCCATGTTGTTTCAAAAATCCTTGGAATGCATGTGACATGTATTCTCCCCCTCTATTTGATTTGAGTGTTCCATTTCTAGAATTGGTTTGGTTCTCAGCCATAGCTTTGAACTCCTGAAACCAATAGAACACCTCAGATTTTTCCTTCATGAGAAAAAGCCATGTGAACCTGGAGAAGTCATCTTTATGTCATCTATAAAGCTCACAAAGTACCTCACTGTGCACTATCTACAACACTTTGGTTGCCTTGACTCAATTCTTGCCTTGTTTACTGAATGGCAAGCGATGCAAATTGCCAAGTGCATACCCCTCACACACTTCATTTGCTGGTTTCTGTAATTTTGGCATTCCCTGAGTCATATTATTGCTGTACAAGTAGGACAATGCCCTGTGATGGACATGTCCAAACCTGGCATGCCATAAATTAGCCTGGGAAGTGTTTGCTATAGCCAATACCTTCTGATCGTAAGGCTGAGCATCAAGCTTGTATAGGCCTCTATCATATGTGCCTATTGCTATAACCTCATACCCTTTCTTTGGATCCTTGATCCTGCATTGGTTATCCTAAAATTCAACCAACATATGTTGACCATGGGCAAGGTTTGAAACTGAAATTAGAATTTTCCTCAAATCTGGAACATACGAAACATCTTGGATATACTTAAATTTTTCATTATCAAGCTGAATAGGAATGTGCCCAACTCCAATGATGTCTTGAGAAGCACCATTGGCACACGTAACCTGTCTGCCATGAATAGGTGTGATGCTCTCAAACCACTCCTGGCGAGGAGTCATGTGCTTAGTAGCACCACTGGTGATATACCATGTATCACTTGCAACAAGGGAAGCATCCCCTGATTGATTTTCAGCATTCAAATCCCCCCTGGCATCCATCTTCTCATTAAATGAAGCAAACACGCAATCTCTATCACCTTGGGCAAGATGAGCTTCACCATGTGCATCTGAAGCACGAGTTTCAGTGGGGGAATAAAATTACTGCTAGAGCTGTCCCTTTGCCTCTTCTTTTCATTGGCAATTCTTTTTTTGACACTCTGCGATGTAATGCCCTAGCTTCTTGCAATAATTGCATTTGCCCTTTTTCTGATTTTTGCTTGAGCTGCTTGCATTCCCCTCCTTGGGCTGACTTGTATGGCTGTGTTTTGGCTCAAAATTTTTCTGAAATTTGCACTTTCCACCCATGGAAAGCGCTTGCTTACCCTGATGAGAGGCTTTGGCAAAATTTGAGCATCTCTCCTCTTCCTGAAACAAGAGCCCAACTAACTCATTGAATGAGAGTGGGGCTGCCTTGAGAAAAATGGTCACTGAAGTGACGAATGTGCCATATGAGGGCGCTAAGCTATTGAGAGTAATAGAGACGAGCTTCTGAAGAAATACGTGGGATAGAATAGATGCATCTTGGAAGAGGAGTGAGAGCACAAGATGTAACCAAAAATGTTGTTCACTATTGATTGTGAGAGAGGTGTCTCTCTCTTATAGAAATGGGGAGAAGGTGGCCTAGATCAAAGGCACCTTCCCTACATCAGTGGCAATCAGCCCCTACATCAGTGGGACTGGCCTAAATCAAAGGAACCTCCCATGTGGGGGCCTTTGGCTTACATCATCACTTAGGTCATACACTAGACACATCATAGCACTTGATGTGCCTCTACAACACACACACACACACACACACATGTGACTCCCCTAGATGCACACATGCACCATAGAGCAAGCCCTTGATCACACTTATCCCAACATGCTCCCTCTCAAGGGTTTGCCTCTTGCAATGTCAAGGATACATCTAGTCTCATAGTTTCTCATGCCATCTCATGGTGGTCACAGATAAATCTATGTCTAGGATCTCATGCTAGCAAAGGTGCCTAAGGGTCAAGATTCACAAAAATGGGATAGACCAAACACATATCACATGGCCTGCATCATATGGTGACCAGAGGTGATGTACAAAAGACAAAACATATGACATTCTTTTTGGAGTACTACTCTAGGCAGAGAACCTCAAAATTTGACCAAGTGATGATAAACAAAAATTCAAAGACAAGTTGCTCAAAAGGCAAAGTCCTTGTCTTCTACCACAAAGTTTGATTCTTTATTTGTTGATGGAGTTCTTCCTTTAGCCAAATTTGCTTTGTTGTTGATGTAGCCCTTCTTCACAAAAGAAATGCTTCATTCTCTTTGGAGTTGTTGTTCTTCATGGAATAACACACTCCCTTTTCCAATTGTAGCCAAAGGAACTTAATAAGCAAGATATATTTGAAGCATTTCCCTTGTGCACCAAATATTGGGTGAAGATGATCCCAAGCTTCATGTAAGTTTCAAAGCCATCAATGTGGTGAATGTATGAGTCACTTAATTCCAAAGCAATGATAGCAAGAGCCTTCTTGTCTTTGATCAACCAATCAGCTTCTTCTTTTGTAGGCTTCTTTTTCTTTCCATTCACAACATTCCATATCCCCTTTTTTATAAGCACAAACTTAGCTTTTGTTTGCCAAGTATGGAAACTAGTTCCATCAAACTTCTCTACTTGTTGCTTGGGAGCTTAGTCATGTTTACAATTCAAGTACTCATAAATCATGGTCAAAGAGAATCACATTGTCATAATTTTAAATGCCAAGTAAAAGGACACTCATGAGCTCCATGACTGAGTTCTACTACTCAAGTACAATCAAAACAGTAAAAATTTGCAGTAAATAATAGAAGCCCCAAACTTTTGGTGATTGCTCAACACCCTTTGACCAAAATATGAAGAATTCTGCCAGCAAAGACCAAGGTAGATTGGAGGGTGTAATTCAGACACATAAAACATGAATTGAGGGGGCTCTTCAAATAGAAATGACACTAGTATACCAGACCAGGGCTACTAGCAAGAAGAGACGCAATGTTGCACCAGATTGCCATATAGAAGCTTAGCAAAATCGACTGGTTTTTTGTCTGTTTCTCCTCAAATGCTTAACCAAATGAGCTCAAACTTCATCAGCAGCTTGCTTTAGTGTTGCCCAACTCGTGCTCAGAGGAATTATCAAATAGTCGAGGCATTGGGCAGAATTGTATGAAAGTTTGCCAAGCGAAGAAGCTATCAGCACGGGCGTAAGTGGGAATATATTTCTAATTGCTTGCAGCCAAGATGTCGCCCATATTCAAGGATGCCTAGTTTGAAAGAACTCTGAGAATGGTTGCTTGTAGGTAGAGAACAAGCTCACACAAAATTTTGGAAGGAAAGAGGAAAATGGAGATGATGAGGAATCTTTGAAAAAACTAGTAGTTCATGCTAGGGAGAGCATCTAATGCTAGGCTAGATCTAGAACCTAAAGCTTGTTGAGATATCGAGCTCCACTCGTGATATGCCAGGGTGATCGTTGTGCATTTATGTCATCGACTTGTTAGCTGCAGATGCGATTGGCACACCGCCCATGAATAAAAGCTGGATGACATCTATCTTTATGTACTCTAGTTAGTGGCTCAGTTAGTATGCCACCTTAGTTAGCTGAGTTTGGTTTGAGACCCACATATAGGGTTCACCTATTCTTTTGTACTTAGAGTTATTTTGGCTTTCACAACTAAGAAGAGAAAAATTGTTTTCAGCCTCCACCTTTGTGTATATTCCCCCATTGTGTATGTGAGAAAGCTGTAAGTGAGACTCCTTCCTTCTCTCCCACTCTCTTTACATGGTATTAGAGCTCGGTTCATGGTAAGGAGCTCAAGAAAGCAAACCAAATTCGCAGTGTCCTAGTAAGAGGATCAATGTTGCTTTCCTTTTTTTTTTTTCGAGTTTGGGAGCAAATCTCTACAGGTAGCACAGCTGGAAAGTGCAAGAGTGCACTGTCTCAGATTAGGATGCCCTTTGCAGTGTGGCGAAAGGGCAGTATATGCTATGAGAATGGGCAAAGCCTGGCATGAAATTATTTTTTTGATTCAAGGCCATTTCGGGCCCCGTTTTGGTGGCAGAAGTTTTTCGCAGGCACTCACGAAAGTGCCATGTTTTTGTTGTGCGACCACTGTTCTACAGGTCGGTGAAAATTTATTGCATAAATTACATCGTATGCATGTGCGCAGAGATATTGGGAGTGACAGAATCATTCTTATTGCCTATTGATGCATAATCATCAATAGGAAGTGATTGTGTGGTCAAATACCACTCTCATGAGTTTTGTAGATTTGCCCTTCTGAGGCAGAAGTTGTGTTTTTTTGCAGTGATAGAATATTTTGTAGTGTTCTATAATGGCATCTGATGCTCTTTCATAGATTGTCACTAAAAAGCTTGACAAGAACAACTTCCAAGCATGGAAGTTTAGAATGACGAATTTCCTTAAGGAAAAAGGCTATTGGGAGTTCATTACAGGAGCTGAATAAGAACCAGTTATTCCTAATTTTCCCAATCAACAGGAGTTGCAGGCATTTAAAGGTTGGCATGAGAGAACCAAAAAAGTTATGTACTGGTTGTCTATCAGTATTTCAGATTCTATGATTGTGCATATTCAGGATGCAAGCACGCCGAAGGAGGCGCGGGATACTTTGACAAAAATGTATAGCACAAATATGCAAGCTAGGAAAATGTAGCTCAAGCAGGAGTTGCATAATGTGCAGAGAGAAAATATGAGCATCAATGACTACCACATGAAGGTGAAGAAGATTCTAGATGCACTTGCTTCTATTGGGTCACCAGTGGAAGATGATGATTTAGTTTCTGTGACCTTGAATGGTCTAGGAAAGGATTATGCACAATTCTGGACATCCATTGCCGTCCATGAAAATTTTTCTAATTTTGAGGAGTTGATTGCTCTTCTAATTTCTGAAGATCAGAGAAATGGTGGTGCATCTTCTTCAGTAGGAACTTCAAAAGAAGCTGTCTTCTACTCAAATGCTAGAAGAGGTAGAGGCAGAGGTAGAGCAGGCCAATTTGGAGGCCATGGTAGAAATAAGAATATGCAGCAAATCAAGAAAACTAGTCCTATGGAGAAGGACGTGGTAACTTTAGAGGCAGGGGGAGCCAAAGAGGTTGTGGTGGATGGCAGAGAGACCAAAATGCAAATAGCAATGTTGAATGCTACTACTGTGGTAAAATGGGTCATATGGTTAAAGACTGCTACAAAAAGCAGAATGACATCATGACTGGAAAATTGCAACAAGGCAATTATGCATCCTTTAGTAGACAGGGTGATGACATAAATGAGCACTTGTTTATGGTGCAGCACATAACCAATTCTGTGACAAGTGCAGAAGAAAGCAATGATGTATAGTATGTTGACTCAGGTGTGTCAAACCACATGACAGGTCATGCAGAATGGATGCAGGATGCAAGAAAAATGGAAAGACCAAGATTTGTGGAGACTGGTGATGATACTGCACATCCTATTGTGCAGATTGGTAAAATTCCTTTGTCTATGCAAGATGGAAAAAAGAAATACATATCTGATGTATTTCATGTCCCGAATATCACCAAGAACCTAGTTTCTGTTGGTCAAATGGTTGAGCAAGGCTTGCAGGTCAAATTTAATCTTCATGGATGCTTTGTTGAGGATATGAAAAATAAAGGTCGCTTGATAGCAAAAGGGAGGAAGAAGGGTAGGATGTTTACGTTGGATGCAGACATGCCTGAATTGAGTGCAACAATGTTTGCACATGGGACCGGTGTAGTTGCAGATATTGATATCTGGCATAAACACATTGGTCATGTTAATGTACAGTGGCTTAAATTAATGCAGGCCCAAAATATTGTTACAGGATTGCCTAAGTTCAAGGTTACAGAAATGAATAAGGTATGTAAAGCCTGTCAATTTGGAAAATAGGCAAGATAACCATTTCCTAGACATGTTCAAGAGAGTAAGAGGCCATTGGAATTAATCCACTCTGATATGTGGACTACTAAAGCTACATCTATTAGAGGCTGTCATTATTTTGTCACTTTTATTGATGACTACAGCAGAAAAGTTTGGATGTATTTTATGAAAAAGAAAAGTGAAGTGTTTGGGAATTTCAAAGCTTTTAAAGCTATGGTTGAAAAAGAAACAAGCCTGCAAATAAAATGCCTAAGGTCAGATGGAGAGGGAGAGTACCTCTCAAATGAGTTTGCAAGTTTCTTGCAGGAGCATGGGATAAAGCAGCAATATTCATGCAGTTATAATAGTACATATTAAATATTAAATTTTAAGCAAATTTAGGAGAAAATCAGGACTAAATTAGGAGCAAATAGGGAGTAAATTAGGAGTGAAATTAGGAGAAAATCAAGGAGTAAAATTAGGAGTAAATTAGGAGACAAGGAAATTTATAGAAAAGAAAATTTTTACAAATTTTTTTTTAAAAAAAAGGGGGCATTGATAAAGGATAAAAAGAAAAATAATGGAATGAAAAAGAGAAAGAAAGAAGCGAAGAAATTGAGGTAGGTGAACATTTTTTGTGAATAAATAGGTTTAATTATTAATGAAAAATGGAGATAGAGTGTTAGAAAAAAGAAAAATTTAGGGAAAACAAAGAGACGTAGGGAAAATACAGGAAAATAGAAAATTAAAAGAGAAATTAAGGAATCTATAAGAAAACTAGGAGAGAGAGAGAGAGAGAGAGAGAGAGAGAGAGAGAGAGAGAGAGAGAGAAGAGGGCCAGGGTCTAGCCAAAAAGAGGAAGGTGTAGGAAGTGTGTGTGTAGAAACAAGTGTCTATGTGTGTGAGATATGTTTACTAATCAAAATTTATTTTTATGGATACGTATGTGTGTGTGTGTGTGTGTGGCCCACCCCCAACCCAGAGGGTGAGACCACATGGTGGGGAGTACTCCCACCCTGTGGAACTCACTCCCCACCTACTATGATAACAAGTGAATAAAAGTGGATCTGTATGATAAGTGTCAAAATGCAAAAATGATGCCACTAGTAAATGCATAAACCACTTCTGCAAAATAGATATAAATAGTAAAAAATAAGGCGAATCACAAAATGAATAGGGATTATCTATGCTAAAGATTTATCCAATAAATGTGAGTTAATTGTATGGCACTAGCCTGACCAAATGCTAGTTGGGAAATCAAAGTGTGTGTTTAGACTAAAAATTTTCATAAAAATTTGAGCCATACAATTAATTCCATCAATTGAATAAAACGTAAAAAAACCATATAAAGTATAAAGTTTGAGACATCTAAGTTGAAAAATGCAACAACTAGAGTTTGCAAAAATTTCGATCAAAATATCTCCCCTCTTCATCCTCACCTTTCCGATGGAAAATCCCCTCCCTCTCTCCTATTGGTTGTCCCCTCTCTCCCTCTTCGGATGGAAAATCCCCTCCATATCTCCTATTGGTTGTCCCCTCATCCTTAGCCATCCCACCGTTGAGTCTCTTCATGTCTCCTACAATAGCCAGCTTGCGCTGAGTCGGTGTGTTGTAACTACTCCATGTGCACCACTTGCAGCCACCCTATATCTAACAAGACACTGCCAAATGAACATCTATGCCACCAATTAGTCAAGGCGCCCATTCCTCCTCCTCACTACTCCCTCCTCGCTGCCTCCTCCTCATGGCTGTTGCCTCCTTGCTACCCTTCCTCCTCCTCTGCTCCTCCCACCAACCTCCTTACTGCTCTCCCCCTTCAACACCTTCACCCCCCTCCTCCTACTACACCATCTACTCCTACCCCCTTCTCCTACTATGCCATCTACTCCTACCCCCTTCTCCCTCAATTGCTCCCTCTCCCTCCCTACAGCATAGTCAACCCTCCCCTACTGCGCAATCAGCCCCCCCCCCTCATGCGCTACCCCTCCTCTTGCGCAATTAGCCCCCCCCTCCTGTGCAATCAGCTTTCCTCCCCTCCTGTGCAACCCCCCCTCCTACGCAATCAGCTCCCCCCCCTTCTATGCAATCAGCTCCACCCTGCACAAATAACCCTCCCCCCTCCTACGCAATCACCCCCCCTCTGCAAAAACCCTCCCTCCATAATCATTCTCTGCAGCCCCTCTCCTGGACAATCATTGACCCTCTTGCACTCACTCCCTATAGCCCCTCCTCCGCAATCACTTCAGGTAGCTTCCTTTATCCTCTCCTCCCTTTGTGCTTCCTTTATCCTCTCCTCCTCTATGCTAGAGAGGGGCATCAAGTACAAACCTTGATTGCCAAAAGACAAACTCTTCCCTCAAGGGTCCCCTTCACATGCCTCTCCAGTGCCACAGAGTACTCTAGCAAGCAGCTCCATGATCCCCCCTACATCTCAACCGCTCCCCAGGAAGAGCACTACTTCTCCCATAGCACCAGGTGCATCTGCTACCCCGGATTCTCCTACAGGTCCAATAGCACCAGGTGTAGCTATTGCCTTGAATTCTCCTGTAGGTACTTCTACTTTAGTATCTGCTCCACTAGGTACTTGTGCTGTCCATCTGCTGCATCTGCTACTCCAACGGGCCCCAGCATCACAATGAGCTCTGACAAGGACTGGATCATCCTACAACTCATTCTCCCACTTCCTCAAGAAACTCTAGTTCGGACCATCGGGGCTGTGATTATTCACCCTCTCCTACCCCACGACGAGTGGCACCTCAAGATGCACCCACCGATGATGAGCATCCCTTCCAACACCAGGTGGTATTCAAGACCATTCTCAATCTATCTCTCCATATTTCATCGATCCTATCTACAGGGGAGATCGAGACACTCACCCTCATGGAGTTTGATGGTATTGATTTTCCTCCAGTGGACATTTCCTTGTGTACAGCTTTCATCCGGAGTTATGACATGTCATCTGACACCTTCGAATTTATGGGTTCTTGCCACATTCTCACCCCAACTCTAGTGTCTACTTATTTGCATCTTCCCACACTTGCTATTCAGCCCGCTTATGGTGAGTCTCCGCTCCTGACGTCCTTTCTCGTCGCGAGTTGTAAGTGGCACAGACGGGGACAATATTGCCGACAGGCAGCGGAGGGATAGAGAAGAGAGGAGGTACTGGCGAGGTATTTCTTTGCATGTTTATATTCAGTGCCTGGCCATTTCCTTATCTTAAAGAGTATTCGCCCTACATGGAACACCCTCTTTACCGCAACTTCTTTTGAATTCGCCTCTCTGTTTCACTCCACCTTCCGTGCCATTGTGTGAAAACGTCGCGGAAAGACACATACATGCACATGTGGACCACATCTTACCCACCTTCTCCATCAGTGGGGCAAACTGCCCCTCCTCCTATCATAGTTGCACGGCTTTCATCTGCCCACTCGACCCCGTCTGTTTATCAGGTGGCATCTTCTTCCTCCCCTTCTTCTGCCTCCCCTGCTAGTACCATCATTTCCTCTCCAGCATCTTAGCCTCTCTCTCTCTGTGCTACAACCACCACTCCACCACCTCTCCTGCATATCTCATCTTAGGCGGCGGATCCCAGTACTTCATGCACTTCAGGAGCCCAGTTGGTGGTCAGTTCTGCAGAGGTCCCAGATGCTTCCTCCGCGGCTTTGGCATCTTCTTCGAGTATCCCCTCCCTTCATCTCGCAGGGGTATCCTCAGTGGTCAGCACTATCACAAATCCCATTATATCTACTATTCGGGAAGGAAATGATACTCTGGAGCCACTTGATCTGCCACTCCATGACCACCCTTTTAGTATTGCTTCACTCCATGTTTCCCAGGTCCTTACATCATGCATACCGCAGATCTGTGCTACATCTCAGGAGCCATTCGATCCCAATCTTGCTTTGGGCATGAGCGGTGATGGGACTATACATGGGCATCAAGCACTCTTAGTTCACTCGGCCTCCCACAGCTGATCCCTCCTACAGCCCTCCATTCCTGTGCCTCCTTGCCGATCACATACTAGCTACGCCACACCTAGCACTTTCAACATCATGTGTACCAGTACTGCTACGTAGGTTGACTTGATTCCAGGATATCTCTTTGAGGTTGGTCTCTTACTGGAGTCTATGGAGTGTCCTCCTATGCATGAGATGATAAGATGTCCATTTATCTTGCTTCATCATCTGGACAATCATTCTTGTTGGAATATGAAGCCAAAGTGAGTCTAAAATGAGTGTTCTAGGTGGTCTAGGAGTGGTTTTATAGTTTAGTGAGTCCTAGCAATGCCACGTGTCATATTGGGAGATATCCAATAGACATTGTGACTTTCTAGAGTCTAGTGGCACACTATATAGTGTTGTACTTGTCTATTGTCTATTACATCAGTTAACATCAAGCTATCAATACATTGTGAATATTTTGGTTATTTCCTTGCACTTGTACTTTCTTTCCTTTCCATATTGCCTTTCATTATGCTTTCCATATTTCCATTCCATTCCTAGCTAGCTACCATGTCTCTTCATATGGTATCAGAGCTAGCTTTCCTAAAGGAATGAGGAGGCCTTGAAGCCCATCTCAAATCTATGGAGAGGCTAGCTTCTTCCACTCTAGTTTCTTGAGCTACCCGAGCCTCACCATTGAAAATCTTGAAGAAAGGACTTCACCAACATGTAGCTACCTTCTCTCCTCCTCCCTCCTCTTCTTCCTTTGCCTCTCCACTTTGAGCTCCTCTTCATCAGTGCCCTCCTTCTTAGCCTGGACCTATGCCTCTCCATTGACTTGCAAACAGGCCGTATAGCCTGTAGTAAGCAGGCCATATAATACGTATTGTATGGACTATTTTTGTATAGCTGTACAGTCTGTCCACGCTACTGCTGCCTTACGATCTGCCCACACTACTACTATCGTATAATCTACCCATGTTGCTACTGCACCGTACAACATCCTGTACTAGTCGTATGATCTGCCCTTGGGATTGCTTCCAAGCTTTAGGTCCTACTACCCACGCAGCACTAGATCTACTCACGCTGCTCCTATGCCTGCCATTCTGCTCCATGTAGCTTTGTTGCCCACGCAGCTCTTACTTCCACTCACTTCAGTAGCTAAGCTCTCAATTACTGTCCATGCTGCCTCTATCTTCTCTGCCCGTCGCTTGATGTGAGCTCTTGACATTACATTGCGGTGACTCCTTCATGTGACTACTCCAAACTTTGGTGAAGACTTCCCGAGCTAGATGTGAGTTCTTCGATACTACTCCAAGACACTCCACTACAATGATCTCTTTGATTAGTGCATTACATTGAGCTTGATGTAGACCAATCTACATCAACAAGTGACTTCTTGAACATTGCTTATTCGATCGGTGCCTGAGGTACTTCGCATTGATTGACTTCTCGATTGGTCATGGTACCTGAGGCTTCTACTTCGACATTGATGACTCTCCTTCCGGCATTTTGAGAGTCATCATGTGAGTGCTCCATGTAGCTACTCCATGGACTTCACTAACACATATTTTGGGGCATTCCTACCTAGCGCTTCATCGACATCATCACATCGAGATGTGCACACATGTGCAGTGGGGACTTCTCTTATCATAAGAGATCTATTTTTTTATTAACTACATGCTTGATGTTATTTTAGGGTCCTCTGCCCCTAAAATGATATGTATTGAATGGTTGGTTTTCACTGAGTCTAAAGGACCTCTGCCTTGGATAGTAGTCCTCCTAAAAAGATGTATTGGTTTTCTAATTTTGATGTGTGGGTTCATAACATGTCCTGTTACGAAGCCAAGGGGGGATGTACTGTTGGAGCCATGTATTGGCTTTGATAGGTTTAGAGGGGGATGTATTGTGGGAGCCATGTATTGGCTTTGATAGGTCTCGTTATCACGCCTGGCCGAGTTCTAGGATGTTGGTGTATTCCTAGACCTATGAGCTGGTCACGTAGCCATGCTATAACATGAGCCTCTGAGAATGTTGAGTCTCAAGCCATGAGAGTGCTTGGATCAACCTCTAAACACGCTCAGACTTTAGCCTCTGAGTTACATAGGGTGCACAGTTTGATGACCGTCATTGTCATGTTCTATTCTTGGTTCCATTCCAATAGTCCCTCACCTTAATTGTCATGTTCTGTTCTTAGTTCCATTCTAGTAGTCTCTCACCTTGCCTTCATGGGGAGGTGTTGGAATATGAAGCCAAAGTGAGTCTAAAATGAATGCTTCGATGGTGGAGTGAACAAGGAGGCTCGGTGTCCTCTAGCTTCAATGATGGATGAACAAGAAGGCTCGCTTTCCTCTAGCTTCGGTGGTGGAGGGAACAAGGAGGCTTGGTGTCCTCGGACAAGGAGGTGCGATATACTCTAGGCTTGGTGGTCGATGCAAAAGGTACACTCATGTCCTCTAGCTTCGGTAGTGACTTGAGCCCTCCTCTCCCTAGCAAGCACACACTCTCTCCACCCCACCACCACTCTCTTACAAAGCCTTTCTCTCTCCACCCATCACCTCTCTCTAACTTCATCCCCCTCTCTCCCCTCTTTTCCACCTCTCTCTAGATCCCTCACCCCCCCTCGTAAACACTTCTCCTCCGCTATTTTTACCAAGCTCTACTAAATTTACCAAAGTTGTTTTTTTGCAACTTTGGCTGCTCAAAACCTATTCTCTACCTTGGCTTCCCCTCACTCCTTCCATCGCACTCCTCCTTGTAAGCAAGTGCCTTCTTCTTGCGCCCTTCATCCTCCCATACTTGCCTCCTTCTCTCTTGCAACCCTATTGCCTCCATCCCCTCTATTGTCCTTTCTTCCTCCTCCTTAGGAGAGAGAAAGTTGTTTTGACCATAGGAGAGAGAAGGTTGTTTTGCACCACAGGAGAGAGAAGGTTGTTTTGCACCACAGAGAGAGAAGGTCCTTCTGCACCACACCACCAGGAGAGAGAATGGCCTTCTGCATCAGAAGAGAGAAGGGATTTTGCACCACCATGAGAGAGAAGAGCCTTCTACACCACCAGGAGAGAGAAGGTCCTTCTGCACCAGAAGAGAGATTGGCCTTCTGCATCAGGACAGAGAAGGGTCTTGTGCAGTAGGAGAGAGAAGATCCTTCTGCACCACTGGGAGAGATGTCCTTCTGCACTAGGCGAGAGAAGGTCCTTCTGCACCACACCACTAGAGAGAAGGGATTTTGCACCACCATGAGAGAGAAGGGCCTTTTGCACCACCAGGAGAGAGAAGGTCCTTCTGCACTAGGAGAGAGAATGGCCTTCTGCATCAAGAGAGAGAAGGATCTTGTGCAACAGGAGAGAGAAGGCCCTTCTGCACCACTAAGAGAAAGTAGGTCCAAGGGCCTTCTGCACTACCAGGAGAGAGAAGGTTCTTCTGCACTAGGAGAGAGAAGGGCCTTTTGCACCACCAGGAGAGAGAAGGGCCTTTTGCACCACCAGGAGAGAGAAGGGCCTTCTACACCACCAGGAGAGAGAAGGTCCTTCTACACCACCAGGAGAGAGAAGGTCTTGCACCAGGAGAGAAAAAAGTCTTGTGCAATAGGAGAGAGATCCTTTTGCACTAGCAAGAGAGAGAAGGTGGTTGTACACAGGAGAGAGAAGGTGGTTGTGCACTCGAGAGAGGACCATGTGCACAGAGGAGAGAGAAGGTGGTTGTGCGCACAAGAGAGAAAAAGTGGTTGTGCACCTGTGCACCAGGAGAAAGAAGGTGGTTGTGTAGAAAAGAGAGAAGGTGGTTGTGCACAGGAGAGAGAAGGGCCCTATGCACATAGGAGAGAGAAGGTGGTTGTGCATAGGAGAGAGAAGGTGGTGGTGCATAGAAGAGAGAAGGTGGTTGTGTATCAGGAGAGAGAAGGTGGTTGTGCACTAGGAAAGAGAAGGTGGTTGTGCACCAGGAGAGAGAAGGGTCATGTGCACATAGAAGAGAGGTGGTTGTGCACTAGGAGAGAGAGGGTGGTTGTGCACAGGAGAGAGAAGGTGATTGTGCACATGAGAGAAAAGGTGGTTGTGCATAGGAGAGAGAAGGTGGTTGTGCATAGGAGAGAGAAGGGCTCTTTGCACACAGCAGAGAGAAGGTTGTGCAGAGGAGAGAGAAGGTGGTGGTGCACAGGAGAGAGAAGGTGGTTGTGCATAGGAGAGAGAAGGTGGTTGTGAACTAGGAGAGAGAAGGGGGTTGTGCACAGGAGAGAGAAGGGTCATGTGCACATAGGAGAGAGAAGGTGGTTGTGAGCTAATATTGCACCAATGGCTACCCCACTTGCATCGACATGGACATGAAAAATGATATCCCATTGGGGTTGCCATAGGATGGGTGCCTTCACTAAACGGTCCTTGTAATTTTTGAATGTCAATTGTTGAGGTGTGGACCATAGGAAGGACTCTGCTCCTAGTGGAGTTCTGTCAGTGCTACTACTATGTCGGCATAGAACCGGATGAATCTGTGATAATAACCCACATGTCCCAAAAAGAACTTGACCTCGAAAGGACTTGACCTCGCAAGGTGTGCGAGGAATGGGCAAGGTCAGAATCACCCCCACCTTAGCTAGGTCGGTGGTCATACCCTCGGCTGAGACAATGTGACCTAAGAGAATCCCTTGCAATGCTAGGAAAAAGCATTTGTCAAGATTCAAGCACAAACGGGCAACCCATCTGAACTTATTGATGTGATCAGTTTGCATAGGAGGGTCGAGATGAGAGGTGTTCTTACCATTGAAAGTCAAAAAATCGTCCAAGAATACCTCAAGAAACCTTCCAATATTCTCTTGGAAGAGTTTGTTGTGACAAGTCATTGAAATGTTGTCGGGGCATTGCAAAGACCAAAAGGCATCATCCTGTAGGCATACGTTCTTCATTGGGTGATAAAGATGGTCTTCAATTGATCTTGTTCTCGGACCCGAACTTGGTTGTACCCATTGTACCCTTCCATGAAGGAGTACAGAGCATGACTAGCCATTGTCTCTAGCACCCTATCAGCGAAGGGGAGGGGAAACCTATCTCGCCTTGTGGTGGCATTCAAACTGCGATAGTCCACACAGACCTAAAGCTTGCCCATCTCCCTTTTGGGACGATTACAATTCCACTGACCCACTCAGAAAAGTTCATGGGATATATTAACCCAGCTTGTTCTATTTTGTGGATGTCAGGTTGGACCGCCTTGCCATAATTGGAATTCATGCAGTAAGGGCCTTTGATCACAAGCATCAACCTCCCCTATAGTTGCACAAACCATCCTCTGATACATGTGAAGATTGTTGTAGAGACCAAAGGGCATCGTGTGATAGGCGAGCTCATCTAGACCAAGGGTCAAAGATGTAGTAGGGCCTGCTGCTTGCTGGTCCCTCTCACTTGGAGGATGGTCATCATGATCTGGAGAACTAAGTTCCACCATGTTAATTGTAAGAGATTACAAAGATATGGTGTCGTAGGCATAAAGTCAACCTTATGGTTGACCAATAGTACTTGGGTACTATATATACCAAGTACTTATATTTCTTTATTTGAACATTTCTATTGGAGCTTTCTTGTGTGTGCACTCTTGCTCACTTGTGTTCACAACCTGTCTCCACTTTGTTTCTACATTTGGTATCAAAGCGCTTCCGTCTCTAGAGCCCATTCCCACGCTTGCTGATGTGTCTAGTGTGTGACCTAAGTGATGATGTAAGCCAAAGGTCCCCACATGGGAGGTTCTTTTGATTTAGGCCAATCCCACTGATGTAGGGGCTGATTGCCACTAATGTAGGGAAGGTGCCTTTGATCTAGGCCACCTTCTCCCCATTTAAGAGAGAGTCACCTCTCTCATAATCAATAGTGAACAACATTTTTTGTTACATCTTGTGCTCTCACTCCTCTTCCAAGATGCATCTATTCTATCCCACGTGTTTCTTCATTTGGTATCAGAGCTTTGTGAAGAGAGTGGGAGAGAAGAAATGAGTCTCACTTACAGCTTTCTTACATACACAATGGGGGAATATACACAAAGGTGGAGGCTGAAAATAGTTTTTCTCTTCTTAGTTGTGAAAGCCAAAAGAACTCTAAGTACAAAAGAATACGTATACCCTATATGTGGGTCTCAAACCAAACTCAGCTAACTAACGTAGCATACTAACTGAGCCACTAACTAGAGTACATAAAGATAGCTGTCATCCAACTATTATTCATGGGCGGTGTACCAACCGCATTCGTAGCTAACAAGTCAGTGACATAAATGCACAATGGTCACCTTGGCATATCACAAGTGGAGCTCGATATCTCAACACTCCCCCTCGAGCTCAATCCCAATTCTTGCACACCAAGTAGGTCTCCGAACTTGCGTAGCTTCTCTGTGCCCAATGCCTTTGTGAATATGTCAGCTACCTAGTCCTCTGTGCTGACATAAACTAGATCAATAAACCTACTAGAACCTTCTCCCACACATTGTGATAATGCACCTCAATGTGCTTTGTTCTAGCATGATAGATTGGGTTATTTGCCAAGTGCATACTGCTTATGTTGTCACAATAAATGACAACTGGCCCATCTGATGCATATCATAAAGTAGCTTATGCAACCAAGCTACCTCACATGCAGCCATTGCTGCACCCATGTACTCAGCCTCTGTGCTCGACAAGGCAATTGTAGGCTGTTTCTTGTTGCTCCAAGTGACTGTAGCACTCCCAAAAGAGAACATATATCCACTAGTAGATTGTCTATAAAAAATACTACCAGCCCAATTAGCATTAGTGTATCCATGCGATTGTATCTGAACCTCGGTCTGATAAAATAGTCTATACTGTAATGTGGACTTCACATACCTCAGTATGTGTCTAGCCGCATCCAAATGCGGTCTCCTTGGAGCCTGCATAAACTGACTTACCAACCCAATACCATGGCTCAAATCTGGCCTGGTAATAGTCATATAAATCAAACTTCCTACTATGCGCCTATACATAGTAGGGTCTTCCAGAAGCTCACCTGGAGGATCACCAAAAAGCGAGCGAAGAAAAGCGAGCAGCCCCAAATAAGCGAGCAAGATTAAATAGGTTTCAAGCGAGCGAGAACCTCATCCAACATCTTATTCCTCTCAATATCATTGGAATAATTGATGTGATCATAAGCAAATTAAACATATTCCAACAATGAAGGCATGCCTAAAACTCACAATTAACTTCTCTTTCATCCCCATACTATCAATTTGAGTCGTTGTGGAGAGGTAGAGACACAACAATACATAAAATTTGCAATTAAAAAAGCAAACACTTCTCAGATTGAACATCCACACAGCAAGATAATGATAGATCACAATGTAGAATATATGACTGAAAATATGTAAACATGATCATGTGCTACATATACATATCATGTCTTTTATGCTTGCAGAAGATCATCCATACATTCGATCCAAAAACATGGAAACAGAACTAACTATGTCAAAAGAGAAAAAACACATTTTCATCATAAGGATTAATTTTGATTAGTGAAAATGAGGTGAAAATACCTATGTAATCTGGACAATACCATGCTTTAAAAAACTTAGGGAGCCAAAAAAGGATTTTAGCCCTCCATATTTCTATTATGACCAATGTCTGAATGACTATCGGAACTAGAAATGAATGCATCTAACCACTATGTTGAGTGCTCATCCAGTATCCTGTAGACTATTATGTTAAACTCAATATGTGACCACAAACTCAAGCATAAGAGGAGCATGATTCAAGTGAAATAATTGGCAAAGACACTCAGTAACTAGTATCCTACTGCATCTAACAGAAAATATGCACCAGGCGTTAACAAGCTTTTATTTCCACCCGTATAAGCAAACTCGTATCTTTTAGTATGAAAAACTTTTAGGAAAACATTGCACTTAATGCATCAGTTAAGCCAGTGACTACTCATCATGCACAATCAAACAATCATCAAGGAAAGTCTAGTCAAGCAAGTTGAAGCAAAAAACCAAATATCTATTCGGATCTATGCCGTGGTGTATCCGCCAACCATGAGTAGCAAAAGAACCTATGAAAAAAGCAAAATAGGGATTATGCCACTCTACCATGATCACTTCCATGCTTCAAATAAGGGAATACATAGTCATTTTAGGGTACTTTTAGGATTCATTCCCAACCACTAAAAAGAGAGCCAATGCTATCTATTTGTATTCATAAAATCTTTATGAACATTATCATGTTCAATATAAGGATAGGAGCCACAGCTCAATGGGTAGTCTTAAACAAATATAAATACTATTCAAATTTTAACCTTATGCAAAAGCTTTTTTTTTAACACAAAGTAAAACTTGATTATACATATAGATGGGAATCAGGTCACCATTGTAAGTATGTATTTAGTAATTAAGTTGAAAATATTCCCTTAGAAAAATAGCTCAATCAACATAGTACCCATATTAAATATCCAAAATTTACAAGATCTCATTCATACCATTAGATTGTTTTCATCACTTGTCATCAGTACTAACCTCAATTGGCATTATGTATTTGGGTTAGAATAGTTTTTAGTATAGGATATAATGGAGCAATACATTTATGTAATATCTAGTGATCATAATTTCTAATATAGGATAAAATGGAGCATAGAGTAATGTTGTCATTCAAAAATGATAATATACCTTCCTTGACCATATACAAGTATCATGCATTCATAAAAAAAGTTAGTCATAAACTGCAATATAATGTGCCCATAATGCATGTACATTAAATCTTCACATGTTAGAATGTGAGAAAGGGAATAATTTAACTATGAAATCAGGGATCAATGTAGGAAATGGTCTTCTATGCACACATATATGCTAAGGGTCCATCTAATACAATATTGGAAATTGATGTGAGTATAAGTGTATGCATCCATCGGTGATGTATATGAGTGTATGCATCCATTTGTGATGTATATTGTTGTACTAATCCATGGTGCTTTACGGCTTGAGTTGTTTGTAGTGCAATTAATCACAACAATTTTGTATTTTTTAAAAGAAAAATGCCATAAACATTTCATGCTACAAAACACACACAAAAAAATGGCATTTGTAGCATTAATCCAAGCATTTCCTACAAGCAATCTCCATCCCTCCCTTTCTTGCTTACTCTTTTGGCCACCTCCACCCTCTTGTTGCCCTTCAAGACTGCCTCTTGCCTCCTTGCCTCCTTGCTTCCTCACCTCCTTGCTTCTTTGCCTTCTCACCTCCTTGCATCATGCTTGTTGCTGGCAATTCCAAGGCTGTCCCTCCCCTCATTGTCCAGCTCCTCTACTCCTCACGTCATCCTTCTCCTCATTTTGGTGTCTCCAATGAATAGCTTGGGGGTCTTGTTTTTGGAGGGGGGAAGCATAAGAATGGCAACACCTTAATGTGCTGTCATTTTTCGTGCTTTTGCCACCCAAAAACAAGACCTGCAAAGCCCTTGCTTAAGCTTGAATGAGCCTCTTGATTTTGGGCGTGTTAAGCCATTTTTGACCATTATATCCCCAAAATCAAGAGGCTCATTCAAGCTTAAGCAAGGGCTTTTCAAGCATTGCAAGTCCAGTAAATGAAATCAATCAGATTAGGAATTGGCAAACTCAATTTGGGAATGGTCAGAAATACTGTCTTTGAATAATGCCTTGAATCATGGGATGGGGTCCCATGAACCTGCTGCCTATGACGACGAATGGTTTTGCCCTTGACTAAAGGTGACATGTGTAGTAGTAAAAGGATAGCCCTCATGGAATCTCTAAGGGGTCTTGATTTTGGCCATGATTTGCACATTCTAGCACTTGAGCCATATATCAATTTCCAACACTTGAGGCATATAGTGGCTTTGCCCACCCAACGTTTCCAGCTGCAATCCAAGCATCAAGCAATCTCATATTCTGAATCCAGAGACATCATGAGGGGTAGAGCCTCTTTTTGGTAGTCTCACTAGCAATATGTATTGAAAAAAAAATGTATTCAATTATTATATTCTTCCTTGCTATATGAATGCTCTTAATGTATCCAAATTGTAGAACTACTTCAATACTACTTCTTAGTTATTTGTATAATAACCTCCACATGTATGCTCGTGAGACAACAAAAAAGAGACCTGGCAACCCAAAAATGATAGTGCATTGATGCGCTGCCATTTTTGGGCTACTAGGCCTCTTTTTTAATGTTTCTTGAACATAAGAACAAGCACTTGTGTTCCTTACCTTTCTTTCCAATGGGGGTCTTGATTTTGGGGGTGTATGCCAAAAATTGATAAACAAAATTCTTTGATGCATATAGTTTTATTAAATCGATAAAATAGGCATGAAAACATCTAAATTGGCTCTTGCCATTTGATTTGATGTATGACATGACCCCATTTGGATTTGTAATTCCAAAGATACGGGGTCTTACTTTTAGGGCTTGAATGCCTAAAATAGGCAGCGCGTCAATGCGCTACCTATTTCATACATTTAGGCCTCAAAAGTAGGACCCCATGTAGGACCAAATGAGGTCCTACTTTTGAGGCCTAAATGCATGAAATAGGCAGCACATTGACAAGCTACCTATTTCAAGAATTCAGGTCCTAAAAGTAGGACCCCCTATCTTTGGACTTACAAATCCCAATGGGATCATGTCCTATATCAAATCGAACGGCAAGAGCCAATTTAGATAATTTTCATGCCTGATTTCTCCATCAATCAAAACTGTATGCATAAATATATACATCAAGATATGCATCAATATATACATATGTATGTATGTATATATATATATATATATATAGATACATACATACATACATACATACATACATACATGTGTGTGTATACACACACACACACACACACACACACACACACACACACACACACACACACACATATACACATATACATATATATGTATGTATATACATACATATATACATACTTACATACATACAACAAAATGGGGGTCTTGATTTTGGGGGGGGTATGCCAAAAATTGATAAACAACATTATTTGATGAATATAGTTTTAGTTGATGGAGAAAATGGACATGAAAACCATCTAAATTTGATCTTGCCATTCAATTTGATATATGACATGACCCCATTCGGATATGCAAGTCCAAAGATACGGGGTACTACTTTTAGGGTCTGAAAGCCTAAAATAGGCAACGCGTTAATGCGCTGCCTATTTCATGCATTTAGGCCTCAAAAGTAGGACCCCATTAGCAACACAATGGGGTCCTACTTTTGAGGCCTAAATGCATGAAATAGGCAGTGCATTAACGCGCTCCCTATTTCAGGCATTCAGGCCTTAAAAGTAGGACCCCGTATCTTTGGACTTACAAATCCAAATGGGGTCATGTCATATATCAAATCAAACGGCAAGAGCCAATTTAGATGATTTTCATGTCCATTTTCTCCATATATCAAAATTGTATGCATCAATATATACATCAATATATACAAATATACATCAACATATACATACATACATACATACATACATACATATATATATATATATATATATATATATGTATGTATGTATGTATGTATGTATGTATGTATGTATGTATGTATGTATGTACATGAATATATATGACAAAATATGAAGAGGGGAGAGGAGAAGAGTGGAGATGAGGAGAGAGGGCACAGCTAGAGAGCACACCACAAATGACTAACTGTACACTAGAATTAGTTGAAAAAATAGAATATATACAAACCCTTTTAGGGTTAGGGTTAGGGGAGCTAACCCTTTCCTTTATAGCACTCTATAAGGTTAGTGCTATGCACATATGATCACGTGATGGTGCTATGCACACATGATCACATGATGTTGAGCGTGAACTCTCAACACCTTCCCTCAAGATCAACATCATGAAGTAGGCCTTCCCTCAAGATGATGATTCTGGGGAATCGAAGAAGGACTGAGCATTACATTCCATCACACCCCTTTAATGGGAATGTCCTTCCTCTGCATCAAACCAAGAGCTAGTCGGTGTTTCTCGAATAGCTCTTTACCGAGTGGTTTGGTAAAGATGTCTGCAACATTTTCTTTGCTATCACAATGCTGCAGTGTGATGTCACCAAGTAACACTCTTTCTCTGATGAAGTGCTCTCTGACATCAATGTGCTTTGTTCTGGAGTGATATACTGGATTTTTGGCCAATGCTTGAGCCGATTGATTATCACAGTATATTGTTGTTGGCTTTGACTCATCAAAGTAATCTGTTTCTGACAATAGCCTTCTGAGCCATATAGCCTCACATGCACCTGTAGTGAGTGCTCTATATTCTGCTTCAGTCGAAGACAAAGAAACAGTTGGCTGTTTGTTTGACAACCATGATATAGCACCTTGACCAAGGAAAAATGCATATCCCTGTGTCGATCTCCTGGTCTCATGATCTCCAGCATAGTCACTGTCACAGTATCCATGCAACCGTGGATGACTTCCTCTGTATTCTATCCCAAATTGTCTTGTACCTCTGATGTATCTCAAGACTCTTTTGGCTGCATTCCAGTGAGACTGTTTTGGATTTGCCATAAACTGTGCTAGTGAGCTTACTGCATAACAAATATCTGGCCGTGTGATTGTCAGATATATAAGAGATCCAATGAGTTGCCTGTAGTATCTGTCATTGACTGTAGGCTTTTCTGAATCTTTAGTAAGTTTCAAACTCTGTTCCATGGGAGTGGCTGCAATCTTGCAATCTGCCATATGAAACTTCTTCAGGAGACTGTCAACATATTTGAGCTGACTCATGAATGTGCGATCTGAATCTCTCCAGAACTCAATTCCAAGACAATAGTGCATAAGTCCAAGATCTTTCATGTCGAACTCTGCAGATAAGTCTTGTTTTAATTTTCTGATGAAGCTATCCTTGCTTCCGGTCACAATCAGATCATCTACGTACAAAAGTGCAATAGCAATATCTTCCCCTTGAACTTTGTAGTAGAGGAGTATGATTTGCATTGGACTTCATGTATCCCAGATCAGCAAAATACTTGTCAATTCTGCTGTACCAACTTCTGGGTGCTTGCTTTAAGCCATAGGTACTTTTCTTGAGATGGCAAACCTTGTTCTCCTGTCCTGGTTCAACATAACCGGCTGGTTGTTGCATGTAGACTTCCTCGTCTAGATAACCATTGAGAAATGCATTCTTGACATCGAGCTGATACACATTCCATTTACTGAGTGTCGCTAGTGATATCAAGAACCGTATGGAATCCATCTTTGCTACTGGAGTATAAGTCTCATCATAATCTTGGCCATATTGTTGTGCGAATCCTTTTGCAACTAATCTGGCTTTGTATCTCTGAATACTGCCATCTGGATTGTACTTCACTTTGTATACCCATTTGTTGGCTATGGCCTTCTTTCCTGGTGGAAGGTCACATAATTCCCAAGTGTTATTTTTATACAAAGCATCCATTTCTTCATTCATTACAGTTTGCCATTCTGGCTTATCTACTGCGTCTTCGAAGTACATTGGCTCTTCTGTAGCCATGATGGTAGTCATAAGAGCATAGTTGGTGGTTTCTACTTGAATTGCTTTGCCTTTCTGAGCATATGTCAATCTGGCTGGTGGTTTGCTTTCCCTAGTAGACCGTCTGAGCTGCTGTGACGTTGATTGGGGTGTTGCTGGCAATTCTTGCTCTTCTTCATCAACCTGTTCTATAGATGACTGTGAAGTCGATGCTTCTATCTCCTGTGTAGGTGAGGTTTTCCATTCTGATTCCTCATCGAAGATTACGTCTCTGGAGATAATGACTTTGCGGTTGATGGGATCATACAATTTGTATGCTTTACTTTCTTCACTGTAGCCAACCATGATGCATTTGCGTGACTTCGCATCCAATTTCTTGCGATGATCATCATGTATGTGGGCATATGCTATGCAACCAAATATGCGAAGATGCCCAATGCGTGGCTTGTGTCCAGTGAATGCTTCATAAGGAGTCATACCTTGTATCGGTTCGGTAGGAAGCCGATTAAGCAAGTAGTTAGCTGTAGCTATTGCTTCTGCCCAATACTGATTCGGAAGATGCTTTTCACTAAGCATTGCTCTAGCACTGTCTGCTAAAGTCCCATTCTTCCTTTCAGCTATTGCATTTTGCTGAGGAGTATCTGCACATGTGAATTGTCTTCGAATGCCGTGAGTTTTGCAAAAGTTCATGAAGGCTGAAGACATGTATTCACCTCCTCTATCTGATCTCATGACCTTGATCTTTCTGCCTGTTTGGTTTTCTACCATGGCTTTGAATTCTTGAAATCTGGCAAACACTTCAGATTTCTCTTTCAGAAAGTAGACCCAACAATATCTGCTGTAGTCGTCGATGAAGGTCAAGTAATAAAGTGAACCATTGATGCTGTGGGTCTGGGCATAACCCCATACATCTGTATGAATTAAATCAAGAATACCTCGTGCACGAGAGGTACTTCTGACAAAGTTGGTTCGCTTTTGTTTGCCGAAGCAGCATGCTTCACAAACCTTTCCAAGAAACTGTAGCTTCGGAATCCCAATTGCCATATTTTGATTCCTTAGATCTAACAAGTACTTGAAGTTGACATGACCATATCTCTTGTGCCATTTTGCAGATAGTGGCATCTGTTGCATTTGAGCGGACATGGCATGCTTATCTGGTACTGTAGCTAGCATCCTGTACAAGCGTCCTTCCTTGACACCTTTTGCTACTAGCTGACCTCTTTTGGATTTGTCTCTGATAGTGCATTCATCACCGTCGAAGATGACTTTGTAGTTGTGTTCCGTCATTTGACCTACTGACAAAAGGTTCTTGCTGAGCTTCGGAACATAGAGCACATCTTTGACTAATCCTTTTGTACCAGTGAAATTGTTCATAGGGATAACACCTGTCCCTTGAACCGGATTCGGTGTATTGTCTGCTGTATAGATGACATTCTTTTGACCTTCTAATGGCTACAGCAGATAATGATGGAATGTAATGATGTGAAATCGGATGTGAGCGTATGGACTGACTCCGAGTAGGTACTAGTCGGGAATTTCGAGCATGGCTTAGATTGGCAACTTGGGGAATTCAAAGCGTCCCCTCTATGGCGATCTAGTCTACTCTGATCTAGATCTAAACCAACCGTCGATCGATGAAAGAGCAGCAAATAATTCCTTTTCCTTTGTTCTTTTTAAGTGCTGGGTCAGATGCGTCGATGTAGAGGCAAATGTGCATGAAGGAAGTGGTTTTGTCGGCGAAGCTCAAATGTGAGTGTAACTTGCGCCGAAATGTGCGCGTGATGTAACGAACGCGTAGAGCACGAAAAATCGAGCGACTTTCCTTTTTGGAGAACCCTCAAATTCTTCCTGGATCAAGAGATATGACTTGATCTAGGTGGAGGGGCAAAAGGAGTGCAAATGGTGCTCAATGATGATGTGTCACTGTGAGTCACATGCAATGATGATGTGGCACTGTGCTTAGCAAGAGGTGTGCCAGTGAAGCTCTGTGCTGAGGTGTCACTGATGACGTGGCACTGATGACGTGGCCAGATGACGTGGCACAAGTGACGTGGCAGATGACGTGGCTTGATGACGTGTCACTGATGACGTGGTAGGTGACGTGGCCTGATGACGTGTCACTAATGACGTGGCAGTCGGTGATGATGTGGCAGCTGACGTGGCAAAGGTGACGTGTCAGCTGACGTGGACTGCTTACGTGGCGCTGATGACGTGGCTCCGATGGTGACGTGGCAGATAAGGTCTGCCACGTGTCAACCTGCAGACCACTTCTGGGGTGAGTGGTGACCCTGAGGATAAGGTTGGGTTGAGTGTGGGATGCCACGTGTCGCCTCGTGGGCCGCCGGAATCTTGGAGATGCCGACAGAATCTCGAAGATTTCGTCGTCGTTTTCGTGAGCTCCGTTGAAGAGCGCGGGCATGCGGAGGAGCTGGAACGCGTTGCTGGCGATGGAGCTCGTCGTGGAGCTGGAGCGCGTCGCTCAGGAGGTCGGAGCTCGTTGAGGCAGCTGTTGGAGGTCCGTTGGCTGGAGGCGTAGCTTGTCCTTGCTATGGAGGTCGTGCCGTTAGCATTGTGAAACAGGGATGGGCTGGAGTCGACGTAGAAGACCTTGGGGGTTGGCTGCAGGGAAACTTGGAAGGCGTTGTTGGTGGCTGGTGAAGCTTTGAAGCGCGTCAGAGATGGCTGAGCACTATGAGAGGAGCCTCGTTTACGTTCCTGGCTGGTCTCGCCCCTCGCCCCACGCCCTCATCGGCTCCCTATGGCTATCACGGCGCGGTCTTCTCCAGCAGCTACTGGCAATGCATTATGTTGTAAACTTGAAGAGATCGTCCAAACTCCTCGTAGCTGAATGTGAACACCCTCACGATTTCCCGCTATGGACGCTCACCGAGTATCCTTGCAAACACCGCCGTGTCCTTCATTTTCTTTGCCAGCTTCACAAACGTTGGATATACCTTCACGCACGGCCCGCAGTGCTTTAGCCCCACGTCCAACACCAGCAGCTTGCCGTCTTTTGCATGCTTCGCCACCAACTCCTCCACATCTTGCTTGTTGTGCAGCTGCAGAATGGGCGCTTGTTGTGAAGCATGGGTTGCTCGGGCGCCGTGTGCATGAAGCCTTCGATTGCAACAAAGCAAAGCAAAGCAGTTGGAGGCTCCAAGTCGCTGAAGTCGGAGGCACTGTTGAAGCTTGGGCTTCGCTGCTGCAGGGGTGCTTTGCTTGCAGAGCTGTGAAGAGCAGAGAATCTACTCAAAGAACTAAACAAAACATGGATTCTCACAATGGATTTCTTCACTCTCAATGAACTCTCTCAAAGGAATGAGCACTCAAAGAACTCTCCCTATCTTTCTCACAAAGATAATGGATGGACAATCTCTCTCTCACTCATAATGGAAGTCCTCACAAAGAATGAACGGAATGAATAACTCTCAAAGGAGATGACGGAAATCTTCTTTCAATGGACGGAAATTCTCTCAACGGAAGTGAACGGAAGAATCTCACAATCACTCAAGAGAACTCTCAATCTCACAATCTCTTTCACACTCTCAAGAAACTCAATGTCTCAACGGAAGACAAGGGAGCTCTGATACCATGACAAAATATGAAGAGGGGAGAGGAGAAGAGTGGAGATGAGGAGAGAGGGCACAGCTAGAGAGCACACCACAAATGACTAACTGTACACTAGAATTAGTTGAAAAAATAGAATATATACAAACCCTTTTAGGGTTAGGGTTAGGGGAGCTAACCCTTTCCTTTATAGCACTCTATAAGGTTAGTGCTATGCACATATGATCACGTGATGGTGCTATGCACACATGATCACATGATGTTGAGCGTGAACTCTCAACAATATATACATACATACATACATACAAACATCAAAAGTAAGACCCCATTGGTTTCCCATGTCATGCATTTTGTTGTGTCTTGAGCATAACAACAAGCACTTGTGTTCTTTACCTTTCTTTGCAATGGGGGTCTTGATTTTGGGGGGGTATGCCAAAAATTGATCAACAACATTATTTGATGAATATAGTTTTAGTTGATGGAGAAAATGGACATGAAAACCATCTAAATTGGATCTTGCCGTTTGATTTGATATATGACATGACCCCGTTTGGATATGCAAGTCCAAAGATACAGGGTCCTACTTTTAGGGCGTGAATGCCTAAAATAGGCAGCGCGTTAAATGTAGGACCCCATATCTTTGGACTTACAAACCAAATGGGATCATGTCATATATCAAATCGAACGACAAGAACCAATTTAGATGGTTTTCATGTCCATTTTCTCCATATATCAAAATTGTATGCATCAATATATACATATATGCATCAACATATACATATACATACATACATATATATATATATATATATATATATATATATATATACATACATACACACACACACACACACACACACACACACACACACACACACACACACACACACACATATATACACATATAGATATATATGTATGTATATACATCCATATATACATACTTACATACATACATCAAAATTAGGACCCCGTTGGTTACCTATTTCATGCATTTTGTTGTCTCATGAGCATAAGAACAAGCACTTGTGTTCCTTATCTTTCTTTGCAATGGGGGTCTTGATTTTGGGGGGGGTATGCCAAAAATTGATAAACAACATTATTTGATGAATATACTTTTAGTTGATGGAAAAAATGGAGATGAAAACCATCTAAATTGGATCTTGCCATTCGATTTGATATATGACATGACCCCATTCGGATATGCAAGTCCAAAGATACGGGGTGCTACTTTTAGGGCCTGAATGCCTAAAATAGGCAGCGCGTTAACGCGCTGTCTATTTCATGCATTTAGGCCTCAAAAGTAGGACCCCATTGTGTTGCCAATGGGGTCCTACTTTTGAGGCCTAAATGCATGAAATAGGCAGCGCGTTAACGCGCTCCCTATTTTAGGCATTCAGGCCCTAAAAGTAGGACCCTGTATCTTTGGACTTACAAATCCAAATGGGGTCATGTCATATATCAAATCAAACGGCAAGAGCCAATTTAGATGATTTTCATGTCCATTTTCTCCATATATCAGAATTGTATGCATCAACATATACATCAATATATACATATATGCATCAACATATACCTACATACATATATATATATATATATATATATGTATGTATGTATGTATGTATGTATGTATGTATGTATGTATGTATGTACATGCATATATATACATACATACATACATACAAACATCAAAAGTAAGACCCCATTGGTTTCCCATGTCATGCATTTTGTTGTCTCATGAGCATAAGAACAAGCACTTGTGTTCTTTACCTTTCTTTGTAATGGGGGTCTTGATTTTGGGGGGGTATGCCAAAAATTGATCAACAACATTATTTGATGAATATAGTTTTAGTTGATGGAGAAAATGGACATGAAAACCATCTAAATTGGATCTTGCTGTTCGATTTGATATATGACATGACCCCATTTGGATATGCAAGTCTAAAGATACGGGGTGCTACTTTTAGGGTCTGAATGCCTAAAATAGGCAGCGCGTTAACGTGCTGCCTATTTCATGCATTTAGGCCTCAAAAGTAGGACCCCATTGGCAACACAATGGGGTCCTACTTTTGAGGCCTAAATGCATGAAATAGGCAGCGCGTTAACGCGCTACCTATTTCAGGCATTCAAGCCCTAAAAGTAGGACCCCGTATCTTTGGACTTACAAATCCAAATGGGGTCATGTCATATATCAAATCAAATGGCAAAAGCCAATTTAGATGATTTTCATGTCCATTTTCTCCATATATCAAAATTGTATGCATCAATATATACATCAATATATACATATATGCATCAACATATACATAAATACATATATATACATATATATATGTATATGTATGTATGTATGTATGTACATGCATATATATACATACATACATACATACAAACATCAAAAGTAAGACCCCATTGGTTTCCCATGTCATGCATTTTGTTGTCTCATGAGCATAAGAAAAAGCACTTGTGTTCTTTACGTTTCTTTGCAATGGGGGTCTTGATTTTGGGGGGGTATGCCAAAAATTGATCAACAACATTATTTGATGAATATAGTTTTAGTTGATGGAGAAAATGGACATGAAAGCCATCTAAAGTGGATCTTGCCGTACGATTTGATATATGACATGACCCCATTTGGATATGCAAGTCCAAAGATATGGGGTACTACTTTTAGGGTCTGAATGCCTAAAATATGCAGCGTGTTAACGCGCTGTCTATTTCATGCATTTAGGCCTCAAAACTAGGACCCCATTGTTGAGATATCGAGCTCCACTCGAGATATGCCAGGGGGACCGTTGTGTACTTATGTCACCGACTTGTTAGCTGGAGATGCGGTTGGTACACCGCCCACGAATAATAGCTGGATGACAGCTATCCTTATCTACTATAGTTTGTGGCTCAGTTAGTATGCCACCTTAGTTAGTTGAGTTTGGTTTGAGACCCACATATAGGGTTCTTCTATTTCTTTGTACCAGAGTTCTTTTGGCTTTCACAACTAAGAAGAGGAAAACTATTTTCAGCCTCCACCTTTGTGTGTATTCCCCCATTTGTGATTGTGAGAAAGCCGCAAGTGAGACTCCTTCCCTCTCTCCCACTATCTTCACATGGTATCAGAGCCTTGTTCATGGTAAGGAGCTCAAGAAAGCAAGCCAAGTTCGTGGTGTCCTGGTAAGAGGACAAGTGTTGCTTTCCTATTTCGAGTTTGGGAGCAAATCTCTGCAGGTAGCACAGCCAGAAGTGCAGGAGTGCACTGTTTCAGATTGAGTATATGCTGCGGGTGAGGGAAAAGCCCTCGGTGACTTTCTTTTTCTGATTTGAGGCCGTTTCGGGGCCCGTTTTGAAGGCGGAAGTTCTTCGCAGGCACTCAGAAAAAGGCCCTGTTTTTTGCTGTGCGAGCACTGCGCAGCTAGTCGGTGGAAAGGTGCCGCAGAAATTGCATCGTATGCCTGTGTGCAGAGATATTGGGAGTTGCAGATTCATGCCTATTGCCTGTTGATGCAAAATCGTCACTAGGAAGTGACTGTGTGGTGGAATACCACTTTCGTCAGTTTTGCAGATCTGCTCGTGTGAGGCAAAAAGCTGTGTTTTTTGCAGTGACAGAATATTTTGCAGTGTTTTGTAATGGCATTCACAGATTGTCACTGAAAAGCTTGACAAGAACAACTTCCAGGCATGGAAGTTTAGAATGACGAATTTCTTGATGGGAAAAGGCTATTGGGAATTCATTGCAGAAAATGAAGAAGAACCTGTTCTTCCTAATGTTCCCAGTCAACAGGAAATGCAGGCATTCAAAGGATGGCATGAGAGAGCCAGGAAAGTTATGTACTGGCTGTCTATCAGTATTTCAGACTCCATGATTGTGCATATTCAGGATGCAAATATGCCAAAGGAGGCATGGGATACTTTGGCAAAAATGTATAGCACAAATACGCAAGCCAGGAAAATGCAACTCAAACAGGAGTTGCACAATGTGCAGAGAGAAAATTTGAGCATAAATGACTACCACATGAAAGTGAAGAAAATTGCAGATGCACTTGCTTCCATTGGATCGCCAGTGGATGATGACGATTTGGTTTCTGTGACCTTGAATGGTCTAGGAAAGGATTATGCACAGTTCCGGACAACCATTGCCGTCCGTGAAAACTTTCCTGATTTTGAGGAGTTGATTGCTCTTCTAATTTCTGAAGAGCAGAGAAATGGGGGTGCATCTTCTTCAGCAGGAACTTCAAAAGAAACTGTCTTCTACTCAAATGCTAGCAGAGGTAGAGGCAGAGGTAGAGGAGGCCGATCTGCAGGCCGTGGTAGAAATCAGAATATGCAGCAAACACAAGAAAACCAGTCCTATGTAGGAGGACGTGGGAACTCTAGAGGCAGGGGGAGCCAAAGAGGCCGTGGTGGATGGCAGAGAAGCCAAAATGCAAATAGCAATGTTGAATGCTACTATTGTGGCAAAATGGGTCATATGGCTAAAGACTGCTACAAAAAGTAGAATGACATTATGAGTGGAAAATTGCAGCAAGGCAATTATGCATCCTCTAGTAGACAGGGCGATGACAGAAATGAGCATTTGTTTATGGTGCAGCATATGACAAATTCTGTAACAAGTGCAGAAGAAAGCAATGATGTGTGGTATGTTGACTCGGGTGCATAAAACCACATGACAGGTCACGCTGAATGGATGCAGGATGCAAGAAAAATGGAAAAACTAGGATTTGTGGAGATTGGTGATGATACTGCACATCCTATTGTGCAGATTGGCAAAATTCCTTTGTCTATGCAGGATGGGAAAAAGAAATACTTGTCTGATGTATTTCATGTCCCGAACATCACCAAGAACCTGGTTTCTGTTGGTCAAATGGTTGAGCAGGGCTTGCAGGTCAGATTTAATCCTCGTGGATGCTTTGTTGAGGATATGAAGAATAATGGTCGCTTGATAGCAAAAGGAAAGAAGAAGGGCAGGATGTTTACGTTGGATGCAGACATGCCTGAATTGAGTGCAGCAATGTTTGCACATGGGACCGGTGTAGTTGCAGATATTGATATCTGGCATAAACGCATTGGTCGTGTTAATATACAGCGACTTAAATCAATGCAAGCCCAAAATATTGTTGCAGGATTGCCTAAATTCAAGGTTGCAGAAATGCACAAGGTTTGTGAAGCCTGCCAATTTGGGAAATAGGCAAGGAAACCTTTTCCTAGGCATGTTCAAGAGAGTAAAAAGCCATTGGAATTAATCCACTCTGATGTGTGGACTACAAAAGCTGCATCTATTGGAGGCTGTCACTATTTTGTCACATTTATTGATGACTTGAGCAGAAAACTGTGGGTGTATTTTATGAAAAAGAAAAATGAAGTGTTTGGGCACTTCAAAGCTTTCAAAGCTATGGTTGAAAAAGAAACAGGCCTGCAAATAAAATGCCTAAGGTCAGATGGAGGGGGAGAGTACCTCTCAAATGAGTTTGCAAGGTTCTTGCAGGAGCATGGTATAAAGCAGCAATATTCATGTAGTCATACCCCACAGCAAAATGGAATTGCAGAAAGAAAAAACAGGCATATTGGAGAGGTATCTCGGGCTATGCTAAATGAAAAAGATCTACCAGATTATTATTGGGCTGAAGCAGTTGCTACAGCAGTCTATATAATGAACAGGACTCCCACTGCAGCAATACATGGCATGACGCCAGAGGAGATGTATACTGGTAGGAAACCAGATATTTCTCATTTGAAGATTTTTGGTTGCATTGCCTATGTCCATGTGCCAGATGAGTTGAGGTCCAAGTTGGATCCAAAAGCTGAGAAGTGCATCTTTATTGGTTATTCTCTGCAGCAGAAAGGGTATAGATGCTATAACTCTTCTACACGTAAGTTCACAGTGAGCAGAGATGTTGTTTTTGATGAGATGAGCAGCTGGTATAAACCAGTAAATGTGATGATTGATGTAGATGCACAAAATGGTATTGCTGCACAGAATTCACAGCAGCAATCACAAAATATCAGTGGACCTGCAGTGTCCTCTAGCAGTGGTTTACATACTTCACCATGGACAGGTAGATTGAGATCAGGAGAATCTCCTCAAAGCAATGCAGATAGTGGTACGCAGGTATCACGAAAAGGAAAAGAGAAGGTAGATCAGCCCATGTTTGATGTGAATGCAGGTCACTCTTATGTGGATGGTGAATCCAGTGGCTCAAAACAGAGCATTGATGATGAGTTGGGTATTCCTTCTGTTGTTACACTTGGAGTAAGGAAGACCAGGGATGTTTTGAGAGCACCTGGAAGCGAGCCTATTTTGCGCAGGTCTACCAGGGTTAGATATCCTGTGGATAGGCTGAAATATGATGGATTTACAGCCATTCACTATGCCTATATGGTCAAAGTGATACAGGAACCAGAACCCACTTCTTTTGAGCAAGCCATGGGAAATGAAAAATGGGAGAAAGCCATGGATGAAGAAATGGATGCCTTGGATGCTAATGCTACATGGGAATTGGTGCCTTTGCCTAAAGGCAAGAATGCAATTGGCTGTAAGTGGGTTTATAAGATCAAGCACAATGCAGATGGTTTTGTGAATAGATACAAGGCAAGATTAGTTGTCAAGGGGTATGCACAGACATATGGCATTGATTATGAAGAAACTTTCAGCCCGGTTGCAAGGATGGCAACCGTAAGAGTAGCCATTGCTATGGCTGCATCAAAGGGATGGTCTTTACATCAGATGGATGTAAAGAATGCCTTCTTGCATGGTGATTTGCAAGAAGAGGTCTTTATGGAGCAGCCAGCAGGTTACGTTCATGCTACTCATCCTGAGTTTGTTTGCAGGTTGAAGAAAGCCTTGTATGGCTTGAAGCAAGCACCTAGAGCATGGTCTGACAAGATAGGAGAGTATCTTGTCACTATTGGCTTTCAGATTTCCAAGGCAGATTTCTCACTCTATGTGAGAAAAACAGAGAAAGGGATTATGCTGCTGGTCATTTATGTTGATGATTTGATCATCACAGGTGATAGTGATGAAGATATCCTTCATGTGAAAATGCTATTGAGGCAGAAGTTTGAGATGAAGAATTTGGGAGAGCTACGTTATTTCTTGGGCATTGAGGTGATTAGATCACCAAGTGGGATACAGCTCTTGCAGAGGCAGTATGGATTGGACATGCTGTCCAAATATGGGATGACAGGCTGTAAGCCTATTTCAGTTCCTTTGGAGCAGAATGTGAAGCTGAGCACAGATGCAGGTGAGCTTCTGGAAGACCCTACTATGTACAGACGCATAGTAGGAAGTTTGATTTACATGACTATTACCAGGCCAGATTTGAGCTATGCTGTTGGGTTGGTAAGTCAGTTTATGCAGGCTCCAAGGAAACCGCATTTGGATGCGGCTAGATGCATACTCAGGTATGTGAAGTCCACATTGCAGTATGGACTATTTTATGAGGCTGGGGTTCAGATACAGTTGCATGGATACACTGATGCTGATTGGGCTGGTAGCATTTCAGATAGACGATCTACCAGTGGATATGTGTTCTCTTTTGGGAGTGTTGCAGTCACTTGGAGCAGCAAGAAACAGCCTACAGTTGCCTTGTCGAGCATAGAGGCTGAGTACAGGGGTGCAGCAATGGCTGCATGTGAGGTAGCTTGGTTGCATAAGCTACTCTATGATATGCATTAGTCTACAGATGGGCCGGTTGTCATTTATTGTGACAACATGAGTAGTATACATTTGGCAAAGAACCCAGTCTTTCATGCTAGAACAAAGCACATTGAGGTGCATTATCACTATGTGCGGGAGAAGGTTTTACTAGGTCTCATTGATCTAGTTTATGTCAGCACAAAGGATCAGGTAGCTGACATCTTCACGAAAGCATTGGGCGCAGAGAAGCTGCACAAGTTCAGAGACCTGCTTGGTGTGCAGGATTTGGGATTGAGCTCGAGGGGGAGTGTTGAGATATTGAGCTCACTCGAGATATGCCAGGGTGACCGTTGTGTACTTATGTCACCGACTTGTTAGCTGGAGATGCGGTTGGTACACCGCCCACGAATAATAGCTGGATGACAGCTATCCTTATCTACTATAGTTTGTGGCTCAGTTAGTATGCCACCTTAGTTAGTTGAGTTTGGTTTGAGACCCACATATAGGATTCTTCTATTTCTTTGTACCAGAGTTCTTTTGGCTTTCACAACTAAGAAGAGGAAAACTGTTTTCAGCCTCCACCTTTGTGTGTATTCCCCCATTTGTGATTGTGAGAAAGCCGCAAGTGAGACTCCTTCCCTCTCTCCCACTATCTTCACACCCATTGTGTTGCCAATGGGGTCCTACTTTTGAGGCCTAAATGCATGAAATAGGTAGCGCATTAATGTGCTACTATTTTAGGCATTCAGGCCCTAAAAGTAGGACCCCATATCTTTGGACTTACAAATCCAAATAGGATCATGTCATATATCAAATCGAACGACAAGAACCAATTTAGATGGTTTTCATGTCCATTTTCTCCATATATCAAAATTGTATGCATCAATATATACATATATGCATCAACATATACATATACATATATATATATATATATATATATACATACATACATACATACATACATACATACATATACACACACACACACATACATACATACGTACATACATTTATACATACATACATACATACAAACCTCAAAAGTAAGACCCCATTGGTTGCCTATGTCATGCATTTTGTTGTCTCATGAGCATAAGAACAAGCACTTGTGTTCCTTACCTTTCTTTGCAATGGGGGTCTTGATTTTGGTGGGGTATGCCAAAAATTGATCAACAACATTATTTGATGCATATAGTTTTAGTAGTTTTAGTACACATACATACATACATACATACATATGTGTGTGTGTACATACATACATACATGGATGCATGCATGCATGCATACATACATACATACATACATACATACATATTGATGCATATAGTTTTACTAGATGGGGAAAATAGGCCCTACTCCGATTTTTGTGGAGAGACACAACTAGACAAATAGAGCAAGTCCAAGGGGTCGCTGGGAACACCTCCCGGCAAATGGAGATGCCCGGTATGCAATTTTAGCACCAATATTGGGATGTAAGCTACATAGTCATGTCCAAAAAAAGTTGTCAATTCTTGCATTAAATGTAGGGTGGTGAATATATCCTATTCCGTCATGGGGCCGGAGAAGACGGAGGCAAAAAATTGAACCTCCAAAAAGACTTCTTTTACCAGTCTATGGGGATCACGGCTCTTACTAGTGTTGAGAGTGGACAAGACAGCTACCGTTGGTGTGATATGGGAATCTCCCAATCTGCAATTTTAGCACCAATTTTGGGATGTAAACTACATAGTCAAGGTCCAAAAAAGTTGTGTCAATTCTTGCATTAAATGTAGGGTGATGAATATATCCTATTTCATCAGGGGGCCTGCAGAAGACGGAGGGAAAAAATTAAACCTCCAAAAAGACTTCTTTTACCGGTCTATGGGGCCTAGCTCTTACTAGCATTGAGAGTGGACAAGATAGCTACCACTGGTGTGATATGGGAATCTCCAAGTCTCAAGTTTTGGGGTACATGAAATTAGATCATGCTAACGGTAACTCTAAGAGGTTCCAAAGGCAGGCAACATTCTTCATCATAGCTAACTCAAATGCAAGGCAGTGAAAATGCCAGGAGAGTTGCTAGGTAGCATTGATTTTGGGAAGGGATATGATGATACTTTGTTGTGTTATGTAGGATATTAATTTCCATTAAATTTGGGACATGTTAGATATAACTTCATAAAATCCTAAGTCATGAAATTAATACATTACAAGTTCAAGCATAAATAATAGTTGTGAAGTTAATGCATTAAATATTCAAGCCTAAAGAAGAATTAATCAAGACCTAATGCACCATATAAGAGACTTTGGCCTTACCCTCATTCCATAGACTTGCCAACGTAAGGCCAAAATTTTCATTCTTAAGAATATGTGGAAAGACCTTACATTTGGCCCACTTTTGGCGAAAAAATTTCATTCTAAAGAATAGGTGGAGTGAAATTGTGTTTGATAAATACAAATCAATGCTCAAGTTTGGACATTATTAAATAAAGGTATCCTTTTGAAGATATTGGAACACATGAGAGAAATAATATTGAAGATACATAAATTTTTAGACATACTATTAAAGACAAATGAACATATAATGGATGAAATCCTATTGATGATACATGAATTTTCAATAGAACTATTATTCAAAAGATTTGATGGATTGAATGTAGCTTTAATACATTATCCCTTTTACAAGGGTGTTTGAGTTTAAGGCTTGAAACATAAGAATGAATTTGTGTTGAAGCCTAGTGGTTTGTTAAGGATATGTGAAACTTGAAGTAAAAGTACTTACAATGGAAGGGATTATATCAAGATCCTATTAAGGACATGTGAACATATAGTAGAATAATTCTACCTAAAATCAGTGGATCAAACTTAATGGCTCAAAAGCAAAAAGGGATGATGGTGCAACCTAGGGGCTACTCTACGGCACTATAGCAGCAATCTTTGTAGTTACTATCAAAGGTAGTGTAACTTTTTTGTCAAGGAAAGAGACGTGAACCACTCCACATGACCTAGATCTGTATGACCTAGGTTGCACTGACTTGTTTCTTTCATGGATAAAAAGTGACCCTTAGCTGATGCTATAGCACTCCCTTTTTTGGTCCATTATTATAGCACAATTGGGGCCTTTTGACCTAATACTAGCTACCCATCAAATATTTGTTGTAGATGTTAGGGGTAATTACCAAACTACTAGTGGTAGTTTTATCACCACCATTAGTAATTTTATTTGAGTGTTCCTTAATGGTAGTTCTCCTACTACTACATACAATATTACCAATAGTAGTCCTAATCCCAATGATAGTACACATAATATTATTACGACCGTCCAACTTTAATCATCATTATATCTATGAATGCATATATATAGGTCTATCTATATCTATACCTATTTTTTCGTCATCCAATATGTTTGCATTTATTTTTGGTGCTTTGCTTACTTTGAAACTAAAGATAATGTGATTTCATTATTGTTTGCATTCTTGTCAAACATGAGGAGCTGGAATGCATAAGAGTTGGGAGGCACATTATAATTTTTGTGCAGATTTGAGCCATTGAATAGCCTATTGATTCTGATTGTTTTCTTTCTTATTAAATCCTTAATTTGGTTATTTCACACCGAACATCACCATATCAATTCTTTTTTTTTTTGTTCTAGTAATGTCCTATCGCAGCATAGTCTAGGGTTGATCAAACAAGATAAATGGGTGCTCACATTTAATATATTTTTGAGAGTCAGAGGATAGTGGCTGTAGACTACAAAATCATCACTTTGAATAAATTTGGCAAGATTCTTCTGATAGAAGGAATAATTTCTATTGCACTAAAGATGAAAGAAAATTATCAAAAGGTTGATACAAGGCTCAAAATCACACTGGTGCTACTAGGCTTAATAGTCATAGCTAGTAGTAGTACTAGTGTATTTACTAAGTAGTGTGCATGCCTCTCCTCATTAAAATTCATAGTCTTCAAAAATATATAATACATAAGTCAAAATATTCTAATTAGTATATTAAGAGGTGATGATATCTCAAGTGTTATACAAACCGTAAGAATGGTTTTGTATTATAAGGTGATGATATCTCAAGTGTTCTACAAATAGTAAGAATGGTTCAAGTGTTCTACAAAAGTATTAGGTACCTCTTAGTGGCTGAAGGGAAGGAGTGATGATATCTCAAGTGTTCTACAAATAGTAAGAATGGTCTTGTATTAAGAGGTGATGATATCTCAAGTGTTCTACAAATAGCAATAATGGTTTTGTATTAGGAGGTGATGATATCTCAAGTGTTCTATAAAACTATTAGATACCTCTTAGTGGTTGAAGGGAAGGGGTTGGAAGTATGGGCAAAATCTCTAGGAACTACAGGATGGTTGCAAGAACAATTTTGAATGTCATAAATGACACTTGGGTTTTTCAACATACGGGTGAACTATTTTTAAACATTTTCTTTCATGGTTGATAACACTTTTAATAAGAAGAACCATTTTGAATGTCATAAGTGTTGATGCAATCCCATGCTATGAAGTCTACAGACAGTTTTTTTTTCCCACATATGGGTGAAGTGATGTTTACAGTACTAAGTTCAACATATCAAGCAACGCATTTGTTTTGATTATTAAAGGAGTTTGATAATAAGACCCATTTCAAATGCAAAAGAATTGTTGTATCAGTAATGGAATCTGCTTTGGAGTGCAAATTCAGTTTCTTTCAAACCACATACTATTGTTGCATAATGTGAGTATGGTTCCAATTGGAAGTTAAGGTAGACTATAATTCGCAATATTGGTATAGTTACACATAGTAACATAAGTTTTATTTTTGACAATCTTCCCAAAAAGTGGTTTCCACAAAGCTATGTTGAATACCTCGATAAGGAAATTGTGGAAAAGCTCGCTCGCTTTTTTGGGCCCGCTCGCTTTTCCTCGCTCGCTCTATCGACTGCCTCGCTCACCTGCATCTGCGCTCAACTTCACATTCTACTCCAAAGGAAGTAAAATAGGCTTACAGCCTATCATCCCATATTTGGACAGTATATCCAATCCATACTGCCTCTGCAAGAGCTATATCCCACTTGTCGATCTAATCACCTCAATGCCCAAGAAGTAATGCAGCTCTCCCGAATCCTTCATCTCAAACTTTTGCTTCAATAGCATTTTCACATGAAGGATATCTTCATCACTGTCACCTGTGATGATCAAATAATCAACATAAATGACAAGCAGCATAATGCCTTTCTTTGTTTTTCTCACATAAAGTGAGAAATTTGCCTTGGAAATCTGAAAGCCAATAGTGACAAGATATTGTCCTATCTTGTATTACCATGCTCTAGGTGCTTGCTTCAAGCCATACAAGGCTTTCTTCAACATGCAAACAAACTCAGGATGAACAGCATGAACATAACCTGGTGGCTGCTCCATATAGACCTCTTATTGCAAATCACCATGCAAGAAAGCATTCTTTACATCCATCTGATGTAAAGACCATCCCTTTGATGCAGCCATAGCAATGATTGCTCTTACGGTTGCCATCCTTGCAACTAGACTGAATGTTTCTTCATAATCAATGCCATATGTCTGTGCATACCCCTTGACGACTAATCTTGCCTTGTATCTGTTCACAGAACCATCTGCATTGTGCTTCACCTTCTAAACCCACTTGTAGCCAATTGCATTCTTGTCTTTAGGAAAAGGCACCAATTTCCATGTAGCATTTTCTTCCAAGGCATCCATGGCTTTCTCCCATTTTCTTTTCCCATGGCTTGCTCAAAAGAAGTGGGTTCTGGTTCATGTATCACTTTGACCATATAGGCATAGTGAATGGCTGTAAATCCATCATATTTTAGCCTATCCACAGGATACCTAGCTCTGGTAGACCTGTGCAAAATAGGCTCACTACCAGGTGCTCTCGAAACATCCCTTGTCTTCCTTACTTTAGGTGTAACAATAGAAGGAATACCCAACTCATCATCAAGGCTCTGTTCTGCTGAGCCACTGGATTCACCATCCACATAAGAGTGACGTGCATTCACATCAACCATGGGCTAATCTACTTTCTCTTTTCCTTTTCGTGATACTTACATACCACTATCTGCATTGCTTTGAGGAAATCCTCTTGATCTCAATCTGCCTGTCCATGGTGAAGTATGTGAACCACTACTAGAGGACACTACAAGTCCACTAATATTTTGTGATTGCTACTATGAATTCTATGTAGCATTACCATTTTGTGCATCTAAAAACAAGCATACTAAAGAGGTATCTTGTGCCATGCTTAATGAAAAAGACATGCCAGATTATTATTGGGCTAAAGCAGTTCCTACAACAATCTACATAATGAACAGGACTCCCACTGCAGTAATACATGGCATGATGCTAGAGGAGAGGTATACTGGCAGAAAACTAGATATTTCTCATTTGAAAGTTTTTGGTTGCATTGCCTATGCTCATGTGCCAGATGAGTTGAGATCCAAGTTGGATCCAAAAGCTGAGAAGTGCATCTTTATTGGTTATTCTATGCAGCAGAAAGGGTATAGATGCTATAACCCTTCTACTCGTACGTTTACAGTGAGTAGAGATGTTGTTTTTTATGAGATGAGTAGCTGGTATAAACTAGTAAATGTGATTAATGTAACATATTTGAACCACCTTACCCCACCCCTGACCCAAAAAATCCCTTATGGCCTGCTGACTACGCCACTGCCTCTTTCCAGAGTGCATACCTTGAGGTGTACGCTATCCTCGGTCTCCCCACCTCTTAGCCCCCCTCTCCTACCCAACCCTCCCAACTACCCCTATCGCCCCCTATTTAAACCTCTCCCTTACATGCTCCAATTCCCTTCCACGCCACATGCTTGCCCTCTACAAAAGAGCTTCATGCTCTGTCCTTACTACCTATTGCTCCACTACGCATTGCTTTTGGTGCTTCCTCTCTTGTTAATAGCCCCGTGCTAGTGCATCCCTTTATGCCTCTTTGCTTGTGCTAAGCGCCCCCCATGCTAATTACTTACTGCTAGATTGTTTAGCTGCCCCATACTACCCGCCTTGGTTTACCCTTCATATGATCCCTGTATCTAAACCTACGTACCTGCAGTGCCTTCAAATGCCTCCACAGTCCAGTGCCCCCCACTTCCTTAACACCCATCTCCATGGCCCCGTGTACTTGCTCCCCAACTTCGACCACAAAGCCATCCATTCATATCCCTTCTCCCTACGTCAAAGCTGGATCTAGCCTCTAAGCCTCAAGCCTCCAAGCTTATGATACTGACTACTGACTGTACCAATTTGACTCAAGAGGCCACGTCCACCATGGACTCTCAGGTCTTCTATACCTTGTCCTTTTTTTCATTTTTTAAAATTTCATATTCTTAAACCCCCCTATCTTTATTAAAACATTCCATATTCTCAGGTCCTTAAGATTTTAAAAAACCCCCCCTTCCCCTTTTTTGTTTGTTTTGCTTTTATTCATTTATTATAAATCTAACCCTTTTTATTTTTTCTGTTTATTTCTTTTCTAGTTAATTTTCCCCTCCTTGTCTTCCCCCCCCTCTTCTAAATCTTTAATTTTTTTCCCTTAAAAAACCCAACATTATAGTGTAATTCCCTTCTTAATTCTTTGTTTAATTGCAAACCTTAAAAAATTAATTTTATTACCCCCCATCCTTATCTTATTTATTTAATACTCTAGTCTACTCACAAACCCCCCTTGTATCCATCTATATGCCTCTCTCTCTCTCTCTCTCTCTCTCTCTCTCTCTCTCTCTCTCTCTCTCTCTCTCTCTCTCTCTCTCTTCCTCTCTATCTCTCTCTCCCTCTCTATCTCTCTCCCTCTCTCTCTCTCTCTCTCTCTCTCTCTCTCTCCCCCTTTCCAATTATCCCCTCTTTCTTGTCCTCCCCCAAACTCTCTCTCTCTTTCTCATCCTCCTCTCTCCCTAAAAATAACTCTCTATCACTCCTTCCAATTACTTTAGTTAATAAGACCTTCTCCCCTTAAATTTGTTAGCCCTTATTGCTTATTTTAAAACTCTCATTTAGGTTCTTTTTTCCTTCACCCCTCATTTCTTTACTTTCTAGTTGACTGTATTAAACTTCATCCTTACAAAATCCTCTCTCTTCCTAATTTTTTTTACTAAAGTCCCCCTTCTTCTCTCCCTATTCCCTCTTTTTTGTATATATAATTAAAAGAAATTTTCTACTTAACCTTTTTCCTAACCACTCAACCCTATCCACACTTGGAAAAAACCCATTGTCTATGCTTAATATTTTACTTCATGCAGGCTAAGTTTATGGCTAAGCTTCTAATTTATTGTGATCCTGATAACAAGGGAGGAGTGTCGATGACACCTATCTTCCCAATTAAAGTTAAGTTGGTTCTTACCATGTTTTCTTGTTGGATGGTGGTAGGTATGCATATTCTCCTCTTTAATAAATAAGATGCTTGTCAGGACTACACCAGTGTTACTATTTTTAACACTTTTATACCAACTTTTGGTTTTATAAACAACCATATAATAAATATTTTTTCATCCACCCTTATTTGAGCTTTGTGTGCCGTGTTGTTAAAAGGTTTTTTATTTTAGACACACACACACACACACATTTATACTTTTCCAACTATGAATTATTCTTTTATGTACCCTCCTTGAAATCACTCATTCGCTCCTTACTCCACTTGTGACTTAAACTTCACTTGTGGCTTAATTTTTTTAAAAATTATCTAAGAATTCATATGGTTGTCTATATTCCTAGGTAAAGTGATAACAAGCCAGGGAAAATAGGCATTACTTGTCTACCCAAATGTAAGTATGATGTTCTAATACCTAGTTTGTTTGGATGGTGGCAAGTAAGTGGACCCCGACCTCGAAACCTGGACTTGGCTGAGGACTCGACGTCTTTTTTCAGTATTATGTTTATTAAACTCGATATTATAAAACATTCTTAAATTTGATCAAATTTTATGCAAACTCTAGTTGTTGCATTTTTCAACTTAGATGTCTAAAATATTTTTTCCTTATATATTTTACTTTTTTAGCATTTAATCCAATTGATGGAATTAACTGTATGGCTCAATTTTTAATGGGTCTTTTTAATCTACACACACACACACACACACACACACACACACGTATACTTCCCAACTATGAATTATCATTTTATATACACCCCATGAAGTCTCCCCTTTAACTCTCTTTTTAACCATGCCACACACCAAGCACACTAATCCTCCCATGCCTCCACTAATCCCTTCTCAACCCATGCACTCATTTGCTCCTTACTCCACTTGTGACTTAAAATCTTTTTTTTTAATTATCTAAAAATCCATATGGTTGCCTATATTAGGTAAAGCAATAACAAGCTAGGGAAAATAGGCAGTACTTGTCTGCCCAAACGTAACTATGATATTCTAACAACTAGTTTATTTGGATGGTGGCAGGTAAGTTGACTCTAACATCGGAACCTGAATTGCCTAAGGATTCGACTGTTTTTTTCAATATTGTGTTTGTCAAACTCAATATTATAAAAAAATTTTAATTTTGGTGGAAATTTTTGCAAACTCTAGTTGTTGCATTTTTCAACTTAGATGTCTCAAACATTTTTTCCTTATATGTTCCCCTTTTTTTAATTTTTATCCAAATGATGGAATTAATTGTATGGCTCAATTACTGATGGGACTTTTTAATCTAAACACACACTTTGATTCCCAACTAGCCTTTGGTCGGTAGTGCCATATAGTTAATTCACATTCATTGGATAATTCTTTAGCATGTATAATCCCTAGTCATTTTGTGATCCGCCTTGTTTTTTACTAACCTTTATATCTATTTTGCAAAAGTGGTTTATGCATTTACTATTGGCATAATTTTTTCATTTTGACACTTACCATACAGATCCACCTTTATTCACTTATTATCAGTAGGTGGGGAGTAAGTTCCACATGGTGGGCTTACTCTCCACCATCATGTGGTCTTACCCTCTGGGTTGGGGGTGGGACACACACACACACACACACACACACACACACACACAAATCATTTTAATTAGTAAATGTATCACACATACACACATACACACACACACACACACACACACACACACACATGTATAATTCCCCAACTATGAATTATTCTTATATATACCCCCATGAAATCTCCCCTTTACACTCTCTTTTCAACCACCCCACATACCAAGCACACTAATCCTCCCATACCTCCACTAATCCCTTCTTAACCCTCACCCCCCCCCCCATACACACACACATGCACGCATGCACACACACACACACACATACATGCACACAATCAAACAATCGTTCAAGCAAAATAATGCCATAACATCATGTGGGATCCCTCTATTAGATACAATACCCTTGCTTATAGAAAGTGGGGATATTAATATTCGCAAATCATAGAGAAAGTTGTCCCCTCCCCTACATAATTGGTGTTGATGCTTTGGTTTGCTCACTCATAGTTAACTCACAAATGCTTGATGCACGTTGCTCATGAACTATCAATGATTGTGCAATGCTCATGAAGATGCTCGCTCTTGAAATCCTTAGGAAACTGTGTGTGTGCATGCTCAGTTGTGTCAAATGCATATGCTAATGAAACAACTCAGAGGCTAGGTTTGTTGTTTGCTAAAGGGGAAACTGTGTGATTGACAGGTGGATTGAGGTATTAATAGTTGAACGGATAGATAATTGAAGTAAAGACACACTTGTATTAAGAAATCTATTACAACCAAGCCGCCTTGGATTGAATAGCTCACTTGATAGAGCAAAGTCCTCTCCTAGCAAGCTAGGTGAGAGAGAGTGTGAATTATACAATGTCCCCTACTCTCTTCTCCCTGTTACAATGCTTCTTCCAAGACTACTATAAAACCCTCATAAAACCACCTTCTAAAACTATTGCACTTAGTTCACTGAACTGTTTCTTGCCATTGGTCTACACACCCTTAGTTCTTGGTTGCCCCTACTTCCGATATGGGGGTTACCGCTTCTTATTGTCAGTGCTCTCGCCATTTAGAAGTTACTAAAAATGCACTGCTAACTATGGCTCGCTATTCATAAGTTAACTAAAGAGGAGCTTTACCTGATCATCAATCATGGGTGCCATTTGCTCTTGCACCTATGTTGATAAGTTTTCCCATGGGCCTCAACATTTTGCCTCAGCTTTTTGATGGCTGGGCCCTCATAGTTTAAGACTCATTGGAACAAGGCATTGCTTGAACATATGATCGTGGGTTAAATCCTCAAGGATGACATGTGGGATTGCAATTTTATCGTGGGGTAGTAGAGGAGCGTCCAACATCAGAAGCGCCAGCAGAAGAGGATTCCAAAGTGGCACTTGGAGGAACTCAAGAGGAAGTTAGTAGGGGTGATGGGGGGTCAAAGGGATTGAACCTTGGGCACTGATCCAAGGGAGGCCAAGCTACTGATATCTATTGGAGACTAGTCCAGGTCCATCAGCCACCAGTCCGTCGACCAAAGATTAGATAAGGGATCCTCGGTGAGGTTTGGAAATACCAAGGGCGTTATCAAAATAGGTCAATATCGCAAAGTGGTGTGAATCCTTCCTACCACTTGGTGCATGGGTCCTTACATAAATCCTCCATAAATCCCATGTATTATTATGCATAGAAGCATCCTCGATGATATGACTACCGAGTAGTTTTTGAAATCTCCCTTGGTAATTTGGCAAACTAGTGTGGTAACTGAGGCATAGTGGGCTGAGGTAGCTCACGAATCTAAGTAGTAATGAGACTATGTTTAGGCTTGTGGATGTTATATCGGCATGCTGCCCATTTTTAGACAAAAAAATCAAAATTCCTAGTGGTGCGATTGTAGGTAGATACCTGAGGGGTGATCGGCCCGAGTATCCTATTGTGAAGAGGTCGTGATGGAGCGAGAGGACTTTGGACCTATCAGGCCAATCTATCATAGAACCAAGATGGCCACATGAATTACATCTTATCCATTCAAAATGGGCTCAGCTTCAAAACGGTGTTCTAGCGAAGTCTATGTAGCCACTTCAAAAACTTCGGCAAAAAGAGACAATTGGATACATGTCTCAACAAAAGTGCTCATGGAGGTCTAATTCCCCACTTTGGTTTGAGACTTGGTTGTGCCTTGTTCTAAGGGATCTAGTAGCAATAATGCCTATGTCGTGTCATTCTCTATTGCCTTAGATTTCCTTGTGCTGGTTGTTGCACTTCTTCAACTGAAAGTCACTTTTTGAATAATGGGCCGGGTCTCTAGGATAGCTTGGGAAATGTGACAATGCTCGGTTTGGTCTGTTGCTGAGTTGTCATTGTTAGGATCCTTTTGCTTGGGCAACTTAGGCAAATGCTCATCTGGTGCATGCAAACCTCCTATAAGAGATTGAAGTTGGGCAAAGTGCACCAACTTCCCTTGGGGTTTCTCATTTTTTGCTCTAAGAACTCCACCTCTTCCACAGCTTGGTGGAGCTGTGTGTCTTTTGCTTGGATGTTGATCACTTCTTCTTGTTACCCCTCTAGGGTTTGCTAGTCGACTCGGGCCTTCTGTGCCTCCTCAAGTGCTATCTATAGCCATGCCAACTCCATTGCTATTGTGTGCTGGGACGCTTGCAGTTTGGAGTTGAGAGTTTGCATCCTCTCTACCTCACATTGGAGGTTGCTGTGATCACGTCATAAGTAATTGTGAATGTGATTAAGCTGGCAATGATTCTACATCAACTCATCGTACACATTTTTCTTACTTCCCAACTGCTCTTGTTTCTACTAAAAAAACCTTAGAAGTTGCTCTCGATACTATGCCTAAAGAAATAAGTTATGGTTGAGTATCTCATGAGGGAGCCAATGATTTGCCAGGTAATCCAATACCTTGGCTATTGTGAGCACATTTTCCTTAGGCAATGTGTTGGCTCTTTCCCACGGCTTTCACAAGGAAGAGCATGGTTTTCTCAGTATGTAGGGTTTCGAGGCTTTTTGTCACCTACAGATATATCCGGGTTATCGTTTGTAGTATACGTGTAGCTTAGGACCTCAAGTCATATTCTACTGAGAGACGTAGGCTTAAGTGTGGTAAGCAAACATAGTGCATGTTTGTATAAAAGGATCATGCATCATCATGGTTGAGGTAATGAAGGCTTTCACCTTCATTGGGGGTTATAGGGTTTAGGAGGAGTTTAGGGGTTAGAGGGAGGTTCCAAGGTTTAGAAGGAGGCTCTAAGGTTTAGAAGGAGGTTCCAGGTTTAGAAGGAGGTTTCAAGGTTTAGAGAGAGGTTCCAAGATTAGAAGGAGGTTTGAGATTTAGAGTACATGGTGGAGAACTCGTCTCCTTGGTAGATCATGGAGGTTAAGGGTTGAGGGACTAAGGGTTTAGGGGAGCATAGGAGTGGGAGAGAAAGAAGGTTTAAGAGCATGGGGGAAAGAAGAGAGAGGAGGGAGGAGGAGGAGGAGGAGGAGGAGGAGGGAGGAGGAGGAGGAGGAGGAGAAGGGAGGAGGAGGAGGAGGAGGAGGAGGGAGGAGGAGAAGGGAGGAGGAGGAGGGAGGAGGAGAGGGAGAGGATGGGTTACAAGGTTGGAGGAGAGGGGAGGAGGAGTTGCAAGATTAGGACATGCTTTTGGATATGGAGTGCAAGGAAGAATGGACACTTGAGACAATTGCTTGGAATACCAAAGTAGAGCTCAACACAATGCCCCAAAGAGTGTGGGATTCATTCCATGATGGGGTATTTATACAAGTTGGAGAGCTTCTCTCTCTACATGTAGGAATTGTAAGACATTCTCTCTCTACATGTAGAACTTGCATATAGAAGTTGCATGAAGGAGTTGCATGTAGAACTTGTATGTAGTAGTTGCATGTAGAACTCGCATGTTGCATGTAGGAGTTGCATGTAGAACTCGCATGTTGCATGTTGCATGTAGGAGTTGCATGTAGAGCTCGCATGTAGGACATGCATGTAGGAGTTGCATGTAGAACTTGCATGTAGAACTTGCATGTAGGAGTTGCATGAAGAACTTGCATGTAGAACTTGCATGTAGAACTCACATGTAGGAGTTACATGTAGAACTCGCATGTAGGAGTTGCATATAGAACTCGCATGTAGGAGTTACATGTAGAACTCATATGTAGAACTTGCATGTAGAACTTGCATGTAGAACATACAAGTTGGATTTCTAAGAGGCATTACTTCTAGCCTTATGCAAGTATAAGCAGAGCTTTGCCGCTACTCTACAAAAACATTATGTTCTACCTAAGTCCATGTTGGCACCCTTGGGGGTAGTAGGGTGTGCTTTTTCTATGGATTACCATAAAGCTAGACAAGAGTTCTTAGATTACCTCATTGACAAAATGTGTGCCTCTATCTGATACAATTTCAATGGGGCATCCGAATCGGGTGATCACATTTTCATATAAGAATCTTGCTATGCTTCTAGCATCTGTCTTTCTTACTGCTTTAGCTTCAGCCCATTTTGTAAAGTAATCAGTGGCCACAATGATGTATCATGCCTATGTTCCTTTTACTGCTAGATGGATGGGACCCACATAGTCAATCCCCCATTTTTCAAATGTTTTTTGTGCAACAACTATTGTTAGGGGATTGAAGTCTTTGTGTTGTGGTTTAGTAGTCTGTTGGCATACATCACAACCTTTTACATATTCATAGGCACCTACCCATGTTAGCCACCAGTAGGCTACGAGGAGGATTTTTCTTACTATGGCTTCCCCTTGGAAGTGTTTTCTTGCAATGCCTTCATGGACTTCACTCAGGATTGGCATGATCTCATGAGGCATGACACATATTCTTAATACCTATTCCTTGCTCATCTTGTATAGTTGTCCTGCAATGAGTTGATTGGGTGCATCCTTTAAATTAGTATTCTGGCATCTACTGCTTTCATTTCAGGGGGTGGTCTTCCCACCATTAAGTACCCAATGATATCTCCACACCACTCTCGAACAAAATCTACTTGAAATAGTGTGGCATCTGGAAAGTCATCTTCTACTCCAATGGCTTCTTCTCCCGACTTGACACGAGACATGTGATCGGCAATGTAGTGTTGGGCACCTTTGCGGACCACTATTTTGAAGTTGAATTCTTGAAGCAAGAGGAGCCATTTGGTTATTCTTCCTGTTGTACATGGACTATTCACAAGATAAAGCAATGCTTGATGGTCGGTGTAGAAGACAAAATCATTTTTTAGTAGATAGTGCCAAAATTTCTCAACACTATATACCATTGCTAGGGCTTCTCTTTCTGTGGTGGTATAGTTGATCTCTGCATCATTGAGTTATCAACTGGCGAAGTAGAATGGGTAGTCTTTCTTATGTTCACCAGGTTGACAAAGCACACTCCCAATTGCATACTTGGATCCATCAGTATGAACATGAAAATCAATCTCCCAAGCGGGAGATATAAGGATGGGTGCTGTGATTAGGCACCACTTTAAAAGCTCAAAGGCTTGGTTGCACTCTTCTGTCCATAAGAACACCACTAATAATTTGTAAAGTGGTCTAGCTATCATGGCATACCGCAATATAAATCTTCTATAATAGCTGACATGTCCCATAAAGACTTGTGCACCTTTGGAATTTGTAGGAGGAGGCACTTTCATGATGATTTTGATTTTGTCCATGTCAGTTTGCAATCCCATGTTGTTTCGATGTGTCCAAAAACAACTCCGTGGGTGACCATGAACTGGCATTTTGTTGGATTTAGGGAGATGCGATACTCCCTGCATTTGATTAGTATTGCTTCAAGACATTTGAAGTGGTCTTTTTTGTTCGAATGGATGCACAAATCATCCAAGAACACCTGTAAAAACTTATTTAGAAATGACTTGAAAGCTGTGAACATGACTCATTGGAATGTGGCTGGGGCATTACAAAGGCCGAATGGCATGACTCTATATGCAAAAATACCCCATTCTAGAGCAAATGCTATTTTTGATTGGTCTTTAGGAGCAATTTGCACTTGGTTATAGCCACTGAAGCCTTCTAAGAAGCTATATATTTCAGAGCCTCTGCCACCTTTTCCAACACTGTTTCTGTTAAGGGTAGGGGATAGTGATCCCTAATTGTGGCGGCATTCACATTCTTTAAGTTTATGCATATTCTAAGCTTCTTGTTGCGTTTAGTCACTATGACGATGGGTGAAACCCAATCAGTGTACTCTATCTCATAGATGAATATGGCATCTAGGAGTTTTTCCAGCTCATCATAAACCAAGGTGCCATACCTAGGATTTATGCGATAAGGTCCACATACCTTAGGGTGAGCACCTTTCCTTATAGGTATCGTGTGTACTGCCACGTCTGGTGAAATTCCTTTTATCTCTTTGTATGACCATGCTAGGCAGTCACGGTATTAGGAGTGCTTTGAGTTTGGTTTCATCTTTTTGTCGAAGCTGTTTCCTAATGAAAACTAGTTTTTCTTCCTCCCCTTCAAGGGCAAGGTTTATTGTGTGTGTTTTTGATGGTCCCTCATAGATTGGAGTTTCTCCAATGCTATCAGTTTCTTTAACTTCAGATTCTCTTAGTGGTCTTTTGCATAAACTAGTATTAGACCCTTTGCACCTTCTACATCGGACAATGGGTACTTTGCTTCATGCTCAAATGGCGAGTCTACTTCCTCAGCTTGTAATTGATGTATTGGAACTGCCTGAGGAGCTGGATTGTGCTCTTGGATATGGTCGTGGATTTGGATTCCTGAGTAGTTGTGGGACTTGTGTCCGAATGAGAACAAGATTTAGCCTTGGAGCTGGGGGCACTTGTGCAAGTACCGGTTGCCTATACACTAGCATGGGTGCTGCTTGGTATTGTTGAGGTCGAGGCGGGTTGTTGCGCATGTTGAAGATGCAATTGTTTTCATCATGGCCACCGATGACACAGATATGGCACCACAACCTTGGCAGTGGATTTGCTTGTGCAGTGATCCTGGCTCTTAGGACCAGGCACTCATTTGTTGTATGATTGGCCACCAGACATTTTCTCACCGTGGATATGTCTAAGTTGGTGGCTGAGATAAGTGAAGTTTTTATTCCATGGCCTGCATCATGTCTTCTTTTAGCTCCATGGCCATGGACTCTAGGTGATCTTCATTTAATGTTTTGGTAGTGGACTTGGATTTGCCCTTTTTAGAGCGCTTATCTTGTGCACTAGATTTGCCATCATCACTGCTAGTGTTAGAGTCGGTCATGCCATCCTCGATGTCAATGGTTGTCTCATCAGTAGCACTGAACGTTTCATAGCTGCTAATCTTTTTCATATCCTTCCATATTTTTTTTCTTAGTCTCGTAATGAACCAGGCTGTGAGGTACTTTGCATCAAGGCATGGGTCATATTTGGTGATTAATCTTTTCATCTTGCCTAGGTACATGCGTACATCTTCTCGACGGCCTTGTTCAATCTTGCTTAGTTGGAGAGCGGGATCATCTTGTAGCCTCTCCATTTGAAAGCAGTTTTTGAATTCTGTTTGAAGCAAGTCCAAAGTGGCTCGCTCTTTCACTAGAAGGTCTAGGTACCATTCAGACGCTTCATCAATTAAGGCCATGGAAAACTAGGCCACCTTGGTTTCATGGGATTGATCTCCACCTACTCAGCATGTCGCATCAAAATGCTAGAGGAAATAGGCTAGATCTCCCCTACCATTATATTTGGGAAGTTCCAGTTTTCCCAAGGGGCACCTGCCTTGATAGTTATTATTTCTGCGATTAATGAAATTGTCAGCCTCTGCATCGAGGTCAATATCCCCATCATTGTCGTGACGGCATCTTGCCTTGTTGTGGCATGGAGGAGTTAAAGGGATTTCTTGAATTTCAGGGGAAAAATCAAGGTAGAGGATTGTTGGAGGCAGTGGTTGCAGCATAGTTGTAGCTGACTTGGTGAGCGTTGAAGTCAAAGGCATTGTCCAAAGCATAATTGCATGTAGATTGGGCAAGAGTTGCAAAGGGTGTCTCTGTCGCAAGTGCAGGTGTTGATGTAGGTTTGGAGGGTTAGAGTGGTGTTAGTGTTGTAGGGACCATGATGTTAATAATGTGCCTAAGATTGTCCCACGTGTGTACGAAAATGTGCCGGTGCATACAAATCGTCAATCGAAGGTCACGGCGTAAAGATACGAGTGAATTAGTGCGAAACGAGGCCCACATGGGGGTGCAAATGAGCGAGTGCTAGGGGTGCCAAAATGGTGTGCAATGGGATGGAAAAATGCCCCATAGCGTGCTGTTTTCATGTGTGAAATTTTGGTTCAAACGGGGTCCAGTTTGGGTCCCAAACGGATGAGTTATGAGGGGTTAAAGAAGGGGGAAAATGGACCTTTTTTTTGGGGGGGCCTTGGTCTTAAGGTTTGGTGTGAATGGGCTTTAAGTCTAACTGAGGGGTAGTAACTAACCCAACCCAGTTGACCTAACTAGCGAACTGTCCAATTAAACATCTAATAGTTAGTCTAACCTAACTTAACTATCGTTTAAATTGACTACATTTAACTAAGCTAACCACACTTAGTTGAACTAACTTTAGTACAGTCAGACTAACCTAACTATCCAGTTAGTCTAACTAACTCACAACTAAACTAACCTAGCTGTAGCTAACTAGCCTAGAGCTAACCTAACTAGCCTAGGTTAAGTCTAACATAACCTAAGTTAAAATAACCTAGGTTAACACTAACCTACCTATAGTTAGTTAGATGGTGGGTTAGGTTTAAAATTTTTTAATTAAAAAAAACTAATTTAAAAAAATTATGTGTGTGGGGGGGGGGTTTGCACGGTGGCAGGGGCGATGTTTAGGGGGGGGGCGTTTTTCACGAACAGGTGGGAGGGGAGTGTGGAGTTGAGGGGAAGGAGGAGATGGAGGATGAGGGAGTGTAGGGAGGGCAGAGTAGGAGGAGGTGGGGAGTGGAGGCGTAGCTGTGGGGGCAGAGCGGGGAGAAGCATCGGAGGAGCGGGGCGGAGGTAGACGGGTGGGGCGGGCATCACCTATGTAGTGGGCACTGCCACCTGCTTGCAAGCAGAGCCATCGATGCACCATCGTGGGCGATTTTGTGAGCATTGCCACGAGCGGGTGCTGTGCGGGCTGTGCGGGCTGCGGGCTGTCGGGCTACCTGTGCAGCAAGGCCCAAGCCAAGGGCCAAGCCCTTGAGAGTTAGGAAGGGCCTTAGGCCCTTTGACTAGGGAGAGGAGCAGTCGATGAGGGGGGGGGAGAGAGAGAGAGAGAGAGCGAGAGCGAGAGAGAGAGAGAGAGAGAGAGAGAGGGGGGGGGGGGAGAAGAGAGAGAGAGAGAGAGAGCGAAAGAGAAAGAGAGAGGGGGGTTAGAGAGAGAACGAGAGAAAAGAGAGAGAGAGAGAGAGAGAGAGAGAGAGAGAGAGGAGGGGGGAGAAGAGAGAGGGGGTGGAGAGAGAGCGAAAGAGAGAGAGAGAGAGGGGGGGAAGAGAGAGAGAGAGAGAGAGAGAGAGAGGGGTGATGGAGGAGGGGGGGGGGGAAGGGGTGGTGGAGATGGAAGGGGTGGTGGGGAGGCGGGTGGTGGTGGAGGGAGAGATGGAGGAGGGGGGGGGAAGGGGAGGTGGTGGAGATGGAGGAGGGGGGGGTTGGTGGAGGGGAAGATGGAGGAGGGGGGGGAAGGGGGTGGTGGTGGATAGGGGGTGGAGGGTGGAGGGGGAGATGGAGATGGAGGAGGGGGGGGTGGAGGGCGGGGGCTGGAGATGGAGGAGGGGGGGGGAGGAATGGAGGGGATGGTGGTGGAGGGGGGATGGTGGAGGGGGAGGGGGAGGGAGAAAAAAAACTTGACGGACAGAAAACTTTGACGAAAATAAAAAGGGAGAAAGAGATGGTCACCTGAATGCTCTCCAAGTGTTTCTCGATGTAACGGGATTGTTGAGGACCAATGGGTGGATAGCTAGGTTATTGCTCTACGAGATGGGCTCAAAGTAACTCACCGTGTGAGGATGGGAGTAGGGTGGTGGTCGATGGAGAGGGAGGAGTGCCCCATAGGGCTTGGAATGGGGAAGAGGATGGACGCAAGATGTGAAAGATGAAGAATGAGGGGGTGGAGTGGGTTTTTATAGGAAATGGGTTTAGGTTTAGGGTTAAACCCTAAACTCTTCCCGAGCCGTAACTTTTTATGGTTAGCTTGGATCGCTCTTCTGTAAAAAGGTGAAAGGATCAAAATTGCAAGCTTTATGCCTTCGTGTCCACTGCCTAGCCTAATTGTTTGGCTTCTTTTTAAGAAATAAAGGAAATTTCTTAAGGTAGTAACCCAAGGTTGATGCTTGGGGTTGATATGTTTGGCTAGAGTTGGAAAAAATTTCTCTCTCCTTGCCCTTGAGTGTTATGTTCGTGAAAATTCATAGTAGTTTTTTTTTCAACACATACCTACATATGTTTACTCATTTCTTGAGATGCTAGTCTCCCCGGCAGAGGCACCAAATCTTGGCTCTTTCCCACAGCTTTCACAGGAAGTGCATGGTTTTCTCAATATGCAGGATTTCGAGGCTTTTTGTCACCTATAGATATATTCGGGTTGTCGTTTGTAGTATACATGTAGCTTAGGATCTCGAGTCATATTCTGATAAGAGACGTAGGATTAAGTATGATAAGCAAACTTAGTGCATGCATGTGTAAAAGGATCGTGCATCTTCAACATGGTTGAGGTAATGAAGGCTTTCGCCTTCATTGGGGGTTGCAGGGTTTAGCAGGAATTTAAGGGTTAGAGGGAGGTTCCAAGGTTTAGAAGGAGGTTCCAAGGTTTAGAAGGAGATTTTGGGTTTAGAAGGAGGTTCCAAGGTTTAGAAAGAGGTTCCAGAGTTTAGAAGGAGATTCCAGGGTTAGAGTACATGGTGGAGAACTTCTCTCCCTCGTAGATCATGGAGGTTAAGGGTTAAGGGACTAAGGGTTTAGGGGGAGCATAGGAGTGGGAGAGAAAGAAGGTGTAAGAGCATGGGGGAAAGAAGAGAGAGGAGGGAGGAGGAGGAGGAGGAGGAGGAGGAGGAGGAGGAGGGAGAAGGAGGAGGAGGAGAAGAAGGGAGGAGGAGGGAGGAAGAGGAGGAGGAGGAGGGAGGAGGAGAGGGAGAGGATGGGTTACAAGGTTGGAGGAGAGGGGAGGAGGAGTTGTAAGGTTAGGACATGCTTTTGGATGTGGAGTACAAGGAAGCATGGACACTTGAGACAATTGCTTGGAATACCAAAGTAGAACTCAACATAATGCCCCAAAGAGTGTGGATTTCATTCCATTATGGGGTATTTATACAAGTTGGAGAGCTTCTCTCTCTGCATATAGGAATTGTAAAACATTCTCTCTCTACATGTAGAACTTGCATATAGAAGTTGCATGTAGGAGTTGCACGTAGAACTTGCATGTAGGAGTTGCATGTAGAACTTGCATGTTGAACTTGCATGTAGGAGTTGCATGTAGAACTCGCATGTTGCATGTAGAACTCACATGTTGCATGTTGCATGTAGGAGTTGCATGTAGAACTCGCATGTAGAACATGCATATAGGAGTTGCATGTAGAACTTGCATGTAGGAGTTGCATGTAGAACTTGCATGTAGAACTTGCATGTAGAAGTTGCATGTAGAACTCGCATGTAGAAGTTGCATGGAGAACTCGCATGTAGGAGTTGCATATAGAACTCATATATAGAACTTGCATGTAGAACTCGCATGTAGGACTTGCATGTAGAACATGCAAGTTGGATTTCTAAGAGGGATTATTTCTACCCTTATGCAAGTACAAGCAAAGCTTTGCCACTACTCTACACACACATTTTGTTCTACCTAAGTCCATGGTGGCACAGAGACAACACAATGCCACTAGGTTTCAGTGGCATACCTATCCTAATAGTTGTCACGGAGTAGCATGGGGTCAAGAGGGAACGTCTTAGGTGGTAGTGCAATGGACCTAGTAGCAGCTATTTCATTTTGAATTTGGCTTTCGTTGTGACTCCCTCCCTTGTCCTGCTGTTGGGGCTCATCTGAAGGTTCTTGCACCTGTTGCTCAGACATGGACTCCTGACCACTCGTTGGTCTTGAGTTAAACTTCTTATGACTTCATCTTTTCACTATGAGAGGAGGATCCTTCATCCTCATTGCCACTATGGGATTTATCCTACACCTACTCACTATGCTCCTCAGAGACTTTATCACTCCCATTGTCCTTCGACATTGGGTCGCGCTCTCATCTGCACTGTTGGCGTCGAATGACCCTACTCCACCACTAGGTGTTCGAATGGCATATGACCACTGCCATTCTCTAGACATGGGTTGATAATGAAGCATGCACAAATGAGGGCCAAATTTACAATGTGCTTGGCCCTTGCTCATAGCCTCCTTAAGATGTGTTTCAAAAGCTTTGCCAAATGTTGCAAGAGAATCCACTTCCAAGCTATCGTCCAGGGTAGAGACGATCCTTGCAATGTACTGTTGGCGCACATAACCAACACTTTTTTTAATACCAATGAGCTCTGACAAAAATTTAGAAACTACTTGGAGACCTTGATCTAGGTTCCTTGTTGATCAGATATTCATCAAAGGAGAAGTATCTATCTTCTTCAAAATACTCATCGCAACATTGACTTTCAGCCAATGGCCCTGGTGCTACCATAATCTCCATCTGAAAGACTTCTCCTGATAGGTATGTAGACAAAACAACATGTACATCCTAGATTGTGGGGCTATGGTCATCATCATCATAGGAATCTAGGATTTCCTCCACAAGAGCCTCATTCTAGACCTCGTCCCATGAGAGCTTCGCAAACTTCAAAATCTTGTGGCACATAAGGATCCCTTTGATGATGTCATTTGAAAGGTCTATGATGGGATGAGGAGGCACAACACGCAAAGGCATACTGCACCTCTTCTATCGGGCAGTGCATGCTCTCAATTCTTCCATAATCACCCAAAGTGGGGATAGAAGTGAGGGCAAAGAAATATGAGAGGAAGTAGGGAATATCACTGCAATGGAGGTGATACAAAGAGAAAGAGGATAGAAGGTGATTTCAAATGACAAAGATAATGAAGAGCTAGAGTGAAGTGTAGATGAAAAACCGCTAGTCTAGATGGACGTCTTGTCACTTAAGTGGCTGCAGGACTCAATAAAACACCTTGTTTGTGGGTATGATCAGCCAAAATTAATGCCCTTGTAATCCTCAAATTGCCACATGGCTACATGCAATTCATTCCCTTTGCTCTCACTAAATAGCATACTGGCACATGCTAATACACAAGGTTCCACCAAGGCATTGTCCATCGAGTGACTGTATTCAAGCCATGCATTACCAAGGAACTTGCTGCTCGATATGGTTTCACTTTGCTCCCATTATCCAACTCGAGAAACACATTTCCTTTCAAATCCTCAAGCTGTATTGTCCCCTTGGGAAAAACTTCAATCAATCGGTAGGGCCCATTCCATCCAAGTTTATTTTTTTAAAGAGGTCCCAACTTGGCATTATACAAGAACACCAACATACCATTTTTCAAGTGTTTCACAAGATGCTAATCATGCCATGCTTTCCTTCTCCTTTGAATCACTTGTTGTGACCAAAAGCAACTCAAAGGCGCAGTTCATCCAGGTGGCTTAGCTGATGCAATCACTCCTTGATTGCTTTTGATTCACTGAAGTGATGTTTAGCCATCACTTGGAGACTGGAAACAACAAATTCCAAGGGTAATACCACTTCCAAACCAAATTTCATTTGGAATTAAGTTAGAATTGTGGTGATCATCGTAAAGGCAATATGCCCATGGAGCAACATGGAGCTTAGTATCCCAATCACTTTTATTAGACAGTACTATCTTGGTCAAGATTAATTTTAGTGTCTTATTTGTAGATTCAACTTCTCCATTACTCAGGCATAATAATTTGTAGAGATTATGTGCATGATCTTGAATTCATCCTTCAGTTTACTGCATAACTTCATTCAGAAAGTGTGACCCTTGATCATTGACAATTTGTATTAGACACTCGTGCTTGTAAATGATATTTTTAAAGACAAACTTAGCTGTGCTCCAAGCCAAGCTATCTCAAAGTGCTTTATCCTCTACCCATTTGGTAGCATAATCAGTAGCAACCACAATATACTTATTTTGTGTAAATTTGGTAGGCCTAATAGGACGAACAAAGTCCAATCCCCATCTTTGGAATGCTTCCTAAGGATGAGTAGGCTGCAATGGAATTGATTGATTTAGCAAAAGATGACCAATACATTGGCATACATCACACTACATACACTGTTTGAGTGTCCTTGAATAAAGTTTCCCACCATAGTCCTACCTACAAGACCTTTCGAGTTGTCACTTCTCTCTGGAAGTGTCCACCAAATAGGCCCGAGTAAGCTTCCTGCAAGACTATAGCATGTTCATGTGGCAAAAACCGTCAATGTAGAACACCATTTGTAGATTGAAGATAAAGGCCCACCAATGAAGGTGAATTTCCAAGCCTTCAAGACTAACTACCTACATTTTTCTCTCGACATACTGTTAGGAAATGTTTCATGAGACAAGTAGTCCAATAATTCAACATACTCATGTTCAAAGTAATCAACTCCAAAGAGCTCAGCTTCTGGAAGTTAACAATCGCTTGAGTGTCTTAAGGTGTGGGTAGTGAAAATAAATAGTCAACTACCACATGTGTTTTACCAGGCTTATGAATAATTTCAAAATTGAACTCCTATAACAATAGCATCCAGTGCAAAAGGCACCCTTGAATGATAGCCTTGTTAATTAAATAAATCAAGGCATGATGATCAATATAGAAAACAAAGGGATTGTCAAGTAAATAGTGCCTTAATTTCTACACACTGAATATCATGCCTAGAGCTTCATGCTTTACTATAATTAGACTCTATAGGTGTCAACAACTAGCTAGAATAATACATTGGAAAAATTAAGTGTCTATCTGGTTGTGCCAAAATGATCTCTAATGCATAACTAGAGGCATCAAAATGCACATGGAAAATAATATCCCATCTAGGTTGCCTTAAAACAGGTGTAGCTATAGCTTAGCTTTTCAAGTTCTGAAATACAATAGACAATTGAGTCGTCCATTCAAACTTGGCATCCTTTTTAGTTAATTCATATGATGGAGATACAACCATGGCAAAGTCTTTAATAAAACACTTGCGAAAATTGATAAAGCCCATAAAAGAATGTATGGAGTTAGATTATTAGGCTCTGGCATTTTTTGAATAGCATGAATTTTACTTCGCTTGGTTCTGATGCCATCTTGTAATATCACATTGCTGAGTAAAATACCAACCTAGACACAGAAAACACTCTTAGCTAGATTCAACAAAATTCTTGCTTGTTTGCATCTCTAAAACACTTTCTTTATCTTTATCTATAAAATAGACATAGATATCACCCAAGTAAATGGCTATGAATTCGGTCAGTAGATAGTCTCTAAAAGTCTCCATCATGAACTTCTAAAAGGTTGATAGTACATTTCTCAAATCAAAAGGCATCACCCAAGTTGCATAAGCATCCCATTCTATAATAAATGCATCTTAGATTGATCTTCTAGAGCTATAATGATTTGATTGTAGCCACTGTAACCATCCATAAATGAATACGTTTCATATCCTGCACCTTAATCGAAGATCCCATCTATAAATGGTATTGGAAATGGGTTAGGAATAGTGTGAGCATTCAATTTCTAGTAATCCACACATTTTTCTTTGGCACTACCACCATGGAAAACCTAATCACTGCGGTCAATAGCATATATGAATCTTGCCCAAAGAAGTTGATTCAATTTAGGCTTCATTTTCTTGTAATAATTGGGATTCATATGATACCTTTGTTGTCGGATGGGTTTGGCATTTGATACTAAAGGAATTCTATGTTAACATAACTTAGGGGGAACTCCCCAAAGATAAGTGTAATTCTAAGCAAACACATCACTCTTTGACAACCTAAAGTTGCTCGAAAGAAAGATTAGCACTTACACCACCATTGTAGCCTTATATTTTGTACCAAGATTGAGTTCTTGACCTGGTTTTGGAACTAACTACTCAGCTCTAAAGTGTGTGATAGTGACTAGCATCTCAGCCAGTTTTGTTTCTCCTTCAATATCTTCAATGAAGGTGCATGGGAATAAATCCTTCTTTTTGGCAATTTTCTCAGTCCTTAGTTTCTATTTAATATCAGTAGCTACTTGAAAAATATCAATTTCATCAACATGAAGAATCTATAATTCCATTAAGGGTGACTCCACATCTTGGGAAGATGGGTCTGCAACTTCCAAATCCTTAGGTCGATAATTGCTCGGTACCTTCCGAGGATTAGTGGGAATGCACACATCTTTACCACCATCAATCTTGATAATCATTTTTTCTGATCCCCAATCATGCTATACCTTTGCACTTCTAAGCCAAGGTCATCCTAACAGAGTAGGATAGGCATTTTTCTCCATGGAAATCACAATAAAACTAACCCTGTGATAAATGCCTCCTCTAGAGATAATAACATCCTATAGCATATATTTGGGATCAACTGGTCATTGATCTGCCATTTGTACTTGAAATCCAGATGGCTTGAATGTATTAAACTTCAGACATTTTGTAATATCTTCAAAAATAATATTAACTCCTAAACCACCATCTATGATCACACTCAGTATAATCTACTTCTTGACTTTGATAGTGATAACTGGTACTTTTTCATCCACCACAGGTGTGTCGATGATAGAAAAGTAACCAAAGAATAAATCCCCTTCAGTTTCTCTTTAGACTCCTTGACTTGTGTGTGAAGAATTCACTACAATATAGGGATATCTGCATCAATTCGGCAAATGTAAGGCTGATTATCATAATCTTGAATACTTCTCATGCTCGGGCTAGCTCTGCACTAGAATGTGAAGGAGTACTTGGTTGCTATTCCACATTGCTTAGGAGGCATCTTATGCTGATGCCTTGCCCTTCAATTCCTTGGTAGTTTTAGTAGCTATCTCCTTTTGTTCCTTCCAATTAACATCTTTGTCAGATATAACATTGTCTGTAGAGGTTGTAGTTGGACCCTTTGACTTGGTAATCACTTGGGCTTCCACTATGTCTGACTCGGCTATGACTGCTCAGCACTCTAAATCTACTTCTTTTGGTTCCATATTAGCTTTAAGAAACTTCAAATGTTTAGACCGAATTGGATAGTCTAAATGAAGATGATTTTCTTCACAACAAAAACATCAAATCTTTGAAGGGTCTATATTCTTCTCCTTTCCATGTTTATCTTTGTCCTTATTTTGCTTGGGATGTAGTGGTTTGTAGGCCAAGTATCAATTATCAGTATGGTTGGCAATTTTTACCATTAAACCAACAATCTGAGTTATCATGCCCAAACTTAGTGCAATTGTTGCAATACTTGGTTTTGTAATCTCTTTCTAAGTGTCCATTCCTAGAAGACTCATTGCACCATTTTCATTCCTGCCTGACTTACCTCGAATGCCCAATTCCTTCAATGCCTTTTTTAGCTTGGACTTGAGCTTATCTTTCTTTGCTGGTGTTTCTTCAATGTCACTATCAACATCTTTCTTCTTTGTGTTTCCCTTAAGGCCTTCACTCTTCTCTAAAGCAATAGATCGGTCAAGTAACTCCTAATATGTCTTAATCAAATTTACTATTTTTGGCTAATACAAGTCCACCTTAGTCATCCCATAATTAACGAGGATCTCATGGACTTGTCATTTGGCACAGTCATTAAAACTAATTGATAATAAGGAATCGCATCCATAGCACCAAATCTTGGATAGACTCCCCTTGGTTTTGTTTTAGTTCACTCAGCTTGGTGTAATCATCTTCCTCATTAACTTCCTTTCTAAACCAACGTAGGAATGTTTTGAACATAGCATACCAATCAAGAAAATGCCCAATTGGAGATTGGTTGAACCATCTCTTTGTATTTTTTATCAAAATACACATGTAATAGTCCATATATTCTTAAGACATCTATTGTGGCACCGTTTATATGACATACCCACTGAAAACTTTGAAGATGGCTATATGTGACTTCATCAGTAGCAGTACACTTGAAATTCTAGAATTTTACCTTAATATTTGAGAGAGCTTTAGGTTTTGCCGTCCGCTCTCTTGAATCTTGTACTTGGTTAGTTTCATAGACTGGGTAGGATGGCATCCACTTGGAAGAATAGGGTCTCTAGACCTCCATCTATCATACCCATATTCATATGTAAGAGGTCATGGATGACCAATAGAAAGAGCTACAAGCCATATGTTTGCCGAAGGCCGAGTAAGAGATACACCTGTCTATATATGCCTTCTGTCCATAGGAAGAGGAGCTCGAGAAAATTGCCTTAGTTGCTCAATATTTATTATTCACCCCTTTAGGTGCATGGTGGCATCTGTCTCCATCAAAAGCATGCCTTTCTTCATTTTTTAAAATTCTTGGACCATCTATTGCTACATAATTTCTTCGATCACACCTCCCTTCCAATGGAACAAATGAGTGTTGAAGAGTCTATCTCTTCTTTCATGATCATAATCCTCATGTTCATGCTGAAGATCAACGAAGGAAATGGCTTATTGTCCCAGGTCCAAACTCTTTGTAGATGAGTACTCAAACTATGATGGACCCTTGCCTACTAGTATTTTGGAATGCCTCAGCCAATTACTTGTGTTTTGTTCTTCTGGCAGTGCATAATAATCAAATTTCACCCCTATGGTAGTGAGGCTGAGTCTCTCTCCTTGTGCTTTGTGCTCCTATTGGATAGTTGATGCTTCTAAATGCCTCCTTTGGGAACTCAATTTTGGCTTTAAGATCACACCAGCTCTCATGGTTGGACATAGCCAATTTATTTGACTCAAGAACTCTTTGCACCTAGCTAGGTATCTTGTCTTCTTTTTGAGCATGTATTAGACATTGGCTAAGTTGTGAATTAGTTGATTAGTGGTGTGAATACTTTCTATAGTATACACTCTAGTCTTCAAAGATAACACCACACTGCATCACTCATTTGGGTTACTTGGAGAAATTTCTTATAATAACCCACAACACCCAGCAACAACTACTTATGCTCATTCGTCATCATTGGTTAGCATGAACCTCTGTCAATGACTGTGCTCTCAATCCTAGGCTTGCTATACTTAATCCACTCGATCCCCTAAACAAAAAATGCATCACTCACAAATTCAATTAACCCTTCCCCAGTAGGATTACCAAATGTTGATGCTTGAGTTCGCTCACTCCCTAATAGTCAACTCACAAGTGCCTAGTGTGCATTGCTCATGAATTGTCAATGAATATGCAGTGCTCAGATGAAGATGCTCGCTCTTACAATCCTTAGAAAACTGTGCACAAGCATGCTTGGTTGTGTCAAACACAAATGCCAACAAAACAACTCAGAGGTTGGGTTGCTCTACAGAAGGGGAAAATGTGTGATGATGGGTGAATCTAGTTATTAACAATTGAACAAACAAAAGGGAACAAAATAGATAATTAAAGTAAAGCCACAGTCATATTAAGAAATTTATTACAACCAAGCTGTGTGGGCTTGAACGGCTCACTCAGTAGCAAACTATGTCCTAACAAGCTAGGTGAGAGAGAGTGTGAAGTGCCCAATGTCACTCTCTGCTCTCTTATCCCTATTGCAATGTTGCTTCTAAGACTATTGTAACACTTCCTTCTAAAAGTAATGCACTCAGTTTGCTGAACCATTTCTTGCCATTGGTTTACTACCCTTATTTCTTAGTTACCCCTACTTTAGATGCATGGTCATCGCTTCCTATTGCCAGTTCTTGCCATTCAAAAGTCAACAAAAATGTACCACTTGCCATTTAGAAGTTAACCAAAGAGGAGCACTGCCTGATTGCCAAAAATGGATGCCACCTGCTCTTGCACTTGTGTTGGTAAGTTTGCCCTTTGGCCTAACCTGAGGGCCAAAAATTGGTTGAATGAACTCTACTTACACACGTGTTATCACACCGTATAATTTGTTAGAAGAACTTTCATGCTAGCATCGCTATGCTAATCAACTAAAAATTTAGGGATTAGCCATATTCTTTGAAAACATTGATGAGTGGGAAAGTTGTGATATATATAAGACCACAAGCAAGTGAGATATACTTAAATAGGGGGCTAAAAAGCATGCAATGCCCCATCTTTATCTATTCAATGAGAGTCATCCACAATTAATAAAACTTGAACAACATGCCTATCACATTCTTGATTGAATGATCATGGATTGGCCCTAGATTGAGTCCAATTTAGGGTAGTGTCATATCCAACCATGAATAGACCTATCAAGGATCTAAAGAAAAGCTCCCAAGCATGAGCCTCATAAACAAGGCAATCATGGGGATACTTCATGATATTAAGACTGCATAGTTGTCCAGGTAGGATAAGACTGTATGTCCTTCATTAGATAAGTAGTAGAGTAGAGAATAGATTTACCTAGTTCATCATGTAGCTTCCTCCAATTGACATGTACAACAACCTATATTGTGATTTCTCAATCTATGTATATGATTAAATAGATATTATGCTTGTTCTAGTGGACATGTATAATAATGCATATTGTGCTTGCTATGAGCTACATGTACACTCATATTAATATGGCAAATCATGCTTATTCCCCACTATAGTAGTGTATGAAGTATGACCAATAAAGGTGATGTTTATCATGATTTCTAATTTGTTGCAAAATATAAAGACTTTTATAGTATCATGTGTATTTATCCATGAGAAAAAGGTAATGAAACAATGAGTTAGCAAGTTCAATATCTTGTGTAGTACATGAGTCAATAACATGCTTAAGAATAATTGCAAAGGATGTTGGAAAGCATGTAGTTCTTTGCATGCCCTTTCCAATTGTATTTTCCTTTCCAATAACAAATTAGCCAATGGGCTCATAAATTGATAGTGTTTTCCCCGTATGTTTCTTGTAATAAATTTGTACACACCCTCTACTGAGTCAAAGCTTGTGCCATAGATATTTATTGGACTTATATGTTGAAATCCCATAAAGGCCAATGTCTCAATGATCCAAAGATTCTCTTTCAAAGCCATGATGAGACCTTATAGGTTGCAATCAATTTTACCATCTATAATTCGTTCGTGTAGGCTAGATAGCTAATGAAAGGTGCCTCCATCTAATATGTAGCAATATCCATGTAATGAGACAAGCAAGATAATGTATTTGCTAAAGATGCAACACTACTTGTCCTTCTATGCTTGTGGTAGATCCATCATATAGAAGTGTAGCTTTACATGTTCTTTGAAGATATTTCATTACTTCTCATGCAATGAACCAATGTTTAGATTTGGGTTCATCTTTAAACCTTAATACCATCAAAGCATAGTGCCAAAATAGCCACATAATGAGTCGTCTTAGCTATTGCAGCATTTGTTGAACGAATGAAATCTTCCAAGTTCTCCTTAATAATCATCTCAACATGCTTACCTCTTTCAAACCAATTCAATTAATGTTCAAGAAGCTCTTAATGGTACCATGGTCTTTTAATCCATAAATTTGGTTCTTTAGCTCATCTCATAATCCATATAAATTTTCAGTTGTAGTACTTATTAAATAGTATGTTTGTCAAACAACCAGGATACCAGTAAGTATGACATTCATCTTTTTTATGTATAGTTTGGGCATTACTGAGCTTCTTAGAAAACTGGCCTGTGTCAAAATTTTTGATATAGGAAATTTCCAAGTTGCTTCAACTTGGTATGATGAAACATTTTCAAAGTAGCAAAAGCAATGATCATGCGTATACTGCTTTTGCATTCTTGTATTTTGAAAGAAGCCTTCATAAATTTCTTTCTTGCAAGTACTATAATAGAGAAAATCTTTAGAATTATTTATAGTACCTCCAATTGTAAACAATAAATATTTACTAAAGCATGCATTTAGCAAGGAAAAAGAACTAGAGTGCAAAGCAAGTATGCAATTGATCAAAGTGCCATATGGACTTTGCCAATGTATTTTAGTAAATTTTGGTAGTTTTAGTATTATAAAACATTACAATTGGTTTTTTTTAATTTATTGTATACAATTGGCAAGATGAATCTTTCTTGATAGGAAAAACAACATGTATGTAGTGACATATTCTCCTTTAATATACATGTATAAGAAGAGTACTCTTTCACAATTGAACAAAAAGTGTTATTAAATGTTTACATCATCCAAGTCTTTATCATACAAGTAGACAATGCATAAAAGAATATACTGAGTCTACCATTTAAGTCTTTATTAGCCCACAATGCATAAAAGAAAACTTTCACATACATAGAATCTAGAATACTTGTGGCACATCCCCTAGTCATAAATCTTGATTCGTACTTGCTTGTCAAGTGCATAGTTTCAATAGGACATTGCCACTATGCAAATCATTATGAATCCAACCTTGTTGATGAAATTTTAGAGCCCAAGACTAAGAGCAAAAGAAAGCTCTAGTCACTAGGGGAAATTTGGGGTCTCAAAAGGGCCGCATAAGGAATGGATTAAGCTTACTAGAAATGAACCTACTATGGTAACCCATGGGCTAAGGGACCCGTAGCATTGACTCAACTGACGTGGGTACCTTTATTTTGAAATTGGGCAACCTTGGCCTTTGGATGGAGGTGATGGTGGATAGATCAAAGGTCTAGGATGCCTTTAGTGGATGGTGGATGCACTTTGATGGGCTCCAAAAGGCAAAATTTGACTTTGGGGAGGCCTCATAAAGAGGGGAAAGGTGGGTTTTAATATGGGTCCTTGATTCAAGTCCAAGATCAATGGATGAGATGGAGGCACCTAATGGAGGGTGAAGATTGAAGCGCATTTTGGAGGACTAGGATTGAAGCACATTTTGGATGGCTTGTGGAGTGCTCACTTGCAAATCAAGGTCCCAGATTCAAGTGCCTTTTCCCCTCATCTCATCCCTTGATCTACTTCCAAATCTAGGGCCTGGATTGAAGCACCATTTGCACTCATCTCCTCCCTTGGATCTATTAGCAAATCTATGGCTCATATTGAAGTGCATTTTCCTCTCGAGTGAAGATCATAGGTACAAACTCTAGGTTAGAGGTCTCCACACAATTAAATGCTTTTGTCAACTTCAACATGCATTGCCCCAAACCTAGCAATCTCATTAGTACACCTCAAATTGCTTTCTAATCCCTTGAAATTAGGAAACACTAATTGGGGGCCCTTTTGAGACCCCAAATCTCCCCTAATGACTATAGTAATACCTTGTTCCATTTTGCTTGAAGGAATTTCCTTTGCATTTGAGCCAACTTTGTAATGGATGTGTGTTTTTTTTGTTTCTTGCAAAAAATTGTATAATGTACTACCATTAAAATATGGCATAAAAATCCAATGGGTTGGACCTATGGACATAGCAATTGGACGAATGAGTACACTATGCCTCAACCTATATTGTTGACTCTTTCATGATGGTTGATTGTTGCTTCTTTGCATCCCCTTTGAAACTCTTATCCACATAGTATGTAATCAGATCTATACCTGTAATTCCTTTTATCTTTGCTAAAAATAATTGCCCTTCAGAACCAACACCAACTTTCTTATCCATATATATCTTGCATGCATCTTTTGCTAGCCAAGAAGTGGTAAGGCAAATTATAGTAACATTATTTAGTTCTTGAGTGCAAATATCATTTAATATGCCTACTATGCCTCGTCTACATTGCTTCCTTGGATTTTCCTCAATTTTTTTCTTAACTACTGCACAGAGGTTTGCTCGTATAGTACATGACCTTCTCTTTATCCACATTTCATTCCAAACCAAACATTTCTCATTTGAAGAGAAGGACTGATCCACATATCTTGTATGGTAAGTTATGTTCCCAATAATTTTTGTGACTTGCTTGAGTAGCTCAGCAACCAGCTTGCATCTCTCATGTTCTTTATCTATGCCTTATCTCTAATATTTTTTTTTCTTGTTGACTCTTTTGATGATGTGGCATTTGAATGTATCTAATAAACTGTCATTTAACCCTAGCTTATGAATTGTACTTTTATCCATATGTGAGATAAGTAAAAGTACTTTTTTAATATAACCAAATATATTTTTCATTGCTTCAACTCTTTCTTCTTTGCCATGCCTATATGTTTGGGAGGGCTTAAGGCTTGCAAACATTCATCACATCTATCGAATCAATCCATAAAAATTAAGTATGGACAACAACTAATTAACAATCAATTTTTTATGAGGAATCGATATAAAAATATAATTACCCCCCCCTAAACCCTTAAAAAAAAAAAACCACCCCGATAGGATAGCATTATCATGTGCTGAATATTCAAACCTATAGAAATAATTTCTATATCATTAATAAAAAGAGAGATTTTGTCTAATCTTGGAAGCTAACTAGGGGTACTTTATTTTTACCATCAGAAAGACAAATCTTTTTATTTGGCAACAAAAAAAAAGGAGGTTTGTAGCTATATCTGTTACCCAATTATAAACTATATCTATCCAATCTATAATATCAAGCTGATGAATGACCCCCATCATGATAGATAAATAAGGAGCTATTTTTGACTGTCAAAATGAAAAATCTTTTATTTGGCAAAAAGAAACAAAAGAGATTCATAGCTATATCTACTACCCCATGAAAAGGAAGTATAAGCTATATCTATCCAGAAGAAAAAAGAAATGGAGAAAATCTATAGCCAATCAATATACGATCTGAGCAAACTCCTACAAAAATACTGCAAGGTATGGAGTTGGCACTAAATTGTATTAAAAGAAGAAAAGAAAACAAGGAAAACCAATTAAAATAACATTGATATTTTTAAGACATGGCCAACCAATATACCATATGATCAAATTGCTCACATACAATCATTAGAATAACAATTGAATTGAAAATGAAAAAAAGTTAATGTAAAAGAGAGATGCAATATGAAGGAAAGCAAGTTTGACTGGCAAGATCCAAGTTCATGTCTCAAGCCATGTACACATGTTGAACCTTCACATTAAGTCCTTTTTTTGTATTACCAAAACCCAACAATGTGACCCTTCCAATGCTTCTCTTTCTTTGCTCTATCCTTTCTAGAAACCTTGAATGGACCTATTGCAGATGGTTGCATTGTGACCCAGCACATTAACCTAAACTCTTGAGACATCCAAATATCACTATTATTCTTCAAAATGCAACCCACACAAGATTGAATTGATAGCTTCGGCCTAGGGGAAGGGGAGTGCTTCACCATTGTAGAAAGAATGGGAGCAAGCAAGATAAAGAGGTTGGGAGGAGGAAGAGGTTGAAAGGAGGAGGCTAAGAGGAGGTTGAGAGGAGGAAGAGGTTGAGAGGAGGTAGAGAGGAGGAAGAGGCTCAGAGAAAGTTGGGGAGTCAATGGGGATAGTTTGGGGAGACTACTCCTGGGAGGAATTTCGGGTGCTAGGGACACTTTTGAAAATTTTTGATTTTTTGGAGGGAAAAAGAAGTTGCGGATTTGGGGGCCTAACAAGAGAGCCTAGGAGGGTATGGGGACCATCCAAAAGTGAAGGGGGAGAGTAAATGCCTCAAGAGGTGGTGGGGGAAAGAGAGAGGCAAGTGGAAGCGTAGTGGGGACCAAGGAGGACTCTCCACCAATGAGAGGCCAATATGGAATCCTCCATTCTTTTAATGCCCAAGGCTTCCCATTGGCTGGTTTGCTATAATCACAAATCTTAAGGGACTGATTAATCCAAGAGGCCCTTTCTGAGTCCGAAATTCCCCTAGTGCGGACACTCACTGAAAGTGGACATACCTTGCTTGCTGATTCAAAGCTTCCAAAGTCTTTTTAGAGTGAAGCTGTTATGACAGCCACATATCTCCACAACATCGCCACCTTGTGCAGAAGCAAAGCATCCACACCATTTGAGGCCTGGACCGGTGGTCAATAACCAAATCTTTCACACCTCCGTGTGTTCGGTTGTAAAGCCTATGCACATTCCTGACAAGAAATGCCGCAAGCTCGATTTCAAATCCAAAGAATGTGTACTCATTGGATACGGAGATCCATTGGGGGTCAAGGCTTACGGGCTTTATGATCGCAATCAACACCAAGCCTTCTACTCATGCGACATGATCTTTTGCAAAGGCGAATCAACTGACTCAGTTGATGACCTTGGAAAGACCGTTGATGACCTGGCATATGTAGTTGCCCGATGTGTGGATGAGGACAAGCAAACTAGTGCCCCAGCAATGCCATCACCCGTTTTTCAACAACTCAGCCCACCTTGAGCTGCTCTAGCAGTGCCACCACAACCTCTAGCCACCCCTCAGGTTCAAATCCAATTGAACCACCCAGCCTCTCCTAATCCTGTAGTGGCTTCTCAATGTCCACTCTTTCAAATAGCCGAGCCAACACATGAAGCCGACCCTGAAGATGAAGATGATCCATCAAGCCCTGGTGCAATTCCAAGATGCATTACCTTTCATGCTCATGATGAATCTGTCGTCCTAAATTCGCCTTCTCCACCATGACCCCGACGTTCATCAAGACCCACCAAAGGTACGTATGGACCTCGATTCCATGACTCAAAGTATTCGCTAGTGGCAACACATGATGCATCTCCTTACTCCTATCAATCGGTTGATGACCACATACCCTTCCACACTACCCTTCATTCTCCAAAAGCCCCTCACTAGAGACAAGTAATGGATGATGAGTATGACTCCCTTCAGAAGAACCGTGCCTGGGTCTTGGTGGACAGATTGTCGAATAGGAAAATCATTGGCTCCAAGAGGCTCCTCAAAAAGAAATTCAAGGCTGATGGCACGGTATCCAGGAACAAGGCACACCTGGTTGCATGCGGTTTCACTCAGATCTATGGCATGGATTACATCGAAACATATGCCCCTGTTGCAAAGATGCAAACTTGCCCTTCGCTTGATCATTGCCCTTAGTGTCGCAAAAGGCCTTCATCTCCACCAAATGGACGTGAGACAACTTTTCTCAATGGCGTACTCCTAGGAGGCTCAATGGGTCTACATGGCCCAATCGCCTGGGTACGTACCAACTAGACATGAAGGACAAGTATGTCTCCTCTTAAAGAGCCTATACGGCCTAAAGAAATCTTCTCGAGTTTGGTACCAGCATCTCCACAGCTATCTTCTAGAGCTTGGTTTCCATCGTTCCCTCTCTGACAATAGTGTGTATTTCAAACATTCAGGGAGTTCCTATTGCCTTCTTGGTTTGTATGTGGATGACCTCCTATTGGTGGCTAGTAATCACCTTGACTTTCTTGCTCAAACTAAATCCCAGCTTTCTCTTGAATTCGAAATGACTGACATTGGTAATGTAGAGTATTGCCTAGGAATTCAGATTTGCTAAGATCCATGCACTAGCGATATCACACTGGGGTAACAATGCTACATCACAGATGTCTTATGCCGCTTCCAAATGATAAAATGCAAACTCTTCAACTCTCCAATGGACATGAATCACAAGCTCTTGAAGGACATGCACAACAAGACAAAGCAACTATAGACACGCTTGATAGACATGCAAAATAATGGGCACGTCTATAGGCATTGCTAGAATAGTGAAAATACGAGCGCGTCTATTAGCACGTCTACATTGTGAACTAGACGCAGATTTAGACGCCTTTATAAATGCAAAATAGAGAATATACAAAGTGAGATTTTAGTGCAGGCTGATAAATGTACATCACTGCTTTCCAAACATTTCCCATAATTACCAAAGCACATAATTTAAATAAAAATATCAATGCTTTTTGGCAAACCCACATATACAAAAATTAAGTGAGGTGAGGAGAATGAGACAATATGCAAAATAGTTTTGCCAATATCAATGATGGGCTATGGTTCAATCTTATCCTTAATGAGATCAACCCTTGCCAAACTATCTACTTCAAAATCCAAACCAGTGTTGAGATCTACAAATACATTCAGCCTACTACTACTTGTGCTACTCATGTGCTCATCAAAATCAGCATCACCAATGGTACGCTTGTCCTCACGGGTAATGGCCTCAATATCTGTATCTCCTATCTCATGATCATCCTCCTCTCTTGTATCACGATCATCATCACCTCCATGGCCATGATCATCCTCCATATGCTCCATATTAGTAAATGTACTATACATCACTTTGGAACATGGTGTAATAGGTATGACATGCCACCACCTATTATTATCCACCATTGGTTTGATAGACAACCTAATTCAAACACGAATACAATCATGTTATTTTCCTTGCATCGAAGGTATCAAATATTTAAAAGTGAGTATTTGTATATGTGTGTACAATACCTGTTCACATTGTTGTGGTGATACTAGTGTGTCCTTACTTTGCCAAAACTTTGTGAAGTCAATATTTAAAAAGCCACTTGCATGGTGTTTGATTGTTGCATAAGGGCCTCTTTCCACCACGTCCTTAAACCACTTTACATCCAAAACATACACAAAGAAGCATCAAAAGTCAAGCTTGATAATATCTTGGATTATGCCACAATAATCATCCATGGCTCCATTGGCTCCCTCAAAGCTAGCAATGATGCCACAATCTTATGTGTTTCTCTTATCATCAATTCGTTGTGTTAAAAAATGCTTGCCCTCACACCATATAGAATTGAACATAGTACACTACACCAAGACAAAATCAATGTAATAAGCAATTTAAATTGTTGAAAGCTCCCAACTTATGCATAACATTCTATATACTGACTTTGCTCATGCATCCCTCAGCATACTCTGATTCTTCCATTGTGATATGCATCCCCTCATCTCTCTTTGCTCTCTCCATTTTGTCAAGTAGCCAATCCACATGAATATCCTTTGGAAATGCTCTTAGATGCTAAGGGTATGGCACACAATATCCATGGTGTGTATGAAAGAGGGCCCTTTCTCCTTGTCTTCTTGCCTTTGCATCCTCGTAACATGTCACCCATCTTTTCATCACATCACTATTAAGCATGCAATAAAGGTTGATATTATTAAGCAACTCTATCTCTATTACTTTTCTCCGTCCTTTCCCTTGAGGCACAATAGAGGTCATCCTTAGGTCTTCATCATCTCTCCATAGTCGTGGGAGAGAGCTATCCACATCAACAAGAAACTTAGAAATATATACAAGTGACTCTTGTGCCAACCAACCCTCGGCCATGCTACCTTCGGGCCTTGCATTTTGTCTCACGAAACCCTTCAAGGTCTTCATGAAGCACTCAAGGAAGAACAACCATCATGCATGTACAGTACCGCATATAGCAACCTCATCCACCAAACGCACTATGAGATGTAGTTGGCTTGTGAGAATAGAATGTGGAAATGTCTCCTCCACTAAACAAACCACCTCTAGTAACATAACTTGAGCATTCTCAAACATAGTGGGATCTATTTCCTTTGAGCTCACATACTTAGAAAGGAAAAAGTATACCATATTAGCAATATGAAAACCTTGCATGGAGCATTGATACGCTTCACATTTTTTATCTTGTAAAGTACCTCACAAGCTCGCCCATCTTGTAAATACAATCCTTCACGTCTTGCGATGCACTAACGAGAAATGCTAGTAGGTAGTATGAACTGAACACATGAGGAATGGTTGATTAGTTGCTTCTAATTCACTCACAAATTTGGAAGGAAAAAGATATTATGCACATAAATACTTATTTGGAGCATCTTGTGCCAATCATGAGATTTCAAGCCATATAATTGCTCTACACCTCTTTTCTTGCTCTTTGTGAAGGCCCACCTCATGCATCCAGTGGGAGTACGAATTGTAGTGAGATAGCTCATTTCACCACCACCCTCTAGCTTTGATACACTCCACAGTGCACGAGCTAAAAAAACATGCCCATTTAGCCTCTCTTGTGGCCAAGATTCATGCATCCTCCCTATGGTGCATAGATCCTCCCTTATGCCTGTGAAATCTCGTGTCCCATTCAAATGTTCCCAAATGGTAGATGCCACATTCTTGAAGATATGCATGGGATCAAGCAGGTGATTGATCTTGAGGTGGGACCAATATGGTAGTTGATAAAAGATGGAATATCTAAACAAAAGCTGGTGTTAGCGCGCAATCTTTATTTCCATTCAATATAGCACATAATAGTTACAAACCCTTACTGGCTCATGCTAAGTGATGGAGTCATCGTGGAACCATCCCAAATTCTTATCCAATCTCCTAGAGTGAGTGACTGTGGGGAGACTTCATTCCAAGAGGCGACATATCTAGGATGATTAAGTGGAAGAAATCGATGGTGATTCTCATAGATGACCTTATTCAATGCGTCTGCCCCATGAGGCAACTAGCAAAGGACCACAAACAAGACATGCATGGTAACCCGATGTAGTGAGACCTGAACAATAGACACAATTAAGAGTTCAAGGTTAGTTCAGGGTGCCACATTGATTGCCTACTCATAATTAAAAGTTCAATGCTTACCTAAACACTCGCCATAGCCTGGGAAGTCATGCATCGTCCACATCAAGACTGCTTTGCAATTAAAGTCTCGTGACGAGGGAGGCCTGCTCACATCATGCACCTCGATACCTCTCCAAAGTATCTCTAGCTCATCAATCAAAGACTCCAAATAAACATCAGGATTTTTTACTTTTTCCATGGAATTAGAAGGGATAACATAACGTGTCCTTTCTTAATCACCATAGAGGGTGGAAGATTATAATTCACCAATATCACTGGCCATACACTGTAAGAGGTGCTTTTGAGACCAAATGGGTTCATACCGTCCATACCCAATCCAAGTCTCAAGTTCCTAGGTTCTTCCTTGAAGCTTGGCCATGTGTCTTCGATATGCTTCCACATAGGAGTGTCTGCCGGAGTTCTCCACTTGCCATCGGTTGATCGATGGGAGGAATGCCATGACATGAGCTCTGTAATGGATTTGCACTTGAACATATGTTGGATCCAAGGGATTATGGGAAAATGTCACAGAACCTTATGAGGCACATCCAAAGTTTTGAGATCTGCTCTATATCTTGCCTCTCCACAAGTAGGACACTCTCTTGCATCCTTATGTGGTCCACAAAACAAAATGCAATCATTGCAACACGCATGCATGGATGCACTTGTAATCTAATCCTCCAAGAGAGGTCACATGTTGCCTTGCCATATCTCTTGAGGTTGGTAATTTATTCTCCCTTGGAAGCATTTTACACAATAGCCTACATGTGAAGACCATAAATGAGAAAAAGCATTTGAGTAATTGACCCACTTACATAATTCACCATGTTTGCAAGATAGACTTTAAAGCTTACTTGAGTAATGCATTCAAACTTGCATTGCTCCTGATCTGCAAGTTTAGTAACTCAAGGGGGGCACGTAGAACAGAGAATGTGCACCCCTCAAATAGTGGAGTCGATGCTGTAGTAAAAAGATCGTCCTGCTCCATGCTATCATCCCGAACTGAGGACTTATGGATATATAACTCCTGCACCATCTCATCAAACACCTCCTCCTCCATGGGTAATGGCAGAGGGCTACTATCACATCACTCTATTCATCCGTAACAGTCCCTCCTCAAGATCCCACCTCATATCACCGATGCTTCGCCTCCTCACAACGATAAGCATAGGGTAACATATGCAGGTGTGGCACTGCATCCTGTATCAAATTAAAAAAGGATCATATATCAAACACATGAACACCCATAGGTATCTCAATCAATCTTAACTCTTCAACACTTACCATGTTTACAGTCGCATCTATATTCTCCATACTTTGAGACGTGATTGAGTGTAATTTTGCGTGCACGATACATGTTTCCTCGACATCGATCACACATACATTTGATTTTTTGCTCCAACCACATTTCACAATGGTGGGATACAGAGGGATTCATCCTCACTGGAGCTACTTGTTGAAGATGAAGACATCCTACATATAAACAATCCAAAAAATGTGTTCTTACATGAGTTGTAAATGTCAAAACTTTGTGTAGCATCTAAAAGTGCATCTAACACCGCATCTATACCGTGGAATGCATCCATAGGCACATTTAAAACATAGTGTAGCCGCACTGATAGATGTACATTTAGATATGCTTTTAGACGTGTGTTTAGATGCGCAGACTGCGAGTTGATTTTCGAACCTACTTTTAGCGCGCTTGCTTTCCTTCACATACTTTTCGTGTCGTGCGGCTTGCTTTCCTATTAACAAACATAGCTCCAGGCATCCACACTTATCTCCAAGCTCCCACACTCATCTCCAAGCTTACACAGTCATCCCCAAGCATACAAGAGAAGAGGGTGAACAAGGAAGAGAAGAAAGAGATGCAGGTCGGGGGGGTGTGTGCATGTGTGTGCGCACACGCGCACGTGTGTGTTTGGGTGGGTGGGACATTTCAAGACAAACATTATCCATCTCAATCTTTTCTTTAAAGCAACAAGATAAACTTTATGAATAAGGGACAGCATAATATTTTTAAAAAATTGAACGAATTTTTCCAAATAAAATATCGATTGATATTGAAGGAGCTCCACTCACCTACATCCATCCACAATAAGGACAAGTTAGAACAAGAATCCTTACTTGTGGGATTGCAGGCTTCAAAGAGCAGCTCCACTTGTTATCGATATCACAACATCATAAGCCATTTATAATGGTAAATTATATCGACCTTGGATGGTGGTGCATCGTGTGGCCCCTCAATATTTGAGTCACAGGTATCTAGATGCTCCATGTGTATGGTGTAGGTAATTCACTCTTTTTGAAATGCCACTTTTCAATTTCCCCAAGCAAGGGGTCATAAGAGACTTCACATCATATTTTGTAGAGCAAGCTCTCCCAAGTAAAATGGCAAACTTGATAGTATATAAAAAAAGAAAACTATGATCATCACAACATGGGGTTATGTTCCTATGTGGAAATCATAGTTGTCTTTCCTAACATGCCTCATTTTGCTAAGGTAGTTGTTCCCTTATCTTCATATACAACAAAGGCAATAAGACAAATACTTTTCTAAGTCATTCATCCTTCATATCACACACATATACCGTTTGATATTAAAAGTTTAAAACCATGATAGGATAGATTTTATGTATCCATGGTTCTCCATAGCCAATCCTTTAAGGGATGATAAAGAAAGAGCATAAATTTAATACCAATAATAAAGTCACATGATGATGTTTTCTTAGAAAGTGTTTAAAAAAGAAAATCACACATTTTTGTGATGACACCAATCATGTTAATTGTGTTTTCGAGTCATTATTAGCGACCTTCAAATATCTATGTATAGCTTTGAAATACAATGCAATATAAGTCTCCAGATTACCTCTTATGGCAACTTGTTGTGTTTACTAGCATGCACACGGTTTATCTTAGTCTGATAATATGTGGTAGGCCTTGTGCCAAGTACCTCCTCATCCAGTGCAGTCCGTTAGGTTAAATTGTAGCACAAATACTTGGCTTTGGCTACAGAGATCATCATTTTTATAACGAGCTACTTGAGTAGACAAAAGAGCTATGTATATAGACAACTTTTTTGAAAATTGTTTCTTTATGAGTATAAGAGCACTTGTACGATACTCACATATTTCTAATTTAGCTCTACTATAGTATATGTATTCCTTAACTACCATTAGGAGGTTATAGAGATAAATCCGTATGTGAGTACTATTAGTTTTGATGCTTGGATTTTTCATTACGTAACACAGGCCGCAATTCTTGCCTCAATCCCTCCAACCCCCTAGATTAGCATCTCAATTCCTCCAACCTCAATCCCTCCTGGATTAGCATCTCAACAATACATCAAATGTTTGACCATTGATACCCAATAAACACCACATTAGTATCATGGTCTAGATGTGAGTTCTAGTTCAACATCATTCAATAATGTCATAAAAAGCACAAGCATGCGCGTGCGCATGTGTATAAATCGTCCTCCCCCACAATCAAAATCCCACACCCTACAAGGGTCACCATGCCCCTTCATAGCAAGGGGGTCATAGACGTGATAATAATTTTTGTGGTAAGAAATTTAGCACTCATGCCAACAATATAACCATTTTTGAGCTGGCAAAATGTTGTAGTATTAGCAGCAATAATCTCCATAAAATCAAGAGGATAGATATGCATCTCTCCAATAGAATAGAATATTATAGAAGATGTAATAGAAAATGAAAGGAGTTCATTTTCAATTTTTAGTTCCAAATCGGATGTTATCATGTTAAATCACCACCATTAAGTCTCTCATGAGCCTTGCTTCAATATTGGTCCTTGCATTCTCTCATTTCCATCCTCTTCATCGTGTTCTTGCGTCTCCAAAAAAAGAAAAAGAAAAAGAATGGATAAATGTTATGGATGGCAATAGACGAGGGTTATCCTCCCTTCTCCATCCGCCATGTGTGTTTGTGGACATTTCAAGACAAACATTATCCATCTTAATCTTTTCTTTAAACCAACAAGATAAACTTTATGAAGAAGGGACAACACAATATTTTTCAAAAATTGAACGACTTTTGCCATGCTGATGACATGGTAGTTGATGTGCACATGCTAAATGGGCAATGTGATTTCTTATTAATTCTAGCTTAGAAGCCTTTCCTAGATCCTAGATGCTACAAACCTCTCCAACCATAGCCCTCATTTTAGGAGTTTGTATGGTGTATTATCAAAATCCTCTGGATTTGATGACTCAAACAAAATAAGGCTCCATATGGTGCCACAACTTTATTGGGCTCAAATAATTCCAAGCAAAGCCCTTAATGAAAAAAATCCATAAAATGGATTTTGAAAGAACTTCAAAGTAGAGCAGCAAGGAAAAATGTCATGCAAAAATTTGGACTTACAAGATGGCATAACATAGTTTGATGAGAATTCAATACAAGTTTCACTCAAATCAAATATGGGACTTAAGGAGGAGCACAAGAATACACTATACTTACCCTGCTAACACTAACACCACTAGGATCTTACAGCAACCCTAATAACACCTTCTTCCTAATAGCTTACCCCTTAGATTTTTCTTTTTCTTTTTCTTCTTCCTTCTTTGAATGGTCATAAGCACTCAGCTCGGCATGGCATGCCTATGTGGCTATTGAGCTGATGATGTGGCACTCCTTAGGGTCAAATGATGTGGCACTATGGCATCTTCTTGCTGATGTGGTAGTCGGGGCTAATTGATGACATGGCACTAAGGTGACTAGGCTAATGTGGTAGGGCATGCTAGTCTACTGACGTGGCATTAGGGCCTATGTGGCACTGTGGCCCATAGTGATGATGTGGCAAAGACGGGGTTGATGTTAATGCAGCACAACTACTGTTGACATGGCGGATAGGGAGTGCCAATGTGGCAAGTGGATGGCATGTTGATAGGATTTGCTAGAATCCTTTGAGATGCCAAAAGCCGCCTTGTGTGCTAGCATTGGCACTCTCTAGTCGTGGAGGAAGGTTGATGGCACTGGGACGGGCGATTGTCTAGAACTATGGCTGTCGTTGGCTCTATAGGCTGTTAGCCATATCGAGGAGCTTGGCTATGGCTTGGAGTCAGGGATCATTGCATGCTGCTTGAGCTAGCCAGTCGTTGGAGCGTGTGGTACTTAGTGTAATTAAGAGTCACTTGTGCATGGAGGCATTGAGAAGGAGCCATGGCTAGTGTAGGAGACCTCCAAGAAGGAGAAGGCCATCTTCTGTGGAGTTGGTACAAAGGACTGGTTGTCATAGAGAGTGGAGGTGCAGTAGAGTCGAGGCTGTAGAAAGCCTTGATAAGAGTTAAGCCTATTGATAAGGCTTGAGGTGGCGAAGACTTAGCATTTGACAATCCATGAGGAATCGCTTATAGTTTGTAAGTAGAGGCTCTGTAGAGGGCTACCAACTCCAAAGAGAATTCTTCTCTCTGTTGAAAACTAGAGAATCCTAACTCTCACAAGTTAGAGATGGCTCTTGTGAACTCTTAGTAGAAACTAAGTTGCTCTCTTCTCACAAAACCTTTGAAGACTTGTGAATCTCTTGAAATCAGTCTCTCACAATGCATAGAACACATGAAAATGAACATATCTCAAGCTCCAAGAAGCAGATTCTTAGCTTTCTAATGCAAATCAAAGAAGGGAATGAGCTCTACAAGATGAGGTTGAGAAGATAATGAAGGTGTCTCATGGGGAGGGCTTGTGCCTTGATGGAGCAAGGGCTCGCATGCCTTGATGAAGCAAGGGATTGACTCTCTGAATCTCTCTCAATGGAAGATGCCTCACAAAAGGAGGGCTTGACACTCATGAAGGGAGTGGGAGCACTTGGTGCTTTGATACCATGATAGCAAAAGTGAGAGAGGGAGAGAGAGAGAGGATTGCACACGATATAGCTACCTATACACTAAGTTGCCCCTAATGCCCTAGAGGTATGGTGCAATTTAATCCATCCTTAAAAGATTGGACACATTCATGTGACAAACTATTTTGCATTGATTGGAAAGTGTCATCAAGCTTAATTCATGGAACATGTACCTACAATTCAATGGTATGGTGTGGAAACAAGTTAAGGGAATTCCTATGGGTCTATCTTCCTCACCAATTTGGTTCAATCTATACCTCTTTTTCTTTGAGTGTAATTTTTGCATCAAGTTAGCAAGACAAAATAGATGGTACATACCAAAATGGTTCCATCATCCCCTTAGATACATTGAAAATATCTGTTTGGTTAACATACCTAACCCTTCACTATTTTTTCCATGGGAGATATATCCATTTAGCCTCTCAAATTTTGTGGAGATCGTCTCGCTGAGACATTAAATTTTTGCCAACTTGAAAATGGATGCACTCTTGGTATAACTACAAGGTTTCTTAGCACATAAATTATTATTACTTCAGTAATTGATGGGACCTTTATTATAAAGAAATAAGGTAAAAGGGATTTTCTCCCTCTTAATGTAGTATACTAGGTTCATCAAGGTTAACAGTAATAGACCTTCAAAGTTATGCATACTATATGTTCAAATAATCCCAATTATCTACATCTATAATAGTACAAAACATGCGGCTTACTATATTCGTAAAACTTTTAGGTATTTCACGGATAATGGATGCAATAGTCTATGCCTGAAAAAAGTTGTACTTAAGTTTCTCATTGGGAACTTCCCCAATGTCAAGATTTAATGAAATTATTTTACTCATTCATATTAGTGGGCACCATGACCTACTCCCTACGAGGGGTTATGGCGATCCTCATAGGGTGTGGGTTTGTGATTGTGCGGGAGGATAGTTGGGTGCACATGTGCACACACACACACACACGAAAAAAAAAAATCAATTAATTTATTCTTTAGTTAATTTCTTCTTTAATTAATTTGTTCCTTTTTTAATTGCAACTTTAGTCTATTGGTACGTTCCCTTTAAAACTGAGTTAATGCATTATCTACTGAGTTAAGCTCAGTAGACTGTAGTTAATTACCAGTTAATTACCACATAAACATCTTCATAACTTCTCATATGAATTGACCTACTATCACCTAAGAACATCAATAGATGACCAATTCTCTTAGAAAGGTGGTGTAAATAAACACCTTTATGTATAAGTGGTGTGCACACATACCTTTATGACCATTTCTTTTAGAAAGGCGGTGTACATAAACCCCTTAGAAAGGTAGTGTACATAAATCCTTTTATGTATAAGTGGTGTATATATACACGTTACTTGGTATTAAAAAACACTATAACTATAAAAATACATTGACATAAAGTTTAAAATACGCCATTAAGTATAAAATGGACCTCATAAACAATCTTTGTACACAATAATGAGAGTAAAGAAATCAAAAAAGTAGTTAACTTCTTATTAGATATTCGCTTTACACAGAAGTTCAAAACTTGCGAAATTCAAAACTTGTGATTACAAAGCTATCAGCCATCATGTTCCTCAGTAGCAATGTCCTCAATGCCAGGCCCTTGACTACTAGGGTCCTGACTAATAGGCTGCTCTAAGACAGTACCAATGTCCTCAATGTGCCCTTGACTACCAGGGTCGTGACTTATTAATAGGCTACTCTAAGACTGGAGTCTCAGTAGCAGGGTCCTGGCTAGTATCATCCTACCTAGTAATCTGCTCTTTAGTTCCAAGCACCTGACTAGTAGGCTGCTCTAGAGTCTCATGACCAAGTTCTTGGTGAGTAGGGTCCTGGCTACTAGGTTCCTGACTAGTAGGCTACTCTGGAGTCTGTAAGGTCATGGTTGAAGAACCATATATGCCTCTTGGTAACTCCTCCTGGTCATGCTTTGCCTCGTCCATACCTTCTTTGGGTAAGACTTCCTTGCTTGATCCACTTGCATGTCCTTCACCCAAGATCAAGGGTGCCTTCCTCAGTTTTAATTTCAAGGAAAGTGCTTCCACCTCTTTAGCCTTACCTTTTCCTACGATGTGCTATACTACTACTTCTTGCTACCGCGGGCCTTCCCGTATGATGAGTGGAACCTCCTTGAATCTAGTTAACAATTGATCACCCTTATTCTTTGTGCGGATTTCTTGTCGATGTAAGTCATCGGATGCAGAGCTTTCATTCTCATCATCACCTGAGCTAGAATCATTACCCTCATACTCACTAACCTCTTCTTCGACATTTTCCTCTTCAAAGAAGGTAGTGCAACTGTAATATGTGTCAAAGAACTCAATCTGATGGGGGGTATCAATGACATTTACATTTCTACCTTGGCATAGTAATTTCTCAGTAGCAAACCCATTCAATACATTGCTACTTCCCACCCATCATTCAGTAAATTCTTTATCATCTCTAGTATCACATCAAGATCCATCGGCTTTCTTTAATCCACCATTGCTGCATTAAGCTTAACCTTATTGTCCTTAAAGTATCAAGGAAGGCTGCAAGACTTGAATGGCAGTGCCTTCCAAGACAGTCATATGATTGCATAGGACTATACCATGGTATACTTTTGAAAGTAAATACCCAAATGCAGATGTCAAACTCGCATACAAGGCATCCCTTTGTGATTTTGTCACGAATAGGACCAACGTTGATCTTTTCTTATCTGCCATAGGACCTTCTATTATAAACCGCACAAGTTCAACTATCCGTGACACTGCAAGGTCGTGCAATTCATCTATGAAAAATACACATGGCTTCTCCCAAGCATCACCGCTCATTGTTATGAAATGCTCTATATCAATGCCATTGATGTGTGCAAAATTTGTATCATTCTCTGATAGCAAGATATCATAGGAGAATTTGAATGGAGAACCGTCATCTAAACCACCAATTGCTCTACCTTGGGCAGTGGACTCCAAGGCCTTTTTCTTGATATCCATATAATATGTCTCAATAACCTTTGGCATTTTAGCTCTTAGATCCTTTGTTGGTGTGGCATCTACATCCATTGAAGCCAACCACTTTCTAGCCCATGTCTTATCAAGGAGTTGACCTAGGCTAAGTGCTTTCTTCTTATCCACGTCAATTGACTTGCCAGCTAACTCATCAGATTTCAATAAAAACAATAGTGCCGAGAGAGCAGCCTCACTTTGAATCATTCGGGTGACTACTTCATCCAAGTTGCTATGCTTGCTCTTCTTTCCAAAGAAGCAGTCACCGCTTAGGATCTTCTTGCATACTTCTTATGTTATTGCATCTAGAACAAACCTTAATGCTCTCTACCAAACAATAGACATCGGTTTCATTATTTATTTCCTCTAAGTTGCAGTGTGCTCTGGTGCCTCAAAGGATATCTTTCCTATTTCATATGCTTGGCAAACATCCACCATGCTCTAAATCACTGAGTCCTCGTGGAAGACAAAGCAAGTAACATCCTTGTATCTTGCAACGACGGTGTTCAGATCCTTGGCCTCAACCTTATTACTTGGTACGCCTTGCGTAATGCTTACAACACCTTTCAAGCATATATAGAACCGAGTCCTCTTTGCCATGTACTCAGATGTAGGTCTCCTACCCTTCACTATTTGTGGCTTTCCACAGCCCACCCATAACTCCCTTGCCTTTATCAAGATCTCAAAAAGAGAAGAGTTTTTTTTCAACCTAAATGGAGTAGAATTCAGCCTTTCTAAGTCTAGAATGTACTTCGAGTCATCGTTTGATATGCATACATGACAAATGACCCATTGAAACTTTTCCATCCACTCAATCTATGGCAAGTTTCCATTTCTTCCCTCATCAAGGGCAATCTTGCAAGCTTCACAAAAGTGTTGCCCATCAATGGGCTCAAACCTGCATCTTTCTAAGAATCTATTATTTGCTAGCATGTATCTCTTCTCGATGTTAGTCCCATATTGGCTTTGGTACAAAGCCTCTCCATGAACGAAGTCACTCCTTCTAAAGTTCTCAAAAGCATCAAGAAAGTCCACATGCTTTTGAAATGTGACATCAAGCAATGTAGGATCATCTTCTTGAAGTCTCTTAAATGCCATAGGATGAAGAGTGATATTAGTAGCAACTGGAGTTCTTGTTTTCCTCATATCTTCATACAATTTGCATGCAAATGTCTTATCTAGCTTTCTTTGATTTGTGAATGACAAATCTGGATCAATAAGCATTATGGCCACACCAAATTGTGAAAATCCCCAAATGTACCCCTCATCCTCTTGAGGATGTACATAAGTCTGCCACACTTATAGAAAAGTCTGCGAGACTTGTATCTTCTTCTTGCAGATCCTCCTAATCATCATTATCCAATTTTTCGCATGGTTTTAAATAACCTGCACTTGAACGATCTGCACGTGGAGTAGGAATTATTTTGGCTCTCTTTCTGGGAATAGCTATGGAACTTGCATCTGCTCCACGATCACTCCTTCTTGTTCCTGTAGTTGTAGCAGTCGATGTTGTAGTTATAGCACGTGCAACAGGTTGGGTCATATATCAAACATATTGCACAAATCAAAAAAATTCATCAAATTTTTGTTGTATTTTAGGGTTAGGGTTTAGGGTTCAGTATTTAGGATTAAGGATTAAGGATTTAGGATTTAGGGTTTAGGATTTAGAGTTTAGGGTTTAGGGTTTAGGGTTTAGGGTTTAGGATTAGTGTTTAGGAGTTTAGGATTCAGGGTTTAGGGTTTAGGGGTTAAATGTTTAAAGTTTAGGATTTACGGTGGTTAAGATGTTTTGGTATTAATTGTTTAAAGGTTGGGATCTAGGGTTTAGGTTTAATGCCTTCTCTGCTAGTTTTAATATAAAAGTTATTAAGTAATAATAAGCTCAATGATTATTTATCATGTCTTTTTTTGAGTTGCTAATCTATTTTTGTACATAAAACAGGTATTCACCCTAACAAAGGGCATGGATGTGGTGTTATATAAGAAGAATGAAGTGGTGGCTTTTGGAGGAATTCATAGTCTTGATCCTATGAATGTGTGTCATTTCCAACGTTGTCGTGAGAGAAGATGTGTAGTGATAATCACCAATGTTGTAAATCCTAAAGTACATTTAAAATATCCACATGGAGACTTTGAAACATTGGGAGATATCTTACAATGTGACATATTTGATATGCAAGCACACAAAATGCTCTGGGACCAAGACGAAATTGTTCCAAAGACATACTTTCAAGATATCAAGAAAACTTATTTTGATGGGAAAAAAGTAGAGATGTTATCTTGCTCCAAAGAAGTTTTAGCAATTGGCAACTTTAAGGGCTATGCTCAAAGTTTTCTCTATATAGTGGAGATAATTAAGTTGATTAGTGCAGGTGTCATTCAAAATGCGATGGATAGTACTTCACATCTAGACGTCCATAATACTATGTCTCATCTACAAGTTCATAGTACTTGTAAATGGGGGTTAGCTTTCTTGAAATCAAGTTTGACCAAGACAATTTCCTTCAATGTCATGGAAGACACAACAAAACATTATCAGAAGAAAAGGACTATAACACAAATGGGATCCAAATTGATAAGAAGCTATAGTAGTGATCAAGAGTATCATAGTGGCATGCTCACAGGTATTGAGGACATTATCTCGACATTATAGTAACAGATGTTGATGCAGAAAAGGTTTCTTGTGTTGCAAGTGACTCAAATATACTCACTCGTATAGAAGACTTGTCTTGTGTTGCAAGTGACTCGAACAGGCTCATTGGTATAGAAGACTTGTCTTGTGTTGCAAGTGACTCGAATAGGCTCACTGGTATAGAAGACTTGTCCTGTGTTGCAAGTGACTCGAACAAGCTCACTGGTATAGAAGACTTGTCTTGTGTTGCAAGTGACTCAAACATGCTTACTGATATAGAAGACTTGTCTTGTGTTGAGAATAATAAGATGGGACCACAAAAAAAAATACACACAAAGATCGATGGGATAAGTGATGCAATAACAGGAATTGATGATATTAGTGACAATGATCATGATGTGACCACTCGAATGCAGGGCAAAGGGGGTAGAGAATCTGAGACTTGTCATGTTGTTCGTAATATCGTTGCTAGCATGCTAGAGAATATAGATGGGAGAATATTGAGTTATGAAGGACAAAGAGTTCAACCACAAAATTCAAGAGGCATTGGCAACAAATTGACATCAATGAACATGTCTACCAGATTGCCATTTCCAAGATATTATAAGGCATCAAATTATTCTCAAGCCCACACAGCATTTGATTATAAAGATGAAGATTCAAGGGAAATGGATTCGAGGTTTGATGGTCTTACAACTGGAAAATGAAAGACACTATTTACAAAAAGAAAAATGTGAGTGTGAAGAGGCCAAGAATCATGGCATCAATTCCAGAACCAAAGAGACATGTGATGTTATCCGAGGAGAATATGGAAAGGATGCTTATGCGAGTTTGTTGCAAGAGACTTTGCATTAGAAAAGTTGGGGAAGATGATTGTGCAGCCATACGCCTTGGTATTTGGAGTAAGACAGCGCCTGATAGACATAACTATCTTCTTCAAGAGTTTTCATGCTTTCTTCATCAAGGCACTGATCAACATTTGAGCACAAGACACTGTAAACCTAGATTGAAACCCATGGTTAATGGGAGACCCATTTGCAATCGAGGATATCAATGGCTAACTGGACTATCACATGGCACATACTGGACCATCTGGGTCGAGATGAAAGAAAAAGTGGTTTGAATACAATTCATGGAAATACCTACAAGCTTACATGCCATGGAAGCACTATAAATGCAACCGCAACATTAAAGCAAGTTCTCAAAGACCATGCATTACCACATCCTCATCTTCAACAAATAATGCTAGATGGACGTATCGAATGTTAACAACATCTTCCTTTGGGAATGACGAAGAAGGTCCTCCTAGAAACTATCAATAAAACTTTACAAGACAGAGACAAGAGCATGATTTCACGGTCAACCTTGTACAAAATTTGGTGTAGAGATTTTTGCCATGTCAAGACACCATCAAAGCAAAGGATGTCAAAATGTAAGACATGTGATGAATTAAAAAATGCCATTGAACATAGTACATGTGAGCAGCACCAGCAAGGAAGATATATTAAATGGCGGTCATGCTCAAAAGTTGTATGCTTCTTGGAGAGAGGAAGCTATTTCACATGTCGATAAGTCCATGTGCATCACCATTGATGGCATGGACCTAAATACAACAACTTTGCCATGATATAGGCATATCCCACTGGCATTGGAGGGCAAACGTGGACTAAAAACACACTTGTGTGGAGTACTAGTACATGGATACCGAATCTTTTGTAATCTATGGATTGATAGTTTGCATGACCATGATAGTAATCAGGTTGTTACATCAATCATGAAAGCAATAAGAAAGGTCGGAGATGCTCGCAGATGTTTACCTAACACGTTGCAAATACAAGCTGATAATTGTTGGACAGTGAACAAGAATGAATATATATTTGCTTTATGCTCTATGCTGGTTGGTTTGAAAATATTTGAAGAAGTGGAAGTTGGATTTCTTCTTGTCGGCCATACACATGAAGAAATCTTCAGTGTTATCTCTAGTGAGTTGAAGTCAATGGATGTTTTGAAAATGGAGGATATGCTATTTCGAATTGGGAAAAAAATTGGAGGTCTCGCAAGGAAGAATCAGAAGTGGCTATTTTAGAGAGGATGGTAGATTGGAGAGCATTCATAGAGCCACATTTACAAGCAGGAGATGATGCCCTAATAGGACACACAAATCCACACTACTTTCCGTTTCACATGCATAACAATATTCCAGTGATGCAATGGAAGCACTACTCAATAGATGGAGATCATTTATGGAGTGAGTCATATGCTTTATTACAACGAATAATTCCATTAGAGGAAACTAGATTTGTTCTTGCAAAAAACAAATCACTTGACATAGATGAAATGAAAGGCTTGAAAGCCTTCATTAAACATCTTCAAAGTATGATGCAGAAATATCTTGAGCAATCAACTAAGAATTTGGAGACAATTAAATCAACTGAAGCACTTATCCAATCCTTAGAAAGACAAGAAAACTTAATGAGCATTGAATACAGTGAATCCTTTTGGCTAAAACAAGCTAGGTCATCAAGTTTTCCTTTGGATATAAATATGTCAGTATAGATATGGAGGAAGCAGAGGAATGCCTTTTACCTCAAAAATATTGTGGCAGGAAGGGAGACAAACCCTTACCAGAGTTTACACCATCTAATGAGATTGAAGAGGGTCTATTTGTTACAGTTTGGGCATCTAATCCAGGTTCAAAGTTGGATGACCAAGGTGGCCCAATTTGGGTTGCAAAGGTTGCTAAGATAGAAAGGGATGATAAGGGAACTCCTATAACATTCACAGCTTTATGGTATGAACCAAAGCGATTGAAAAATCTCCCGAGAAGATATACAATAAAACAACTCTATGAGGAATGCTTACAAAAGAAACGTGAATGGGTTCCAAATAATGATGGATTAACAGAGGTGGAAGTCAGTATGTTGGGATAAGTGTGATCAAGGGCTTGCTCTATGGTGCATGTGTGCATCTAGGGGAGTCACATGTGTGTGTGTGTGTGTGTGTGTGCGCGTGCCCGCATGTGTGTGTGTGTGTGTGTGGTAGAGGCACATCAAGTGCTATGATGTGTCTAGTGTGTGACCTACATGATGATGTAAGCCAAAGGCCCCCACATGGGAGGTTCCTTTGATTTAGGCCAGTCCCATTGATGTAGAGGCTAATTGCCACTGATATAGAGGAGGTGCCTACACCATCCTCTCTTTCTATAAAATGGAGGTCATTCCTTCATTCTAATACAATGGATTTTGCCTCACTTGTGCTCTCACTCTTTGTGCCATGATGCATCTCTTCTACCCCTCACTCCTCTACATTTGGTATCAGAGCTAGTGGGCTTTGTAGAACTCATTTTGGTAGTGCCACCTCATCATCTTCTCCAACTCCTCTTTTTGAACTTTCTTCCTACTTCCTTCTCAAAAATGGCTTAGCTCTATTCTCCCTATTCCTTGCGACTTTTGCTAAGCCCTTCCAGATGGAGTTTCTACACAATGAGATGCCCCTTTGGCCCAGAGCATTTCCCTAGATTTGAAGTATTCCACCTACAAAGATTCAAGCAAACTCTGACAAAAAAACGTGCGATTCTGCTTCTCTGCTATTGCAACCATTGCTTGAGCGTCACTACTTTGAAGAATCTACCTCAACCCTAATTAGAAGGCATCATTAGTGCCTTACAAGAAGAGGAAAGGAAGAACAATTCAAGAGTGGGTAAAATGCATACAGAGGCACTTGCAGTGAGGTTTTCAAAGAGCAAGTACAAGGCTTGTAAAAACTGTGGGAAAAACAATCACCTTGAGAAGGGTTGTTATAGAATCAACCCTTGCTCTCTCATATTGTGGAAAGAATAATCACTCTGAAAAGTTTTGCAATGAGAAAAAGAGGACTATGTCAAATATGGTTGAAGAGAGAACTCCATCAACAAAAGAAGCATCCAACTTTGTGGTAGAAGATAAGGACTTTGCCTTTTGAGCAACTTGTCTTTGAATTTTTGTTTATCATCACTTGGTCAAATTTTGAGGTTCTGTGCCTGGAGTAGTACTCCAAAAAGAATGTCATATGTTTTGTCTTTTGTAAATCACCTCTGGTCACCATATGATGTAGGCCATGTGATATGTGTTTGGTCTATCCCATTTTTTGTGAACCTTAATCCTTGGGCACCTTTGCTAGCATGAGATCCTAGACATAGATTTATCCTTGACCACCATGAGATGGCCATGTGTGACCACCATGAGATGGCATGAGAAACTATGAGACTAGATGTATCCTTGACATTGCAAGAGGCAAACAATTGAGAGGGGGTATGTTGGGATAAGTGTGATCAAGGACTTGCTCTATGGTGCATGTGTGCATCTAGGGGAGTCACATGTGTGTGTGTGTGTGTGTGTTATAGAGGCACATCAAGTGCTATGATGTGTCTAGTGTGTGACCTAAGTGATGATGTAAGCCAAAGGCCCCCACATGGGAGGTTCCTTTGATTTAGGCCAGTCCCACTGATGTAGGGGCTGATTGCCACTGATATAGGGGAGGTGCCTACACCATCCTCTCTTTCTATAAAATGGAGGTCGTTCCTTCATTCTAATACAATGGATTTTGCTTCACTTGTGCTCTCACTCTTTGTGCCATGATGCATCTCTTTCACCCCTCACTCCTCTACATAGTAGCATTATTCATTCTCTCCTTTCCTAGTTTCTGACACAATTACAATTACGCTAAATATCCTCTTATGTCCCAACACAATTACGCTAAATATAGAAACATTAAATACATAATACATCCAATTGCAATAACACCAAGCACACTAGCGACATTAGTACTAACATGGAATGACCCAAAATATCAACCATCTAGCCTGGCAAAACATGGACACTTTGAATTCTTTGTACGACATCTCAGTCGGTACCCTTTCACTATGCAACACCTCAATCGAGACCTCGCATTGTATCCAATTTTCATAATCATCCCTAATAAAAGAAAACATTTATGGAAAATACATTTTCATAACACCATCATGACGAAAGACATATGCTATTGCTTTGCTCGTATAGTTGCTATTTGCTAGCACTTTCATTGTTGAGTCGATGAAGTGCAAACACAAGCCTCACATAAAATGCCAAAACACATACACAACCTCAGCACCTTCTACAATCAACTTCCAACTTCATCAAGAGTATAGGTCCCATTAGTGCTTGGGCATGAGAAATTGGAGAGAGAGGGAGAGTAAGAGTGAGGGAGTGGAGTATGTACAAGTCTATTGAATAAAAAATTTTATACAATTAGGGAATAGGGTTAGGGTTGCTCCTCATTTGCCTAGGCTTTCCCTACTCCGGACATGCTCCCCATTTGCCCTAATGTGGACCTTAGTCTATACTATTCTACCCTTAGAGGCACACTACGAACAATATGTGCACACGGTATTTACATGATACTGATATTTTTGTTCTCAATATAAGGTAGCCACCACAGGTTGCCCTATTTCTTGTTGCATGTCCAAAAGATAAGCTGCCCTGCTTCCCTAGCTAGGGCATGACCACCTCTTACATCATTGAAAAGTGTGGGCTGCAAAAAAGCCATGATTCAAGCAACAGAAACTTGGGAAAATTTAGGAAAAGTGATAGGAGCTAGAGATGAGCAATATGAAATTTGGAAGATGTTAAGTGCATCTTATCTTTGTCTCACTATTATTGACATAGTTGTCTTAGGGTTTTATGATAAAAAGATGCTTATCGAACATGGAAAGGCTTATTAAAAACTACCCTATATTACCTCTAAATAGATGTAGGAGCCATAGGGACATTGAATAGCAACTATAACTAGATCGAGTGTAATTGAAGTGATAAAGATGGTGACTAGTTGTGATATACAAAGATATAATGCAATCAATGTGTAGGGTGAGGGGTGGATGTCAAACATCTCTCTCTCTCTCTCTCTCTCTCTCTCTCTCTTGTCAATCCACACTTGTGTGTGTGTGGGTGTGGATACCGCACTAGCTAAAAGCATTAGTGCAAAGAGCATTAACATCATATGCTCACTTAGCAAAAATTAGCCAATGTTCCATGTGATGCGAGTTGAATGTAAGTGCTTGATTGAAAAGGGAGGAAAAACCAACATGAAAGGAAATATTGTGAGAGATTGCAACGTAGGAGGGAAGCGAGGCAGCAGGCATTGAGGCGCAACCCTCTCACCGCATTGCATTTGGCCAGCCGTCGCTCCGCTCTTTTTGATCCAATTTAGTATAACAACGTACGCCGCCATTCTACCTATTCCCGTCTTGCTTTTGCTTCTGCATCTGCCTGCCGCTCCCTCTAGTCGTGCGCGTGTTCTTTGTTGTCTGCTCGTCTTGTTTTCTATTGTTCCTTCTTCTTGTTTCTGCTCCTGCTCCTCCTGCTTTTACGCCCTCCATCTTCTTTGCATAATCGCAGCTGCTCCTCCGTCTTGTGCATGTGTCTGTCTATATCCCTCCACCGCCTCCCCATGCCCTGCAGATCCCCGCCTCTGACGCGTGCTCCTCCTTCCCTTTTTGGAACTTCTTTCCCGCTTAAACTTCGTCTCTCACGCGCCTCCCCTGCAGCACCGCCTTTCTCGAAACGCTTCTGCCCCACTGGTTTCCTACAATGTATATCACTCCGTGCTGATCTTTCTTCCCATGCCATGCCGTGCGCCTGGAGTACGCTTCTGTCCTTCGAGACTCCTGCATCTTAGAAGGCTGAACTTCCCAAAAAACTCGTTCTATGCGACAACTTTCAAAAGAAGTCTGTTGCCTCAAGTTTTTAGCGCTTGAACTTACATTTTAGAAGGGACATAGAGGTATCGTGATGCTGTTCCAATTGCGCCAATCCTAACCTTCAGATTTATTCCTGTAAAAATCTGCAGGGTGATTTGTCTATGAAAGTGATTCGAAACAGTGTAGAGAATATTGAAAGGACCAAGAGCACGGGCAGTGGCAGTGAGTGATCTGTCGTCTCATACAAGCTGATAAAAGCTTGTAAGTGATGTAATAGACTTGGAATTGCAGAAGACTCAACATGACTGGCAACGCGAGTATCACTAGTCAAGCCTGTGCGGCTTGCAAATATCAAAGGAGAAAATGTTCACCGGATTGTCCTCTGGCTCCGTATTTTCCGCCTGACCAACCGAAACAATTTCTCAATGTACATAGATTGTTTGGAGTCAGCAATGTTTTGAGAATTCTCAGGCAGGTGGATCCCTCAAAGAAAAGTGATGCCATGAAATCTATCGTATACGAGGCAGAAGCTTGGGAAAAGGATCCTGTGCATGGTTGTTTTGGCGTTATATCCATGCTTCAAAGCCATGTCGAAAGTCTGAGGGAAGAACTTGCGCAGGCAAGGAATCAGATTTTTCTCCTCGAGCATCAGCAGCAGCAGCTACCATCGCTTGTCTCCGCATCGATAAGCCATCCGATGGGGGGTTCGTGGATGTATCCGTACTTCTCAGCAGCTCAAACCAGCATATTCAGGCCTGAAAATAACGATGTGAAGCAAAGTTACGATCTCACGTTGGAATTTGAGCAGGCAAGACCTGCATATCAAGAACCAGCAGAGAAGTTCGAATCCAGCAGGTTTTTTCCCACCTCGTATGATTGTCGAGGATCGTAGAGAATGTCCAATTTTTTCTGTGGGATTTGCTTATTTGGTTTTCACTGCGGGCAATCGTTATCAAGCAGTTTTGGTTAATACGTGCTTTGTAAATTTGAAAGCGAGTTTAGAGAGTAGCATGCACTGACCGTTGCTTTCTACTTCCACTCTTACAACAAAAGCTGTTTCCGTTTCTGTTCTCTCAGAACATACCTAACTGGTCATGCTTTAAGCTTAAATTTTCTCCTCAGCTGTGTTCTTTCCGATCAACCTTCCTACAATGCGTTAAGAGTCAAAATTTGAGCTGGTGAAAGGGTGTCATCTCTTTGTTATATTATATACTATGGATGAGCCTTCCTACAATTTGAGCTGGTGAAAGGGTGTCATCTCTTTGTTATATTATATGGATGAGCCTTCTTACAATACGTTACCATCAGAGTTTCATGAGGTCGGTAAGTTAACATTTCCTGTATTGTGCTGTAGTGTTGATCCCGCTGTCCAAGGCGGGCTGCCATCGTCCGAGCATGTTCCTGAGCAAGACTTAAAGGACGCCGCCGCTTTGTTCTCGCTTACAAGCCATCAATGACAGATCCTCAATGATGTTTGATGCACGAGATATAATATTTGGTTACACTGTATTATAATTCCGCGCCCCGGCTACCCAAAACGCTCGTTTAGGGATTCAATGATGCAAGGATATCAACGATTTACGGACGAAGTCATTTATTCATTTCTATCACCGCGTTCGGATACTCGTGTACTCTAGAATTATCACCGTTTTGAATCTTGATGAGAAATGGCAGCTTCCGAATTCTAATAAAATCTCTATCTATATCGGTAGTTCTCCATTCCGGCTCTAATATCCATTCTCGAAGATGTTTTAACGGAAACATTAGTCTTCATCTTCATTGGACGAGACAGCTTGACATTTATAGCAGGGCAAAAGCCCTTGAGATGGCGGAATATGAAATTAATTACTTTGTGAAAAAAGGATGTTTCCGATTCGAGTGAGAATATAAAGGTGGCATACTTCTTATTATGTATTATTTGAATCAGTTTCACGCTCATGGTTTAGCAAACTTCTGATATACAATAGGACTCTAAAATCTTCCATAAGCGGCCTAATAAGCGGCCGAGGTTGATTGGTTTCCAACTTACAAATAGGAAAATGGTTACATCTTCGGTACCGTGAACACGAACGCTATGCAACAGCACAAAATTAATCTACAATCAGCATCTAGGTCTCTCCCTATATGAAATGTCTCGAGCTTTGTACCACAACGATATATTCTTTTGGGAAGTTGAGGTATTCGACATGGTTAGGGTTGTATCAATGCAAAGCGTTGGGAAAGGCGTAACAGACCATGACTTCCCTCTGCGGGAAGAAGACCATGTTGGTCTTACAATAGTTAAAGGTATTACTCCAAGAACTACACAATCTACGAAGCATTCTATCGTAAAATGTCTCTCCCAAACATGAATCATGATGGGTCCTCCTAGCTAGCAAGCAGCCAGTCACTAAGTATCCCTGGGCGATGGACGTGAGAGAGAGCACATCGGGAATGATGTAGTAGACTCTTGCTAAAACTTGCACATAGCTAGCTAAGGCAGAGGAATGTATTCACAGGAGAATGTGGAGATTGCAGGCATTGCACCATGAATGTGGACCTAAGAGAGGGCACATCAGGAATGATGCAACAGAACTCTTGCTAAAACTTGCACATATCTCGCCGATGCAGAGGGAAGGAGACCATGTAGTTCCTTAAAGATTCACAAGAGAATGTGGAGATTGCAGGTATTGCGCCAATTTTTAATCAAGGGAAAGCAAATCTATCATTTTTTGAAAGCTCCCAGATTGCAAGGGTGACTTGGCGATATTGATTCAAGAGAAGGCGGCTTGGTTGCTGATCTAGGTTGTAGGTTAAATCCGAACAAAAGATTGTGTGGAAGCTTCAGATGACAGTTGAGGCAAGGTCGTGCAATGAGGGTGTAAGGTCATTGATCTCTGATGCCTCCAATCGAGCTGGAGATATCTCATCTCGAAGATGATTTTATTGGATAAGAATTGCTCTAGGATGCCTCCAATTGGGTCGGAGCTATCTCATCTTCGGGATTTCAAAGATTATTTTGATGGATAAGCATCACTCTGCGATGCCTATAATTGAGCTGGAGCTATTTCATCTCGAAGACAGTTTTATTGGATAAGCATCACTCTGCAACGCCTCCGATTGGGCTGGAGCTATCTCATCTTTAAGCTAGTCCCATTTGTGATCTAATCCGTTCTCTCACCATTTTGAGAGACCTCATTCAATTCAAATGCTTAACAACATCGCACATGCAGCAGGAGCTAACCTCGAGCTAATACTGAAGACTACACTAATATTTTGAGTGGCAGGGTCCTCAAACATTTAAGGAGGGCTCGAGGTTCAAAGCAACTACAAAGGCCACATTGCATAGTGCAACCCTTGGAGATTTCTTAGAGGTTGAAGCTACTATAGATGAGAAGAGGCGTTGTCAAGACGCTCTGTTCTACTCACCTACTCACCATGTAGGAGATGAGCGAGGATGAGATTCAAGTAAGAGATGAGTGAGGAGGAGGGTGACATCATTGAAATGTTTGGGTAAAAGAAGCGTTTGAATTGAATTCATCGGCAGAATCGAAATGCTAGAGCCAAAAGTTCAATCACCAGAAATGTATGCAAGGAGACGTGGCCTACCACATATCCTACTCTTGACCTCCAAGCTGCTACATGTCCTTGCTTCTCTTTTTGTTTATGCATGGTTAATAGGTGAAAGATAAAGGAAAAGCGTTACCTAAATGGAAGATGATCCTATAAGAATATGAGCAAGTTGGGAAGGCCAAGAAGGTGGAGAGCTAGGAGATTGAGCATCAAAAACCTTTTTTGCTAGTCAGCCTTGCATGTCCATTCGTTGGCTTTTCTTTTCCAAGATCTGAATCACCAAGACCTTCTTGTCACCGTCATATCTACAAGAACCACTCCATCACTGTCAGAGCTTGAATCGAAGCTTCTAGTTGCCTTTTCCCACAAATTTGCTGACATGAGTCGGATATCCAGTGTAGTGCAACCTTCAGGGCCTTCTAGAGAAGGCCTAAAAAACTTTATGGTCTTCTAAAAAAATATCTAAATTTTAGATATAAGTATATATCTTTTGGCTATATAGTAAAAATGTGCAATTGTCCAGGCTTCCTCTCGAGTCTCTAATCCCATGCCGCACTCGCCTAAAGGCCTCTTTAGGCAAAAGAGTCAAAACATCCTATAAGTATTAAGGACATCCGGCAACCAACCAAGCCATTCCAATTCAAACTTCATAGTCAAACTGCTAACAAAGGCTTAAATAGTAGAACCTCTCATTTTGATACATTGTAGAAGTGAATGTTCACTAGTACGTTTGATCTCTTATCTCTGACCATCTTAGAATCATATTCCAAAAGAGCGATGTGTATTGATCTATCTCTTTATGTGGTGACAAAAAAGTGAGATGATCTTATGGAGAGGCGGAAAAATCAAGAGCTCATGTCGCTACTCAAGCTTGATAAATAGGAAAAATTGCATGTTTGATACCTCTCCCTTAACTCTGTTCTTACGACCAACCCTTTGAGAAGAACCAAGACCACAAATAGGGTGTTGCTAGCAATGAATCTTTGTAGCATGAGGATGTTTCTTTTCCGCATGTCCCCCGCATGTCTAAATATAGGCTAATAAGTTACATCATTCCAAAGCGGAAGCTTTGTCATCGATAACATTATAGAAGGACATTTCGCTCCCCAAAATGCCACTTTTGGGTTCAACATTGTCCTTGACTCTACGTTGAGCTGTGTCCTCATGGCTCAAATTTGCATTGACATCTGCTCATGGAACCGATGTTGCATGTTGCCTTCAAACATATATAGCTCATTTTCGAGAGAAAATATAGTAGACATGGCTCATCACTCAAAACTTGGGAGACGCCCTCAAGCACCATGCTCCAAAAATATTGGAGCATTCGGCCACTTCTAGAACCAAAATGATCTCTCTCCCTCGCCCTAGACTTCCTCTCATGACTCAATTGTCATCCACCTTAACCCACCACCTAGGTGCAGGAGCTATGGACTACAATCTTGTCAAATGAAGAGTGATCATGGCTCTCACAAGATTTTTATAAAGAAAAAATGGGCGAGAAACCTAGTAAATAATACCACCAATACATGCCATAATAATGCCAATAGATATCATAATATCGATAGTATATACTAGTAGTGCTAAACTTTCTTAATGACCCATCAATATCATAACCATTGTAGTCGATATCATAACCATTGTAGTGGATATCATGCCTATTACCACCGATATAATTGCTACTATTGCCGGTATATTTATCCAATTCACCGATAATTTTCTAGGTCACCAATGCGATGATCTACAACATCCCCCCATGGTTGACTGTAAAGAAGGTAAATCTTATATTTGCCCTTCTTATCCCTAGGAAATACAAGGAAAGTAGATTGACTTGTACATGGCACCACTGATAAAGGAGCTCCAAACCCTATGGAGAGGACTCATGTCTTTGATATCTATAGAGCTTTGAGATAGAGTCATGATGAATCATGGGAATCTTGATGTGGACCATGCACATGAAGCTTCCTTGAATATGGAGAGTGCTCATATAAGAGTCTCCTCCACTTTTTATGTGTTTGCTTCTTGGCATGGGTCATACACACACATTTACTTATATGTATGCATGTAGATTTGTCAACAAGTGAATACCATGCTTGTCTTATTTGTGGTGATTAATTGTCAACGCAATACTCTTGACATTTGAACAAGATGATATATGAAGTTCATTTTTAGTGCCTTCCACATGAACATCATATGCATGATGGGATTAGAGGGATCGTATTGCATAATTGGATCATTGGTCCCAAACCGCCCACTTGAAGGCAAGTGATTTCCTATAGGCATAGAGGGATAATGGAGAGTATGCACCACCCAAGATGAAGAGACTATTGATCTTCCATGAGCTACCTTATTGGGATCAATTATAGATCAATCATCTCATAGATCCCATACATATCCTCAAGAATGTGGGATCCATCATTTGGGAGCATTTGATTGGTGGGAGAGGTATGAAGGGAGCATGAGAGGACTTGAGAGAAAATGAACAAGGTGAGGGAGTTGTGGCAGGCAACAAAATCATGGTTCTTAAGGCATCATGGATCCTCACCGAGAGGGAGGAAGCAATGTCCAAGAGGATGCTTTCCTTAGGGAAAATAAGCTTAGTAATCTCAAGTCTCATGATTGGCATAAGTTCCTATAGATGTGATTTTTTCAAATTTGATATGTTATGATTGTGTGGTTCATACACATAGTTTTATCATTCTAACTCACTTTTGTGCAGATACTTTATCCTTTCAATTTTCATGAAAGGATGTTTGTCAAAAGACATCAAAAAGCCATATCCAGGATTAGTGGCCTCATGAGATATGCTTACTACTGATTATAATAATATATTGGTATACATCTAATCATGAGTAATGCTGCAATCTTATTTTGGCCTGTGATCTCTCTAAAGGAAATTTCCTTATCCACCATTGAATATGCTTACTATCAATCATAATGATATATCAGTATGCATCTAATCATGAGTAAATTGTAATGTTACAATTTTATTTTGGCATGTGCAAAAGATGGATGGATATCTCTAAAGGAGATCTCCACATCTAGGTAGAGAGTGCACCATATAGGCACAAATGTATAAATCTATTGTCATGTAAAATATATGATGCAACTCTTTCCTTAATCGAATTGTGTTCCGGGCCAATCAAGTGGGTTGATTCAAAATTCATTACACACTTCTAAAAATAACAATAGAATTGTCAAGGAGGCTAGTCCATTTACATCCATTACTTACAGGTTGCCCAAATACCTACAAAGTTGTCTCCTTTTTCAAAAGCTATTTAGTCCCTTGTTTTTAGTAGCCTTGTGTCATCAATTAACAATGATGCGAAGATTTTAATTTTTACCTTAGCTTTTCTACTTCATTATACAAATTGGTTTTATAAGGCATTTGCAGCAATAAGGACATCATATCATTGTCAAACTTAATTTTATCAAAACAAAAATAGGACAGAGACTATAATTTGCTAGCCTTTCTAACTGAAGTTGAATTAGAAAACCTTCAAAAAATGACAAGCTGAAAAGTATGTGTCATGGTTGCTGAAGCTTTCATTGAGCACCTCGACACCAAATAGTTCCTTATAAAATCTATCTTTCTATTAAATGTGAAACTCTCTGATTGTATGATTAGCTTTCCAAGAAAAATTGTACCATGTGATCTCAAGGCCTTGAGATTTGGTGCATATCTTTTTCTAATAGCAAAAGCATGATCTCAATAATGAGATACCTTCACAATGAACCTGCTGATTGAAAGAAATGCTATGCAAATTATGCATCATTGATGTCTAGATAAAAAGCATATACATAACAAGTGTTAAATCACTGAGCAAGTCTCTTTACTATTGTGCTCTCTTCTTGGTCTCATCCAAGACCCCTGCATTCACCCTTATAACACCACATGTTCTACCAATGTTGCCAAGATAACAAACAAAACACTTCACCCTTTTACGAGGGGGAGGCCAATGGTAGCCACAATAAAATTTGATGGAAAGCCAAAGATTAAATGGGTCCAAAATGTGAGATCGTATCCAAGAAAATGTACCTTCCTTGCTTGTTCCCTTATGATAAGTTTTGTAGCAAATCCAACTAAGGTCCAGTTGCCAGCCACAATTCTTGCCCATGCTAGGGTGAGCCACACTCTTGTCACACTAGCACCATGTAAGGCTACAAATGATGAAACACGTGATCCCAATAACAACACTACAACATAACATCAAGAGCTGCACATGAAAATCATCAATAATGTTAAAAGACTACCCCTACAAAAATAAAATGAGTGTGACCAATGACCTCCTCTTTTCTTCCTTGCGAGCCTTTCAAGCTCCCTATCAGCTTGCATTACCTAGTAAAAGATATTCCAGGATCCCTCAAGTCCATATAAAAACTCACCTTGCATCACTTCTCTGGTAACACACCAGCTTTTATAGATTAGACCTATAAGAGGAAAATACCCAGAGACCGCTCCAAAGTCCAAGGATTCAAGGATCCCAGGCATAGGTTGTATGTTCCAGCTGCCCCCGGGATTTAGTAATAGGAAGAAGTCAATCCATGAAATTGATTCGAATTATCTCCCTGGTAGATTTAAGATGTTTGCAAGTTTCTTGCAACAACATGGAGTGCTTGTTGGAACACTTATATGCTGCATAGCGGATAGTCATCCAATCTCCAGTTGCTTATGGACTTTTAACTAGCATTCCTTTATCAAGAGACCTTTATTGTTCTAGTGCATCTCCCAAAAATTAGGGATTTGAATATGTGGAAATAAGCAGGCGTAGATCTTACCTTTCTTCTCTTTGTCTCATCGGATTTGTTCTTAATTGCTTTTTGTAATAGAGGGGGGGAAATTCTAGCTAACTTAGTGGCTGACACTCAAAATGCTAGGGGATGCTTGGACTTAGAGATGGAAACAAGGGAGACTTTGAAGGGGGTTAGAAGTCTATCCACTACTCTTAGGTACCTCTCTCTCTCTCTCTCTCTCTCTCTCTCTCTCTCTCTCTCTCTCTCTCTCTCTCTCTCTCTCTCTCTCTCTCTCTCTCTCTCTCTCTCTTCTCTCTCTCTCTCTAGTTACCACTATATTTCTGCCCCCTAACTCTTCCAATTTGTCTCTCTCCCTCCCTTACATTAGTAGTATAGGTATTGCTTGCTCCCTTTCTCCTTCAACTCTATGCTCCATCATCCCCCCTTCAACCCCCTCAAGCATCCTCACTATACCTTTATACAGTAAGAAGCATAGCTTGTGGAGACTAGCATTGGGTAGGGAAAAAGCCACCCCAACTACATGGTCCAATCGTCATCAACTCTCATGCTCATTGTTTGGCTGCTCATTATATAATAAAAAGCATATCTTGTGGAGACTAGCATTGGGAACGGCAAAAGCCACCCCAATTACATGATCCAATCGTCATCAACTCTCATGCTCATTGTTCGCCTAGTCCAACTGTTGAGTTCCAAGCATACATTCATCCAACTTCCGTTTGCTCCAATGATAACAGTTCTTGTAGACTCTCCAACTAGTAAGCACCTCTACTCAATACAAACTCCAAACCCTTGTTGCTAAACTTCAGGGTGACAAGAGCCATATGCAATGCATTGTAAATATCATTTACAGGTGATGTAATCATTTGCTATGGCTTAGCTATGATATAGGCATTTGTTGGATAGCAAGTCAAGCAAGAGTAGCCATGTGTAATGTGATACCATAGTTACCAAGGAGCGGGAATGTTTTGGGAACATTCAATGCAGAAACAAGAACATTTCATGATGAGGGAAAGTGGAAGGAGAAACAAGAATGCAACATCATATGACACATCATCCAATCACATGGAAATATACCAAAATATGCAAACACACGCAAACACCAAAACCTACATAAGAGCGTGTTCCCCACGATGTTCTTGAACCCAGTCGATGTTCCAAAACATGGAATGTCTTCCGGGTTCCCCTTTTGTCAAAGGATAGGATCAATGACATGTTGATCTCAGCCGTTGGATGAAAAATTTTAATGAACTATAATCTTAGCTCTACTTGGACTAGCTTCCTGAAATTAAAACATGATAGGTGGCCCCCTCCCTAAGTCTTTGATGGCCAAGAAAGGGGTGGAGTTTGCCTTTCTCCTGGCCAAGAAAGGGGTGGAGTTTGCCTTTCTCCTCATAAAATGACTTGCAAGCTACTTGCCTACTCTCCATTTTATGAGGGGGGAAGGCGTCCTCCCTCCCTTTCCCTACTCCATCACACAATGGCATTCCCTCATAATTATGGTACCACAGTCCATAAGAGACCCTAGTAAGGGCACATTGGAAGCCCATACCTCTGTGTGGCTTCTTTGTCAAGCACAATGTCCAAGCATTCATTTAGCATCTTGAGAGATGTCCAACATAGTGCTAAGAGAAGGCTCTCTACTCAATAGCCTAACGAGTACTACAAAGACGAGACCAACCGATGGAGAGACGTACACATGGCCCCATGTAGCAACAAGCACAAAAATGGCAGAGGGTGCAATGTGGACTTCGAATAGATTGATGAATGTGCAATGACATATGGGACTTTTATAGAGCAAAGTGTAGCATATAAGTTGCTTTGCCACTTGCTGCTTTGTATACACCATAGACGGATTTCCTCTTGAAACAAAACATACCAAAACAAAGAAGGAAAGATGAAAATAACAATTTGTGAGATTCACCTTCCATATAGCTCTAGAACCACTAGTCACCTACAGACCCGAGGCCCATCCACATGATTTCTTTTGGCAACTTACCTTAACATGTGCCACACTTTTGCCGAGTGTTAGCCTTGTGAGTACCCAAACTTCTTGCACACAAACTTCTTGCAAAGCACACAACCCCAAAACTAATAACATTTATCCACATTTATGCTAAACCATCCTATGGCCTCACTGAAATCAACGCCAACCGATTTTTTCGAGTTCATGCCACATTTAAACTAAAATATAACAAAAGGCCTGCAAATTGAACATGAAAATAGTTGAAGTTGACAAATGATCAATTGATAGGACGTCCCCTACCAAAACACAAATGTTAAATAAGTGACCTCACCTTGGACTATGACCTTGCCTCAAACTCATATCAAGGGAATGAGGGTCTTGAGAAAAGTAATAGAAAGGGTGATACATAAACCTTGTTGGAGCACTATCCAACAAGTGACAATGCCGAGTCCATGAAGGATCTTGGCATGTGAAGGCTAGCAACCCATCCCTGTCTCTTACCACTTGGTGCTTTTTGGTGGGGAGAGAGAGGATCATATAAGCTACTAGGCATTGCTATATAGAACACAAAGCCCAAGCATACACATGCCACCCTAATGTTGGCATCCAACACTAGCTTGTCACAATCCACGGATCTTGACTATTCTAATAATCTAACTACACTAGTGAGGTACCTTTGTGGAATAGATGCAAGTGTTGAAACTAAATGTGTGGTTTTTCTCTACAGACGGTTAATCTTTGCACCTGGAGGTGAGAAAATTGAAACTCATTTGGACTAATCCCCACCCTACGTGCAAAACCCTACCTATATATACCATTATAAGACCACAATATATCCAATCTTACACATTCAAAATTTTTTAATTAAATAATTGAAAGAAGGGAGTTTGTAATTGACTTTAAACAAAATGAGAAATATGATAATAATAATAATCTAGGAAGAAAAGCTATGCTTATATTCTCATTGGTACCCAAGCATAATGGTGTCTAGGTTTCAAAAGATTCTAAATCTCTTGGGTAAACATAGTGCTTTCTAAGCTTCAAAATCCCAACCGAAATAACTCAAACTTTTATAGCAAAAAGGAAGAAAGATAGTAGAAAATAAAACAAGAAATGTGATCGAGCCACAGAGAGAGAGAGAGAGAGAGAGAGAGAATAAAATAAGAAATGTGACCGAGCCACAAAGAGAGAGAGAGAGAGAGAGAGAGAGAGAGAGAGAGAGAGAGAGAGAGAGAGAGAGAGAGAGAGAGAGACCTATTAACATCTTTAGGAGGCCTCACAAGCCTATGAGACAAAGTACATAGAAAAACCACATCTCTGGGAATCTGACAGTCGAGGAGTGCACATGGCATCTTAGCTTGAAGTTATTCTAGCACACAACTATGTTCTTAGTCTTATCACCATGATGGAAGGCTTTTACTTCTAATGTTTTCATGTATTTCCAAGAAATCACACGTTGCTTCTAAATTCCTCTAACCCAATGAAGAAGAGCACTCATAACTTGAGGTGACTTCAATGTAGAACTTAAACCTATAATCATAAGATGTTTTCTTAACATGGGGGCACTTTTAAGACCAAGAACTTAAGGAAAACAAACTTCTCTGACAATATTTTAGAAATAATACCTAGATTCCTCCCTCCAACCAAATTGCATAAGGCCCTCAAATGCCACCTAGGGCCCTAGACCATTTCCTAATTCCTCTAACCCTGGGTGTAGATAACCCTATGTTAAAAGTACCTTCCCCCTAGATATTATTTTTTAGTCATCTCCCCCAATGGCCACTCCTATGCTAGCTTAAAGCCATAGGTTTAGTCCATAGTTTCAAAAGTGATGGTTCAAATGCTAGAACAATGCAATGATCGAGCAAATACACACAAATGTGTTGGGTTGAGTGAGCTTATCACTACAAGCAAGTAGTCGAAAAAGAATCATCTCAACATGAGAGAGAGGAGCTAGCCAGTTGGATAGGATGAGAAACAAAGGGCAATGTTTAACAAGGCAAATACACACAAAGGTGTTGGGTTGAGTGATATTGGGGCTACAAGCAAGCAATCGGGGCAAGAATCAACTCGATGTGAGAGAGAAGAGCTAGCAAGTAGGATGAGATGAGAAACAGAGGGCAAGTGAGAGGAAGGTAGATACATATGCATTGTAAAGTGTAAGTGCGATGGCAATACAAGATGATAGAAAGTAGAATTTTCCTTGAGGATACATTTGTTTTGAGACAATCTTTGTTGTGCAATGGTTCTTAGAAAAAGAAGAAGACGATGATGACAAAGATGTTAGCTATAGCACTCATAAAATTTATGGGAAAAAATAGGTGGGGAACCCACTAAGGACCTCCCGTTTGGAATGTCATTATAAGTGTAAGTGTACAGCAACTTGATAAAAATTTCCAAAAACTTATAAAATGGAAATGATAGGTGTACATCGGTAGGTGTACATCGGAAGGAAAGGGAAAGAGAAAAAGCAAGTGAAGGTGAAGGAATATGGGGAAAGGTAGATGAGTAAAAGAGAGGAGAGAAAAGAGGTGAAAGAGGTGTGTGTGTGTGTGTGTGTGTGTGTGTGTGTGTGTGTGTGTGTTTGTTTATTTGTTTAGATTTAATAATCCCATGAATAAATGAACCATACAATTAATTCAATCATTTGGATAATTATAAAAAGTTGCATATGATATATGGATTGAAATTTTTTAAAGAAAAGTAAATTGAAGTAACTCATGACAATATTACAATCCAAACATTTTTTTGGTAGGGACTTGAACCACCAGATTGGCATTAGAATTTTTCTTTTTATTGAATTTGCAAATTTAAGCAAAGAATTAGAACAAAAGTTTCGAATCCTTTAGGTAGTCCAAGCTCCGAGGTCGGGGTCCACTTACCTACCACCATCTAAACAAAACAATGTGTTTAAAGAACATCATAGTTTTATGAGGGAAGATAGGTAATGCCTGTAAACCCTAGCTTGTTATCACTTATACCATAGAACAAGACACCTATTAGGATTCCAAAATGATTAAAAAAGTGGCATAAAAATTTACAAAAATAAAAAGGGGGAATCCCAATCCCTTATAAGAGATAGTTATTATTTTTTTGAAAAAATCCTATGGGGGGTAATCCACACGCTTATGAAAGAAAATTACTCACAAGAGGTTCTTGTTGAGCTTCAGAACATAAAGTACATCTTTCACCAATCCTTTCATACCAATGAAATTGTTCATAGGAATAATGCCTATCCCTTGAACTGGATTCAGTGTATTATCTGTCTATAGATGACATTCTTCTAACCTTCAATGGTTTCATCTCTGTGAACCATTCTTGATGATTTGTCATGTGAGATGATGCACTGCTATCGATGTACTAGATCTGCTTGGTCGACTTGATAACTGAAATCCTCTTTTGTATTGAAATCAATGTCTAAATACACTATATCAGGCTTTTGCATTTCCCCATTTGCAAGAAACATATTCCCATGTTCATTTGCATAATGACTGTGACTAGAATGTCCACCACGATGATTTCCTCTTTTGCCAGAATTCCCTAAATTGTTGCTAGATTGACCGCCTTGGTCGTACTACTTCTTGCGACAATCTCTATCATAGTATCCAAACTTATGATAGTAGTTGCATTGAATGTTTGACACATTGGTGGATGCATTCCCTCATCCTTGGAATCTTCCTCGGTTGGAATGATTTCCTCTTTGTTGATTCTGATGTTGCTAAGGATGATGCTGATTCTAATTCTGACTTTGCTAATGACTTTTTGCTATTGATGACCACTTATCTGGAATGATCTACCTTTGCCTCTGCTTCTGTCTAAAGCTATGAATGTCTGATCTTTCATTAGAATGATCTTTGTGTGCATGAATGGCCTGAGTCTTGAGTTCTTCACCAAGCAAGACTCTGACTGAAGCTCTTCCAATGTTAGAATTTGTCATTGGATGGTAATACTTTGGACTAGATTCTTGTATCCCTCTCCTAGTCCATTCAGGATGACTTGAACCATTTTTGTTGGATTCATGGTCTCTCTTATGGGGCTACGAGTTGATTGTTGTAGTATTTGATCCTGAGTACGTAAGCATGACCAGCTTTGCTGCTATTGCAAAAACTCTGGTTGATTTGGTTCTCTAATGTGAGAATCCTAGAAGTGTTCTTGGATTTGTAGAGAGCTACGAACATATCCCATGCTTCTTTGGATGTCTTGATGGTGTTGAGTTGTCCTAGAATGACATCTTGCACATTCTTCTTGATCAAATGATATGCATACTTATCTTTCTTATCCCATTTTGCCTATGCTTGAGCAATGGTAGGATTTGCTACAGGTGCAAAAATTATTGGTGTAGCTGGAGATCTCACTGTAGATCCCACTACTGGTGTAGACTACTATTGTGGCTAGATCATCCAATGGTCTAGGTGTAGATCCATTAACATACTCCCATTTGTCCTGAAGTACAAGAATGGTCTCCATTCATGTGCCGTAATTGGATTTGTCTAGCTTAGTAGATGCCTCCTGATTGAGGTTGCTAGACATAGACATGGTGCAAGAAATGTACTCAGTGTGTCGTGAAAATCACTATCTGAATCAACTACAAAACACTGACTGTGTCAAGTGAAATATGAAGTGTCGGTGAAGGTAGAACTGCAATATATAATCCGATCTAAATTACAACGCTTTTGACAAATGATGTTGGGAATATCCAAGAGCTTTACAAGGCTGAAATAAAGTGCACAATGCCGTGAAATAGCCAAATAGGCTTTACAATGATGGCATGTGTGCATGAAATCAAATCATGTGCTATCTACCCACTCATCAATTGACAATGCCTCTGTACACTCTGAAGTCTGCTCACTTAACTGATGAACATCAGGTTTCAGCTAATGTGATGATGTGAAACTATATGTGAGTGTAGGGACTGATTCCAAGTAGGAACTAGTCAGGAATTTTGGGCATAGCTTAGATTGGCAACTTGGAGATTTTCAAATCATCTCCTCTATGGTGATCTAGTCTACTCTGATCTAGATCTATACTAACCATCAATCGATGAAAGAACAACAAATAATTTCTTTTCTTTGGTTCTTTTTATGTGCTGGGTTGTCAGATGCATCAATGTAGAGGCTGATGTGCATGTAGAAAGTGGATTTGTTAGTAGCGAGGCTCAAAAGTGAGTGATACTTGTGTTAAAATGTGAGCATGATGTGCCAAGTGCTTAGAGCATGAAAAATCAAGTAATTTTTCTTTTTGGACCACCCTCAAATTCTTCCTAGATCAAGAGATACGACTTGATCTAGGTGGAGGGACGGAAAAAGGGTGCTCAATGATGATGTGGCACTCAAGGTCACATGCATAGGTGTTCCTACCAAGGGATGTCCCAGTGGAGCAGTGATGATGTGGCAATTGGGTGCACATGCAGTGACTATGTGTGCCTTGCAGGAGGTAATTGTGCCTGACAGGGGACTGCCACATGGCACTGTTGAGGTGGCACTGACTGACCTAACCCAAGGTCAAGTTGACCAAACTTGGATACAAGTCAACCCTGATGACATGGCCTTGATGACTTGGTAATGATGATATGGCAGGGTGCCACGTGTCAGTGTTGACATGGTAGTTGAGGTGTCTCTGATGATGTGGATGTGCTGACATGGCCTATTGAGGGTCTCTGATGATGTGGCAAGGATAAAGCTGACACGTCAGATAAGATGAGGTGCCACATGTCTCTCTAACCAAACCCTATCCAAATAGTTGACCCATGGTTAACTTTACCCGAGTCAGTTTGAACCTACCTTATCTTCATGAGTCTATCATGTGTCACAGCATGGTGCATTAGAATTTACAAAATATTCTTCAGAATCTTCAAATGATTTCATCGATGAATGTTGCCAGTTTGGTCGGTGGTTGTTTCTCTATGCTTGAGTGGACCTAGGGGCATGGAAGAGCTCATTGATGCTTTGCAGGCTGTTGGCACTAGAGGCCAGTCGGGGCTCGATGAGGTTGATGGAGAGGTTGGCAGTGGAGTCGCTCTTGTTGTAGAAGCCGCGGGTGTGTGGAGCTCATTAGCACTAGTGGTCTAAGGTAGTCGGCTATGGCATTGCTGCAGTCCGATCAAGGAGAGCCCGTGAGCTCTGGTTTGGCATTGGCAAGCCGGTCATGGATGGAGGAGGTCGATGGAGCCAAAGCTTTGGAGCTGTGGGGCATTGTAGCTCGTGAAGGCGTCTGAAGGTGGGAGGCATAAAAAACTTGTGATGCAAAGCCATTGTTGTTATGGAGGGCTTTATGTGTTGGAGGCAAATGTTGGGGATGTAGCTGTTGTAGAAGTGGCTATTGATGACTGCAGGAGAGGCTGAGCTGACGAAAGTTTAGGCTGTAGTTGAGGCTTGGAGCCATTAGCCTGAATGCGTTGTAGCTTGGCTTTGGAGTAGTAGGCTATGTAGCACAACAATAGAGCATAGTTGTTCATTGTTAATGATGCAACCTTGTAGTAGGAGCGCTGTGTGAAGGAGAGAAGTAGCATTGAAGGTGGTGTGGAGAGAGGAGCATCATCCAAATTACATAGGAAATTTTTATACATAAACAATTTATTTATTCTATAAATACTTATAAGTAATTATAGAGATAAAAGAGATCTTAAAAGGGCACACAAGTAGGCTATTTATAAATGTGTATATGTGTGTGTGTGTGTGTGTGTACCAAAAATTACGACATGTTAAATAAATACAATTAGAAACAATAGACAAAAAAGCTCTCAGAACACTGCAACATTAGATTGATCTCCAAATGAAACTAAAGTGAACCCACAAGACACTATTTAGACAAGGGAAAGTATAAATAAATACAAATACACACACACATATATATATATGTAAAATGTTATATATATATATATATATATGTATGTATGTATGTATGTATGTATGTATGTATGTATGTATGTATATACACATATATATATATATATATATATATATAAAAGATAAATAAAATAGCAATAGAAACTAGTGGTATATAAATGAAATAACGAGTACTATACTTAAATAGTAAAAGAGCCCATCACATGAAAAAGAGCAATGGGAATGAGCTACTTAAGACAAGTTGAGAAAGTGGTTGCATGGATACTATGACAGTGACTATGCCAGAGATCATGAGACCAGGAAAATCGACACAGGGACATGCATTTTTCCTTGGTCAAGGCACTATATCATGGTTGTCAAACAAACAACCAACTGTTTATCTTTGACTGAAGCAGAATATAGAGCACTCACTATAGGTGCATGTGAAGCTATATGGCTCAGAAGACTATTGTTAGAAACAGATTACTTTAATGAGTCAAAGCCAACAACAATATACTTTGATAATCAATCAGCTCAAGCATTGGCCAAGAATCCAGTATATCACTCCAAGACAAACCACATTGATGTCAGAGAGCACTTCATCAGAGAAAGAGTGTTACTTGGTGACATCACACTACAGCATTGTGATAGCAAAAAGAATGTTGCAGACACCTTTACCAAACCACTCGGTAAAGTGCTTTTAGAGAAACACCGAATAGCTCTTGGTTTGACATAGAGGAAGGACATTCCCATTAAAGTGAGGTGATGGAATGTAATGCTCAGTCTTCTTCGATTCCTTAGAATCATCATCTTGTATCTTTGAATACTTCCATTTGGATTGTACTTTACTTTGTATACCCATTTGTTTGCTATTGTCTTCTTTCCTGGTGGAAGGTTGCATAATTCCCAAGTATTATTCTTATACAAAGCATCCATTTCTTCATTCATAGCAGTTTGCCATTCTGGCTTGTCTACTGCATCTTTGAAGTACAGTGGCTCTTTTGTAGCCATGATGGTAGTCATAAGAGCATAGTTGGTGGTTTCAACCTGAAATGCTTTGCCTTTTTGAGCATATGTCAATCTGGATGGAGGTCTGCTTTCCCTAGTAGACCGTCTAAGCTACTGTGGCTCTGCTTGGGGTGTTTCTAGCAATTCTTCCTCTTCTTCATCAACATTTTTGTAGATGACTATGAAGTCTATGCTTCTATCTCCTGTGTATTTGAGGTTTTCCATTCTGATTCCTCATCGAAGATTACATCTCTAGAGATAATGACCTTTCGGTTGATGGGATCATACAACTTGTATGCTTCTCTTTCTTCACTATAGCCAACCACGATGCATTTGTGTGACTTTGCATCCAATTTCCTGCAATGATCATCATGTATGTGGGCATATGCTATGCAACCAAATATGCAGAGATGCCCAATGTGTGGCTTATGTCCAATGAATGCTTCATAAGGTGTCATACCTTGTATCGGTTCGATAGGATGCCGATTAAGCAAATAGTTTGTAGTGGCTATTGCTTCTACCCAATATTGATTCAGAAGATGTTTCTCACTAAGCATTGCTCTAGCACTGTCCGCTAAAGTACCATTCTTCCTTTCAGCTCTTGCATTCTATTGAGGAGTATCTGTTGTAGATAGTGGTGTCTGTTGTAGTTGAGCTGACATGGCATGCTAATTTGGTATTGTAGCTAGCATTCTATACAAGCATCCTTCCTTGACACCTTTTGCTACTAGCTGACATCTTCTGGATTTGTCTCTTATGGTGCATTCATCTCCATCGAAGAAATAGAACACGACACCGGGTTGACACCCTATAAGAGGTAATAGTCTCACCAGCTCTCTAAAGCCATTGAAGAGCTGGGATGAACCATGCAAGCACCAAAGAGGGAACAAGGAATACAAGAGGAGATCCTGCAAGGAGTACCCATGAATGAGATCACCAATCATCGTCGTCAGAAGAAGGTCACGGGTGTAGTGAGGCCACAAATAGTGACAAAGGAAGATGGTCAAAAACATAAGTAAGACCAAATGAGAGCAAGATAAAAGGCAGTAAAGCAAAGAGTAAGAGGCCAAGTACCAAATGGGGTCTCTCTAAGAGCAGGAAAGGGAAGAGTAGGATAGGGCAGAGAAGCTGCAAGATAGGGAGGAGGGAACATGAGGTCAAGTTGCAAGAAGGGGAGAATGAAGGTGTTAGCACAAAACACAAAGGTGGCAAAGGTAAGTGTGAAGGAGCACAAAGAAATCAAAATGTGAAGACATTATTTGAAAACCCCCCACTTTTTGGTATATATTGATAAAAATTTCAAAATGTGAAAACATGTATCTGAGTATCAAATTGGAAAAAAAAAACAAAAATCTAGAACATTTTTTGAAAAACCTACATCTTTGTGTATTAATTTGCTTTAAAAATTCAAAATATAAAGACATGTTTTGAAAATTCTCATTTTTAGCTATATAAATTTGATTGATAAAAATTTTCCAAATGTGAAAGCATGTTTTTTGGTATAAATTGAAGTATTTTTTTAAAAATTAAGAGACTTTTCTATGTCAAACTATGGCATATGCCATATGTTCTTTTCAAAAATGAGATATTTTATGTGAAGGTGTGGTGTACAACATATGCTAAGAGCAATTAACAAGTTGTTGCTTCAATTTGTTAGATGTGGCATACGTTCTGTGTTGGAGAGGACCTAACATGTTGATTTATCTTACTTTTTTATTACATGGCATCTGCCATATGCTCTAAAAAGAATGTAAAGATCTTAAGGCTTTTTCCAAAATTAGAATTATTTATGTAAAGGGGGTTCCTTAATGTCAAGATGCAGCATGCTCCATATGTGGAGAGGAATTCACGTTTTGCTTTATTTTTCATTTTACTAAAAATAATCTACATGTTGAAAAAAAGTTTAGATGTGGCGTATGCCTTACATTCCACACTTGTATCTTCATTTTGGCATTTTTCAAGAATCAAGCCCTACACTGGAAGCCTTCTCTAAAGAATAGCACCAGAAGAATGAGGAGGAAGAGAAGGATCACATCTTAATATATAGAGATTTTCAAGTTTTTTTTTTTAAAACTAAAAGTAAATTTAAAACCTATATAAACCTTCCACCATCATCATTCCACTCTCACAATCTCTCCCTTCAAAAACTTTTGAAACTTTAAAAGAAAATTGCAACAAACCCTCTCCCTCCCTACTCCTCCCTCCCCGCTTGGCATCCCACCATCCCTCTCCAATCCTTTTTTGAAATTTAAAAAAAAAAACAAAAAACCAACTACTCTACTCCACTCCACTCCCTACTCCTCCCCCTCCTAGGCTCAATCCTCCCTCTCTACTCTAATACCCCTTTGCTCCCTCTGTACAATCCCTCTCCAATCTCTCCCTACCCTCCATTCCCTCCCCTCTCCTCTTCCCTCACTACTCCTACCCTCTCATCCCCTCTCCCCTCCCTACTTCTACCCTCTCATCCCCTCCCGCTCAGCACTCCCTCCTTCATCCCTCTCTCTTTCTCTCTTTCTCTCTTTCTTTCTTGCTCGGCACTCTCCTCCCTACTCCCTCTCCCCCCCCCCCCAACACTCCTAACTCCCTCTCTACTATCCCTCCCCTTGCCTCCTACTTGGCTCCCTTCCCCTCCCATCTCACTCGGCTCATCTCCCCTCCCTTTTCTTCACCCTCTCCTCCCATCTCACTCGGCTCACCTCCATCTCTCCTCCCCACACTTGGCACACCTCCCCTTCCCCTTAATTGGCTCACCTTCCCTCCCCTTGCCTCATCTCACTCGACTCGGCTCCCCTCTCTCTCAACTCCTCTCTCCCTTTCACTTAACTACTTGCTCTCTCACCTTCATTAGACTATCGCTCGCCTCTCCCCCTCACTTGGCTCACCTCCCCTTCCCTCACTCACCATAAAGAAGTTTTTTCCTTTTGATTTTGTAAGCCCTTCCAAGATTTCTATTGCACAAGTGAGGATTATGCATTCCTAATACCTCCACAGGAAGACTGATTGATGATAGTAAAGGAATTGACTTTGATACTCCAAGTTTATCTCTTAAATGCTCTACAGAAGACAACTCAGACAGACCACATAGGCCTCTTAAGTCCCAAGCTAAACTAATTTGATGGGGGCTCCACTTGACCCCTATAATCAAAGCAAAGCATAGAGTGATTGTCATTGGAAAGCTAATAAAGAAAATTTGAAGACGTAAATAAGTTGATTTTAATAGTACAATGGAGAATGCATATTTGAGTTACCTCCAACCTTAGCCAAGCTTGCAAACATGGAACAATGTATGATGGAAACCTATGGACAAGACCTGTATCCACCATGAGACAAGCATTTGAAGGTGGTGTTCTAGTTGCACATTGGGTAGGGATTTTTCAATGTGTCAGTACATCTTGCCTCAACTAATGAATAGTGGCTCTAAGGTGCAATAAGTACACTTTTTCTTCATTGAAACATGCACTAAACTTCTTGCTTTCAATGCTTTAAGCGGCTAGGTCTTAAAAAAATTTCCTCTACATGTGTAACTTGGCAAACGCTATACTTGAAAGTGCTATGATGTATGTATATCAAGTAAAAGAACATAGATTGTAGCCCTAATTTGTAGAACTTAGCTTAGATAATTTGCATGGAGTGGTAGATAAGCTTTAAATAGCATGTTGTTTGGGAAAAGAAAAATAAGGAGCAATGTGAAAGCACTTTTTAATTGAGGTTGATGATTCTCTTTGAGTGTATGAAATTTCAATGCAAGACAAACCTATTATTAAATTATTCATACAGACTAGAATTTGAGAATGACTTACAATAATCCTATTATTGGAAGAATTTGTTTTGAAAATCTTGGATGCACGTTTGGTGAGCATGTGTACAAGGGGTTCAAGCTTTAGATATTAACAAGCCATTTTATAATGTCACTACTGCACCATTTCATGGGTTATAGTGTTTCATTTTGACATCCATATGGACTCACAAGACCAAATGGTTGGTTAATATTGTCTACGGTTATCCCACATTATTTCTTCTATTATTTTAGTTGAAATGATTTAAGAACATAGAACAATTTATTTTCCATGTTTCAATTTTCAAATTTTCTTCAAGGATGAATTCAAATGTTTGAAACTTTTTTAGAATTGATTCTCATCTTTTGTTGAGAGCATTTCTACTTGCTATGGGGGCTATTGATGGCAAGAAGAGTATAATCATGTAAAGTTTGATCATGTAAAGAGCCTTTCTTATGTTTACATTAGACTTAGGCTCCATATTCTCAATTGATATTTCTTGGGCTTGATGTCTTTTCTTATGCCATAGTATGCACTTGAGCTTCTAGCAATTTTCAAGGAACCCACATTTTGGCTCGTCCATCTTTATCTAAGTGTTTATATTGCCTCTTGGAACCAACTTTGTTGGATCTTTCCATTCTTACATCTTGGAGGTTTTGTACTTGGTCTTTGATTGCACTCATGCAATGGTGCTTTAACCTATCTTCAACTACATCTAGCCAAATGGAGAGGTGCTCTAGTTTAGCTCCGGGTTTCTTTCTTTTGCAACATCGGTAAATGGGATCTAATTTCTCTTAAGTCATGCTTGAGCTACCTCATAACATTACACTTTGGGGTGATTATCTCATAGAAAGTGAGAAGCATAGTTCTTCTGCTAGAGTGTTGTCCTCATACTCACATTATTCTACCTGATTCTCTTAAATTAAGCTCTATCAAAACTCCCTTTTATTTGAATTGAAAAGACTAGTTTAGCCACTTTAGCCATCTTCAGCCATGGTCTCCCTAAAATTTTGACATCCATATGGACTCACAAGACCAAATGGTTGGTCAATATTGTCTACGGTTATCCCACATTATTTCTTCTATTATTTTAGTTGAAATGATTCAAGAACATAGAACAATTTATTTTCCATGTTTCAATTTTCAAATTTTCTTCAAGGATGAATTCAAATGTTTGAAACTTTTTTAGAATTGATTCTCATCTTTTGTTGAGACCATTTCTACTTGCTATGGGGGCTATTGATGGCAAGAAGAGTATAATCATGTAAAGTTTGATCATGTAAAGAGCCTTTCTTATGTTTACATTAGACTTAGGCTCCATATTCTCAATTGATATTTCTTGGGCTTGATGTCTTTTCTTATGCCATAGTATGCACTTGAGCTTCTAGCAATTTTCAAGGAGCCCACATTTTGGCTCGTCCATCTTTATCTAAGTGTTTATATTGCCTCTTGGAACCAACTTTGTTGGATCTTTCCATTCTTACATCTTGGAGGTTTTGTACTTGGTCTTCGATTGCACTCATGCAATGGTGCTTTAACCTATCTTCAACTGCATCTAGCCAAATGGAGAGGTGCTCTAGTTTAGCTCCGGGTTTCTTTCTTTTGCAACATCGGTAAATGGCACCATTGCACTCATGCAATGGTGCTTTAACCTATCTTCAACTGCATCTAGCCAAATGGAGAGGTGCTCTAGTTTAGCTCCGGGTTTCTTTCTTTTGCAACATCGGTAAATGGGATCTAATTTCTCTTAAGTCATGCTTGAGCTACCTCATAACATTACAATTTGGGGTGATTATCTCATAGAAAGTGAGAAGCATAGTTCTTCTGCTAGAGTGTTGTCCTCATACTCACATTATTCTACTTGATTCTCTTAAATTAAGCTCTATCAAAACTCCCTTTTATTTGAATTGGAAAGACTAGTTTAGCCACTTTAGCCATCTTCAGCCATGGTCTCCCTAAAATTTTCAAATAGGCCCCATGTGCTTTAGGGAGATCAATCACATAAAATTCATGTTTGAATAGTATCCTACTTATATCCATAAAATAATTGCACAACTTTACTAATGGATTGAGAGAGAACATATAGGCAGATTAAAAAGTAAAACCCATTTGGTGGAACTAGGCCTCGCTCCCCACTGATTTCCACAATCATGAAGGAGGTTATCCAAAATACTTGAATTGGAAAAGAATTTAAAGCATGTGGTCAACTTTATGCATTCCTTATAGTAATGGCTATGCACTTGAGATACTTAGTTAACACCATTTGAGGACTATAAGGTTTATTTCAACTAACAAAAAGGTCCTTTAACAAGGGCCATTATCTCCGCTAGAGTGAATGCATCATTTTTTGCAAGCTTCTTAGAGAATGTATTTTATATTTAATCTATCTATCAGGCTTACACCCATCAAGAGAAACCCTAGTTTAAATTTATCAAAATTACCTTGTTCACAAGCTTGCATACATGGCCACAAGAAATGTTTGACTTTTATTTTCCTTTGACAATTGTCAAACTAGATATAAAATGTTCTTGTAAGAGGACCTACACATGATATTATGATGATATTGTGACAAACACACATGGATTGAAGGTTTCTATGATATGTAAGGCATCTACCAAGATGCATCTTCACAAATGGTTCCTCCTTCAGATATTTTGGAACTCTCATAGAATGATGTGTATTGGTCTTCTTTTGATGCCTATTATCTCATAAAGGTCTAAAAAACCGAATGATGCAAAGCTATACTTTAAGATGCAGGAAAAATTTAGACCAACTAAGGATTTCTTCAAAGCCAACATGTCACAACTATCATTTCCTCACTAGTTAAGGTAGCTTGAAGTTCTTCATAGACTCGAGGAGCTACATGACTTTCGATGATACCTATGAGAGTGTCGGTGTTTGCATCTGATGATTGTGGTGTCAAAAAAAGGTTAGGTCCTTTTGGTTCTATCCCACTTTTAGGAGTAGGTTGTGTTGCTATTGTGTTTGTTAATGATGTTGGGGCAAAAGTAGAGGCTATCCTTGATGGGTACACACTAATATAATGATGCAAATCTGAGCATAACATGTGCAATTGTTCAAGACAAAATTAAAGAATGTTGATTTAACAAGATCAATGGGATGGCTTCCATAAACCGTGGATCAAGATAGAAGAAATCTGTTGTAATAGATAGACTAAAGAAAATATCATGCTACTTTTGTAGCACAGAAGGTTACATGAAGGGTGACCACAAACTATGGAAAAAGAAAATGGAGATGTTACAATGGGCGTGAGGCAATGATGACACAGCCCCAACAACAATATTAGGCTTGACTAAAATCAAGCCGAACACGGTACTAGATTGCAAAGGATTCTGGCAAAAAACCAAAGCCAAAACAACCACACCAAGAATTTGTTAAAGGATGCAAGAAATTTGCTATGGGAATAACATTGGATTTGAAATAAAATAAACCATAAATTAAAGTTGACTACAATGAAGTCAACCATGAAGGGGTAGAAAGTAGTCAAAGTGAAGATCACATGATCTTAGAGCTCATACAACAAGAAAAAGAAGAAGGAGAATGAAGAAGAACATCATTGATGAAGGAAAAGCATAATAGAACAAAGGAACAAGGCATTAAAAAAATCCAAGATTTGAATGTAACAATTTCAATAAAAGCTAACATTGAAGAGCCTCAAAATAGCACCATTCAATGGCTTATTAGAGCTTTGTTATTCCAAAAGCTATCCTGAAGGGATTTAGTATAAAAATCAACAATACACACTTCACAATGGATCAATAAGTCCTAATTGCATTGCAACATACCTTTTTTGTAACAAAAATTTGAAGAACATTCTCTTTCTAGTCATTGATTGCATTCAAAGTCTTGAGTAGAATATCATCACAATGTGGATGTGCATAGTTCCATATTGGAGACTCTCTCATGCTCTGTGCTAGAGGCTTACCCATGTATTGTTGAGAGTATCTATGCATGAGAACACTATGAGATGGCATTGTTGCGGCTTACTATTACTGTTGTGGGGCTTATGAGAAATCTACTCAATTTGTAATACTACCTCTCAAAATAAAGTGTTTTGTAACCATGATCTAACCTACATGGATGTGAGAGGAGTACTTAGGATAATGTGATCCAAGTCCTCATGGAAGAACTGTGTGCCAAAGATGCCAATGATCAATGTGTAATATGATAATGATGGGCATGTGTCAAGAATAGCCCAAAAGATGGTTTACAAGGCTAATGCATGTGTGTGAGAACCAATACCAAAAATAGTCAACAATAGTGACTTTACAAGGGTGGCATGTGTGTGAAAAGATTTGTACAAATGTCCTAAATCCAATGGAGACATCACTCAGCCAACTATATCATTAATGTTATGAATTGCACAATACCAGGTGTACAGAGATGGTATGTCAAATATATGGCCAATGTAAGGAGATAGTATGTCAGAGGTATGAATGTGAACATTGATGATAGACTTGAGGAGACTAAAACTAGTGACAACTAATTAAGTGGTTCAGGCAATGGCTCACTTGGATTGGTGGAGTTAGATCTCCTCTAAAGTTGTGCTAGTCTACAACTAGTCTACATATCTACATATAATACAATAAAAGGTTTTATCTTTATTCATTTTATGTGCTCGTTCGAAGACCCTACAAGAATCAAGATATGGTTTTGATGATGAGGCTTAATGATTTCAAAATTAAGATTTCATATGATCAATGCATAAAACATGACTTACTATGCACAATGCAAAATTCCAAGAGTCATGGCCATTTGAAATCTTGCCAAAATTTATCCAAAATGTGGTCATAAGCATGCATGGTTATTGGCACTATCAAATGTTGCATGCAAAGGTGTGCCTATGGAGCATAGTGAGTTGAGGTGGCACATGATGATGTGACAGAATGATGTGGTATTGATGACATGGCACTAATGATGTGGCATGATGACATGGCTACAGATGTGGCACTACCACATGTTCGATGACATGTTAGTCTAAGGTGTTAATGATGAAATGGTAGACATGATGACATCACAGTTGAGTGTGTTGTGATGCCACATGGCACTATGCAACAAAACTATCTCATCTACCATGTGGCATTCTGCCACATGGAGAGAGAGAAAGGTTCATGAGGCTTTGGCTTAAAGGTGAAGGCTGCGATGACAAACGGTACTTGAGGCAAAGGATGCAAGACAATGAAGTTGATGAAGAAGGTTGTTGATCCTTTCTCCAAGAAGCTCTCTCATTGCTTCTAGGCTTTCTATGTTTGTGTCATTAATTTTGGGCCTTTTTGTTCCTTGACTTAAATCTCTTCTTAGTCATCTTGCATGGGGGATTTGTTGTAGGCATTGTGCAAGTCGGGGCTAGCTTTGGCTTTTATATCAAAGGAATAGTTGTTAGTCATATGTGCTTCGTTGTTGTGCACTCTAATAATTGCAGATATTTTGTATCGCTATCTGAGTAGTCTCGTCATCCATTGTTTCTAGGTGGTATCTTGTGTAGCATCATCTTTCTTTTTTGATTTCTTGACAAGTATAGGTAGTTATGGTCAATGTTCATGCCTTTATTGTACATGTAGCATTTTAAATGTCAAGTTGTCTTGTTGCCTTTGTGTAACTCTGCATATTGATGATTGAGGGTTGTTGTGTGCTAAGTTGTGCAACCTATCTTTTCCTCTACTGTGTTTGTCAATTCTTTTTGTTGTTGTGTGTCAGTCATGCTATGGGTTGGGTCTACTACTGCGTCACTACTATGTATGCCAAGTTCTTTATTTTCTTTAGGAAGATAGTTTTGTCTCAGAGAACGAAATCAAAAGAGAGGGAGTAGATGAAGGAGATGATGGCTGCAGCTTGTTGCACTCTGAATCTTTCACAGAGATAAAGCATATACCACTTAGAAAGGATTAGAGTCAACTCAAACTTTTCTCTCGTTCTCTCGAAATGCGAGCTCAATAGTAGGTTGAGGGAAGAAACTATTTCTAAATCACATGAACACACTCATACAAATAAACTAACAAGAAATAAACCAGGAAGAAATCTCAAGAAATGAACACAATTGAAGCCCAAACTATGAAAGTGGAAGCTTTATGAAGCAAATCAAGCAAGAGAAGAAGCTTACAAGGTGAGCTCTTCAAAAATGACAAGAAGGACGGCTTGGGGATTACACCTTGATGAGGCAAGGGCTTGCATTCTCTCACAAAGGATGGAGCACCTAAGGTTCTGGAAAGATGTTAGAGGATCGGGGAGGAGAGTGGAGTGCATAAGATAGTAGATATACACTATGTTGTAATGCATGTGGTACCAAAGTGAAAGTCAATTTGCCTCAAAGAAGAAACTCACCAACCACCTTGCATCATGAGAGAGAATTAAAAAAAAATCAAATTTTTGCATTCCAAGACTCTCCAAAGAAAGTGAGGCATATCTTAAAATGAAAACCATTTATGCATCATATGAATAAGCATCCAATTTACATTCTTCATGCATGATATTGTAGACATCCAATCAGCGTGACACTTTAAGTTCTTTTCAAGGATGTTGTACATGCTTTTTTGGACAACCCGTGCATAAGCTCATTGTCAATAAGATTTTATCTCCTTTATGAACCCATTCAAAATTTATAAGACATTATAAGATGAGTTTGACAAGTTTCATGCTAATATTGTAAGTGAGAGAAGTATCTAATTTAGATAGAAAACTTAGATACCAAACATCGTACATGGCATGATTAGTTCATGTAAGACATAAGATGCAACTGAATCTCAAAATGCTTCACATGATCTCGTATTAGCATTTAGGTGATGTCTAGTGACATGTTTCATAAAGACTTAAGTGGTATGAAATTGAGCAACTGAAAACTCACGTCACCATTAATGCTTTGGATTTTATTCATCAGCTCCTTCCTCAAGATCTTTAGACAAGCCAAACTAGCTTCAACGTAGTGCGTTCATCCACACGCATCATATTGTTACTAGCACCACCTTCAAAAGTAAAACTTTTGAGAAGATGCATGTGATTGTAGCATACAAGTCACAAAAAATAAGCATCGAATACTTCATGAGAGCTCTTCATGATATTCTATAGTCAATAGACACAAGCAATCCAACCATCATTATTAGATGACTTCAACATTAATTGGAGAGTAACATTACATGCATCTACCTTGCTTGCAAGCACTCTTCACCAAGCACCATGCATCCAAACCCAACAACAATTCATGGCTCAATACTAGACCACATTTGGACAAACATCGACGTTGAAAATAAGAACTAACTTCTGCTACTACTCTGACCACTTTAAAACTTACACTCTCATTCCTAAGCCATCAAATGAATCCATGACACTACCTTGATAGGCCCTATGAAATTTTTGACCTTGTTATTTTGCATTTTAAGTTTAGGTTGCTTGATAGGTTGTCTCCCTCTTCTCCTTCTCTATTGCACATGGTTTAAAATTGCCAATAGTTCCCTAATCAATCATATTTTGCTTAATGTCTCATGACTAACATGCACTTTGGGTTGGCAAAAGAAAGAAACAAGTTGAATTACATTCATTGGGCCTATTTGGCAGAGGCGGTTTAAGGAAGAGTATGATTTATTATTCTAGTGCATGCAAGGGAAGTTTGTGTTAGCAAGAGTGTGTTTGAATTAGTGTGGTAGAGATTGGCGGTGAGTGGTCAGACCAATATATGAAGTTTGTTCCGATTTATTGGTTTGTTGTTTTCACATTTATCCATATATGGTCAAGTGTGGATCACACGAATTGTTGTAGGTGTAGAAATTAGTTGCTCCATTTTGTGGGTTCGACATAAATTTGTGAAGTAGTTTTAGGTTAGGGTTTGTCATTTTGCAGTCTATGTTGAAGTCTCCCAAGATGTACGTCATTGTCAAAGGTGGGATTCGTGGGATTCTAAGGAGCTAGACTTGTAGGGTCTCAATTAGGGTCACTACTATGCTCTTGTAGATGTTAATAGTGGCAATATCTTTAAAAGTAAGATGAGTAGAACATTGTGAGCAAGCACTCACAATCGTGCTTAAATGGAAACTTTGAAAGTAAGATGAGTGGAACATAGTGAGCAAGCACTCACAATTATGCTCAAATGAAACTTTTTCAGCCAAAGCTTGAGACATTAAGTGCAGCAAGTAGCAATGCTGCCTAGCCATGTTGGCATCTTAACGTAGTGGAATGCAAAGAGTTTGTTGATGGTGTCAAATGGATTTCTTGTAGGCAATGGATTGTTACATTAAGAATGTTAACACAGCTCAGGATGTTGTCGGCATGAGAGTTTGTACAAGTTGTACCAACATGGACTCATGTAGAAAGACAATGTGTTACAACTTCTACATACGACTTCTACATGTAGAAAGAGAATGTGTTACAACTTCTACATACAACGTCTACATGTAGAAAGAGAATGTGTTACAACTTCTACATACAACTTCTACATGTAGAAAGAGAATGTGTTACAAATTCTACATACAACTTCTACATGTAGAAAGAGAATGTGTTACAACTTCTACATGTAGAAAGAGAATGTGTTACAACTTGTACAGAGTTGAATGATCTCATGTTTAATGATTGCAATGTTGGCATTGTGTTTTTAGTTTGACTAAGTTCAACTTGCTCAAGATCTCATGCACAGTGAGTTCTAAGATCTGCAATGCCACCTGGTCAATCTTGATGTGTCTACTTTCAAGTGATAAGGGTTCATGGACCCTTGAAAGAGAAGTGTAAGCTAAGCCATGAGATTTTAATGTTGGTTGGGCTGAATGCTAAGGAATCCATGATTAGACCTTGTGAGTGGTGTACTATCCTCACTGTTTGCTGCTTGCACTAGGAATTCTTATCAGCACGCAGTGTTAAGGGCACTCTTTCTAATTTGGAACTCACATGTGATTTAAAGGGTGGGCATCCAGTGTTTCTATCATTAAACTCAATCCACACCACTCGTGGCTTTGTGAGAGTCTGAGTGCTTGAATATCCCATCTACACCATTGATGAGCCCACCATTGATATCTAGATTGCGTGAATAGATTTCCACGATCATGCTTGGCTTAAACATTAGTTTGGAGTGCAAGCCTCCAGTGTTTTGAGGCCATTTAGTATGGTTATTTTTTTGCTACATGGCTTGAGCCTTATGTCTTTTGCAAACCTCTAGTGTTTTGAGGCCATTTAGTATGGTTATTGTTTTGCTACATGGCTTGAGCCTTATGTCTTTTGCTTTTAGCACGTGTGGATTGGTTTCAAACACATTGCGCTTATCCTTGGAGGTGGTCATATAAAAAAGATGTAGGACTATACCTTTAAGTAGAGGATCGTGGATGTACAACTTGTTGATTGTGGAGAGATTGTTCAATTTATTTCCCCCACGTGGATCTTGGTCAGTAGTTCGAGGAAGGGTTTATTTTTTTGGCACATAGTTTTCTGTAGCTTATAGTATAGGACTTGGGAATTCCAAAAGGAAGGCATGATTGCGGTTGAAGACGAGCACTCCTATAAAATATGAGAGTCTTTTGTTGAGCTTGCTTGGCACAAGTCACATTAGAGAAGGATGCCAATGCTTGTAAATGGCCCTAAGCGATTGTGTTTTATTTTATGCATACGCATGTCGGTAGCAATGAATGCATTTTGTCCAATCAAGGATGATAAGGTACACCTCTTTATAGAGTGTGGAGAAAGTCTATATCTTGTCTGCCAAAAGGCTTGTTTATTTTGATGTTAGAAGTGGAAAATAGAGTATTGAGTGTATTATTGTCCCTCTGTTTAAAGCTTCTTTCTAGTGTATGCTAACAACAAGACTTTAGGAAGTTCAATGTCTGAAGTTTGTTTGTGTGAATAGAAACATAGTAATCCTTACACCAATAGGGTGAAAGTTTTCCCTGTCCCTAAATAAAGCATGTGCAAGCAAAAGTTTGGAGATATGCCTTTCTTAATCATGATGTCCTTAATGATGATACTTTACTTGTAGTTATGTTTTCATAGCATGGTGTAGTATTTGTTGTTAGGCATGAGATGGCATGTTCATTGTGCTGAAGGTCATGTAATTGATTTGATCTTATTTTTGACATAATTTCCTCTCTGAGGTCAAAAGCATCATCGTTGTTCATGATTTGCTAGATGCTACAAGATGTTGATGATAGAAGGTTGGTGGTTGCTGGCATGGTTGGATAATTGGAGATTTTGTTGAAGTCTTTGCGGTTTTTATGTTGTTTTGATTATAGATATCATGCCATGTTGGAAGTTTTGCAAACAAGGATTGCTTTAATGGTGACTGAAAAGGCAAGCATAGTAAGCACAGGTCTTTGTAGTGGTTTTCAAAGTCTTTTAGCCACCCCCCCTGCTCTGCTTTGCTTTCATCATTCAATGCTGCCTCCCCCCGATCACATCCATCCACCTCTTTTCCTTTCTCTCCCTTTTCTCTCTCCTTTCGTTCAGTACTGCCTTCCTCTCTCTCTCCTTTGATTCACCTCCTTCCCCCTCTCTTTCTCTCACTCACTCTCACTGTTTGACGTGCTACTTCCTTTCTCTCTCTCCCCTCTATCTCACTCACTGGCAGGAGACATACTTTTTGGTATACAGAAATATTCTTTGAAAAATTAGAAATGTTTTCCAATTGATTGCTGGTGAAAATGGTGTCCTTTGAAAGTTTTGGATTTTTGAAGTCAAGAGAGCCATTAGGTGGAAGGGGGGGATGTGAGTGACCTTAACATGCACAATTATAAAAACACTGAAGGCTGACGTTAGGTGGTGCTCCTTGTGAGAAAACCAGTAAGTGTAAGCCAATAGGTGCCCACGATGTTGGAAAAAATCCAGTTAGTATTAGTGATTCGCCTACGTTAAATGATTATCTAAGGTTGCAAAAAATCAAGGCGACGCGTAGAGCCTTCAAATTTTCAACTCGTCAAACGGCCTTTGAGTTGTATAAAATTATGTCCCTCCATTCTCGCTACTCCTCTCAACCACTCCCCTTGCTCTGCTCTGCTTTTGCTGTTCAACGCTGCCTCACCTCCATCCCCCTCTCTTTCGTTCTCTCCCCTTTCTCTCGCCTTTCATTTAGCGCTACCTCCCTCTCTCTTCCTTTCTCTCACCTTTCACTCACCTCCTTCCCCCACTCTTTCTATCACTCACTCTCACTATTTGACGTTCTCCTTCCTTTCTCTCTCTCCCCTTAGCGTGAGTATCTCACTCGCTGGCCATAAATTTTATTTGAAAAATTCGAAATGTTTTCCAATTGATTGCCGGTGAAAATAGTGTCCCCTTTGAATTTAGGTGTAAGGAACAAGGAAAATACGAAATGAGGGACGCCGAAAAGACAAATGACACACGTGTGGGCGCGCGTCTCTCTGTCCATCATCTTTGTTTCTGCTGTTTCGTCGTCTTAATTTTCACTGCTCCCGTGTTCCATCTGCTGCCATGGCGAGCCTCCTCCCCCGGGCTGCACGCCTCGCCATCGCCTCTCCTCCTCGCCTCCTCCACACCAATTCCATCGCTATGGCCTCTGCCTCTGCGCTTTCCCCCTCCTTCCCCTCTCCTCCCCGCGCTCCTTCCTCCCTTTCCAAACCTGCCGACTATGTCATCTCCAAAGTGGACGCCCTGATGAATTGGGCTCGAAAAGGGTCCATCTGGCCTATGACCTTCGGCCTGGCTTGCTGTGCTGTGGAAATGATGCACACGGGAGCTGCTCGCTACGATCTTGATCGATTCGGCATCATTTTTAGGCCTAGCCCGAGGCAGTCCGACTGCATGATTGTAGCTGGTACCCTCACGAACAAAATGGCTCCTGCGTTACGAAAGTAAGCCCTTGATCTCTCGTCTTTTGTTGTTGGGGTTGTTCTTTGCAAGACAAAAAACGGGCTTGTACAGGCCATTGCTCATTGGTCTCTGAGCTGCGAAATCTGCGTCCTAGTGGCCAGTTGAGTACTCAAAGGATTAATATACTCTTTTGTTCAATCCGTCGTATCTTTTACCTGCATCATATTCTCGAATTTAGACGAATAGCTCGTTTGATTTGAAGCCGGGATCTAAGTATGAAAGCCTTGATTTTATCTAGCGTTGGTAGCACGTATTCAAGTAGATGGTTGAAGCTGACTACAGAGTGTAAGGGGAACCAGAACCAGCTCTCGGCAACCAAAAGACCTCGTATAGTAATGAAAAATGAGGTCCTATTCAGCAGTGCGGGTGACAATGTCCACCCGCTTGCTGTGAATGGCTGGAGGAGCACTTCCTGCCTGAGTTCGGATTTTTAAGTGTGTTCTTCGTGTACGTGTGTTAGCTCTATGGGTGCATAGACAAGACATAACGAGTAAAAGACATAAAGGAACGATGCAACCAAGTATCTCCATTCCTCTTTTTATTAAAAACCAACTTTCTAATAATGCCAACCGCTTCAACTGTTCACTTTGTTAATGTCATCCTTTAGTACCTAGCCCTTTCCCAACCCTCCCCAGCGAACCTTTGCCAGGTTTGCTATTTGCTCGCTTTTTATTCTTTATTCTCGTTTTTCTGTGAGGGTGTTCAGGGTCATACATGTGGCAGTCCATTTGTGGACTCCACAGGCCTTCATGTGGGATGCATGATCAACCCCTTTTCTTCTTCTCATATGATGTCTCATAGGTCGGTTTACAACTTTTAGTCGGTCAATTGGCACTATATGTCATGTCGTTCTAGCTCGATGCAGATAGTGATTCATCTTGTTGGTTGGCCTTTGGATTTATAAGGCATCTATTGTAGTCCTTCCGCACGTAGACACTATATGTAAAAGCTATGTAAGGGATTGTGTCTTGACTTCTGGTCTTAAACAAATGTCTCTTTACATCAATATATTAAAAATTGACATTACTCATCTACAAGCTTGTTTGCCATCTTTATATATAGAGTTTTCCTCAGATGTGACACCCTCATAGATATATATAACAAAAAGCCACCCGTAAGTATAAATGTATAAATGACTTTGTATAAATGGATGCTCAAGTATGTGTGGCTGTGTGGATTTGTATGTGTGAGAGCATATTTTTATACTATCGTCTACACCCACTGTTGGGCGTTGATGACGTAAGTGGAGATGTCATAGTAGCTAGTACCCACTATGCGTGATGGAGTTTATGGTTTTCAATCTTTTGAGTGACTATCGTGAGATTGAAACTGCACCATGTTGTGTTTTTAGAGGATGAGTTTGGGAATGTTCCTGGATTCATCTAGGTATAAGCTACTTGTAAGTATGTGAAGCCCCTCTTTCAAGATATAGGTTGTCCCACATGGATTAGTCGTGTACTAGTCCCTTCTGCCACAACAAACAGCTTGACTGGTATTAGTTTGCGCGGAGGGAAATATTTAGCACCTTCACTGCGAAACCAATAGCAACCTTGAGCGATGTATTCATAATTTGTGTTATTGGTTTTGCATAGTAGTGTCTCTGAGCTTATCCTAGGAAGCATTTAGCTCAAAGGGTAAAGGGCAGTAATTTACCCCTCGAATTTTTTGGAAAAGATCCATCAGTTACAAAATATGAGCATTCCCTTTATTGACTCGGCTATACTACCCCACCCGCTTTAGCGGTAGGCTATTACTAAAGTAGGGGTTCCTAAGAGTAGCTTAGGGCAATGACATTTCCACACACTGAAAACGTTTGGGTTTAGTGGTCATGCTCAATATCTCACCCCTTCTTTCTTGACCTAAGGCTTTTCCGGTTCGTAAACGTGTGTGTGCCGCTTGGCTATTGTGAGAGGGGTTGAGTGAGCATGTCATGTCCATAACTAATATTGTTCGTGACTCACACTACTACCTTGGAAGCCAGCTCCTCTACCCACCAATTGAGATATTGGCTAACAATATTCAGTTTGAGATAGGGGGGTTTTCCTCCATTCTCGAGCCTCTAAAATCATCCTAAGGGCATGTCAAATTTTTTGAAAGCTCTAATAGCTTTTCCTCTTGAGAGCGATTCTAGTTCATTTTTGTTAGCTCTGTTTCAGGGTCTCTTGGAAATGAAAAGAAAAAAAAAAAAAACTCCAACCAAGTTCCTTATTAGGTCGAGGAGGGGGGGTCCTTAAGCCCCCCGCCTCAAAGTGTTGCAGGCGTGGGGCTAACATGCACCTATTCCTTCTTTCTTTACCAATAGAATACGGAGAAAATTAATCCACCATGATCACGTGTGGTTTAGGAATTGCAAGAGATTGAGTAGCACATTCGGCCTGCTTCATGGGCCAAGCTTTCGATGGACATGACATCAACGCAGTCGTCAGGATGTACTTTTACTGGTTCTTTGTTTAGTAGAATGAAACCCTTGGAATTGCACTTCATATGGCATAGAGGTTGCTTCTGCTAGTCCCGCAATAGAGAATGGCAATTGGTCTTATGAGCTTAGGAGTGGCTGGAAATTAGAGTTTCCAGGCATTCTTGGGCTTCCCCGAGAAAGTCCATATCTTGGCGGAGGGTAGGAAAGCTCTCTTGGGATGAGTGGATGGATCCTTGACAGTTAATGTGGTTTCAACTGCCCACTTGGAATAATTCCCAATGCAAATAGGAATGGAGGTCTTTCAACGACTGCTCATTGCACCCCTCCTGTTCATGGCTAAGCATGGAATAGTTCCTCTGCCGAGGTTGGATTACAGGGCTTTTGCTTTCCCGCTGCCCCTTGCCTGTGTCTCCGTTTTGTCCTCCAGGTGCTTCCTTGGCCTTCGTTGCTTTTGAGAGCATTCCCCCATCTCCTTTTCCCCTTATTCTTTTGGCCTTTCTCTTTGTCTGAGCCTTGGCATCGAGCCCTCCTCCAGGAGGCAGCCATTGCAGCCAATTGCCATAACGGCGCTAGTCATACCACGATTGACCATGCGCATGTTTGGACCACGGCTTTAGGACTGTTGCTTATCCTCTCCTTTCACATTATTCACCCTTTTCTCTTAGACCTTGGAAAACTAGAAGTTTCGATCTCTTTGGTAAAGGAGTGCTCATGAATAAGCCTTTATTTATTAGCTTGAGGTTTTTTATGTGTAGAAGCAAACTCACCAACTTTTCCCTTTTTACTACAGAAAAGGTCTTGTATGGAGTGCCATTGTAGCGGGCGTGCAATAAGGGGGCGGACCCCCACCCTGAGGTAAAGATATTCAATAAGACCACTTGGATATGTAGACAACGTGCTGTTTAATGAGTAACTATAAAAAGCAAGGAGAGATATAGAAAGAGACAAACTAATCAACGATACTACTAGTAGCAATGACTTCTCGGGATCCATTAGTTTATATAGAATCCATCTTTTAGGTGTATCGAGATACATTATTTTCACTAGGTGTCTATAATAGAATAGAGTACTCTCCGGTGTCCCAAGGTATCCAGTCCTCCCAGAAGTGTGGGAGATCATACGGCTCACCCACTCAACTTGCTTTGGATGTTAGTTGTGAATCATTCAAGTTTAGGTAACTTTGTTGGCTTTATGAATGAAGGAGCGGAGCGAGAAAGCGCCAAGTGCTTTATCAACGATGCCCACTTTATTGGTACATTCTTGAGGACTTGTTTTCCTCTGCCATGTGCGGGGTCCTCCAGCTCTCCCCTAGGGAGCGGGGCGAGATATGGAAGCAAGGGTGAGCTTGCTTATTCTCTCCGTAGATTCTCAATCTCCTTCAGACTTAGTTAATTGACCCATGCCTCTTTCTCCAGCCGTATTGGGAAATATTATCTTTCGCCCATCTGTCAAGCTCTTCTCCTATGAGTCAATTTTCACTAATGAAGCGCTGATTATTTGTTGGACAGGGGTCATGATTTGTCCCCTCCCCGAATGAAAGGTGTTGGGCCAGCCCTCTCCAGCTCTTACATCCATACGAATGACGCTAATTCGTATCTCATCGTGGATGGAATTGTGAGAAGTGCAGCAGAATCTGGACAGAAATGAGAGAGAGAGAGAGAGAGAGAGAGAGAGAGAGAGAGAGAGAGATCAGGCCAAAACCCTCACCAACTGTTGGGGGAAAACCTTTGCTATAAATGCTCAACACTGCTCCACAAGAGATGCTCAACAATGAGGGAAGGGGGGCCTATATATAGGCTGCCTCCCCCTCCCTGGTCGGCTGATCATAAGGGCCGACTCCTGCCCTTGGTAGGCCGACCCGTCAGCACACCTGTCTGACCCCCCCCTGCTGCACAAAAGGGGGCTGCTATGCAGGCCTATAAGGGGCTGCCTCAATGTCCCAAACAGGCCGACTGCTTGCTTGGGGGCCGACCTGCTCCAGCCTCTAAATGGGGGCTGGAATAGGCCCATAGGGAGGGCTGCGCTCATGCATATGCCCCCGACCAGCAGGCTCTAGGGGGCCGACACCTCCTGCCTTACAAGAGGGCTGCTGTAGGCAGGGTTGTAGCCCAAAGAGATGGCCAGCGACCTGACCTGCCCAGTGCGCCTCACAATGGGGGCTGGAATAGGCCCATAGGGAGGGCTGCGCTCATGCATATGCCCCCGACCAGCAGGCTCTAGGGGGCCGACACCTCCTGCCTTACAAGAGGGCTGCTGTAGGCAGGGTTGTAGCCCAAAGAGATGGCCAGCGACCTGACCTGCCCAGTGCGCCTCACAATGGGGCTGATACGTGCCAGCAGGCCAAGATGGACCTCCAAGTGGGCCCTGTCTACCCTGCTTTACCCTCACGGGAGGCTGGCACACTGGCACAAGGCCCTCTCTCCGGACTGTCCTAACTTCACGGGGGGCAGACACACCCACAAGCAAAGGCCCTCACTCTCTATGGTGACATCAGGAGATGTTGACCTCCAACACCCCCTCTCAGCTCTTGGATGGAACCCAGACGCCCAGGAGCTGGATGTGCCGCTGGAACAATTGGAGGAGTCCGTCATGTGATACTCCATTGCTGAAGACTGCCATAGGTATTGTCGAAGAAGCCCCCTCTTGGCATGAAGCACCTCAGCACACCGGCACAACAAGGCCCGCTCTCCGGACTGTCCTAACTTCATGGGGGGCAGGCACACCCACAAGCAAAGGCCCTCACTCTCTACGGTGACATCAGGAGATGTTGACCTTCAACACCCCCTCTCAGCTCTTGGATGGAACCCATACACCCGGGAGCTGGATGTGCCGCTGGAACAACTGGAGGAGTCCGTCATGTGATACTCCATCGCTGAAGACCGCCATAGGTATTGTCGAAGAAGCCCCCTCTTGGCATGAAGCACCTTAGCACGATCACTAGAAACCCGGTACTATTGCTCCCAGGCCACACGTGCGAGATGCACTCTTGTGGTCCGGTACTGGTACAATAGGTCATCTGGTACAACAACCCAATTGCTGGTAGTGGTACATCACTCCAACAGAAAGTATTGAAATAATAATCCAATTGATACTGCCTTCAGTGCAAGGCCTGCTTTCCTGCATGGGCACTTGTATCTCAGAGCTATACAGCCCCCTATGAAGCCCCCTCCATTAGGTCAGTTGATACAATTAGTACATGTACCACTTAGGACAGTTAGGGCACTTAGTCTAGTTAGGGCATTTAGCCCTAGGATTTGTGCTGTTCTTAGCTCAAGCCATTCTTGAATGGCTTTGATCTTAGCGGGATTCATTTGTACTCCATTCTTGTAAATCACGTGACCAAGATAGTGATTTTAAACAGAAAAAACTCACTTTTCTTTCCATTGATGTAAAGCTTGTTGTCCTGTAATTCTTTGAACATTGTGGCTAACAATCTCTTATGCTCTTCTTTTGACCTAAAAAACACAAGAATATCATAAAAAAGGGTACCTCTGAAGAACCGGTCCGTCATCCTACTGAAGGTAGTAGGAGCATTTGTTAGACCAAAGAGCATGACCAAGAACTCGCATAGCCCAAAAGTCGTCCTGTGGATGGATTCTTATCTGGTGATAGCCACTCTCCAAATCAATCCTGCTGAAAACAATCTATCCAACACATTAGGAATTGAAAAACTGTTCTTGATGATCATCTTGTTGAGGGCGCTGTAATCAACACACATACGATAGGATTCTTTGTCTTTTGAAGCAATAACATAGGAGAACAAAAGGGAGCGGACTGGGTCTAATAAGCTCCTAGGACAGCAAGTCCTATACTTGTGCCATGATCTCCTCGGTCTGGGCTGCACTCACCCGATAGGGCAGTCGGTTTAGAGGCTCAATTCCTAGAATAAGCTCAATAGTATGATCCTCTGGTCGCTCTAGTGGTAGCTCTCCTAGCAAAGACTTTGAAAAACAATCCTTCAAGGATTCTAAGAATTGAAAAATTTTTTTTCCCTGTAGATTTTGGATCATCAACTTTAAGCTTTACAATAAGAAGCGTGACTAGAACAGGTTATTTTTGGAATATCTGTTAGTCATCATGAGATCGCCCCAACTCTTTTGTCTTGATTCCTAGCCTTAAAGCTAGGCCCTCTAAGATGAAGTTGTCTGTAGCTCTTGGATCAAACAAAATCAACACATTTTGGTCTCTTACTTTGCCCTATGAGAGGCAAAATTCTCAAGCCTTTGAATTGGCCACTCTCCCTAGTACATCAGGGAATCGCCCCGCCAAGGTCCTTGGGGCTGCTGCTTGTCTTTCAAGTATCAAAAGGCACGTTTCGATGCTTGCCAATGTTGTGTACTAGACTTGTGCATGGACCTGCTACCGAGACAAGCCCGGTGTAACATAAATAGATAAGGCAGCCCGCAGCCTGGTGGTAAAGGCACATCAAATGGGTCACTCCCATCATCAGAGGAGAAACGGAAGCTAAGCTCCAAGAATGTAAGAACCGGCTTACAATCCTCGAACTGGAAGCATTGTAAGATGTAGCTAAGCCAGCTAGTAGGCCTGCTAATCTTAGCCTTAACCACTACCTAGACTAGCTGAGAAGATAGTAGCTAGGAGGAAAAGGACCGAACATCAAGTAATTGAGAGAATACAAGTGCACAATCACTAGAGAGTACCTGGAAACCATGTAGGAATCCATGGCTTGTGATGGGTTGCAAAAGCAACAGGCTAGGAAGTAGATTCCTAGTTCAACTTAGAGCAAGTAGTGCTCAGCTTTAAATGCTGTTTATTAAATGGCGTTCAAAGATATTTACGAGTACAAGGTACAATAGGGCCCCCTTTTATAGGTATAGGCCTCGATAAACTACCACTTTACTTATGGGATGATTGTCCTAGGATGCCACATAGCAACATTAGGCCAAATTCTTTCTATCTTAAATGGCGCGTTGCCCTATCAACTAGATTTAGATGCTCGTTTGGGAGAGACGAAAATGAAATCGTTTAGACTTCACAAGCAGTTGTAGCTTGAATGAAGAGATATTTGATTAGCCTTCTCCTTTAGTGCTAGCCTTCGTCATGGCTGAGTTTGCCCTTCACCTCCGGAGTGCCGACAGAAACTCAGTACGAAGACTTTGTATAAATGGATGCTCAAGTATGTGTGGGTGAGTGGATTTGTATGTGTGACCCCCACTATTGGGTGTCGATGACGTTAGTGGGGATGTCATAGTAGCTAGTCCTTGCTATGCGTGATGGATTTTATGGTTTTCAATCTTATGAGTGACTATCGTGAGATTGAAACTGAACTATGTTGTGTTTTTAGAGGATGAGTTTGGGAATGTTCCTGGATTCATCTAGGTATATACATCCTACTAAAAGTACTACTATTTACAAAGCCATTCAAAGCATGACTGGCCTACAAATTAACTAAGTAAATTGACCTTTGTTACAGTCCACCTTGCCCAAAGCAAATTTGTTCTCAAATTTGCAATGGTGCTATAGCAAGGAATTACAACAATGGAATGAAGAGAAGAAGCTTGTCACCAAGCTGTAAATATCCTAAGTCAAAGTATTGAGTTGACCATTTTGATCATAATTAAAGAGTTTTCCATTTGTGTTAATTATGGTCAAAGAGTTCCTTTAATGGTCAAAGATACTTGACTCTGGTCAAGTAAGCCTAATTTCGTAGTGGAGACTCGGTTTATTACCAAGAGGGTTAACTGCTATTTACAAGAGAACACAGAGCTGACTACGGTCAGAGAGTGTTGACTTTGGTTAACGAGACTTGGCATGCACCAAGAGGGTTAACTACAATTAACCGAGAGTTGTGCCAACTTCGGTTGGAGAGACCTGGCCATAATTAAGGCGGCTCCCATAATTAAGGCACCTCGACCGTTGGTCAAGCCCCTTTAATTATGATCAAGAGCGTTGACTCCGGTCAAGCAAAGAACATATATATATATATATATTGTTATGTGCGCACATGTGTTCAGTGGGGATGCCCACAGTGACTAGAATTAGTCTAGAGATTATTTATTTATTGCAGGTATCAAGTGGGGTTGAAAGCCCAAGCGCTATGGAGCCTGACAAGCATCTAGGAGGACGGTCGTGTGACCAAGTGCGCCCCGCCATGAAGGCATCAGAAAGAGGAAGAGAGATGAGTCTATGTCTAGGAAGAAGAAGGCCAAGCATCATCGTAAATCTCCTAGTTCTTTCTCTTCTTCGAGCTCCAGTTCTACTGCCTCATCATTATCTTCAGAATTATCAACATCTGGGTCTAGGAAGAAGAAATCAACCAAGAGAAAGCATGCAGCATCAAAGACAGTAAAGACTCGGGAGTTTAAAGATGGTGGAAAGTCAGTCAGATTTGCCACCTTTAATGGCCAGTATGATCAAGCCGAGAAGGCAATGCAGTTTATAAGGCAATTTGATGCTGCCTTTCGTTCTGAAAATTTCAGCGAGTCTTCCAAGCTTCGAATGGTTGGTTTGCACTTGACTGGCACAACAAGTGCATGGTGGAATGCCAAAACAGTAATGGCACAGCTCCCAAGAAGTGGAAGGGCTTCAAGAAAGCCTTGTACAAGCAATTCATGCCCAAACAATTTCGGGATCATGTTCGTCTTGCTTGGGAAAGTTTACATATGACACCCTAGGATACAGTTGAGACTTATAATTAGAAATTTTGGGATTCATATCTGCAAATTTCTCCCTTTAAGAAAGTCTCAGATAAGACCCAACTCAGAAAATATCGGACGAGACTCAATCCCAAGATTCAGGCCCAAGTGATACCATTGATATCACAGACATTTCGGGTCTTATGCATGCACCCAGTGTGGCTAGTCTCATGTACATGCAGGATCCTACTACCATGCCTTCACTTCAAGCCGGTGTACCAGGGGATAAAAAGCCAGTGACCCCCAAGTTTGAAACAAGAGAGTTTCCCAAGGCCCAGGAGAGGGATATCAGCCTCAGAAGCCAAGGGGAAACCAGGTACAAAGGCCCTATAAGGGAAGACCATAGTTTACCCCTGAACAGATTGAATATTTAAGGAAAGAGGCTAAATGCTTCAGATGTTGCATGCAGGAGGAATTCCTGACATACTGGGTCATGTTTCAAACCCAGAGGAACGAGAATTGTTGCTACCATGGGCAAAGTTAGAGACCAGCAAGCGCTGGTTTTATTAGATCCAGGGGCTACCGATAATTTTATATCAGACGATTTAGCCCTGAGGATGGGAATAAAGACGGAGGAGTTGGGTAGGGCTCTGGATGCCGACCAGATGTTCTGTGGGAACCCTGTTCCAGTCACTCCCTTGATAGGGAAGCTCCGTCTTCATGTACAAAGTTATGTGGATCAGGAAGACTTCTTCATTTCTCCACTGAAACATCATGATGTAGTCTTGGGTATGCCTTGGTTCCATCGCAAGGCAGTGAAGCTGACGCTTCCTGAAAGAGTGCTGGAGTTTGTACATAGGGGCAAAGTACATGGTGTGGTTGCTAGGAATAGAGGGGAAACTATTCCCATTGTATCAAATAGTTCTGTTGGAAAAGAAATAAAGTTTGCAGTTTCAGCTTACATGGTTTTTGTAAAAGAGAGAGATGTTGACATGCATGCTGAAATAAGTGAGGCAGATCAAATAAAATTCAGTTCCTTGAAATTTTTAAAGATTGCTTTTCTGATGCTTTGCCAAGGGAGTTACCCCCTTAGAGACCGGAAGATCATGGCATAGAACTCATTCGTGGCAGCGAGCCACCCAATAGGCCCCCATACAGAGTTAGTGCAACTCAGCGAGAGGAGATTATGGCTCAGGTGCTGTTGTCCAAGGGGCTGATTCAGCCCAGTTCTTCTCCTTTTTGCTCCCCTGTACTGCTGGTACAGAATAATGATGGTTCATTCTATATGTGCGTCGATTATCGCGCCCTAAATAAAATGACTGATTGACAACTTCTCTATAAAGGTGCTGACTTATCTCCCTCTTGATCGATACGACAGGGCTGCCCCCTCGCCCCCTTCCTCTTCCTCTTTGTAGCGGCTACTTCCTGCGTTCTTGGTTGTAGGATTGACAAGATGAGGCTCTCGATCCGGCAAGAGGAGGAGGAGCTTTTGGATTCAGAGTTCGCAGATGACATGGCCCTGTACGTGGAGGGCATGAGTAGGGAGCCTTGCGGCAGCAGAGGACGCCGAGGATATTCGAGACTGGGAGGTCGCCTTTGGTTTCAGTGGATTCCGTGGGAACATACAACGAGATAGCTGGGCTGCTAGGTAGGGATTGACATTTCGGTAGAGTAGTAGACTGCCCCGATTCTAGAGAGTGTCCAGCAAAAGTTTTTGTATTGAAGCTCGTGTGAGAAGTGCAGCGGAAGTGAACAGAAACAAGAGAGCAAACCACACAACACACACTAAACTGAAAGGTGAGAAAACGACAAGAGAGACTTCAAGGAATTTGCTGGGGGAAAACCTCTACTGATAGATGCACAAATGGTGCTACAAGAGATGCTCAACAAGTGAGGGAGGGGGGCCTATATATAGGCATTCTACCCCCCCAGTCGGCTGATACAATAGGCTGACTAGCAGGCCATATGTGGGCCAGTTGACAGCACTAGGTGGGCTTACTCTTGCCCTAGATGGGCGGCCCACAACTGCTCGGGGGGCCTATATATAGGCATTCTACCCCCCCAGTCGATTGAGTGGGCTGACTCTTGCCCTAGATGGGCGGCCCACAACTGCTCTATAAAGGTGCTGACAATCATCTTGACCCATCCGGCAATCCTTCTCGTGGCTCATGGTCCTTCCCTCGAACAAAGACTTCTTCACCACTATACCTATCCGGCAGGACCCGCTGCCGCATACAAGCAAGCAATCCTCCTTTTGGAACGAGAAAGCTTGCTGGTAGCCCATCCTGCCTTGTGCTACTAGAAGGCTAGAACAAGTGACGTGACGGCCGTAAAAGGTTTCTTTTGCTCACTAATCCCCTCATTGATACTCTGTTCCATGTCGTCCTCATATGGTGGCAGAGGTGACCATGATAAGCCCTTCGACTTGCACTTCTGCTGCTCCACCTCCGACCGTAGTTCAGCTGTTCTCGTTGCCAACGAGGAGCTGTTCTTTAATTTTATGGAACTCGCTTGCCATTCAGCTAGTAGTCACACAACTATTTGAACAGCCTATTTTGCTCCAGCCAAGCCCCGTATAGGTGCCTCCCTTTCACCGAGAAGATTTGAACTGCTGTTGCATCGCCATTTGTAGCTTTGCTGACCACAGCAAACCTACGACTGATTTGCACCGCCACTACTTGACGTGGACCAATTTTTAGCCGCATCAGTTCATACAGGCGCCAACATCATTGTCTATACACGCATCCGTGTAAGCATCATTGTCCTTGCAAAAACAGTCTGTGCTAATTGTACAGATGTCGACTCCTAGCTGGTTCCATCCGTATGGCATGTCAGAAATCCGTACGTCTGTACATTCGTACAGTTTCTGCACCTAAATTTGTCCATACAATTGCCCGAAAAGCTACTGTACAGCTGTAGACACGTGCAAAATCCGTCTAAGTTCAGCTCTATTTTCAGTTTACAGGTTGCATATGCAGATTTAGTCAGCTCTGTTGACTTTCTGATTGCTTGACTCGTCCCAAATTGGGGCTTTTGACATTGGGCTGCAATTTTGTAAAGGAAAAGGCATTTGGCATTTTTCCAAGCATCTTTCCACTCAGCATGAGTGAGATTTGTAGACATTTGCTACTTCTTGCAACCTGATTTGGCAGGTTTTGGGGCTTTTTGAGGCTAGTGATAGTTTATTGTGGTGATTGCATGCTGGTGCATTGACATTCATCAGAAATTGCTATTTGCCCTCTTTTTGACATACTTTCCTTTTTAGGGAAATTGGGGCTTATGCAGGGTTGACACTTGTAGTCATCTCCTTTGCCTCGGGACTCGATTTCAGGTCACTTTTGAGCAGATTTGAGGGCTAGACAGGGCAGCTTTATGCTTTTAATGCATTGACGTTTGCAGATTGTTGCAGTCATACATTGCAGTACAGCCTTCTGGATTTTTCTTGGGCATTCACATTTGCATATCTTTTGTTTGTTTGTTTTATTTTTTTAGGTTGACATTTGCAGATTTAGTGTCAGCTTTTGAGCAGCCTGCCCGTTGCAGTGATAGCCTTGAGGCTTTGATAGTGCAGAGGACACTTTATTTTTTGGGGATTCTCATTTGCAATGGCCAACATTGGCTTGTTTGTAATGATTTCAGCTGAAGACAAGCTTGATGGTACCAACTATCCCATGTGATTGTACTTGGTGTGCCACTGCTTGGTATCCAAGAATTCTGGGGTATTGTATCTGGGTCTGAGACTAGACTGGTCTCTCCACAGCACATGCACCTACTGCCACCGCATCCACTACAAGTGCTGCTACTGCTACTACAGCCACCTTTGGCTTTACTACCGTTGTTGCACCAGATTCTCCAACACCGGAACAGACCCGCTGGGATCAGAGGGATGCCCATGCACATGCCTTGATTGCACTTGTAGGCAAGAAATTCATTATTCCTCGCATCATATTTTGCAAGATAGCCAAGGATGCATGGGATACTTTGGCCCATTTGTATTGGGTTTGTAATGAGGCCACCATTGCCGTTTTGAGGAAACAGCTTGACGGTGTACACATGTAAGAAGGGGACAGCATAGATGCTGCTCACCAAAGTCAAGGACTTTCGTGAGCAGCTTATTAATGCTGGTGAGATTCTACCATATGCTCACGTAGTTTCCATGACACTTGATGGATACCAGGAATTTGCTGCGACATGAGGTTAGTTAGTGGCCATGGGTAACCTCAACCACTATGCGTTCGATCAGCTTGTTTCCCTATTCCTGTAGGAGGAGCAGAGTTGTAAAAAACCGGGCTGCAAAGTTGCATGCACGTTTAAGCACATTTGTGTTGGATAAAATGCATCGTTCTCATTTTTAAAAAGAGGGTGTGACTCCTCCCTGGCCCAATCCACTAGCAAGTGAAAATGTTGTCCAGGATGCTCCTCTCTTGTATAAAACTTGTCTATGTCGTGAATGATGTCTGGAAGGTGAGGCCGCAATCGCAAGCTCAAGACCTTGGCCAGGATCTTGTATGCGGTATCCAAAAGCATGATTGGTCTCCACTCACGAATGTCCAATCTATCTCCCCCTTTCGGGATCAGGCATATCCAGCCTTGACTCAAGGATTGTGTGAGTGAGAACTAGAGTCAAAGATAACCTAACAGACAAGACGAAAAGGCATGCTTTTTTTTTTTTTTCCCAAAGAAAGGAACCTTCTATTAATGCTTGAAAGATTTCATACAAGACAACAGCCCCGAAGGTGCTGAGTATGAAAAAATCGAAAAAGGCTGAAAGAAAAACTGGCCTGTTCCAGAGAAGCACAGCTCACTGCCTAGGGGGTCTCGGGAATCGGGGCTAACAGCCAAGTGGGGGGACTATACAGCCAGCGAATCCCTCGTGGAGTGAAGATATAGAAAACACCTGCAGGCCAAGCCTTGCAGAAACGAGACGAAAAGGCATGCTAGCCTTCACAACCACTATAGAGTGTGTTTGTCTTCGCAAGTTACTTGCAGATCTTGATGTCAACCAGGCATCTTCTACCTTGATCTACACTGGCATCGAGGGTGCTTTGGCCGCTGTGCGTAATCCTATCTTTCATGTGTGTACAGAGTACATTGAGGTGCACTATTATTATGTTCGAGAGAAACTCTCAGTTGGAGTATACAATTGTCCTATGTTCCCACGGATGATAACTTAGCAGATCTCTTCACGAAGGCTCTACCATGACCCAAGTTTGAAGCTTTTGGAGAAGCTTTACACTTGGTACCATTTATTACGTGATTCTGCTTCTTTGTACTATTATGGGTTGCTATATGCATCATAGACGAATATTGGCAACCATGATATAGCTTCTAGGTATACTTGAGATGTATCCACGATACTTCAGCCATACCATGGAGGGGGGTTTGTTAGCACTTAGCCTTGGTATGGCCTTGTAGGCTAGTTAGGACCTTTAGTCTTAGTACACCTAGTTCACTTGGACAGTTTAGTCCTTAGTTGACTAGTTGACCACTCTTGTACTTTCTTCATTATCCATTTGCAAGTACACTTCATTACCTCATCTTGTTGTTTTCTCCCTTGCATTCCAGCTTGGTTTCATTGCTTCCCACACCCAACACTAGTCACCTTGGAGGCATGGTAAGAGGGTTGCTCAGATAGATGCAACTGTCCCTAGAGTGGGCCTCTACTAATGAGAGGTAGCATAGATGTATCAGGTGGATGGGTGCTTTCTTAGGAATAGGAGCTCCTCTTCCGTGATGGGATATCTCAAGGTGTATGCCTTAGGCACACCTTGGTTTCTATGTGTGAGTGCTAGAGGCACAGTTAGGTGCCCACAAGCACAGTTAGGTGGTGGAGAGCCACATAGGATGATTGAGAGAATCTAGGAGCAGATTGAGGAGATGATTGTGGAGCTTTGAAGTCATCAGTGATGTCAGTGAGCATGTATGAGGTGCCTACTTAAGGACCTCACTCTTCTTCATTCCATAATGCAAGTATTCTGAGTTTGTGTCCACTCTTTCCTTTCCTTTCAGTTTACCAACATGGTATCAGAGCCCTTTGATCCCCCTTGAGCCCATTTTTGCCACATCATCATCTTCTTCTTCATCTTCTTCTTCTCCATTTTCCTCCTTCTTCCCAAAATCTTTGAGAGCTTGGTTCTCCGCCTGCAAATGACCATTGCCCAAACCCTCTGAGCTGGAAACTCCTCTAGTATGGGCGAACTTCCACCTGCAAGCAATTGAGAAAAAAACGTCTCTGTTGGCTGCCATTCTCCAAACAGCGAATTTCTTCTATTGCTCAATACTCCCTGCCTACTCTGCCATTGCCTGAGCCCTCTTAGGAGTAGATGGGCGACCTCAAGACGAAGATTTTGAGCCATTTTTCAGCTCATTTGGTTCAGTAACGAGGGAGAAATCGTCAAAACTCAGGTTCAGCCTGTAGCAACTCCCCCGGGCAAAAGTGCGCACCATTTCGTCCAACCTCTGTGCTGGACCCTCTCTGGTATATGAGCTTTCTTTTGCTTCAGAAAGCCCTCTTTTCCTTGCTTTGAAGAGTGAGCTACAAGCCCTCCAAGTTCAGCCTTTTAGTTTTGACAGTTTTGGACAAGTTTTTGAAGATGATGCTATTGAAAATGCTACTCTAGCATTTCTGGTTTTTTGAAACTTTCAATAACTTCAGTACAAGTGTGGCTTCAGTTTTGTTTTGAATTGCTAGACCTGGTTTTGATTGGAAAGTATTCATTTTAGCCACTTCTATGAAGCATGTAAGAAGAAGCATCATTGTTTGAATATTGGTCACTAGTCTTTGCTACATCAAGTGCTCATATTTTGGAAGTCTTTCAGTTATTTTTTGCCTTGTAAGAGAGATAGACACTGCCCAATATTTGGGTTAGACCCTCTCATGGCTACCCTATTGAATCTAGAGAAGTTCAATGGAAAGGGCTTCCACACATGGCAGATGAAGGTGAAATTTGCATTGATGAGGGAGAACTTATGGGGACTTGTCAAACCTACTCCTACCGCTTCTTCTACGGCCTCCAATGCTGGAGAATCCTCAACTCCGACACGACCGGCAAGGGATCCAGCTAGAGAAGAAAAAGCATATGGTATCATTGCTCTTGCTTTAGGAGATGATTATATTCACCATATCTCTGACTTGGAGTCTCCTTCAGAAGCTTGGCAGAAGCTTGACATGATTTTTGGTGCTAGCTCTCACATCTCTAAACTATCACTTTAAATCTCTTTCTTTGAATTGAAGATGGCTAGTAGTACTACTTTAGCAGCTCATGTCAACTATATGCGGAGTCTTATGACTCAATTAGCTTCTATCAACTCTCCTATTACTCCAGATGATGCTATGGCAGTGTTACTTAAGAGTATGCCTGAAGAATATGATCACATAGTTACCACTTTGAAAAATCTTCCTAATCCTAATCTTGAAGGTATTATCTCTGCTCTCCAAGAAGAAGAAAGGCATATGGAGCTCAGGAAAGGCAATGACACTGTTTATGCTGTAAAAGTCCAGAAGGGCAAGTATACCCCTTGCAATCACTGTGGAAAGACAAATCACCTTTCAAAGGACTGCTTCAAAATTAATCCATGCAAGCACTGTGGCAAGAACAACCATAATGAGAAGTTTTGCAGAGCCAAAGCAAAGACAGAAAATGCAAATCTACTTTCAGTTGATGAGCCTCCACAAGATGAGGCATCATTTGAAGATTATGCATTTTAAAACATCTCTATGTATGCTCCAGATCTCTCTTTTTATGTCAAGGTACTCAGCTTGGATAGTCCTCCAAAATGAATGAAATAAACTATTGTGTTTTGTGTGTTTTGTAAACACCTCTGGTCACCTTATGATGTAGGCCATGTGTATGTTTTGCTCCATGGTACCTCCTGCAGACATTGTGTGCATGTATATGCAGGGGAGATAACCATTGGAAGGTCTTTTTGTATCCCTTTTTGTTTACCTTACACCCATGGGAACCCTTGCTAGCATGAGAACCTAGCCATAGATTTATCCTTGACCACCATGAGATGGCATGAGAAACTATGAGACTAGATGTATCCTTGACATAGCCTGAGGCATTCCCTTGAGGGGGGGTTTGATGGGATATCTCAAGGTGTATGCCTTAGGCACACCTTGGTTTCTATGTGTGAGTGCTAGAGGCACAGTTAGGTGCCCACAAGCACAGTTAGGTGGTGGAGAGCCACATAGGATGATTGAGAGAATCTAGGAGCAGATTAAGGAGATGATTGTGGAGCTCTGAAGTCATCAGTGATGTCAGTGAGCATGTATGAGGTGCCTACTTAAGGACCTCACTCTTCTTCATTCCATAATGCAAGTATTCTGAGTTTGTGTCCACTCTTTCCTTTCCTTTCAGTTTACCAACATTCCGGTCATAGATATCGTGGGGTAGTGGAGAGAACACTATGGTCTTCAGTGTGCAGTATGGTGGCAGGTTGGTCAGATCCCTTGATTTTGATGTGATTTTTGATGCGCACCTAGAGCCAGTTAGAGGTGTGGGCTTTTTTGCGCAGTGTTATTTTGCTTCTGGCTGGTATGTCGACTTTGTCCAACATTCCTCTTGGTACTTGGAGGATTTGGGGGTGTCCCCATAAAGTTTTTTCAGTGGGATTCAAGTGAGTGGGAGTGGATTGTAGGAGACAACCATGCAAAGGTCTTCCCTTCTTTGCTTTTAATAGTAATGTGAGGAAATTTCATGTTTCTGCAAGAGGTTGGAGACCTTCCTGAGCTTATCATTGGGAGAGGTTTCAAATCACCTTGGAGATTCAGAGTTCGTTTTGAAGGAGGCTTTGTAGTTCACTCAGGTCACTCTTTTCTATTCATGGAGGCCATATCCATGTCTGACAGATGCCCATGACAAGTTTCTGCTAGTTCTCTCGTATGATAGTCCCCTCTTGTGTGGGAAACCTTTTCCATTACACTTGCGGACCTTCCATCCAACATGCTGTCTTTGGAAGGGCATAAAAGTGAGTGCTGAATTTGAAATGAATGAAACAACATTGCTCAGGAATTAATGCTACTGGGAATGCCCTTAATAGTTGTTACCTGCTATCCAAGGTGGAGGTTATGTTGTTTATCCTTGTGGGTGACTTTCATAAGCATTGGTGTTGTCAAACTTTTAGCTGACCACAGTGTGTCAAATTTTTGCATTGTTTCTTGCAAAGTATTATACAGAGCAAGGTGTATGCTGGTCAGTGGTATCTCAACAAGCCTGGGATTACCTCAAGGATCTCTCAGACTGCAGAAATGTGGGGGGCCAGCAAAGGCAGTGGTCAGAACCAATGAGTTCTGGAACTGTTAAATAAAGAGACGCACTTCAAAACTATAAGCTGACCAGTGCGTGTCAAGTATTGCACTGTTTTTTACAGGGTGTTAAAGAGAGACCATGTTGTATGCTGGTGTCTCAATAATATGTCTCGAGATTTTCGTGGAGATCTCAGATGCCTCCACATTATTGTCACATTTGTTCGCAAGCTCGCAACCAATGACTTTTTGCGTTATTAGAAAAAGAGCTGCAGCTCCCTATGTGCGAAAACATAGGCTATTAGGCTCTTTTCTAAGACCCCTTATTTTTGCTGCAATTTCTGTTTACATCATGAGTTCAGGTAGGCCTTTGGATTCCTTTAGATGTATCTCTCTTGTTTGTCCGAGCCTTCTGGAAAATAAGATTTTAATGGTATGGTATAGTGATACGTAAATCTTGGGAAAGATGAGGACTAGATTGATTTTGTGAATGTCCTCGACATCTACAACCTGGTGCTTGCTGAGCACCTTACTAATTGAGTAATGGTTAGACATTATCGGAAGTCAGAACAAGATGCCGGCAGGGTTCCTCCTAGCCATGCCATTGGCATTGCTTGTTACTCTCAGCAGCTATGGAGGCACATTGGAGTAGGGCATACACTGGACAGAATAACAGGTGGGGATATGGACAAGAGCATCTGGGGATAGCTTCCCCTCTACTTTTGTTTTGCAAATGCATGAACCTCCTTTTTTTAGGTCTGGACGTGCTAGACTTTCGAGGTTCAAGGCTGTGACTGGAGGCAGTTTTAGGATCAATGATGGCAGCCCAAAGGAGACCATGCAGTATCTGCAGTGAAATAATATGATACCCAGTGCACTCGAATAGTGCAGTATCTGCAGCAAAATAATTTGATACCTAATACACCCTACTAGCAACGAAATAGCCGCCGACTTACAGACTGGATGATAGGTTTGATTGGCCTGCAGTTTGGTGCGGTGGCATAAACCCTGTGATAAGAGTGCTGGCAACAGTTGGTATGTGTGGTCCGCTGTGGTTTCCTAGCTCTGGCTGCACCTCAAATGAGTGCCACTGTCACCCTCATTGGCTGTGCTTCGGGTCTGGTGAACATGGAGGGAAGGTCGCCAAGCCTGATCTGTGCTGCAGCCTTCTGTGAGGCATGGACATATAATGTGGATTGCTTTTTTTCCGCTCATTCGAAACTGTTGGAGATATCATAGCCAAAGAGTGTGTGGTATGAAGTACTAGGTGATCTAGTACTACTAGTTTATGTGTGTGAGTCCTTTGTGAGCGCCACGTGTCATCATGGGACTTATCCCATATGCACTAGGTGCTAGTGTGTGAGTGTGTAGCCTATATATAAAGGCTTGTACTTCACTTGTCATGATATACTTGATGAATGAATGAAAGCCTTCATGGTTTCTACATTTGTGTACCACTTCTTCTCTCCCTAGCCTCTCTCTCTCTCTCTCACACACACACACACACACTTTTTTCTTTTTGGTGAAAGCAGATGACTATATTAACATAAAATCAATGTACATGACATTAGACTCCAAAGGAGAGCCCAATGAAAGAACTCAAAAACAGTGAGAGAACACTTCAAGGCTAGTAGCATCCAAGTCCCTTGCAGCAAAACTATCATATAAGGATTGCTTGAGAGACATTCTGAAGAAAATATATGTCTGAGAAAATTGTTGACCCATCCTGGAATACAGTCTCTGTGTCCAAATGGTCCATAGTACCCAAAAGCGAGTCCAGTGAAAGAAGAGGAGGAATGGAGACATCTGAGATGAGAAGCATCCAAACATCCAGAAGAGTTTCCCAAATCGGATAGAGGGAAACCGAAGCCGCAGCAAATGGGAAACATGAGTGATCAATATGCGAGAGTGTGGGCAAGACCATAAGAAGTGAGGAACTGTCTCGCGGTGATGAGAGCAACGGGGGTAGGAAGAGGAAGCAATGCGACGTGCTGCCAATTTCACCCCAATGGAAAAAGCTCCCATATACATCTCCAAAAGAAAAGCCTTTGTTTTAATGGCAATTTGGATTTTCATGAGTCGTGATTGCCACCAAGATAAAGGCTTATCCAAGTTCCAAAGAGTGTTGGCATGCTTGTCAATCCATGGCAGTGAAAGAAGAAATCTGTAGACCTTCGAGGAGGTCAGATTATGCATTGAAAGCGTATGCGTAGCAGGAGGTAAGGAAGTCAAATTCCAGTCCAGTAATCTGTCCTGTACAAACAGTGGAGGAACCGGAATAAATGGCTGCAACATAGTTGAAAGTGTTTGCCAAATGGACCTATGATGCAGTCCCAAGGAGAATGTCCTGCAAGCTTGTGGAAATGAAAGCATACATCCTTGTTGATCCACAACATCGCCAACAAATCTTATGCCCAATTTCATGAGATTGTATGCTTTAATAGGTGCCTGTAGAGCGAGAGGCGATTCAAACACCTTGCTCCAATGGATGCTTTCCAAGCGAAAAGAATTACCATGATGAGAGGAAGCACCTGTCCATTTAGCATATGAAAGAATTCTCTTCCAATCATGAATAAAAGCAGTAGAAACAGGGCAACTAGGAATTTTCCCCTGAAATGTGGTCATGACTACTTCCCAGTGATCTGTAATCCAATGCCCATATGCATGGGAAGTCATGTTTCCACACATAGCTGCTAACATAATAGCCCATGGCTGTTTTTGCTGAAAGAAATCAGCAATCATAGTGCTCTTTCTTGCCAACATATGAACCTGGAGATTGAGAATATTCAGCCCCCCATGAGTCTTGGGTGAACAAATAGACTGCATTGGGAGTAGCCGCAAAGCCTTTTTGTGAGATTTGCTTTTCCAAAATATCTCCATAGCCTGAGACATATAGGAAGCCAACTGCTTAATAGACCAGGGAAGAAGAGGCAAATAGAATTGCACATATGCCATAATGATGGACTGTACTATCCGAAGTCGAACATGTAGAGGCCAAGTGGACAAATGCTAGTATTCCAGCTTCTTGTTGATCTTTTGAAGCACCCATTTGAGCTGGTGTTGCGGAGTAATATTCCAGCCAATGGGGTAGCCTAGATGCCTCACAATAGTATGGGAAGAGATAATGTGGCTTGACCAGAGAAGTGCATGCCAATCAGCTGCTTTCATAGCTAGAAGTTTTGATTTCTGGAAATTGATATGCAGTCCAGCAGCTATACCAAAGTCATTCAGTGCATGCATCAAATGAGAAAGGTCACTTTGAGAATTCCTGGGCATAAAGTATGAATCATCAGCATATGCTTGTGCAAGAAATGACTGTGCCCCTGGAATTTGCAAGCCATGAAGCTGTCCTGTGTCTGCAAGATAGTCCATGTGCAACAGTAACGGATGGGTAGCAATGGCATATAGTAAGGAACTAAGAGGGCATCCCTGTCTCACTGAGCGGGTCATAGTCCAAGAAGCCCCAAGCAGGCACTGCGCCGTGGCCTGAGAATAGAGCCAGTAGATAATATGGACGAGCCGAGGGCCAAATCCCAATTTATGCATAGTCTGAGAAATAAAATCCCAATGGACAGTATCAAATGCTTTCGCAATGTCTACTTGCAGAATGAGAACATCTTGTTTAGAATATTTGGCATACTCAATCGCAAGCAAAGCATTGGAGATATTGTCAGTAATCTGCCTTCTGGGGACAAACCCATACTGCCTAGGATGAAGTCCTGCTTGCAAAAGGAAGCGAACCCTGAGGACAATCATTTTAGCGATGAGTTTGTAAATAACAGGCATGAGAGATATAGGCCGCCAATCAGCCATCGTCTCACACAATTTTTTTTTGGGAATCAATTTGACCAGGCCATGTTTCCAGGATGGAGGAAGAGATTGTTCTGCCCAAGCATGATTGATCATTAGAAGAAGAGTGTTCTTGAGATCACCCCAAAATGCACGGAAAAATTCGACAGTCAAACCATCCCAACCAGGAGAGCTGCTTTTACGTAGATGACTCAAAGCATCATCCAATTCACTAAGCATAAAAGGCTGCTCCAATGCATGAGCCTGTTCCCGAGACAATATGGGCTGGACATGCATAAGAAATTGAGACCTAGCTGCATTCACTTGTCTCAAATGATCAGGCTGAAGAGAAAAGAGATGCTGGAAATGACTAGAACATTGCAATTCCAATTCTGATTTGGAAGTGGTCTAGGTGCCATCATCTTTCTTGATCCTGCAAATATCCTCCTTTCGCCTATCCGCGTGGAGACCTTTAAAAAAGGCCTTGGAGGAACAGCCCTTATCCAAAAGGAGTTTCATGCGAGCTCGGATTTGCCACTTCTTTAATTTGCGAAGAGCTACTTTGGGGCAAGTTTTATGCCCACCCCGTCCTTCGGGTAATCGCAATCGCTTTTGCGTTCTTTGGGATACAGATCACCCAACCCCTCCTTCTATTGCGGTAGAAGTGGAGGATGTCCCCCTTGGTGAAAAATATTTTGATTTGAAATGGGGAGTCTTTGCAGGTGCTTGCTTCACATGCCATAAGTTTGGCCACTTAGCTTCACAGTGTCTTGCAGTCCTGCATCAGCTCCCACCTACAGCTATTGCTCCAGAAAATCCTCCCCCCCCAACTTATGGCCCGGGGCCTAAGGTTATGCCTACTAAACTCGGTGATGTGCCATCTAAATCTGTCCCTTCAGAGGAAAATGTGGTTCAGGTTTCAGCCAAGCAAAAGGATAAGGGCAAGGGCAAAATTTCAGAATCTCATGCCTCCCCCCAGGGTGCCTGGCAGCAACCCAAAAAGGTATTCGCTCTCAAACCACGTCCTTTACAATCTCGCCATTGGGATGCCTCAACTTCTACCCCTGGTCAGACCTCTACCCCTGCTGACAGCCTCACTTCCCAACTGTGGGTTGATGTGTTAAAAAAGGGCATCCCTGTATGCGACAATGATGAGGATCGTAGAGCTAATGATCCAGAAGGCCAGGTGGATGTTGATGTCATGGCTGAGGCCTGACAGCTACTTTACTTTGCTTTTGGTTTGACTGTACATATCCTCTATGTCTACTTCAATTACTTGCATCACATACAACGTCCAGGGTCTTTGCAATGTCAATAAGTGGAGACTTTTCTGGCATTATGTACATAGCATGCATCCCGATGTGATCTCTTTACAGGAACACAACCAACACTTCTTGGCTGGTCAGCAAGGCCACTATGCTGGTTATGATATTTTTTATGCTGGTACAATGCACTTTTCGGGGGTCTGCATGCTAGTAAAACATGATATGCAGCCCATGGTTGCTTACAATGACCCTCAGGGTCGATGGATGGTGATCAGGTGCACTTGGCAGGCTGATCTCTATGAAATAGCATATGTTTATGCATCACAAACCTCTGCGACTAGAGCTCAAATGTGGGTCTCCCTCAAACAATATCCATGGCTGTCCAATGCTTTTTTGTGTGGAGACTTTAACAACTCACCTGCCACTCAAGACAATACCACTCATCGTTCTCACATGATCCCCACTGAGCTTCGACATTGGGAAGATATGCTCTCATCCCTGCATGCAGAAGATCTATGGCTCTCAACAAGGGACAGAGATATGGGTTATACATATCATCACTGTCACCCGACTTCTCTTTTCTCGCTTCTATTTCACTGATCACGGGAGTAGCACCATAAATTATCCACCCAGCCAATTCTATCAAGGCTTCCCAGCTTGGGAGAGAGAGCTGTATCAAAATCACGTAATTCACAATTCTTCCATTCTCTCACAAGCCTTGACAGACCCCAATTCCCTAGATAGATCTAGATGCCACATGTCATCCATATAGGGCCTTTCTAATGCAACATTTCACCCCTCTCTTGGGATGCATTTAATTCCTTGCCCCTAGGCACATTCTTTGCACTAGGCCCTTGGTCTCAGATCTATCTAGTCCGGTGCTATCAGCCCTCACCTAGGACCTTGACATTAATCCCTCCCGATCATTTACATAAAGCGCAAACACATACATTACAAAGATAGATCCTATAAGGGAAATGTCGACTGATTCTTCCGAGGTCATGCTACCTCGGCTAGAGCGTAACATTCCTTCCCTCTTCAGACATCAGCGTCCTCGATGATAAAGTCTGGGAACACTCTCCGCAACTGATATACGGATTCCCAGGTAGCTTCCGATAGAGGCTGACCATGCCATGCAACCAACACTGTGGGTATCTTCCGATTTCGTATTTGCATTGTTCCTCGGTCCAGGATTCTTGTTGGTTTGCGCCTTGCAATATCCTCTATCTCCTGAAACAAAACCACACCTTCGATTAGTGAGTCACCAGTATGTAAAAATTTCTTTAAACGTGAAACATGAAAAACCGGGTGCACCTTACACCCCTGTGGCAATTCTAATTTATAGGCTACACTGCCTATTCTCTTTAGAATTAACCACGGCCCACAGTATCGAGGTGATAACTTAGCACACTCTCCTGAAGTCAACGACTTCGAGTGTGAAGGAATCCTGAGAAAAACTTTTTCTCCTTCTTCAAATACTCTTATAGACCGATTTTCATCCGCATACACCTTGGCTCTATCCATAGCCTGACGGATATTAGCTCTCGCAAGTGCTAGCATCTCCCGCATCTGAACTACAAAGTTCGCGGCACTAGGCACTTTCTGAGGTATTCCAACTATAGTTGGATTAGCTGGTCTATAACCATAGTTCAGTTCAAACGGACTGAACCCAGTAGATGAATGTTTCCTATCATTGTAGGCAAACTCCAACAATGGTAACCACTTGTCCCATGTATGTTGCCTCAATAACACATATGCTCTCAGCATATCCTCTAAAATCTGGTTGACTCTCTCCGTCTGACCATCCGTCTCAGGATGATCCCCACTACTCATTCCCAACTCAGTCCTTAGTGTCTCGAATACCGCTGTCCAAAAATGACCGGTAAACCTGACATCTCTGTCTGACACTATGGATCTAGGCAATCCATGCAGACGAAATATATGTCTAATAAACAACTCCGCTACTTGCGGGGCACTAATAGACTCTCTAGTCGGAATGAAGTGAGCCATCTTGGTTAGATGATCAACCACCACAAGGATAGAATTATACCCTCCTTGTGTTGCAGGTAACCCTACAATAAAGTCCATGGAAATGCTCTCCCACTTACTTAGTGGTATTTCCAAGGGCTGTAAAAGTCCGGGTGGCTTCACCCGCTCGGCCTTACTTACCTGACACGAGAAACACCGTGTCACATATTCATGAATATGCTTTTTCATCTTTGGCCAAAAGAAGTCTCGCTTCACGAGATCATATGTCTTCTCGACACCTGGATGTCCCGCACACGGGCTATCATGGCATTGTCGAATGACTCTCTGCCTGAGATCATTCTGACCAGGTACTACAACCTTGCGATTTCTAACTAGCATACCATCCCTTATGGTATATCTTGCATAAGTTTGGCCTTTTCTGGATGCCAGGTCATCCTTTTCATTTTCCCCGGGTTTTAACACATGAGCCTTAGGCCATAAGCTCTGGATAAACTCGTCCACTTTTTGAGTTTCTCTTATCTCGGTCATTAGAGCACTCTCTAATACCGTGAAACTCAGGTTGTGCATAATGCGAGACAACGCATCAGCTACCTTATTGTCTTTTCCTCTTCGGTACCGAATCGTTAAATTAAACTCCTGCATGAGCTCTGCCCACCGAGCTTGGCGGCCCCTCAAGTCAGGCTGTTTACAGAAATGTTTCAGAGTATCATGATCCACATCCACATAAAACTCTGAACCATACAGATAATGCCTCCATGTTTTCAAAGCATGGATAACAGCATACAACTCTAATTCATGAGTTGGCCAATTCCTTTGAGAGGGAGAAAGCTTCTTGCTTTCGAAGGCTACTGGCCTTCCCTCTTGAAGGAGGACTGCTCCTACCGCAATGCCACTTGCATCGGTTTCTAGGAACAACGGTTTCTGGGGATCAACTATTTTTAACACCGGTCCTGAGACCACAGCTTGTTTTATGGTGTTAAAACTTTCTTGTTGATTCTGTCCCCAAATAAAAGGTACTTTATCTGAGGTCAGATCAGTCAATGGCGATACTATTCCGGAATATCCTTTGATATGCCTTCTATAAAACTGGACAAATCCCAAGAATGATCGCAACGCGGTCAGACTCTGAGGGATTGGCCAAGCTGGTATCGCAGCCACTTTCTTCGGATCCATTTCTACCCCCTGTGGAGTAATTATGAACCCTAAGTACTCAAGCCTAACCATACACAGTATAGTTTTCTTTTTATTTACATAAAGACTGGCTTTCCTCAAAGTACTGAACACTATCCTTAAGTGTTCACGATGCTCAGTAACACTTTTACTGAATATCAAGATATCGTCAATAAAATGTACTACGAACTTTCCGATATACGGACGTAGTAGATCGTTCATAAGCATGACGAAGGTCGCTGGAGCATTGGTAAGTCCGAAGGGCATTACCAAAAACTCATAATGACCAAACCTGCTTCTAAAAGCGGTTTTATGCACATCCTCGGCTCTAATCCGGATCTGATGATAGCCGCACTTAAGATCTATCTTGCTAAAAATCACGGCTCCATGTAATGCATCTAGCAAATCATCAATCCGAGCCATGGGATACCTGTGCTTAACAGTGATATTATTCAATGCTCTGTAATCTATACAGAGGCGAAACGTATCATCCTTTTTCCTCTTTAATATCACTGGTGAAGCAAAAGGTGAGAAACTTGGTTGAATCTGCCCCAACTTGAGGTATTCTTCCAGTTGCCTACGCACCTCTGCTTCTTCAGTAAAGCTCATTCTATAGGGAGGTCTATTTACAGGTTCTGCCCCCGGGATCAGTTCAATCTTATGCTGAACATTCCGCTCTGGAGGTAACCCATAAGGTAGTTCATCCCTAAAGCATTCAGAGAACTCCTCTGTTATAAGATTAGCCAGCTTGGCCATCTCACCACTTTGCGTAACATCAGTGCTAGCCGAAGAATCATCCATCGACTCTACCGATGCGGTGCAAAGGTACAAAAACTCTACTTGAGCCTTTCTGATTTCCATCACGGAAACCAACGGTCCCTGAGGTATATCTCTTTCACCTCGCAAGACATAAAGCACATCATTCATCTTGAATTGATATACGTGCTTTTTCCAATCAATGGCTGGATTCTTCCTAGAATGCCACGCCATTCCCAGGGCTATATCTGCATGAGCAAGCTTGGTCATTTCAAAATCAAGCTTCTCAGCATAGTCCTGAATCCGAAGCTCCAACTGGATAAACCTTTGGTCCCATACTTCAGTTGAACTTCCATCTGCCATTCTGACTGTATACGCATAGTCAGATGGACTTGTCTTTAATTTCAGCCTCTTCACGAGCTTGGAGTTAATCACATTGTGAGTTGACGCTGAGTCAAACAACACAATGACATCATGACTGGCCACTTGCCCTTTCATCTTGATTAGCTCCGTATCATTGAAGGCTGTATACCCCGTTGCTGCGGGCTTAGATAGGATGTTATCAGGTGCACTCGTCACTAACTTAGCAACAGATACACATAACAAACAAGGTACTAACCTCTGAGAAGGTCCCGCCAGTTGCATCTGCATATGCTCCGCACTGGGACTCTCCTGCATTTCCACGTCGCATTCAGATATTATCATACTAGCCGTGCGACGATCTTTATTCAGTGGACAATCCTTCCACTGATGTCGCTGAAGGCAGCCGAAGCACAATCCTTCTTTCCTAGCTTTCTCTTTTTGTTCAGGGGTCAACGAGGACTTTGACCAAGCCCGAACTGCCATCGGAGTTATTTTCCTTTTCACCCCAACGGTGGTACTTGTTTTTGTTGGTCCCTCAACCGGCTTCACCTGTTTGGTTTGGCCACTTGGCTGTGAGACACTTGTCTTTGAAACCCATTTCCTCTGAAATCCCCCTTTCCTCGGGTGCTCATACTGAGTCCCTGCCTGCACAAATCCACCAGACCTGCCTCTGGCATCCTCATAGTTCAGGGCTACTGCTATAGATTCATCTAGTGTAGTTACATATTTAGCCCGAACTTCCATTTTGATTTTGTCGTTCAGTCCATAGATATAATCTTTTAATTGAACCGACATAGGGAGAGGGTCTGTTATTTTCATAACACATTCTCTGAATTTGTCAGTGTACTCTGCCACTGACAAGCTCCTCTGACGAAGACTTCTATAAGCATCCCAAGCTCGGGATTCCTCATCAGGTGGGAGAAAGTGTTTCTTGAATTCAGCTTTGAACCCTTCCCAGGTGGTTGGAGCAACTTGATCCTTCTGTTGCTTTATCCACCATCTGTCCGCTGCCTCAATAAACAGGTGTGTGGCCTCGCGGATTTTCTTTAGATCGGATTTAATCTCACAAATGGCGAAGGCTTCTTCCCACTTGTGCAACCAAACCTCGATCACATCAGAGCTGCGCTCGGTCATCCGACCAGCGTACTTCTCCGGTCTATAATTAGCAATATTGGGCACTTTGACCCTTGCGCGCTCTAAGGAATGTACACTGGGCTCTGGCTCTGCTGGAGCTTTGCCCTTGTCAATCCTAGACGGTCTAGCCGACAAGGCTTGCACCATCTCCCTAATCTCATTTTGACCAGCATTCACCTGAAGCTGCTGGTTCATAATCTGCTGTAAAGCATCCTCTAATATTGAAATCCTACCAACCAATGTAGGTGCTGCCTGATGTGACATCTGTTGTGTTGACTGAACTCTAGACTCGCTAGGATTTATTCTTGAAGTCTGTCCTTCTGCTTCCATTTGTTGAAAGGGAGGGTTTTTTTTTTTTTTTTCCCTTTGTTGTGTCCCCTTTTTTTTTTTTTTTTTTCTACAGTGCAGAATTCACAGGACCATAGGAAAACAGAAAAAAAAACTGCACGGAAAGAAAGGCGCCCCTGATCTTTCGACGATCCCGGCTGTTCCAGCTATTCGCAGGTACGGTCGACTTGGCTCTTTGATGCAAATCCCACGATAGACAGTCTTGCAGGCTCACCACTATGCTTTGGACCACGCTTCGCAAGCGACCTTTAATTCCCCACAGCCACAGCGTCTGGTTTTGCACCACTTCTGTGTTCTGGTCCTTCGTAGCTTCTCTACTGCCGTTGAATCGCTGCTATCAGCTGCACGAAGTCTCGAACTGAACTATAGTCACGACTTAGTTCTCCCAGTCGCTTAAAATCGCGATCAATTTTGCCCCTTCTCGATTCACGATTCCGGTTCTACCCGTAACCAAGCCACCACCTACCGTCCGTCGACGTAGCTCCAAATAGACCACGGTGACCTTTTACTTCGATGCATCAGTTATGCGTGTCGCTCGCTCTTCCACGACCCATATCTACTTACTGATAACCAGCCATATTCCAAAGCGGAACAAACAGGTCAGTACGTGACGGTCTTCACCAAATTCGTCTTAGATTGTGCGTGTCGCTCAATCACGCATCGCGTGTCTGCGCTCCCTTATCACGACCAGTCCTAACACCCCGCCACGTTCTGTCACGTAAAGACCACAATCCCTCTGTCTGAGTCTCCGTTGGACGTCACGCTCAGCAGTCCGTCCCTGATGTTCGTCGTTACTAATCTCATATCCCTCGATCTCTAACTTCGCTCTGATACCAAATGTCACCTGACTTCTCTTTTCTCGCTTCTATTTCACTGATCACGGGAGTAGCACCATAAATTATCCACCCAGCCAATTCTATCAAGGCTTCCCAGCTTGGGAGAGAGAGCTGTATCAAAATCACGTAATTCACAATTCTTCCATTCTCTCACAAGCCTTGACAGACCCCAATTCCCTAGATAGATCTAGATGCCACATGTCATCCATATAGGGCCTTTCTAATGCAACATTTCACCCCTCTCTTGGGATGCATTTAATTCCTTGCCCCTAGGCACATTCTTTGCACTAGGCCCTTGGTCTCAGATCTATCTAGTCCGGTGCTATCAGCCCTCACCTAGGACCTTGACATTAATCCCTCCCGATCATTTACATAAAGCGCAAACACATACATTACAAAGATAGATCCTATAAGGGAAATGTCGACTGATTCTTCCGAGGTCATGCTACCTCGGCTAGAGCGTAACAATCACAATGCCTTTACTCATTACTGGGCTCGACTTGACAGATGGTATTTGCTGCATGCTCAGCAGTAGGCTGATTTTACATGTACACTATGGGTTGATCATTCCCTCTTGCTATCTGATCATTTTCCAGTATGCTTGACATTATCTATAGCACGTCTGACAGATGATATGCCTTTTTTTGGTCGTCGACTGCTCCATGTTAACAGTGCTTACTTGCTTCATCAGCAATTTCAGAACATGGTGAGAGTGGCTGTCCGTCCCCTCCTCTCACATGCTCAGGAGGATATGGATTTTGCTTGGGTCAGGCTTGCTCATCGCTTGCAGGCTGTTATTCAAGATTATGGACGGAGCTACATGGGTAACCTCAGGCTCAAGCTGAAATGGGCTCAATCTCACAAGCAGCAAATGGATGCAATCAGTTCTCATAGACAGCTTACCTCTTTTGAACAAGATTCTTGTGCTTATGCGGTTCATATCATTCACCAAAATGATGCCAAACTTGGTAACTCAGCCCTCATATAGTCCGGAAAATCCACTACCTCAACCCATACAGGGCAATGATGTCGAATGAGGCTGTGGTAATCCTTGTTTGGCGACCATGACATAACCTGCACCATTTGTCTGCCATAGAATAGAGGCGACATCTCCAGTATCTGCTGCCGATATGAGGCATCCGAAAAATGCACTTCATAGAAACCTCTGGAAGCAAAGTATACTCCTTCAACAAAGCAGCCTCCCAACAATGCCTGAACCCACTGGGCCACATCATTTGCTGAAGGTAACTTTCCTGGGAAGAAAATGATGACTGCTTGCTGAGAGAACTTTCGAAGAGGAGCAACCAAGGAAGGCAGCTTCAACTTATACTTGATGGCCGGGGGAGGTTTGGCCCACTCCTTCCGGCTGTGCTGAAATTCATCTTTAAGCATGTTAAAAACATAGTGAGCATCTACGGAATCTGCAGTAGAGAAATCAAGTTGCTGTCTTTTGGAATCTCGGGACGAATCCTTGCGAGAGTAACTTTTAAACTGATCCTCCATGGAGGGAAACAGGACGGGATTGATGAAATTGCAGAGATGGAGCAGAACTGTACGGGCGAAGTAAAGAGTGGAAGCACAAACTGTACGGAATGTACGGAAAGTACAGGCTGTACGGTTGTACGGAAGACAGGCTACGAAGGGACTGAGACGTACGGAGAGGTGAAGCAGGAACTGTACGGAGAATAAAGATGAACGGGGCTTTTGAAAGATGACGCGGGGGTTGTACGGAAGATAGAGATGAACGGAAGGGTGACGTAGTAACTGTACGGGAAAGGACAAAAGGTACGGAGGGGAAATCGAGGGACGAGTAGACAGGGACGGGGCTGCGCAGTGAGGAAACTCGCCGAATGTACGGCGTCTGTACGACTGTACGGCGTCCGTACGAGACCTGACGCGGGCCTGTACGGGGGCCTGGGGAGGCTGAGCAGCAACGACCTAGCTCTCTCTCTCACGACAGACACTACACACACACACACACACACACACTCTCACACACACACACACACACTTTTTTTTTTGTGGGAAGAAATCTTTTATTTCTGTAGAATAATTACATTCATAGTTACTTCAAAAACGAAGTAGCTACTACTCAACTAAAGATCTCAGTATAAGCTGCATACACATCCCGATCAATCAAACTAGTCTGAAAGCAATCGTAGAATGATTGTTGTAGAGATCGTTTGAAAAAAAGAAAGGATGAAAAGAGTGGATCACCAAAGACTCTATGATTTCTATCCATCCATAAAGTCCATAGGGACCAATAGCGCACCCATACAAAAAATAAATCAAAACCCTGTCTCTGTGGATGAAAGCCAAACAACCAGAAAAATCCGCCAAAAGTAACAGTAGGAAATCGCTGTCGAAGCCTCTGTCTGATGAGAGCAATGAGATCAGAAGTATTTGGACAGGACCAAAAGATGTGAAACACTGATTCAGTAGAGTGCTGGCATCTGTGACAAACAGCTGAAGCAATATGTCTATGTGCGAGTAACTGTCCGGATGGAAAAATGCCAAGGAGAACTCGCCATAGGAAAAGCTGTTGTCGAAGAGGGACTTTGTAATGCCAAAGGAGACGCAGCCTTTTTCTCCACCACTTCATTGGACGATCCATATGCCAAACAGTATTTGCTCTGTGGGAAATCCAAGGTGGAGGTAATAACACTTTATACAGTGATGACATTGTGATATGTGAGAGCTTCAAAGGACGGGCGTATAAGGAAGGAGAGCGTAAAATCCAATCCTCAAGCCGATTCTGAAGTTCCAAATGAGGTACCGGCAAGTACGGTTGGAGCATTGCTGAAATTCTATGCCATAAAGGACGATAATGAGCTCCCAAGCCATATTTGCGAGCAGCCATAGAAAAAGATAAAAGTGTGCCATCATCCTGAAGTACATCCGCCACAGATGAAATGCCTTTGAAGGAGAGAAAATAAGAACGTCGGGGTTCTTGTATGGCCAAAGGAGGGTGGAATACTTTAGACCAAAAAATATTCTCTACCCTCAAAGAGTTGCCCGAGAGAGAGTCCCTGCCATGCCATTCCAAGTGGGATAGAATGTGTTTCCAATCAAGAAGCAGATGAGAGACAAAAGGGCAGCCTCTGATCTTGCCTTGGATAGAGCCAAATAAAAAATCCCACTGAGTAGGCTGTCAATTTCCAAAGGCAGATGTATGAAGATGTAATAAGAGAGAGCGGATCATGAAAGCCCAAGGCTGATCTCCTTGCATAAACTGTATCATCATTTTCCCTCTGTGAGCAAGTAAATGCATTTGAATATTGAGAATGTTCAGACCCCGTGCATCTTTGGAGAACAGAGACGATGCATAGAGAGTAATCTGAGACTTTTCTTGCCATGTTTTGAACGCCAGAAAATTTCCATGATAGCTGACATAAATGAAACCAGATCTGCCTTCGTGAACATAGTGAGAGGCAGATAAAATTGTATGTATGCTATCAAAATGGATTGTGTGATTCGCAGATGAACATGTAATGGCCAAGTTGCAAGCTTCCAATATTCAAGTTTTGCCCTTAACTTTACTAGCACCCAATCAGTTTGTTGTGAACGGGTGAGTCCCCAGCCTAGAGGATAACCAAGATGTCGAATGAATTGAGAGACGGGGACAATTTCCCCAGGCCACAGAAGGTTGTGCCATTCCTGTGCATGTAACGGCAGCAATTTTGATTTCTGAAAATTTACCCGAAGGCCAACAGCCAATCCATATGTAGAAAGAGCATGCATAATCATGGACAGATATGGAGTAAAGAATGAATCATCAGCATAAGCCTGAGCAATCATGTTGCGACTATCGAGAATCTCCAAACCGTGCAACTGGTCAGTGTCCAAGAGGTGATCCAGATATTGAAGCAGTGGATGAGTGGCTATGGCAAACAGTAAAGCACTCAGGGGACGTCCTTGCCTGACAGAGCAAGCAAGAGTCCAGGATGGAGAAATATCTCCTGAAAGTATGCAGGCAGCTTCACTATCTTGATATAGCCAATTGATGAGTTGCTGCATTTTTGTGCCAAAACCCAATGCCTGCATAGTCGATGAAATAAAATCCCACTGAACAGTATCAAAGGCTTTGTCAATATCAACTTGCAATAACAAAACATCCTGCTGTGTGTATTTGGCATATTCAATTCCAATGTAGGCATTAGCAATGTTATCTGTGATATGCCTACGCGGGACAAAACCATATTGAGCAGGATGCAACCCATCATGTAAAAACCCCTTTAGCCGATCAACAATCATTTTGGTAGTGACTTTGTAAATTACGGGCATAAGAGTGATAGGTCTCCAGTCTGCCAAAGACTCGCAAATTTGTTTTTTGGGAAGGAGTTTAACAAGCCCTCTCTTCCATGTGTCCGGCATTTTCTGATTTTGCCACGCAGCATTCACCATATAGAGCAATGAATGCTTCAAAATAGGCAAGTATGCGAGAAAAAACTCGACTGTTAAACCATCCCATCCTGGGGATTTCCATCTGCCACATGATTTGATCGCATCTGACAGTTCCCTCTCAGTAAAGGGTTCCTCCAATTCCAAAGCTTGAGTAGGGGAAATGATTGGAGAAACATGTTGCAACAGTAAATTTCGTGCAAGCAAAATCTGTTGTGAGGGAGGAGCTGCAGAGCCAAATTGCTGAGAGAAATGATGCACACAAACAGAGGCAAGCTGTGACCGTGAAGTAGTCCATGATCCATCGGGCATAAGCACTCTGCAAATTTCTGTTTTGATTCTCCTCTGATGTAAACTTTTGAAAAATTCTTTGGAAGAGCAACCTTTATCTGTGAAAGCTCTTTGTCTTGCTCTAGTCTCCCATTTTGCCAGTTTTCTGTGATCATTTAGTTTAAGACAATGTCTGGCCTGGCATAGTGTTGTTTACTCATGCATGGACAACGAACGATGATGATTGAGTTCAGTGAGGTCTTGACAAGTAGATTTGGCTTGAGCAATGGTTTCCCTCAGAGTCTTCATGTAAGACTTGCCATAAGCTCTAATCACCACTTGCATTTTAGAAATAAAAGAATCCCAGGCACCATCAACATGAAGATAGCTGCTAGATGAAAGACAATGAGCTGCTTCAGTAACCATTGCCTTGAAATCAGCATGTTGCAAATAACTATTGTTTATGATTAGATGTCTCCTTTGTGGCAATCTATCATCTGGCATATGATAAAAAGATAACCGCAGCCATAGCGGTGCATGGTCTGAATGCACAAAGGCATAGTCAATCCACATTTTGCATGTGAAATCCCCATTTTGTTGGGGAGTGACACTATACCATCGATCCAGACGTGCCTGATAAGCTGAAAGAGCATTATGTTGAAAAGTGTAGCCCGGTGACAAAGGCTGCAATTCCTTCCAAAGGTCAATCAGATCCAAATGCAAAAGTAGTTGAGACCATGCATGCCTTTCAGGAGATAGCATATGGTCATGTCTGGAGGTGTTGTCTCCCTGTTGTGGAGCATTATTGAAATCCCCACATATGTAGGCATGAGATCTCCACGGATATTGTTGCATGGCAGCCCAAATTGCAGTTCTTTCTCTAGAGGACTGAGGTGCATAAACTGAAGCAAATTCAAACACCTCTCCTCTAATAATGCATTGGAGAACAAGCCATCTGCCTTTGTTGTCATTTAATGCAATGACTGGTTGGAACTCATGTTTGATCAGAAGGACAACCCCTGAGAAAGAGTGCTCCCCAGCATAGAAAATATCATATCCACAGTAGTGTCCTGTCTTGCCTGCATAAATATGTTGATTGTGCTCTTGTAATGCCACTATGTCAGGCTGAAATCTGTTGATGTACAGCCACACAGCTTTCCATTTCCTACTGTCACACATGCCCTAAACATTAAGTGTAAAACATTTGATGTGAGCAGTCATATATACAGGTATTTATAGTAATGTAACAACTATGTACAGCAGCAAAATTTATGCGGTCAGCCTTGCATTTCTATCTCAAGGTCGAGGCCTCGCCCCTAAGAGGAAGTAGCCGCCTGAGAAGTAGACAGCAAAGCAGCAACCTCTTCTTCAGGGAAGAGTGTTCTGCTGGCTGTTACTGCAGCCCATGTAATCCCAATTCCTGAATTTATCTCTGGGGTATTTCCGCTAGAAGATGCACCATTCCCAGTGCGGGGGGGTGGAATTCTTTGAGCAGAAATGACTTTTCTTGGGCTTTGCCAGCCATCAGTTGAAGGTTGCTTTCCTTTGATCGAGGATTGAGTAGCAGGAGGTGAATGTGAGGTGAGATTCCCATTGGGGCCCACTAGAGCTTTGCCTTTATCCTGACTCCCAGAAGGCTGTCTACCGCCTTTATTTTTGTTGGCAACTGGAGTAGGAGCATCTTTAGTAGACATGTGAACTGGCAAGGTGGCATGAGGCATTTTATGTTGATTCATTGGACACTGTGAAGCCATGTGTCCAAACTTTTTGCATTCAAAACAGGCCCCTGCAAATAAACCCCATTTGAGTTTATAGAAAGCACTTCCCATGTTTACATTATTCACCGTGACTGAATAAGAGTCCGGTGTGGGATTATCAGTATCCCAGAGAATACAAAATCTGTTTGAGTTGCCATTTGGGCGTGGTGGGCAGACCACTTTACCTAAAGATGCTGCAATTTTAGGCAAAAGTGAGGCCATACATTGGGGGAAATCAACAACTTCAACCCAAACTGGGCATCTGTGTCAGATTAAAGCCTGAAAGTCCCTTGTGGGAGACCATGGCAAGACATGCACCATTTGCTGCCTAAAAAAGAGAGGTGAATGTTCCAAAAGCATTTGTCTGTGGATCTCATCCACCATGATAACCTCAAAAAAGCCCCTGGCTGCATAGTGTACTTTACGAACAAAAGAGCCAGCCAATGTGCGTGTCAGCCAGTTGCCTATCTCTGCAGTTGGTGGCATCCGGCCTGGAAAGAATAATATGACTGCATTCTTGGCATATTCTCTGACTGGATCCACAATTTCATCGACCTCAACCATGAGGCCAACTGAAGGAACCGAGTCTTTCCACTCTTTTCGTGTATCTGCAAATCCTTCATGCATTACATCATATACCAGTTGCGCCTCAAGAGTATCATGCATCGGGTCATGCTGACCCTCAACCTGCTTTTGCTTCTTGCAGGGAGCCAAGCGCTCCTTTTGAAACGTTTTTTCATATGAATACTCTGCCATGACTTTGTAAAAAAGGGAGCTTGAGAATGAAATATCTGTAAAAGGATAGCAAAAGCCAAAAAACCAGTCCCAAAGAAAGTAAAAGAGAGGAGAAGGAGAGTATAACGGGTAAGGAGAGAGCAGAGGGATAGGTGAGATTTTGGCAGAAGACACAGGACTGCTACACCGGAGCAGAAAAACCCCAAAAACTGTACGGCAACAACACACAGTTACGATGAGGGATGACGAAAACAGCAAAAGAAGGGCGACGGAGTAGCTACACAAAGCCCGAGACAGGTCCGTACAACAGTACGGCACTGTACGGCTGAAATTCGTACAATACAGACAAAAAACAGCCAGCTGTGAGGAAAAGAAGGCGATAGACTAGCAGCACAAAGCCTGAGACAGGTCCGTACAACAGTACGGGACTGTACGGCTGAAATTCATACAGTATGGACCCAAAGCGGGCAGCTAAGGCAAAGAAAGAAGGACGTGAGGATGCGAGCAGGCCGCCAGGGTAAACGTCAGCAGTACGGAAGGCAAAACGGGCCTGACGGCAGCCTCATATGGACGTGCAAGAAACCAGAAACGCCATAGCTACACACACACACACACAACAAAATGCACACACACACTAAGAGCTTCAAAGGACCTCAAAGACACACACACACACACACACACACACACACACACACACACACCATGTTTCTAAGATGGTATCAGAGCAGGTCAATCCTGCCATAGCTGCCCTGCCACGTCATCATCTCCCTAACCCTAACTGGTTTCTAGCTGCCAGCTCCTTTCAGCCATAACCCTATTTCCGCATATGCTACCTCCTTCTCTCAGCTAGTTCATTTTGCCTCTATTCTGCCTCCTCTTTGCAGCCATTTGCTTCTGCCAGCCTCCTCTTCATTCCTTGCTGTCTTCATTGCCGCCTTCATCTAAGCCCATTGCTTCAAGAAGAAGGAACAAGAACAAGAGAAGCATCATGCCAATCTTCTGGCCGAAGACTAAAGCTGAACCTGAGGAGCCTTCTGAGGAGATACATGCAGCTACAGCAGAGGCTCACGGCCTCTCTCTTGACGACGAGGATTTTTTTGACCAGGGTTGGGCTTTCTAGGCCCCTATGCTATGTGTGTTTGTGTTGAGTTAAATAAAGGTTCTCAGCCTAGAGTTGCCCCTCTAAAGTGAATGTATTTGGAGTCAATAAGAGGTACTTTGCCCTAGGTTGTCCCCAAAAAATGATTGTATGGTTTTTTACTTTGGTTTGATGGTGCCTTGGGTTGTCCCCCAAAAATGATTGTATTGTTTTTTACTTTGGTTTGATGGTACTGACCACCCAGTTCAGAGTAAGGGGGGGTGATGAGTGATGGTCTACCCTTGCCGGTCGCAAGCTGACTGAGAAGTCGCTTTCACATGGGAGGTGTTGGATAGTTGGACTTGCTCTTTGCAGCATTGTGGTGGAGGGGGGATCGGTCTACTCTTTGTGTGTTGGGTCTCACACTCTTTTCTCTGAAGGGGGGTGTTGGAGATATCATAGCCAAAGAGTGTGCTGGTGTGAAGTACTAGGTGATCTAGTACTAGTTTATGTGTGTGAGTCCTGTGTGAGTGCCATGTGTTACCATAGGACTTATCCCATATGCACTAGGTGCTAGTGTGTAGCCTGTCATGATATACTTATGAATGAATGAAAGCCTTCATGGTTTCTACATTTGTGTACCACTTCTTCTCTCCCTAGCCTCTCTCTCTCTCTCTCTCTCTCTCTCTCTCTCTCTCTCTCTCTCACCATGTTTCTAACAGAAACTGTCCCGTTTGTGCAGTCTTGTAAGTTCCTTGTTTAGACTTCATGATCACATTTCCATTGTCTGGCTGGTGGGATAGAGTCATGTCCACTGTGCATGAAATGCTGTGATGATTTTCTGTCCACTGGACCCTTCAGTATGGTAAGTCTTAGAAGAATCTCTTCTTATAGCTGATAAAAAGCTGAGTCGATTACGAAGAATGCCTTTTTGCTACTAGTTTCTTGTTTGGAAGGTCTTTAGAGTGGGTGTGGGTTTTAGGCTTACCTGTCCTGAAGAAAGTTCAGTTGATTGTCTGGTGGAACTGGGATACAGGTTTCCCAGGCTGCCTGAAAGTGCCTGAGTGCATGGTGTGTCTTCTTCCTTTTCTTTGAAGTTGAAATGTTCAGATTATGGCTATACAGCTGAAATGATTTTCTCAACATGAATATGAGCTAGCCGTTTCTAGGATGGTAGTTTAGTAACATGGAGAAGTTTTTGCAAAGTTAATTGTTTTCTTATCCTAGCTTTACTTGGGATATCTAATACAATGTGAATCATTGTATCAGGGTATATGATCAAATGCCCGAACCACGTTGGGTGATTTCTATGGGCAGTTGTGCAAATGGAGGTGGCTATTACCACTACTCTTATGCGGTTGTTCGTGGCTGTGATCGGATTGTACCTGTGGATATCTATGTACCTGGTTGCCCACCAACTGCAGAGGCTTTATTGTATGGTTTACTTCAGTTGCAGAAGAAGATAGGTCGCCGGAGGGACTTTGCCATGTGGTGGAGTAAATGAAGGCTATCACAGCAGGTGGTTTCCAGTCACACTCTGCTGTGTCTTAAAAAGCTCCAGCTGCTTTACTGCTGCTTTAGCTTTGGTCTAGATACTTATTATGCTATTTGCAAAAAGATCTTGTATAGCAAGTGTTAATTTCGTAAAGTGTTTCAATGCCATGGACTCGACAGCAATTTGCCATTTTGTACTAGTTTTTATTTTGATGTTTTCTATTTCTGTGTTGATGCTGAAAACATTTGCTTTATTTTGATTCCATATTTGATTAAACTAAATGTATATTTTTCCATTCACTCATGAGATTCTTATCCTGTAGACAATGTCATGTAATTTATCCATTTTTGGTTCAACATGAGGTTGTTTGTCAATTCCTTTCAAGAGTATAGTTGTTATAAGAGGTGACTGAACTCTTCAGGTAATAATGCTTGAAATGCATGCAAACAGAGATTTTACCCTATGGGAGCATGCTCATGCACAAAAGAATTTGCAAGCCATCGACGCACACATACATGACCCATTTTTCCACCAAAAAAAGAAATAAAAAGTGGCTGGGATAGTTTAGTGGTCATTCGTCCCCTACTTTCTCAGTTTCTTTGTTACCTCTTTACTCTCCTCACACTTACGTGTATGGTTGTATATGATGTATGGTAATAAGCATGTGCTAGACTTTCACATTAGCAACTTCTATACAAGTGAATGGATAATGTATCCATTTATGAATCTTTTCAACGCTATTATGTGTGAAACTCAACAAGATTTAGTATGCTATGTTTCCAATAATTTATTTGTGAATGATGTCAAGGTAAGTATGAGTGGGAAACTTGACACGGTGGGCATGTCCTTGTTGCAATACTAATATATTGAGAGCTTGTTTCGCTTAATAAGAAAGGGGTGCATTTTGTTTGAGTGGCAAAACTCCATAATTGTGTACATTTCTTTGAATATCAAGGTTTAGAAATTCCTTGAACTTCTGGTTTTTCATTAGAAGTATGAATATGAGTCTTTAAAGAAAATTTTCCTCTCCCATGGTATGCAGTAAGGTTGGTTTCCAGAAGTATTAGTTGAGGAGGGAAGCTTAAGAGTTGATCCTTATTGTGTTAATGCACATTTTGTTGCATTAGCTTGCACGTTTGAGACATCAAACTTTAGTGGAACAAGAAATCAAATAAGCTCTACATAAAAAACTCAATAGGAGATTTATCTATCAAATTTTCTTTTAAATATTTTTCCCAACTTTCTAAATAAAGCATTTAGATTGATTATTGTAGGAAGGGCACGATAGGTGGGTGGGTGTAGGTTTTGGTTAACTTGAGATATTGGGATATAAAGTAGAGACATGGGTGGCCATGTTTAGTGTGATGAGTTTTTGGCGTGCCACGTGTTACGTGGAAGCCTAAGTAACGATGGCCTTGCTTGGAGAAACGAAATTAGTTTGTAGGGATTTTTTTAAAATTTTGATATTCCGCATCCTCTCTTGGTTATGATTGGGCTAAAGTTCCACCCTCTATTCCTTGCTATTTGCACCCCTTCGTTTTCTCTCTCTCTCTCTCTCTCTCTCTTCCTCTTCTTATCTCACCTAGCTTCCAATTCGTGTACACCATCTCGGGCAAGCCACATGAATAAAATTCACCTTGTTTTGTTGGATAGTGGTTAGTGGAAATACGGGACTAGTTTGAGCAATTGGATTAGTTGGAATAGTTTGAGTGGTGGGAGTATAGTCGAGGTATCATTATTTGGAAATGTTGGTGTTGGTTGTCTTGAAAAAGAAAATACATGTGCATGGAGTTATGGATGTAGTGAGTGTGCAATTGACTCATTTGGAGAATGTAGCAACTACAATGTACTTGCATGGAGTGGGAAGCCATGCTTAGGGGAGAAATGGTCGGCTATGATTGGTTGAACAAGATGTGAGAATTTTTTTCAATAGTCAGGTTAGTTGGAATAGTGTGAATGGGTGTATAGTTGAGATACTTGGATTAGTATGATTAATTAGAAACATTGGAGTCTGAATGATATATTAAGAAAGAAGACATCTTTTTGTAAAGAGAAAACAAGTGAGTCCAGAGTGTAACTTCAATCCAAGCCAGCGAGATTAGCAAAGTGAAAAGAGCATTCATACGTTAGGATTTCTCAAGAATGAACCAAGTGATTCGATACAAGTTTATGGAGATGACAATCAATCTCAAAGTGTGTCCGAAAGTGAGGACATTTTCACACACAATAAATCAAAGGTTCAAGCACAAAAGTCAATAGGATATGTGACATTGAAGACCATCAAATTCTAGAATGTGACAATGCAGGTCATAAAGATTTTACAAATTATGACAATTCCTTTTTTGAGCACATCCTTGATTTAGAAGATAATCGCGGCACATTGTCATTTAGTTTGGCACTTCTCCATCATCTTATGGTGATTTTACATCAATTTATAGTACGCGTGGCCATCTTCTCAAAATACAAGTGTGTTAATTTATCAATTTGAAACACAAAATTGTGAGAATCAAAATTGTGGGAGAAATTGAGTCAAGGGTAGTCTTTTGTGGGTGGTAGTAGAGTATTGTAAGTTGTTGTGGCAATTAGGCATTGGTGAACAAGACGTGGATTTTCCATCTTGCTAAAACTTGAGCTAGGTGGTACATTTGTTCCTTTGTGCCACATCGTGCCGTGCGACAAGTTGTCAATAAGTAAGCAAGGGTGTCAAAAAGGACCTAGGTTGGGATAGGAAGCAAGTTGGTGGGTTGGTCAGGAGTAGGAGCTTGAGGCAATAAAAGTTGCATAAGTCCCACAAGATGATAGGATATATTGCATGAAAGACTTTGGGAAAGAGCGCATATTAAATACTATCGTTGAAAATATCACAATAACATCATATTAGGGAATTTGGGAAAATCCCAAGTCCCATTTTGCAACGATATAAAAATGGAGGCACAGTGAACCCTTTCAAGCTTTTGTCAAAGCCCCCTCATGTACATATCATTGGTCTCAAAACATATCGTGCTCTTCTCATGAATTACGATGTCCCAAACATAAAATTCCATCCCCATTGAACACTGTATTAGAGAATTTGGGAAAATACCAATACTTTGTGATTTTTCTTTTCACTCTAGTGTTTGTTATATCTTGATTGATGGAGTTCCTTCCTTTAGAATAGCAAGAGTGTTCTTTCCTCTTGAAAGTTAGCGTTGATGAAATCAAGTTGCCTTAAGAACAACCTACTAGTGGGGCAACGATATCCCAATATAGATAGTTTGTTGCAAGCTTAATTCCTGTGTGTTTATCATTGTGCTGCCAAGTTTGCATAGGCACTCAATTTGTTGACATTGTTCTTGATGCAATAATCAAATGTCTCTTTCATTGCTCTACTTGTAGTTGTATCGACCTTCGTCATATAGAAAGTGCAATACATGCTACACCATGTGCATTCAAGATGAATTGTATGACTCTATATTTGCATCCATAATGAGGAGACATCAGGTTAAAGTTATTGTTGTAAATGTCCTTTGGGTGCCTTCTCATTATGATCAATGGTTTTGTGATTGAATACCTTAATGCCTTGATGTATCTTTCCTTTATTGTTTGCAATAACACTAGCCATTCATTAAAGCAAATGGTTGTGTCATGTAGAAGCGTTTTTGTTTTTCTTGCTAGAGCTTCAATGTTTGGTTGTCTAACTTTCTTGTCTCTATCTATTGGTTTCAAAAGGCAAGTTCTTTGGGAGGGTGGCTTTGGGAAGCCATATCTGCATGTCTTGTTTGCCTTCTTGCTAGCTTTTTGATAATGATGGATCTAGGCACTACGTAGTGTTTCAAGTAGATAGCTACTATCCATAAATATGTGCTTGTCAATGAAGTTGACAATGTCTACATTTGTTGAGCTTTGTCCGAATACTGGTGCATCTTCAATCCATAACAAGCCATAATTGTGCTAGCTACATCTATGTTGCAACTTTGTGATGAAGATGAAATTAACTATTTTCCCTATAATCTTCTTATTTGTTTTCAATTCTTGCTTCATTTCTTGGAAATACTGGACGTAATACCTTGATATTGTGATTGGATCTACACGAGAAGGATGCAAAAAGTACGAGCTAAGATAGTTCATTTGTCAAGCAGTCTAGCAAGCTCATCCATTGTCTCTTAGCCTAAGAGAATGTCCTATAGAATGTAGGAGGCCCAAGCTATTGTATCATTGTAAATACATTTTTGTCTAGCTTGTCTTTATAGTCTATTTATGTTTACAAGATTCAAAGTCTCTATATCTTATCCTTGAATTCAATAGTTGTTTGATCTTTGTATCTAGTCAAACATCTCATGCATTGAGCTCACTTCCTTGCAATTGTCCTTTTTGCAGGCAGACCCAAGTGGATGATAGGACCTTTGAAGAAGAGATTCTCGATGGTTGTTGCAAATCTTCTATCTTCATTCATTAACTCCTTCTTTGTGATTGTTTGGTAGTTGCATTGGGATAGTTGGTTATACGTCCTTCATTGCCCAAAAAATTGATTTGGGAATGACATCTCTTGACAAAGGATGGTAAGTTTACCTCTCTTGACATCTCTTTGAATAGGCTAAGTGGTAAGTTTACCTTACATGGTGCAATGTGTGTGATGGTCATTGTAGTCAACAATGTGTTGTGACATGGATAGCTCATGAAGTAATGTATCTATTTCAAGCTCATCATCATCAAGGCACAAATGTTGGTAGATGCATCGTTTGTTCTTTGGCTCTCTTGAATTGAAGGAATGTGGTTAGTCTCTATAAATATGTGCTCAAATTAGCTCTTGGATGCTTTCATTGTTACCAATGGCTAAACGAACCCACTGATGTAGCAATGCTAGTATTTGAGTTTTTGTTTAATGCCTACTAGCATAGATGCCTCATCAATTAAGATCTTGGTAGTACTTTTTGTGTCTTTTGGAAAATTTCCATGACATTTATAAAGCTTCCTCATAATCCATGTTGCCCTTCATTATTTACTTCTCAAATTTGTGCAGATGGTATTCTTATGGAAACCAGACATTGCTCAACTGCATACTAAGCTTTTGGACATAATTAGTAGGGCTTTTCATTTGTAGTGAGGAATTTGCAAATAGCTTCAGTATTCTATCGTAGTTAAGGCATTTAATACAATCTTTCCATAGAGAAATTATTTGTATTGTACAACTTTCATTGGTGGAGTTATGCACGCTCTTGAGGGTGTGAATTCTAAGCTAACTTAGCCTCCATAGTCACTTTTTGAAAATTAAGATCTTGTAGGAGCAACATGCAGTGGAAGGTGTGTCGACTACAGCATTGGACTACTTCAATTTCTTATTTGAGGTCTTTTACATATTCATTTCATGTTGGGCATCTGTAGTTAGACAAATATCTAATTCTCTTTGGTCTTTGCACAATCTATATACTTTTGGTTGAGCTTGTTTGTCTATCATTCTTGCCTTGTGGGCATAGTTCCTTATGCTATTGAACAATCCCCCATGGCACCATTGTTCCATCAGAGGCTAGCAATATACTTAGCACACCATTATCTTCAACGATCTTAGAATCCTATAGACCTGTTTGACGATGGGTGTTTCCTACCTTTGTACCAAAGTGATTTCTTTCACGTGGAGATTTGAGTAGGCTCATTGGATTCCTCAAAAGCTAGAGCTCGGAATATTCTTTCAAATGCTTAAAGGTTGCTTCTCTATCACAAACCCCAGGTCATCTTGATCGTAAACTCAAAACTAGATCGCTTTTGGTGTTGACATATAGTCAAAAGCGGCCTCTCCTTGCATGTGGCTAGGTCCTATTCTACCTCAAGCTCTCCGATGGTAGGTAGCTCTCTACTATCTCCATTTGGTCTCAATTTTCATCTATTCTTGGCTCAAAATTTATCGCAACCTCTCGTTCACTTGGATTTTGCCAACCTCTTTTACCTTGGCACATGTACTCTTTCCCTCGGCCATGAATCTTTAATGTCTCTTTGAGTGTATCAAACATTTGAATTCTTGAATGATGTAAAGAGCTACCTGGGAACAAAATCCTTATAGTGGGGTAGGGCGCAAGCAGCAACACTAAGGATTGTGTTTGATAGCATGCTAGGTACCTATGGGTAGATGATGTGTTCGACCATAAGGCTTGTTCCACCCAAACAACTAACTATCTTGGGGCGACAACATAAGTATGCTTATGCACATGGAGGTACACATCACCCGGATCATCATTGTTGTAGTCAATGAAGAACTAGCAAATCCTTAGCCAGTGACCAACAAGTCCAAGACAACCCACACCAATTAGGGTAAAATTACAAGATTTTAAAGGAGCTGAGGATGAAGACCCATACAATCATTTGCAAAGGTTGCTGAGAGTTTTCCACATTAATAGGACAAAAACCAAGGAAGAGTATATGAATGACTTTCCCTATTCCTTGGTCAAAAATGCTCAAAGGTGGTACAATCAGTTTTCGATTGGCTATTTCTCCGATTGGGAATATGTGACTGAGGTCTTTCTCAAACAATTTAGGTAGGAGATTAAGCAAGAGGAAGTGCACATGACATTGACTGAGCTAAAGTAGAGGAAAGGCGAGTCCATTCACGATTTTTTCTTAAGGATATAAGCCCTCACTAACTTGCTAAGGATGCTCATATATGACAATCATTGCTTTTGATCCATTGCACCCAGGTGGTTATAGGCTCACCAAAAATTATCAACCTAACCAAGACCTATAACAACCTGTTGAGCCGAGCATTGGCCTTAGAGAGTGATGGAGCCTAGTCCAAGCCCAAGAAAAAGGAGAATGAGAGCAATGACAAGGCAACCTCCTCAAAGAAGGATAAATTGAATGAGAGCAATCACAAGGCAACCGGTTGCCTTGAAGAAGGATAAACTGAATTCTAGTTTCAAGAAAGCATTGAAAGAAATGGGGTTTGAGAGAAACCTACTCAAAAAGAGAAATGGTGCAATAAGTGTTCACAGAAGGGACACATTAAAGACAAGTGAAAAATGAAATACTGTGAAGCTTGTACCAAATTTGGCCAAAACCAGTCCAACTATTGGTATGGAAAGAAGCAAACCATGGGTGTGAACCAGGTGGAAACCAAACACCAAGTCTAAGGATGGCCACACACCAAGGAACTTCAGTCATTGGACCATGGCCATATTTACTCTAGAGCTATTGGAATGTATTCATCCACTATCAGTGTGTCAATAATAAGGATGGTCACTAGGGAGTCTGCATCATTGGTTGATCCCTCCTTGGCCTTGAGCTATTGCAAGAAAAATTTTGTACTATATGACGCAATTTCTAGTAACTCAGCTATTGTTAGACTAACATTCATGTTGCAAAAAATCTCCCATGCTTTAATTATTTTTGGACTGGGCATGCTCGACTGGCTTGAGCTCCACTAGTAGAAGCTTCAACTAGCTCGGTTGGCTGTGGTGTCCCACTCCATTTAGTGGCCAAATCGATAGTAGGTTCTTTTACTTTTAGCTCTTTGGTCAACTTGGATGCCGATTTCTGTTGTGTTTTCCAAACCAATGGTGGATTTTCTTTAGGATTACTTATCGAACCTTGTGATAGAGTAACCTCATTATCCCTTATTGGGAAATGACTTGGCCTGGCCATCAGGATCTACTTCCCATTTCCCTATATTATTTTGAGTAACTTGAGGTGCTCTTACCACAATTAACATTCATGCTTCGTATGATTTTCTTCACGAAAATAGCACTGAATTTGTGATGGTCCTTAGTTTTTACTTTTGACAATTTTGCCTTTGCCTTTGCCTTGCTTGGCCCTTGGTGTGTGGCCATCCTTAGACTTGGTGTTTGGTTTCCACCTGGTTCACACCCATGGTTTTCTTCTTTCCATACCAATAGTTGGACTGGTTTTGGCCAAATTTGGTACAAGCTTCACAGTATTTCATTTTACACTTGTCTTCAATGTGTCCCTTCTGTGAACACTTATTGCACCATTTCTCTTTTTGAGTAGGTTTCTCTCAAACCCCATTTTTTTCAATGCTTTCTTGAAACTAGAATTCAGTTTATCCTTCTTCAAGGCAACCGGTTGCCTTGTGATTGCTCTCATTCAATTTATCCTTCTTTGAGGAGGTTGCCTTGTCATTGCTCTCATTCTCCTTTTTCTTGGGCTTGGACTAGGCTCCATCACTCTCTAAGGCCAATGCTCGGCTCAACAGGTTGTTATAGGTCTTGGTTAGGTTGACAATTTTTGGTGAGCCTATAACCACCTGGGTGCAATGGATCAAAAGCAATGATTGTCATATATGAGCATCCTTAGCAAGTTAGTGAGGGCTTATATTCTCAAGAAAAAATCGTGAATGGACTCGCCTTCCCTCTACTTTAGCTCAGTCAATTTCATGTGCACATCCTCTTGCTTAATCTCCTACCTAAATTGTTTGAGAAAGACCTTAGTCATATATTCCCAATCGGAGAAATAGCCAATCGAAAACTGATTGTACCACCTTTGAGCATTTTTTACCAAGGAATAGGGAAAGTCATTCATATACTCGTCCTTGGTTTTTGTCCTATTAATGTGGAAAACTCTCAGCAACCTTTGCAAATGATTGTATGGGTCTTCATCCTCAGCTCCTTTGAAATCTTGTAATTTTAACCTAATTGGTGTGGGTTGTCTTGGACTTGTTGGTCACTGGCTAAGGATTTGCTAGTTCTCTAGAGGAACTCCTTGTAAATCAATGTAGATCTCTAGTGTTGACAGTTCTTAGAACCAAGTCAAGTAATTGTCATCTTTGCAGTTACAACCACATGTTTTGAATTCAAATTCATAAAAAAATTAGCATGACTTGGTCTTTCTCACCTCCTTTCTATCTTCCTTCTTACCTTTAGATATGTTGATGACATCCTCTTTATCAATAATCCTATCATCACAAAATTTCTTTACCCTTCCAGACCACTCCATGACCCCTTTACCATTTATCCACTACACATTATCTCCCTTAAATGTAGTCTTTCCTCTTCCTTTGTCGACCCTAATCAAAATCTCATCGGCCTCTCTACCACTTTCCTAAGCTCACACATCGCTTTCTCTCTTCCCTTCCTTGGAGAACTCTTTACCACATTTTTTTGGAAGAAAAAATTCTCAAATTTCCCACTGTTTCCCTCGTCTATTGTCACAGTAACTAACCTCTCTCCTCCTCCTACAAAGTCTACCTAACCTTTGTCCTTCCCATCCTCTATTCTTTGTTTCTGATAGTTTTGAAGCCTTTTTTATTTTATCTGTTCTTATAGACATTTGCAAACACAATGGCTTTCAAACTCACAAAATTAGAAATATAATCCATGATTACATCTCTTCCGGTACCTTTCAAAACTAGATTTATTTACACTTCTTTCCATTTTTGGTAGACAGTTGGTCATCACACTTTGTAATAACCTATTGTTTCACCTAGTGTGATGTTACTAGGGAAAAGCTAGGTACACACACACACAGACATTTTCTACCCCTCCCCCCCCCAAACCCCAAAAACCTTATTTGCATCTCAAAAAGAGAGATTGAAAAAACAAAGAGTTCGTTGTTGTACCTTGGTCCTCGATATTTTGATTAACAAAGCTTCTCAAAGAGCGAGGTCCTGTCAATGGTTTGCCATACCCATGAAAAACTTGCCAAAGTTATATTCTAGTCTGCATCATTTTGATAAACACATAGTTTTATGCAAGCAAAGATTAGATTCAAAGAGAGAGATTGACAAAGAAATGGGCTCGCTTTTGTACCTTGGTCCTAGAGGTACTTTGAGTTCTAGTTTGCCATTGTCGCCACCCAAAACTCATGGAAAGAAACCCAATCCACAGGTTGAAGGAATGTATACGAGGAGGAAACCGAGAGAGAGAGAGAGAGAGAGAGAGAGAGAGAGAGAGAGAGAGAGAGAGAGAGAGAGAGAGAGAGAGAGAGAGAGAGAGAGAGAGAGAGAGAGAGGGAGTGAGAGAGATAGAGGGAGGGAGTGGAAGAGGGAGAGGGAGAGGGGGAGAGAGAGAGAGAGAGAGAGAGAGAGAGAGAGAGAGAGAGAGAGAGAGAGAGAGAGAGAGAGAGAGCAGGAAGAGTAATTTGGGAGGGGAGAGTAGCTTGGGGGGAAAGCACAGTTCAAATAATGATGTATTTTGAATGGGACATTGTCAGGTAGTAGAATCGTGTCAGTAGCTCGACCAAAAATTTTAATTGTTTTTTATAGTTTTACATTAATAAAATACTATTTCTTGCTCTGACAATCTAAATACAACTCAAATTTTTTATATTTTTCCCATGCTACATTGGCTCTATGGCCATTGGTTGAGAGCTATTTTTCATTTTGGCCAAAAAGGCCCCAAAATGAGCTCCCTTTTTTCCTAATGACTCGACCATTTTCCTAAATTTTGCTAGTATCTATCTAGTATATTTCATGCATCTAGAATGAAATCTTAAGTTATGAAACTAAACTAAAATTCCAAGCCATGCAACTACCTAGTCCTAAGTGATAAGTCATTCCAAAGAGTTTGCAATCTAGACAAGTAACAACTTATATGCTTCATCATGTATAAAATCAAAATCATCTATTTTTTCAAAGCTAAGTACAATGTCACATGCAACTAACTTACTCTTCACCTAAGAGTATGTATAATGTAAATGCTAATTTTCCAATTAGTATCTAAGTGCGAGTGGATTCCAACCAAAAAGCGAACCCACCACCAGCACTAGATACTTTTTTAAACTTAGAAGGACTAACAGAACTTACAAATTTCTTTGTAGCTTTGTTTATCCTCTTTCTTATGCTTCTAGATGGCTATGTAAAGCAAATCCCTCATTTTTGGATGAGAGGGATAATCTTGGCTCCTTGGTGCTTTTATGAAATATCATAAATGCTCTAGATGAGGGAGCGTGAGCCACTCATCTGAGGGGGGAGATTGTACCCAGTCTACTGTCGTTTTTGTGGTGTGATTGTGTTCTTCTTCTTCAATTGATTAAGTGGTGAATTTGTGTGGAAGGAATTACCTTTTTGGTTTCAAATATAAGCTCCAAATTTTTACACAAAGAAAATAGCATTTGAAGATTATCAATTGCCAAGCACTTGTAGCTGGATGTCATCAAAGACAGGTGGAGGGTAGAGTGTATAGTTGTGCCACCTATGTTAGGCAGCTTTTCTTGTGTATGAGAAGTAGCATAGTAGAGCTTGGACTAAGAGGAACAATGTGAATTTTTCTATGGTTCTTGCACCACCAGACAAGAACAAGTGCAATCGAGATGTTGGTGATATACATTTCTTTAGCAATATGTCATTAGGAGTGCATGCTACTCTAGGTTCAAATTTCATATACAAGTCCCATTTTGTCCCACCTTTTTTTCAAAGTTCCACAATGTCAATACTTCTGTTGAGCACCGACAAATATTCTAAGACTAGAACTTTATGTTGAAAAAAATTATGAGTGCAATACAATGACTTTTTTCCAATGGATATTTTGGCAAAAATATTGATGCTTTTTTCCACATAATTTTGTTTAAAGGTGTATTTTATACAAGAAATTGCATCAAAAAGAAGCCAATCCTTGCAATGCTTAGCGTCTCGATAGGGAAAACACACACACACACACACACACACACAATCCTTTTTTATCTTTTATCCATGCAATTTGCATTTCTTCCCTTTACACTCTTTTGGAAACCCCCTTTGTTAAAACTACCTTTCCATTCTCTCTCTCTCTCTCCAATTAATTTACGCCCCCACACTCTCTCTACCCTTTCCCTACTCTTTCTCCTAATTTTTATCAACCCCTCTCCCTTTCCCAACTTAACCCTTTTCCCCCCTAATCTAGCCCCTTATGTCCTTAGGTCTCCCCTAATTTTCCCCTACTTTTTTGCTAGTCCTAATTTTTTCATTCCCCTTGTTCTTCCATAATTTTTCTTAATTTTCCCTTATTTCTAAATTCTCTATTTTTTTCCTATTTCCCACTAGTTTTCCTATTTCCCAATAGTATTCCTATTTTTTTCTATTATGTTTCTAAATTGTTCCTAATTTATTCATATTTTCCCTCTTTGCTTTTTTCCCTTATCTTTTTTCCCTTGCTGGAAATTTCCGTACTTTTCCCTATTTACCCCTACTTTCCTTAACTCTCCCTAATTTCCCCTTGTTCCTCCCCCCCCTTTTTTAAATTTTCTAGTACTTTCTCTCGAATATTTCCTCAAAATTTTTCCCTAATATTTCCCTTATTTTTCTAAATTTTTTTATTTTTCCTAGTCTTTTCTCCTAATATTCCCCCTTTCCCCCCCTAAATTTTCCGAAGGGGGAGCCCCCCTTTTCATCTTAACTAATTTCCCATTCTTTAGTTTTTTTTCTCCCTAATAAATTGCTTTTTTACACACCTTTTATCCTCTCTATTTATTCCTATTTTCCCTAATTCCCCCCCTAACTTCCCTTGGTTTCCCTCTAATTTCCCCCTATTCCTTCTATTACCCCCTATCTTTTCCTTCCCCCTTTTCAACCTTGTTTTCCCTTAATCTCACCCTATTATCCCCTATTTTTCCTTTTTCACTCACCTCTCTCCCTAACTATACTTTTCCCTAACTTTTTCCCCATCTAGCCCTAGTTATCTCCCTAACTACTAACACACACCCAACCTTCCCCTCGGCAGTTCCCATCCTGCCTCATTCTCTTCCCAAACTGCTTGCATGCCATGACCCTCCATGCTATAACTGACTAATTTACTCTCTATGTAATACCCCCTCCCCCTTGCCCTTTCTACAAGGCAGCCCCCCTCGCTCCGTTGCCACTTGCTCTACTCTTGCACTACATACCTAGATGGATCCTCTCCGTGCCCCCCTCCCTATGCTCTCCACTACACTGGCGCCACTAGCTATTTTTGAGCTATTGGTAGCTCCCGGCCTCTCTATCTGCCACCCAACTTGCACTGTGCCCCCTACCTTTGCATTGGGTTCCCTACCTAGTCTGCCTAAATGCCTACTCCATGAGTCAAATCACACATATCATTGCATAACAACTCTTGTCTTCCCCCTATGCATTCTTTTGCCCGCCAGCTCGATTTTTGACCTGTATTCTCGTGCCTTTGTTGATTGCACCGAGTTTACTTCCCCCTTCCAGATCCACTATCAGCGCCGTTACCCCCACAATGAACTCTCAAGTTCTTCTCCCTCCTTTCATTTATTAAACTTTAACCCAACCCACCTCTTTAGTGCTTTGTTCCCCCTATTTCTAGTTTATTTTTTATTTCATTACATGCTATTTTCTCCATTTACTATTACTTTTCTTTCAAGCCTCTCCCCTTAGCTATTCTCTACTTTATTTCCCCTTGCTTTTCATGCCCCATGTCCTCTAACCTTTCCTCCCTCTAAACTTATATCTAATATCCATGTATTTTATTTTCCTCTTCTAAAGCTCCCCCTTTAATCTATGGTCGTTTATATATTTAAATTTCAGTAATTTCCTCACATTTCTCAAACCCCCCACCTTTCCTTTTTATCTTCTTTTATTCTCCTTTCTTTTTCCCTCCCCCTTCTAAAAAATTTTAATTTTAATTTAATGATTTTCCATTATTTTCTCTCAAAGCTAATCCCCCAATCCTATCTTCTTTATCCATTCCTTCTTATTAGCTCCTAGCATTAGATCTAATCCCTATAAATCCTCCCCTCCTCAGAAAATGTTTTTTCTAAAGCGAAATTCATTTATATTTCTAAACGTTTCTCTCCCCCCATCACTTTATTACCCTTCCACCTCTATCTTGCCTATAATTTTTCAAACTTTCTTGAACTTTGCACTCTCATTAAATTTCTCCCTCATATTATTTTCCCTCTATGATATTAAAACCCTTTTTCTCCTTATTATTCCACCAATTTCCCCCCTTACACTTTCTTTTTACAAAATTGCCAAATTCACCCTTTGTCATCCCTAAGTGTAAAACTCATTCATGGTTACTCCAAGCTACTTGATGTTTATAAAATTAATGAATTGCTTGAGAGGTTTGTGGATATGTGTTAATTTTTATTATGATCACGATAACAAGGGAGGGGTGTTTATGACACCTATCTTCCCAAGTAAGGTCTATGCAGGTTGTCACCACATTTTTCTTGTGATGGTGGCAAGTAAGCAAACTCCCCTCTTCAATAAAAGTGGCGCTTACTACAACTTATCAAAGCAAAACTTATTTGTATCGTCAAGAATTCTACAAACCTTTTGCAAATTGTATACCTCTTAATTTATTGTATTGTTTCACAATAGTTTTCTCTTTTGTGTCCATTACCACAATTGTTTTCATTTCACTATGAAATGTGGTTTCGTCGAGTCTTCACACAGACACACGCACACACACACACACACACACTTTCTACCCCTTCCCCCTTTTTTCTCTTTATTCTCCCCCCCTTCTTTTTCTAATTTCCTTACTTCCCTTAATTCTTCTCTTTTATTTTCTTTATTGCCTTATTTTTCCCCTTAAATCTTCCTTTTTTCCTACTCTCCTTTTTCTTTTTCTTGATCTATTTTTCAGTTTTTCTTTTCTTTTCTTTTTTCTTTTTTCCTTTTTCTTTATTATTTGTTCTAGTGTTGTATTTTAAACTCTCACTTAGGTTCTTTTCGCATCCTTCCCCCTTTTGCTTCATTACTTTTTCTAATTTGCTTTATTAACTTTCATCTTTACTCTTTTTAAAGATTTTTTTCTCCTTCCTTTCTTCTAACCCTTACCCGATCTTCATATGTGTCACTTCTAATTTTCTTTTTTCATCTCATTAATTAAAATTTCATGACTATTGCTCTCCTCTTAATTAATACCCCCCTACTTCATTCCTAAATTTCCCTACTTTTTTTATCCCGATTTTCTTGGGTAATATTTTTAGACGAGTGGACCCAGGCGAGCGGCCATAGTTTAGGTGAGTGGACCCAGGCAAGTGGGTACTATTTAGGCGAGCGGTCACACTCTACACAAATGAAGGTAGTGAAAGGCTTCTCCCTACCATGGGGCCTTACTCTCCATTCAACAAGCTATATAATCTCTAGCTCCTACCATGTATGTGTGCTACTTTCTCTCCTAACAAGAAGGAAGCATAGAGGAAGGAAACTACCTTCGGGCAGAGAGGTCCCTCGTGGTGAGCTCTTCCTTAAAGGAGCTGTGTACCTAGTTTTTGCCAAGTTTTGCTCTCTTAGCATTGATTGAGGGCATGAGCCCATGGTTAATAACCAAAAAAAATTTGCAAAAAAAAAAAGCTATGGCCTTCAAACCTTGCCTTTAGCACTCGATCTCCACCGCGTAGTAACAAACCCATGAATTTTTCCCCTCAGAGATGATCCCTCAGTCGATCATCACTACCAGTAGTAGTTGCTACTCCTCCTACTACTGTTGCTTGCCATCGATGTCTACCCCTCCTCCGGGAGGACTCCACGGTGTGATTCGATGTCCCCGCTCTTTAAATCTTGATGCAGCATGCAAGCTCTTCATTTGCTCGCCCATGCTGTGCATGAATGCCGCGACCCATCCTCTCGAAAATGAGCTCCATCATCACAACTGCTGCACCCTGGAGAATCCCAAGGGCGGAATGACATGGAATCCATGGCGTGTCATCAATTCGTGAGCTTCAATTTTTGCATCTGCAGGGTTACTGTTGGTGGTGTTGTGTGTCCAAAAGGGGAGCATTGCTCGTCATCACCTACTGATGATGGAGAGCGTGGTGATGACTTTGATGAGCTGTCAAATTTCTCGAGCAACTGCCACTTCCAACCATGAAATTGGCCCAAGTGGGGTGCATTAAGGTAGAGAAGGAGATAGATTTATATGAGACAAGTGACACCACATGCCCGTTTGTTGCCAAAATTCCACAGTCGAGATGATTGCATCTACCAATGAGATTTCAAGGCCTTCTCAATTCCTGCTTAGTAGTGGGAGGCGAGCTGGGTGGAGATGATAGAAGGGAGGGGCTTGAGGTGATGGAGGAGGGGGCTTAAGCTGGCAAGCTCCGATTTTTGTGTGTCAAGAAGAAGATGGTATGAAGATGAAGAAGATGGTCATGGAGTTTTCATAAATTGTGTGTATAAATGATAACTTTGAACCCTATACTTAGAGATCTAGTATTAAAAAAGAACTTAGACTACTCTGTTCTGCTCGCCTAAACTAGAATCGCTTGCCTAGGTCTACTCACCTAAACTGTAGCCGCTCGCCTAAATTTCTTATTCTATTTTCCCTATTTTTTCCCTCCCCCTATTTTTCCTAGAATTTTCGTAATTTCCCACTTCTTATTCTCTCCCTATTTTCCCTTCTTTTAAAAAACGCTCCCTAACCTAACCTCTTGCCTAACCACTCAATCCAATCCACACTATGATGGGATATCTCAAGGTGTATGCCTCAGGCACACCTTGGGTTCTATGTGTGTATGCTAGAGGCACAGTTAGGTGCCCATAAGCACTGTTAGGTGGTGGTAGATGCCACATAGGATGATTGAGAGATTCTAGGAGCTGATTGAGGAGATGATTGAGGCGATGATTGTGGAGCTTAGTGGCTCATGTAGAGGTGCCTACATATGGACCTCACCTTTCTTCATTCCATAAGCAAGCAAGCATTCTCTCATTTCATGTTCAGCTTCATGCTTTCCTTGCACTTCTTCAACATGGTATCAGAGCACTATGATCCTCCTTGAGCCCATTTATGCCATGTCATCTTCTTCATCTTCTTCTTCTTCTTCACCTTCCTCTCCATTTTGCCCCTTTCTGCCCAACCACTTGGAGGGCTAGTTCTCTACCTACAAGCAACCATTCCTAGGGTCCTTCTGGTTGAAGAGACCCTTCATATGGGCAAACTTCCACGTCAGAGGAATTAGACAATGGTGCCCATGAAACCGCACAATAGTCGTCTTCTTCTCGATGCCATTTCATTCAATTCGACTTGCTGGAGCAGCCATTCCAAAATTCCTCTAAGCCAAGCTTGCACAACAGTATGAGCTAGCTCCTGTCTAGATTTGAAGGGAAATGGTGCACCAGGGAGGGAGAAACAGGCCAAAAACTAGTTGACTTTCAAGCTACTGGCTATGGCGACGTGATGCAGCATTTCACCTCTCTTCTTCAGTGGCTCTTCTTTGGTATAGCAGCTTAATTTCTACCTAGAAAGCCCTCTTTTCTTTGCTTTGAAGAGTGAGATACAAGCCCTCCAAGATCAGGCCTCTGTTTTGGATAGTTTTGACAATGTTGTGAGTTTGATGGTACATTAGATGCTACTTTAGCATTTCTAATGTTTTAAAGTGTTGAATAGTGTCAATACAACTATAGCTACAACTTTCCTTTAGGTTGCTATTTCTGGATTTGCTTGGAATACTTTCATTTAGCCACCTCTATGAAGCATGCAAGTTGAAGTATCATTTCCACTATGATTTTTCGTATGGAATTTGGTTACAAGTCTTTGCTACACTAAATGCTTGTACTTTGAAGCTTTTCAACTCTTTCTAGCCTTGTAAGAGAGTAGACACTGCCCATTTTGGGTTAGACCCTCTCATGGCTACCTTCTTGAATATGGATAAGTTCAATGGTAAAGGCTTTCACACATGGTAGATGAAGGTTAAGTTTACATTGATGAGGGAAAACCTCTGGGGGCTTGTCAAACCTGCTTCAACTTCTTCTTCAACAGCCTCTAGTGCTACAGAATCCTCAGCTCCTACATGCTCGGCATGAGATCCTGCTAGAGAGGAGAAAGCCTATGGCATTATTGCTCTTGGCTTAGGAGATGACTATATTCATCACATTTCTGATTTGGAGTCTCCTTCAGAAGCTTGGCAAAAGCTTGATATTATTTTTGGTGCTAGCTCTCACATCTCAAAATTGTCACTTAAGATTGCTTTCTTTGAATTGAAGATGCCTAGTGGCACTCCCTTGGCTACCCATGTCAATCACATGTAGAGTCTCATGACTCAACTTGCTTCTATCAACTCTCCAATCACTACAGATGATGCAATGGCAGTATTGCTCAAAAGTATGCCTGAAGATTATGATCATGTTGTTACCACATTGAAAAATCTTCCTAATCCTACTCTTGAAGGTCTTATTACTGCTCTTCAAGAAGAAGAAAGGCACATGGAACTCCAGAGAGGCAATGACACAACCTATGCCATAAAAACTCAAAAGGGCAAGTTTTCACCTTGCAATATTGTGGGAAGACTAATCACCTCTCAAAAGATTGCTTCAAGATCAATCCTTGCAAACATTGTGGCAAAAACAATCACCATGAAAAGTATTGTGAAGCCAAAAAGGAAGCAACTCCAAGACCAGAAACTACCAATTTACTTTCAGTTCATGTGCCTCCACAAGATGAGGCTTCCTTTGAAGATTATGCTTTTTGAACCATCTCCATATATGCTCCAGATTTCTCTTTTATGTTGAGTCAAGGTACTCAGCCTGGATAGTCCTCCAAAATGAATGGAATAAACTATTGTGTTCTTTGTAAACACCTCTGGTCACCATATGATGTAGGCCATGTGTATGTGTTTTGCTCCATGGTACCTCCTGCAGACATTGTGTGCATGTACATGCACACCCTTGGGAACCCTTGCTAGCATGAGATCCTAGCCATAGATTTATCCTTGACCACCATGAGATGGCATGAGAAACTATGTGACTAGATGTATCCTTGACATAGCCTGAGGCATTCCCTTGAGGGGGGGTTTGATGGGATATCTCAAGGTGTATGCCTCAGGCACACCTTGGGTTCTATAAGTGTGTGCTAGAGGCACAGTTAGGTGCCCATAAGCACTGTTAGGTGGTGGTAGATGCCACATAGATTGATTGAGAGATTCTAGGAGCTGATTGAGGAGATGATTGTGGAGCTTGGTGGCTCATGTAGAGGTGCCTACATATGGACCTCACCTTTCTTCATTCCATAAGCAAGCAAGCATTCTCTCATTTTGTGTTCAGCTTCATGCTTTCCTTGCACTTCTTCAACACACTAAAATAACCCATCTTTTGCACTCATTTTACATCGTGCTATTTAAGTTTATGTCTAAGCTTCTAATTTATTGTGACCCAATAATAAGGGAGGAGTGTTTATGACACCTGTGTTTCCAACTAAAGTTAAGTTGGTTCTTATCATGTTTTCTTGTTGGAAGGTGGCAGGTATGCAGACTCTCCTCTGTAATAAAAGTAACCCTTACTAGGACTTCTTCAAGCCCCATTTTTTGTAGAATTCTTTTTGCAAAAACATTTTATCCTTTCTTACCAAAACTATTGTATACTTTTTATGAAAACTAGTAGGTCTTTACCTAGTTGCTCAAACTCTTCCTTAATTCTATAAGTTTCCCTCTCTTTTCCATTGTATTTGCTCTATCATCATTTCACTATGTAAAGGGGTTTGGTCTTGTCTCCCATACACATGCTCTTTCCCCTGCAACTCTAGATAGTCAAACATAGTACATGCCTTTTTTGGCTTCTTGACTTCTTTCATTAAACTTTTTAACCTAATATTTTACATGATTTGTTTTACTAATCCTCTTCTTGTCTTTTCAAAAGTACTCTTGGGATGCTACACTCCATTCCAAGTCTCTCAACAGTCCCTTGACTCCTTCTCCTGCCTCCCAATGGGTACTTTCATGTTTTCAGCAACCTAAGTTCTTTTCATTTATTAGAACTCATGACGTCGAAGCCCTTTCAAAAAACTCTATGCTACTCATCAAAACTCTCTCCCTTTATGACTGGATCAAACTCCTTAAATTCTCGAGTTGCAAAAGTGATGGCACCCTTGCCAAACTTGAAAGAGTTGCCTCAAACCTTCCCACTATTAATCTCAATAATACTAGTACCTTGAACGAGTATCATTCTATCATCCCTAGCCTTGCTAATGACATCCTTGTTCTCAATGGTGCCTTTCCCCTCCCCATCCCTGCTAGTTTAGCCCCTTCTAATACCAGTGTTCACAACTTTATTAACCATGATCTCTTATCCCCTAAAGATAAGACTTCCTTCAAAACCCTCTCCCAATCTCTTTCATAGCCTCCTAAACCTCTCGACTATAGAGAGCTCAAAATTTTCACTTTATGTGTGCCCCTTCTTTCTCCCAGACACATCGAAATGAAAGTTCCTTCTATTGATCATAAGATCTAGTTATGATCAAAAGAGGTTGATCAATGCAAGGAAGATGCCTATCAAGGGCATCAACATCTTAACTCAAACTATTTCTTCAGCACCCACTTTTTACTAAACTCTATTGATCATTCTAAATGCAGCCTCACCAATGAAGTATTCTTTTGCTCAAAAGGTGCTAATCGTAAGGATGCTAGCTCTTCAAATAAAGATGATAATTATTATGTCAAGAATTGCTAGAACATCTTTAGGCCATATATAAAGTGCACCTACCTCATTAAAAAGACGAACATGTTCTGCAAGTCATCTATCCTATGGTTTCATCATGTTGTATGGTACATACTCAACCATCTAGACATTTTTTCCCCTATTGGTTCCTTGCAAGCTAAATTATTTGCCTACTTAAACTAGATCTCACAGTTACCTAAAGAAGTCATCTTCTCCCTTGTCAACAACCTTTTATCACTTTAGAATCCTATTCCTTTAAATAACAGATTCCCTCCCCCCCTCAGTTGACTACTCCCTCCCTTCCTCTTTTCTCAACCTCCTCGGTCCTTATTTAGCCCTCAACATTCTTTCCCTTTCCTCGACTTCTAACCTCAACCCCCCTCCACCCAAAAGAAGACATAGCTCCCACCCAAAATACACCCCTAAATTCTAGAAAAGTATCCCTTCTTCCCCACTCAATAATCCCGCTCTTACCTCTCATGGAAGATTCCCAATCGGATTCTTCTACCACCTCTGCTCCCAAAAGAAAAGCACCAAAGAATGAAGATACCTCCCACTACTCCATACTAATAAACATTGATCGTCTCTTACTTGTTGGCTTTTTGCAGATCACTCCCTCCAATGTTCTGGAGGTATGTACCACAAAATTACTCAATAATGGTTAATTCATTTTTAGTCCATTCTGTAGGAGAAAAGTAAGTACTTTCATGTTCTTTAATAAAACAAAATTTTAACTAAAACTTCCCTAAATCTCTTTTTAGAGATACACTTCTGTTACACTTTAACATTGATTCTGACATTCTACACACTTTTGACTATTTCTTCTTTAATTGGAAGCACACTCCACCCCTTAGATCCTTATTTTACAAACCCAAACTCACCTTCTTAGCTAAATCCTTTAACTCCACCTACCACTAAAACTCACTTAAGAGATTTAGACCTTTTCTCAAACTTTTTGATGATCAGTTGCACGTTTGCACCTTTGACCCCAACTTCTTTCATCATCCCTTTCTCCGTTCTCACATCCTTTTTGGCCTCAATCACATTCCCATTATCCCCTTAGATCCTCATGCTGTACTCCAACCACTTACTCTTGTCTTCCAAGATGTTTGTCTTACTCTCAACTTGGATTACACCACAAGTACAAATTAAATCTTTCCCACCTTTTTTGGAAAATATTTTTCTTTCATTTCCCTAACCTTAGAACCCAACAATCCATTCTAGAAAACAGAACTCTTCTTGATGAAGTAAATTGGCTTTCAAACCATGTGTTTATCACTGGCTTAGATAAAGTGTTCCAAACTCCTATTTTTTTGCAAATAGTTTGTGCAAAATCTCACCTTGGTTAGAATAAACACTACCGAGTTTTTACCCCAAACTGCACCCCCATCTGTCACACTAAAATACATTTCAAGCACGCTCAATTCCCTTAGGCTTCATCATAGTTCCAATATCCTTCCTTATCTCATGTGCACTTATAAGGTGCACACACACAATTTTGTTTGGCTTACCAATGCACAAAATGGTATCTTCTCCTCTCTCACTGACCTTATTGCTTCAGGACTTAAAGAGCTTTAAAACTTATCTCCATTCAAAGAAATAAACTCCATGCCACTTATAAAAAAATTCTTAACATTAACACCAATATGTTGTGGGGCATCAATTCAAGCTTATAGTTCCACCTACCCCAAGAGACCCACTCCTTTACTTTGTTGACATTGCAAACTACTATGAAGTCATCCCAACACCATGCCACTTTTAGTCTCATGGATTCTTTCTCTTACTTTCTGAAGCTTGCTACTAAACTAGGTTTCAAGGGATTCTTCCAAAAAAATAGTTGTTTCTACCTCATTAAATTAAAAAAGGTTAAAATGCTCTACTGTTTTGATACCTTTCTGATTTACAACCACCTCCTGCTTAACTATTGTATCATTTAGAGTGGCCCATGCTGCTGGATCCAAACTAAAGTTATCCTTATGGGCTTCTCCTACTATCCTCTTTAGTGTCAACTTTATGTTACCTCATTTGAACTCAAATTCATAAAAAAAGTAGCATGACTTGGTCTTTCCAACCTCCTTTCCTTCTTCCTTCTTACCTTCAAATATGTTGACGATATCCTCTTTATTGACAATCCTATCATCACAAAATTTCTTGACCCTTCTAGACCACTCCGTGAAGATGACCCCTTTACCATTTATCCACTACACATGATCTCCATTAAATGTAGTCTTTCCTCTTCCTATATTGACACTAATTAAAATCGCATTGCCCTCTCTACCACTCTCCTAAGCACACATATCACTTTCTCTCCTCCCTTCCTTGGAGAATTCTTAACCACATTTGTATGGAAGAAAAAACTTCTCAAATTTCCCACCGTTTCCCTCATTAGTTCTCATAGTAATTGACCTCTCTCCTCTCCCTACAAAGTCTACCTAATTGGCATACTTTACATTTGTATTTGCAATCATGCTTGGTGTGTGTGTCCTTCAAAAGTCCAATAATAAAACTGTCTAGAGATATGTAGTCAATTGAGGCTTCTCAACCATTTGAGCTAGTTGCTTATGACATAATGGGGTTTTTTTTAATGTCAGCTACTACTATTGGAATAATTAGATCATAGTACTTACCAATTATCTTACACGTTGGGTGATAGTAACTCCATTAAAAACTACTACAGCATGGGAGGTACCTGATTTTTTGTTGCAACACTTGATTCTCCCCCATGGATGCCCACAGAAACTCCTATTGGACCAAGGAAGTAACTTCAAGTATGAAGTTCTTGTAGATAGTAGATGATCATTTGAATGTCCAATAATAATTTACCAATCTACATCATCTGGATTGCAATGGTTTAACAGAAAGGCTAAACCAAACTATAAATCTCTTGTTGTTAACATATGTATCTAGATTCCCAATATTCTAATTGGGATGTTTTCCTTCCATATGTAATGGCTGCATACAATATGTTGATCCATAAATCTACAAGATTGAGTTCATTTGAGGCACTATATGGGAGATCTCCAATTTTTTTGTCTAAGCTAGGAATAATTCAATGAGGTGACATCAAGCATAAAGAGGCTCGCCAATGGGCACGCTTTTTAGATGATGCCCTAACATTTATTTGACAAAATGGAGCTTTTGATCTACAAAAGGCTCAGAGTCATCAACACATTCTCTATAATAAGAGTCATAAGCCCGCAATGTTTTCATAAGGTGAATTAGTTATGGTGCATTATCCCACAAGGAAGAAGGGGTTGGCAAAAAAATTCCTGGCAAAGTGGATCGGCCCCTATCAGGCTCTCAAGCTTTTGGGAAAATTGACATATGATCTAGAAAGATGCACACTACTCATATAGAAGGGATCAAAACCTTTCATTACCGAGAGGTTCATCCTTCAAGGGCAAGTAGACATGATGTGGCCATTGACACATCCATATGAATGCCATGCCAGCAGGTGAATTCATCATCATTTGTAGTTCATAGTCAGTTGATTTAGCTAGATCAGATGCTCCTTGTAGATTTCTTGATCTATCATGGTCATTGGTAGCCATTGTATTTGGTAGCTCCTGAGAGAAGGCTTTATGGGGATGATTTAGTAGATGTGGAGAGGTTGCTAATTGAGAGTTTCTCTTTGCTTGTGGGACTTTTATGGAGGTTTTGGGATCGAGATTCCTATTCTACCTCTACTGTAGTTTGTATTTCGATAGTATGTTGTTTTGAATGGAATATCTATTACTATTTTTGGTAAAAAGAGAGGATTATGGAAAGGCTAAACAAGAAAATATATGCTTTAAATCATTAAGCAAAGATAAATCTATCTAGAAATACACTAGAAATAAATAAAAGGAAGCTAACTCCCCAAATAAACCTCCACTAAATCAAGCATACGCAGTGCAAGTATGAAGATTAAAGAAAAAGTATTATTGGTAAAGAAAAAGATGGTACTAGGCATTTATGTATTTATGTATAAATTATGGAGCTTTAAATAAAATCAAAATAAAGTATAAGTATCTTATGCCTCACATTAATGACACCTTTGATCAATTGCAAGGGGCTAGATAGAATACCAAAGTTGATTTTAGATCATGACATCTCTAAGTACAAATTATAGAAGTGAATGCCCCTAAGACATCATTTCATACTAGGTATGGTATTATCAATTTAGGGTAACTCCATTTGGTTTAACCAATGTTACAATAACTTTTATGGCAAATCTGAACTGTGTCTTGAGGCCGTTTTTAGGAAAATTTATTCTAGTACTCTTAGATGACATTCTTATGTATAGTAAATGAGGAAAAAGCATATAGAACATTTGAGAAAGTGTTCCAATGGTGTAGAGACAGCTATCTTTTGCTCAAAAATCCAAGTGTGATTCTTTGCAAAAGGAGTGAGGTACTGAGACTTGTATGGATCCCAAAAAGGTAAGGGCCATATTGGAATGGCCACATCGAATGAACCTAGAGAAATTATAAATGTTCTTAGGTTTTTCTAGATTTTATAGGAGATTCATCCAAAAGTATGCTAAAATATATGTTTTGATGATTGATCAGATTAAGGGGATGGAAAGTACTATCACATGGGATGGACTTCAAGGGAAGAGTTATGAAAAAAGTAACTATAATAGAACCTCCTATCTTAAAGTTAGTGGATTTAAATGAATCATTTGTGGCTAGAACTGATACTAGTGATTTTGCTATTGGGGTTTTTTTGCCAGTAGCCTGTATAATCTATAAGTATGATTAACAAAGAACATCTTCATTCTTTGGAATAAATTGAGCCATCTTGGTCAACCAATCCACAATTACGTACACAAACCATGCCCTCTTTGTGTCCTACATAATCATGGAGATACTTGCCCATTTGGGATACAAGATCTCCAAAGCATGTAGGACACCACCTACCTTAAGATGTTTAGCTAGCTTTATTGATATGGCATTTTTTGCACTTCAACACATAATCTTGGAGATCCTTATCTAGTCAAGGCCAAAAGAAACATATTTTTAGAAGTGCATATGCCTTGTGAATTCCTAATTGTCTAGCACTAGGACTATCATGACACTAAAAAAAATTTAAATGCATAATGCCATTATTCTTTGGAACACATATTGTACCTTTATGGAGAAAGTAGCCATCTTCAGTACTATATTTTTTCAACTTGACTCCTTTGTCAGCAATCTGTGGTGTGTGACCATTTCCATGTGACTTCTCAATAAAGGCTCCTTAACCTGTTGGATCCTTGTCTCATAATTGCTTTCTATATTTTAGGAAAATGAGGATCAAACTCACATTTTCCTTCTTAGGACTCTAGAAATCATTTTGGAATTGAGTAAACCTTGATTCATTATCCATTGGCATTCAGCTTAGGGAACCTGTTACCACATTAAACTTTCCCTTTTGATATATGTATTTGTTATATTTTTTTAGCCACCTAGTTTTTCTTCCCTTAAGATTTGGTTGATTGCAAATCCATTTGATACTTTCTTAATCAAAAGTGGCCTCAGACTTAGCACCATGCAAATAGTGCCTCCATTTCTTTAAAGCATGAACTATAGCATGCAGTTCCTTCTCATATGCAAAGTAATTCCACTGAACATGGCCTAACTTTTTGCTTTCAACAACTACTAGTCAATTTTTTTGCAAAAGTATTGGAAATGAAATCCTAGTTGAACTCATTGAGCTTTCATATTTACGACATGAAATAGAAAATATTTTAGATAGACAATAAAAAATAACAAGACATACAATATACCAAGAATGTATGGTTAAGTGGAAAGATAGACCTAAAGAGAGTTCAACATGGGAGAATGGAAAGAAATCTCTAGAGGAAGTTTCCAAATCTTGTATTCAAGGCTATAAAACATTCTTAAGGGGAAGTGAATTTTACATTATCCATAGTCGTAGAAGCCTATGGCTTCATTATGGCCTGGTGGGAAACCAAGAGGGCTTAATAGTGTTTGGATGTAGGGGACATTAATGGACTTGAACATTTACTAGTACAATGTCATAGTATTATAATGCTCAAGACGATAGAGATAACCCTAGGCCTAGGCAATAGTATGGAGTGCCATGATAAGGCTTAAAGGGGGCATAGATGTACTAAGGTCTATTATGGACACATGGCACCCAAATAGGTCCGAAGTGAGAACCAAAAAAGTGTGAGCTCAATTAAAACCCACAATTGGGAGGTGAAAGGAATAGAGCCCGCTTATGAAGCAGTTATCATAGCTGCATTATTTTAGGGATAACATCCTATTACTATACTAAATTGACCGATGCCATTAGTGATCTAGGTCAATACACTACCAATGGCCATGTTTGAAGCATCCACATTAACATGCAATTCTCTAGACCAATCTAATTGTCCAATTTTTTTTGGATGGTATAGAGGGTCAGCCACATTTTGCCAAGTAGCACAAGAATCAACTATGCCGATGCACTTGCCCCAAAAACCCATGCAACTATTCTAGGTTCTTAGGTAGACACTATACTTGCATTAACTCAATCTTTATCTCATCCTCCATAATCCTAAATATGGATACTATGTGTCCCAAAAGAATGTTTTTAAGCTACAGAGGAACACTTTGTTAGATTCAAACACAAAGTGGACACTATCAGTATTTAGCCAAACATTTGGTTAGATGATACAACTAGTTTGGCCCCATAAACAATAAAATCATGTAGGAGTGCTAGAATGAGGGAATTCAAATATTCATTGAGAATTTCCTGCACCATGCACTGAAAGACCTTGCAAGAGCATTCTTTAGCTCAGATGCCATGACATTGGAAGGATAAGCATTTTGTCCTTATCTCTATAGGCATCCTCTAGACCTATTTGTATCCATTGAAGCCATCCAAAATGGAAGAGATCTCATGCTAGGAAGTAGTAGCCATTAAAAAATCAATATAAGATAGATGGAAAGGATCTATCTTCATGTGGGTGTTCATCTTTTGGTAGTCCACATACATCCTCAACTTGCAATAATCTCCACACAGCTTCAACTTGCCATTCTTTGTTGGCACACAATGCCAATTGGGGATAACTAGGTGATTTTAATGATGAAGAAAATGAATCCCACCCTTTAAAGTTTATATGTTTTCCTCCTCCACCCACAATGTTTAGTTTAGGATTCATCTATTAGTACCATTGCTACTATTAAATCATCAATTTAATCTAGCTCTAATTAATACTGGATCTACTCCCTTCATGTAGAGCTCTAGGCAAAGACATATTTAAAGGAGGGGTATCATCGGTTTCTTTGAGTCAAGATCTATACTCATGTACATTTTTGACTCATCTTGATATTCCAGATTGACTTCCACAATGGCATTTAATTTCATTTTCCCATCACCTCATCATAGAATCTGTGCATCTTTGGCAACATCTAGTTCCACTTAGACTCCGAATGCATTGATCACTTTGAAACTCCATCTAGCCGAATCTTGATGCTAAAGGTAGTATCTTTAGAACATCAATCTTTAAAACAAGAACCAAAAGTAGATTAAATTTCATAATTCATCCTCATCATCATCCCAACTTCTTTTAGCCATTTTAGATCTTCCACATGGATACAAGTCTCATAGCTTTGTTTACCTTCCCAAGGGAGGAAACTTGCATTTTTCTTTTCTTTTCCTTATCTTCATCATAATTTGATCCTATACCCAATTATGCTTAATCTTTGCCTATCCAAGCTAAAGATGCCCCAAGAGCATGGGATATAGACTAGAATGTCCTCCATTTTTAACATGACAAGGGCCATAAAAAAAGTTTATAACGACCACCTAGGTCTCCAAGCCCTAAACAAGCCTAGAGGACTTGAACTATCTTCAATTTGCCATGTTTATGGAGAAAGGATTTGATACATGTTGGTGATTCCCAACTCCATTTGGATGACATCATGCATGATATTCACTCTAGATCCTCCATCTAGAATTATTCTAGCAATATTTAGGTCTTGTATCTAAATGTTGACCTTTGGGATTGCCTTGTCCCAATTTGGACTCGCCAATATTGGATAAGTGTGGCTTGCCTTTATCATCACTCCTAGTTTTTTTGAAAGTTCTGCGAATAAAATTCCTCTTGGTGGTACTTGTTTGAGATGGAAAATGTCTCTTGAATGTTTTGTCTCACCAAGGATTCTTTATAACTAGGGATGCATAAAACCATTGCTTAATCTTCATATTGATCTTCATTTTTTTTTAGTTCCTCCTAGAGATCATATTTTGTTTCAATTTTCTTTGGATTGATTTTGATATATCTTGATAGGCTCTAGTGCTAGTCCAAAAGAAATAGTTTAGAGGATATCAAATCTTCTACTAGCATCTTGAGGAATCAATCACTTGTACCCCCACCAATGTATTTGTGGAGGAAGTCTCTAGTTTGAGGCTTCCATTGTGGCATTTTTGCTCTATCCAATCTGTAAAAAATGCATCATGATAGAGATGCTATGGGCATTGTTACTGCTCTTACTCTTCAGAGTAGAAGGGGCTTGATATTCATCATGGTTGTTAAGTTTCCTCATAAGGTTGAATTTGAGGAAATGGGAAGTATTTGAGAGTTGTAACGTTAAGCATAATAAAAATTCTTGGCGTGATCCATTTATTTCTAGATGCATGAAAATTTAGAATGGAAATTAAATAAGCAAGATGTCACAATTGACATGCAATTCATAATTGGAAGTGGCATTCATTAGGGAAAGGAAGCAATGTGTGTTTCATTGATTGCGTGAGAAAAACATTATCCATACTTTCTCTGCTTTCTTCATGAAATTTGGTTTTCATTAGATTGTGACATGAGTGAAAGTGCTTTTTTAATGCCTTATGACTTCTAGTTATTGACATATGTTTGATTGAAGCACTTACAAGAAACCATTAGTGAATATGTTCATTGGTACTTGCTCCTTTTTCATGAAGTATAGATGTTCATGCTCCATTTTCTTTCATTTTCTCAATTCATGTAGCATAATAGCTAGGACCTAGAGAGCCTTTATAGTAGCAAGCTAGGACTTGGAAGTCATCAAGGGACTATTCAAAGATCCCTTTAAGTTGAGGCATGGACAATTATGGGATATTGTCTCCAAAAAAATAAAATAAAGTAAAAATTTATGGGATATTGTCTTGGCATATCCCACCCACCCTTACTTCCACCATCATGCATGGATGAAACCATTTCCCATGCCTTAATCATATGATGAATGTGCATGTAACATTAGAGCAAACGGTTGGATGAGATATTAGAGATGGAGAGAGACTTGGTGGAAAAAATTTCATGGTACTGTGATGGGAGCTATCTTGGGATATACAAGATGTGGAGAAGAGGGCAGAAGGTAGGCATCATTACTAGACAACCACCTTGCAATTTGTGAGCATCGTTCTCCACCCCCCTCCTTTCATGTGACCACGTGAATCCTCACAAAGATAGATAGAGATAAGGAAGCAATTTCATGATGTCGATTGGCATAGATCTAGGCTATTTTGGATTCAAAGAATCTAGCAAAAGGAGGTGTTATTGCTGGATAGTCAATTTGAGTTGTTGTAGCCCTCTCTTCTCTTCTTTCTCCCACCCAATCTCCTTTCACACAATCACATGATCTCCTGAAATGAGGGATGATATAGACTATTGTTTCGGGGAGATGGGGCCTATGGTCCTCTTAAGTTCATGCTGCTGATTGGCATAGATTTGGGATGTTTGGAATGCAAGAAGCTGGTAGAAGGAGTTGTTGCTACTGGGTAGCCATTATTTGAATTGTTGCAACCCTCTCTTCTCTTCTTTCTCCCACCCACTCTCCTTTCACATGATCACATGATGTTTAGCAATGAAGGTGATATATATGCAATTGTTTTGAGGAGATGGTGCCTATGGTCCTAGACTAAGAAGAGCGGTTGAAGGCATTGACAATAGACATGATATGCAATCATTGTGGGCAAAAAAATCACTATTAGTGGAAGTGTTCTCAATACAGTTAGGAGAGTACAAAGGAGGGGGATGGGTTCACAAACAAGGAATGTCTTTGGAGGTGAGCCAGACCCATCTAGTGACATGTGGCAAGATGTGCTATCGACAAGCATTCTTCTTCTAGATGGAGGATGTTGAAGGTAGCATTACTTGCAGTTGGGTGTAGTAGTATAGGAGTTTTGTTTAAGATAGGATTCCCACCAATAGGGCTTCAAGACCACAAGAGTAGTTCTTACTAACTCGATTAGACCTATGTAAAGACCAATTTTCATTTGGGTATAGAGGGTTGGCAGACCTAGAGGGGGTTTCCTATTGTTTAGATGTAGTAGTTTGCTGATGAGCTACTAGAAATCCATGGGTCAGATGATTTCCCACAAGGAAAATTGGATACCACATTTATCATAGCTGATCCTAGTGAGTAGATGACTTCCTTGTTACACCTAGAGTACCATGCTTCATTTGGTTTTGGTCTACTAGATTGGGCCTGACAGCTTTAGAGGGGGATGTTGAACTCAATGATATAGTTGGCCTTGGCATCTCAGAGAGCAGATCTCGTGGTAATGATTGCATCTATTGGATATTGGCCTAGTTTACAACCTTGATATGGGATTAGAGGAAAGAGGAGCATATGCGAGGAGCTTGATATCACCCTGCTGAACCTTAGCCTAGGAGCATGTGGTTTAAGATCCAAGGTGATCTCATTGAGGCAATTTCATGCCGAGAGGAGGCTTCTCTCAAGAGGAGGCTTCTATTCATGGCAACTATCAATGAGAAGTGGTTCATGTGATGGATTCCTACAGATGTTCCAATGGCACATCAACTCCCTTGGGTTGATCTGGCATCTAAGAGCTAAGAGGGGTTGTCAGAGGTTGGCATCTTTTGATGTATAGTAGGGAGAGAATGCTTGTATGTGGGTGTGTCTGCCCAAAGAGAGGTGTATCATTTTTGTTCTTTCTCAACATGTCTTTTTAAGGTTACGAGAGGATTCAGCCAAAGGCATAGTGATAGGGTTAGAGCTTGATTCATGGGACTCAATTTGAGGTTGATTAGAGGCCATCGGGGCTGGTTTGGGAACCTACTTGAGGTTGAGTCAGCTGACCTAACGAGATTCGGATTAATCGACCTGACCAACCAATCAAAATACGTTGAGTCAACAGGTTGGTTGGGTTGACCATGTCAACAACCCCCCAACCCTTATCTATAGGGTTGTTTTGCCCGATTTTTCTACACATTGTAGGAGCAATTCCTACCTTATTTTGGTGTCCATGGACGTGCAATTCAACCTCAATTACTAGATGACAAGATGTGCAGTTGTGATGTTATACCAGTGGGTTTTCTTAGCTCCAATGCAGAGTTTTTCTTATTCTCCAGTGTTGAAGTATCTCTCCCTCCATAACATTTTTCCTCCTTTGTGAGTTTGTTGTTTTTGCTCTCAGTTTGTTATTCACAAATTCACTACACCTTTTACATATATGACTCCTTCATTTTTATTAAAGTTAACAATGAAATTCCATTTCCATGGGTACCCATTATATATCATGCTTAGAGTCCTCCTAATTAAAAACTTTAGGCCTTTTTTGCACAAAATGGAACATCTTTACACTATGATGTCTATTCTTTGAGCTTACAATCACCAATGGCTTTTACTCTTCAAGAGATTTCAAATAAGTATGATCTGAAGATGTCACCATTATAATAAATCCTTTAAGTTATTTTCTATATTTCAATTTGTATCCCCTTCATAAAGGATCCTTAACTTTTTTATTTCCTAGGGAGATTTCCTCAAACTATGTGGGCTTGATGCGCATGCAAGGTATCATGCCCATTGGGTATGTGTGCATTCGAATAAGACACCTCATATACTATTTTTTAACAATTGTGCATAATACTTGGTGCAAAACGTGGTTTGTCTTCATTGAAATACTTAGTGCAGCCCCCAAAGAAGTGTAACATGAGTTATTATAGCTGTTGGGTGGCTGAACAGTCCATAGATACCCCTCTCATCTTTGTAGAGTGCCTTATGCTTCACAAGGACCCTCATTTTTTGGAATACAAGCTCTTTCAAAGGCTTTCTCCTCCACGATGATCTGATGGCTCTGTCCACAAGAAGCTGAGGGCACAATACGTACTCAAGGATATCCATGAACACTTATCTCTATTTGCAAGCAATGTAGGAAAGCTCCAAGCAGCGTATGCAAGCTCCAAATGCCATTCTTGACTCAAAGTCCATGCATTTTCAACAATGGTGAGGGGAGTATTCTACCATCTATTTTTTGTGCTGAGTTTCATAACTACCAAGAGTATATATTTTTTAGTAGACAATCCATAGATACTGCACAGGTTTCACTTGATTCATTGGCTTCACTAGTCCATGCTTTCTCCCTCCATTCAAAATGCTGGAGTTTTTCATGGGGACATTATGAACAGTCTGTGTGAGTGCCCATACTAGTTGTAAACAAAGGAGGGGCTCGTATAATCGATCCTATGACTAAGAGGTTGAGCTTCTATGACTCGTCGTGAGGCCCCTAGTATCCTTTCACTTGGTATTGATGATAATCTTGCTGGGAATCCATTGGATAGGGATGAGCAGGATTGTTCAGTTTGCCTTATGATAGATATAGGGGTTTTTGATTTGTCGCTAGTGGATGCGACAAGCCCCAACATTGCTGGATCTCTTTTTTGATGCTTATAAACATATGTTAATAAATGTGCCTCATTTGTGCATGAGCATGTGTGTGGCATGGTGGCTTAAGCTAATACATGCTCGAAAGTAGATCTTGGGTTCAATCCCCGAATGGCTATAATGTTTTGCACTTTTGTGCACTCATCTTTTTTGGTAATTGGTGAGGTTGTCTCCTAGCCTATTCAAAGCTTGGGATAGGACAAACTATATAGCCCTAGATATTCCCAAGCATAGCGAAACTATGTTCATTCTCAAACAATTAGTCAGTTCCCAAAGCATGCTGCATATCACTGGTGGATAACAACCTATGGCTATAATATGGGACTCCTACAAGCCCATGGCAGAGTTTTGCCACTGCAAGCATGCATACAAAAACTATTTCTCACATAGTAAGGATACACCTGTGGCTTATGGAGCCTGTTTCCAGATTCTAACCCTAGTATATCCATGACATCTCTATCAAGGCGCAGTAAACAACATGTTGAGCAAGAAGACTAGTGAGTTCCATACTATCGTTGTAAAGGTGCATGCAAAAGATGAGTCTTAAGTAGTAGAGATATCGCTACTTCTTATAGCATTCAATGCAAGTCACTCTATTTGTATAACCATGCTACGTCTATGCGTGTCAAAGAAAGGATTGCTCGTCAAATAGATTGAGAGACCCTCATAGTGTTATCCCCCATCATTCGCACTAGGACTCTGGGAGGGATGACTAGCAACCATCCTTGTGCTCCTTGCAAATAGTGTACAACTGGAGCGAGGCATAAGACAAAGTGGGATGAGTGAAATAACTCAGAAACATGTAGATGTTTCCAATCTTCATACACTCCCCCACCTGGCTTATCTCCATCAGTAGTCCGAGTCCTACCTTGAGTATCGTTCCTTCCAAGTACTCTACTATGTCAAGGATATGTCTACAAACAGTGTCGTGTGTAGAAAAGGTTTGTGTGTGCTTATTTTCTCAACTGATGGTATCCAAAGTCCTTTGTGTCTGTGCTAATCTTCTTTTTCATTCATTTATATATGTGTTTGAGTATTGTACATAACTGGGGTTAAGGCACAGTGACCTTTAACCCCCACAACCTCCCACTTAAAGGACAATGTGCCTTTAAGGGAGAACAACCCGTGAGCATACTATCCAATGCCCATCAATACACGACAATACTCAAACCGCTGACTAGGTAGACTCTTTGTCAGCATATTTGCAGGGTTATCATCTGTATGAACCTTGACAAGCTCTATGTGCTTGTCCTCAAGTACCTCCCTGATGAAATGGTACCTGACCTCAATGTGTTTGGTCTTTGCATGAAAGACCGGATTCCGTGCTAGCTGAATAGCACTCATGGAATCACTATGCAATGTCGGTACACCTGTATGAATCCCCAAATCTCCCACTAGCCGATCAAGCCATATAGCCTCCTTGCAACCCTCTGTGGCTGCAACATACTCAGCCTCTGTGGTAGACAAAGCAATGCACTTCTGTGCACGAGACATCCACGACACTGCACCACCTGCAAAGGTGAACACATAACCGGAAGTGGATCTCCTACTATCCACATGCCCTGCATAGTCTGAATCTGTGTACCCAAGTACACGCATGTCTCCTTTACCAAAGCAAATGCACATCTCCTTGGTACCCTTCATGTACCTCATGATGCACTTAACTGCCTCCCAATGCCTCTTTCCTGGATTAGCCATATACCGGCTAACAACTCCCACTGCAAATGCAATGTCTGGTCTAGTAGCTATCATAGCATACATAAGACTCCCAACTGCTGATGCATAAGGAACCTTGGCCATCATGGCCGTCTCCTCATCTGATTTGGGACTATCTGTATGACTCAGTTTCACATATGGAGGCAATGGAGTACTCACTGCCTTCCCCCCCTCCATATTGAAACGCTGCAATACTTTTGTAACATACTCTTTTTGTGAAAGCCAAAGGAGTTTCCTACTCCGATCACGCGTGATGCGCATACCAAGAATATGACCTGCAAGTCCCAAATCCTTCATATCAAAGGCCTCATGCAACTTGGCCTTTAATGCATCTAGCTCATAAGTATTCTTGCTAGCCAATAGCATATCATCCACATATAGTGCCAGGATTATCAGGCTACTATCCTTAGCCCTTTTAGTGTAGAGGCAGTGATCAATTTCACTCCTTCTAAAACCCTGGGACCGAATGAAAGCATCAAACTTCTGATACCATTCTCTAGGCGCTTGCTTAAGACCATAGAGACTCTTCTTCAGCTTGCAAACTAAATGCTCTTTGCCCTTTTCTTCAAAGCCTTCCGGCTGCACCATGTAGATGTCCTCATGCAAATCCCCATGCAAGAAAGCTGTCTTGACATCCATTTGCATAAGCTCCATATCCTCTATTGCCACTAGTCCAAGCATGCATCTAAGTGTGGTCATCTTCACAACTGGAGAGAATATCTCATCAAAGTCCACACCCTTCTCTTGCTTGAACCCTTTAGCAATCAAACGGGCCTTGTACCTAGGCACATCATCACCTGTGACCTTCATTTTGTAGACCCATTTACATGGCAATGCTTTCTTTCCATGTGGCAAAGAAACCAAGTCCCAAGTCTTATTCTTCATAAGTGAACTCATCTCTGATTGCATAGCATACTCCCACTTGCGTTGATCCTCACGCATCATAGCCTCTCTGTAGCAAGAAGGCTCCCCGCAATCAGTAAGCATCACATAGTCTACCCCTGGAACAAACCTATCAGGCGGTCTAGACACTCTAGATGATCTTCTCAAGGGCATTTCAGCTTGTTGTCCCACTTGCATATCAGCCACATTTGGCTCATCATTTCCACCAATAGATGATCCATCATCTACCCTTGATTGTATACCTGTGGGAGTACTTGGTTGTACCATTTCTTGCACATTTGGTGCATGGACAACTTGCTGCCTATCAACATATGCAGGTGGATTCACATCCTGGAAAGTGATTCTCCTCATTTCCACATCCCTCATGGGTGCCTTATGCATCTTCTTCTCATTGAAGACCACATCATGGCTGCGTATGATCTTCTTTGCTTCTGGATCCCAGAGACGATAGCCCATCTCTCCACTTTCACCATAACCTAGAAAGATGCATTTCCTAGACTTAGGATCTAGCTTCTTTCGAAGCTCTTTTGGCACATGTTCATATGCCTCACACCCAAATATACGCAAATGAGAGTAAGAGGGCTTCTTGTCACTCCATGCCTCTTCAGGAATACCACCATCCAAACTCTTACTAGGTGATCTATTGATCACATGCACTGCAGTCTTCATTGCCTCAGCCCAAAAACCACCAGAAAGACTTGCATTGGAAAGCATGCATTGCAACCTTTCTTGAATGGTACAGTTCATCTTTTCTGCAACTGGATTTTGCTCTGGAGTACGAGGGGATGTAAGCTCCCTCTTAATCCCACGAGTATCACAGAAATGCTGAAAGTCATGAGAGAGATACTCTCCACCATTGTCAGTCCGTAGGCATTTAAGCGTTCTACCTGACTGATTCTCAACCAAGGCCAGCCATTTCTGAAATACCTGGAACACATCACTCTTCCGAGCTATAGCATAAGCCCACACTTTCCTAGTTGCATCATCAATGAATGTCACATAGTATTCAGCCCCGCCTAATGACTGTGTAGGCATGGGACCACATACGTCTGAATGCACCAAATCAAGCATTTCAAACTCTTTCTTTCCCCTTCTTTTATGGGCTGATTTAGTCTGCTTCCCATAGAGACAATGCTCACAAAATTCAAAATCAGAGAAACTCAAATGCGGTACATAACCCAAACGGCATAAGAGTTTCATTCCATTCTGGCTCATGTGCCCCAACCTGTAATGCCACAAAGAAGTGCTTGGCTGCTCGGTTATTGCAACAACATGATCAAATACCCCTGATACATGTAAGGGATACAAAGTCCCACACTTGGCACCCCTGGCCAAAAGCATAGAGCCCATCTGAATTTTCCAACTCTGAAAGCCAAAAGTGGTGTGAAAACCAGCATCATCTAGCTGACCCACTGAAATAAGACTCTTGGTCAGCTTAGGCACATGTCTCACATGTTTCAAAACAAATGCAGACCCATTTGCAAAAGAAAACTTTATGTCACCTGCTCCCACTATGTCACATGCATAGTCATTTCCAAGATGCACACAACCTGTCTTTCCACTGTCATAAGTGGAGAACCATTCCCTATGGGGAGTAACATGGAATGAAGCACCAGAATCCAAAATCCAATCCTGGGAATATGCATCATCTGAAGTGGTAAGCAACTCTGTAGATAAACTAGACATGAAGAGAACATCATTGTCACTATCATGTGTGACTGCATTGATCTCCTCGATCCTCACTTTTCCTTTGTCCTCCCTTGGACTCTCTTCCTTTTGATTTGCACCCCAATTTGCATTCTTTTTCTTATCCTTTTGCTCTCTTTTCAGCTTGTAGCAATCCTTTTTCATATGGCCCTTCTTGCCACAATGGTAACACTCAATGTTTCGTGCCTTGGATTTGCTACGAGACTTCCCTCTTTCTTGGGACTTCCCCCTGAACTGTGATCTGCCCCTTTGCACATTTAAGGCTGCATCCTGCTTGTTGCCATCCATAGACTTCCGTCTAATCTCCTCGGCCAACAAGCTACCCACAACATCATCAAATTTCAGTACTCCACCAGGTGCAGAGTTACTGACAGCTGTACGGAAGGTATCCCATGAGGATGGCAATGAACATAAGAGAAATATTGCCTTAGTCTCCGCATCAAAATTCATTTTCTGAGCCTGAAGCTGGCTGAAAATAATATTGAATTCATTCAAATGAGAAGCAATGGAGACCCCTTCCTTCATCTGCAGCTCAAACAACCTCTTCATGAGGTAAACTTTATTAGAGGCATGCCTCTATGATACATGGCAAAGCCATCTAGGACTCAACAATTTAAAATGATGAAATGTGGCATCCATCCCCTTCATCCATGATTAGATGTGTATGGGGTTATGCTACCTTATGTGGCCTTTAAAATCTGTAACCATTACCGACGACTCTCATAAGTGGCAGACAGTTTCTTCCACAAATCTTCCGTAGTCTGCTCATTTACTACTGTGAAATAAACTGACTCTGCAAGATGAAGTCTAATAGTAGACTTTGCTAATGCATCCAACTCATTCCAATCATCCTCAGACATATTTGCAGGCTTAGGTTCAATCCCTGCCAAGGGTTTAATCTGCTTCTTTTGAATAAGCACATCCCTTATTTGTTCTTTCCACAAAGAAAAGTTTGTCCCATCAAACTTTCTAATGCTGAAAAACTCCTTTTCAGACGTGGAAGAGGATGCCATGATGCAAATAAAGCAAAATCCCAAATGCTAGTACCTGTAAGAGAGAATCACACCAAATACTAGGTGCACCAAATGTGTATGCCACAATAGACTGAAATATCACCAAAGCTCAAAGCTCAAAGCATCAAAAGATGCATCTGACTCATGTGCATATACTATGCATCCATATGAGCAAATCTGGCCCAAAAGAAAATGCCAATAAGTGCCAAATGACTCAAGCATAACCACCGTCCACTGGCATATGCATCAATAATATCTCATCCAAGAGAGCATAGCACTATCAGTGCATCACCTGCAATGTGTCAAAGCTGTCCCTCAGCTTAAAATAGCATCCATGTGCAAAGCGTCCATAAAAAAATAGCATCCCACAAGGCAATTTGGGCCTATCAGCACATCCAATAAGGACCGTAATGCATCCAAATGGCCTATAAATCATCCATTGCAACCCAATGCATACCACGAATGAGCGCACACTGCTCAAACTGCAACCAGAGTGATCTGCATAAGGTATGCTCAAGAAATCATAGTCCCACAGTGATGAGCGCTACTGAAAATAGAACCTGAGATGCCTCAAAACATGGGCGCCATTGCATAATCGGAATCAGCAAGAAAATCTGCAAATATCTCTCTTCTGCTAGAACTCCAAAATCCCAACCGATGAGTGAGAAATGGGAGTCAACACTTATCCACTGCCATGTGGCATAAATCTAAGGTTTCAAAACCTTAGAATGAAAAATGCATAACAGAGAGACGAAATCGAATACACAGAGATCTATAACTCTGAAAATCCTCCACCAAATCGCGCAAGAACTGATAGGTAGGGGTTTTTGGGCGTCCGAAACGCAATGGGACAGACGGTTTTGGAAACCGTGGCCTCAATCACTGGGTCCAACACACGGACTGAAAAACGTTTTTGGAAACAGAGCTATCTGTAAACTCCACCGGAGTGCGAATGATGAGCAACATAGATGTTTTAGGACCTCCTGAGTCCACTGGAACTGACAGATCTGCAAATGGTTGCTCCAAACTTGAGTTCCAACACCCGGGCAAAAAACGCAGGAACTGATACAGTGAGTCAGAAATCCAATGAAATTATCCCAGATTCAAGAATGAAGGTGTTTCCAAGCTCCTGAAGTGAAGTGGACACCAAAAGCAAGCAATAGTTGCCTCTACAAGTCAATATGAAGTCTCTGTCATCGAACGGAACAGGGAAAAGCTCAAAAAACGACTTTTTCTTTGAAAGCTCTTAACAGGCTCTCAAAACCACTTCGTAAAGCCAAAGTGACTTTTCCAAAGGTTCCTCCAAGGTCTCTGCACACTCAAATGCAAGTAAAGTCACCCACAAAGCTTCCCACAGAGCTTCTCCTTCCTCCCACAGAGCTACTGAGCTTCAAGCATTCACACACGCTCAGCTAGATCACCCGGGCTCTGATACCAGTTGAGAGTGCTCTCAACGGAAGCAAGAACAGAAGAGGGAGAGAGAGCGAGAGAGAGAGAGAGACAGAGAGCCACACAAGTTTTGGTGGGTGCAGAACCACCCTAATCTTCTTTTTCATTCATTTATATATGTGTTTAAGTATTGTACATAACTGGGGTTAAGGCACAGTGACCTTTAACCCCCACAGAAAATGCCTTGAAATTGTAAAAATTTCTAGATAGCTAGTTTGCATCCTGATTATCTCTCAATATTTGAGGATTTGAAGCATGAGTCTGACTGAGAAGCTATAGATCTATGGATAATCCATAATTTTTATCTTGGAAGCAAACTCGTCCGACATTTATAACAAAAGTTATGATGCTGTCAAAATAGTCAAAAGTTGTTTTGCTATAGCTAGGAAAAAGGAAAAAGGAGAGTGAGGATGTCTCCTTTTGGAATTTTTAAGATTTCTTTACACTTGAAAAGATCGAGATGGATTTCTTCACACTTTTTGAATGCCAACATTTGATTACTTTTAGAATTTTAGAATACCAAGATTTTGGAATGCTTGCAGGAAAGTAACATAGCACTGAGGGACTTGGGAATATTTAATTTTTTATGAATATTTATTTTACAAAATTCCCATTGACCAGTCAGACATGCCTAATGGTTCTTGTTCGCAGGTCTAATAAGTTCAACATTATGATTACTTGAGAACTAATCAAAGGACAATGGGGTCTTTGATCAATCTATATACTCCCTTGGGAATTGCTCTAACATTTTATAAGCATTTCATGAACTGTCTAAATGCCATCCTTTGATTACTTTTGAACATTAAAATGCCAAGATTTAAGTATGCTAGTCTAGATAGAGTGACATGGATAACAATTGTTTGCCGGCATTAAAGCCTGGCTACCACAACTTCTAACTTTCATTTGGTTGTGATGGTTCCAAGTGAGTTAGCATACCTCTTCGTGGTTGCATTTGGTTTACTTAAACATTGAAAATTGGTCCAATAGTGTAGTAGGATAGATTATTTGTTAAGAGAAACACACACACACCTCACCTTGGGGACCCTTGTCTTTTGTGGGCATGCCTACAGTTTAGTAAATGTTATTACACTTGGTTGGCTTTTAGCCATGGGCAGTTAGAGAGACCATGGTAGTTCTTCCTAATGGAGAAATAGAAGGAGAACATATAAGGAATACGGGGCACTTGAGTGCATCATAAGTGGTTTTTTAACACTCCCTTGGGAAAGTCTTGGAACCATTGGATGTGTAGTAACCCAAGCAAACACTATTGAATTTGTGGCCCAATATGTAAGGATTAATCGTTTATTGTGATATGCATATACATACATATACATACATACATACATACATACATACATACATACATACATACATACATACATACATACATACATACATACATACATATATATATATATATATATATATATATATATATATATATATATATATATATATAGTTATCTCCCCCCTATTTATTAATTAATTTATATATGGATTGATTAATCTTTGCATCGATTGATTAATTAATTTATGCATGGATTGATTAATTAATTAATGCATGGATTGATTAATTAATTTATACATGGATTGATTAATCTTTGCCATGAAAAGAGAAATTACATTTCATGATATGAATTCCTTCTTACCTCGTTAGGAAGGGATGCTCATGTAAATAGATAATGTGTTTTACACTTATGTATTGGATCCCTATAACATGTTCTTAGACCATATACTCCTATAATCTACGTTAATAGTGGAGGATATTGTGGAGGTGTAGCTGGATCACCATGTCCACACATCACTAGATACGTATGAGGAGTAGAAACAAGGATATGATAAGTAATGCAATGCAAAGGATCTTGGGTTTAGTCCTCTTATTGTTAATAATACTAGAGCTAGGACTACATATAACAAGTCATGAAAAATATGAATTACTGGGGACTACACAAACAAGCACTGGTAAGATATGGTTTGACGGAACATTAATGGTTTTAATAGGTTCACCACTAGCAATAGTGTGGATATTTTAGATCAAGTTAGATGGAGTGATGGAGGTAGTACTAGGATTCTCTTGATTTTTTTCACGCATTGGTAATGGTAAGTGGCAAGGACCAAATTCATTGGTGAAGAATTTAATGGGTATAGGCATGCAAAAGGAGGGATCACTTTCCCTCATCATAAAAGAACTATCACTCCAAAGTACTGGGCGAAAAACTCAAGTGGAGGAACGAACCACTTAGCAGCCTTAAGAGTAGATATATGCAACACCCAAGGAGTCAATTACAATCTCTAGAGGCATGATTTGTCACCAATACTCTTTGTTAGTGTTACTAATTTGTCACTAGTACATTGCTCATAGCAGTTTACTAATAGTAGTTTTCTACTAGTATTGGTCATACTAGTAGTTCACTACTAGTAGCTCTTTACTAGTAGAGTACTACCACCGTAAGTTAGAGATAATACTAGTAGAATTTAGTAGAGTACTTGTATATAACTACTACTAGAGATAATACTAATAGAAAACTACTACTCTTATTATTATCGTAACTACAATAGTTGTCTACTAGTACTTTAAGTCTAGTACTTCTCTACTAATACTTCTACTAGTAGAGTACTAGTATAAAACTACTAGTAGAGACAATATTGGTTTCTAGAGAGCTACTATTAGTATTTTCTATATGAGAGTAGTTCTCTACTAGGATAGTAAGTCTCATGACCATACTAGTAGTAGTTCTCTAGAGACCCCAGTATTGTCTATACTAGTACTACTCATCTAGGAAAGACAATATTGGTGTCTAGAGAACAACTATTAGTATTATCTCTATGCGGGTAGTTTTCTATACTAGTTTAGAATTACTAATAAAGACAATACTGGTCTTTAGTGAGCTACTATTAGTATTGTCTCCATGCAGGTAGTTCTCTACTAGGACTCTTAAGTATGGTAGTTCTCTACAAGTACTTTAGTGTACTAGTATGCATCTAGCAATTATTCTACTAGTACTTACTAGTGGTAGACTATTGCTACAAAACTAGTAGAGTACTAGTAGACTAGTGGTACAAAACAAAAAAAATACATGTAGTTCTCTACTAGTACTAGAGCTAGTGTGATAGTTAGGATCCATTGTTGGTTGGCAGTAGTAGCATGAAACTAGTAGAGTACTAGTACTGGTACTATAACTAGTGTTACAGTTTGGATCCATTGTTGGTTTCTAGTACTAGTAATTTTTCTACTAGTTATTAGTTATTAGGACTCTTGAGTATGGTAGTTCTCTACAAGTACTTTACTCTACTAGTACTCATCTAGCAATTATTCTACTAGTACCTACTATTGGTAGACTATTTGTACAAAACTAGTAGAGTACTAGTAGACTATTGGAACGAAACTAACTAGCACTAGAACTAGTGTTATAGTTTGGATCCATTTTTGGTTGGTAGTAGTAGCACAAAACTATTAGAGTACCAATACTGCTACTAGAACTAGTGTTACAGTTTGGATCCATTGTTGGTTTCTAGTATTAGTAATCTTTCTACTAGTACTTACTAGTAGTAGACTATTGTACAAAACTAGTAGAGGACTAGGAGTTCTCTACTAGTACTAGAACTAGTGTTATAGTATGGATCCATTTTTGGTTGATAATAGTAGAATAGAACTAGTAGAGCTAGTATTGGTACTAGAACTAGTGTTATAGTCTGGATCCCTTGTTGCTTTCTAAGACTAGCATAGTATACTACCATTTCTCTACTAGTAATCTACTAGTACTCATCTAGAATTTTTGTACTAGTACTGATCTAGTAATTATCTAGTACTAGAGTACTAGTAGTTTTCTACTGTTACTAGAACTAGTGTTATAATTTGAATCCATTGTTGGTTCATAGCACTAGCATAATACTAGTAGTAGCAAAGTACTAATAGTACAAAATACTAGTACTAGCACAATACTAATAGTAGAAAAGTACAAGTAGTACAAAATTAGAAATAGTATAAAAACTATTACTAGCACAATACTAGTAGTACAAAATGCTAGTACTAGCACAATACTAGTAGTAGCAAAGTACTAGTAGTACAAAATTAGAAGTAGCTACTAATTTCTCAATAGTATTAGTACACTTGGTCACTCACTAATGTGTATAACAGCTATGAATTTGTCAATACTCATCCTCATGGCTTGATTAGTAGAAATACTAGTACAAGAGTACTACTAGATTGTATTTTCCTTTGTTAGTACTTTATGAAAATTGTAGTACTGATTAATTCTTGATTCAGTTGCTTTTAAATCCTTGTAGAGAGAACCAGCTCAAAATTGAACTTAAATGTTTATAGCCCTAAAATTGACTTAATTTTGAAGGACAGTAGGTCAGAGTCAACTTTGGCTTAAGAATATGTAAGGGTGTTGAGTACTTGGCCGATGATGCATAATGCTTCACACAATTAGTTCTCCTAGGTAGGATCTATTCAAAATAAGCATTCCAAGATGTTTTGAAGACATGATGAATACTTGATGATGAAGAACAAGACATTGAACATGAAAAGTCAGGTGGTGAAGGTTACCTTGTGTGAGAGTCAGCCAATATGGCAAAGAAACATAAGGATGCTATCAACGTAATGTGCTTTGCTTGATCACATTCATTACTAGAAACCAAAATGTCTCTTGCATTCTTTTTTCTCATAAAGTTTACAAATTCTCTTGGAATAACACCATGTAGCACCTACCACTAGTCTAGTATAGTATGATCTTTCTTGTAGCTAGAGTGCAAGTCATTGTTGTATTATTGTTGGTACTTCATTTTACTTGTAATACAAAATACATTCTTTTGGGATTTATAGGGCTACATGGACAAGTGTTTTCAAAGTGTCTAAGTGTCAACTCTCTTCTCTAAGCTGTATAACTATTTTGTAACAAACTAGCATTGATTGTGTAATCTTTCCATAGAATCTATTGGAAGTTTTCCCCACAAGGAAACAAGGCGATAGATCTGCAAGAAATTCAGCCCATACATTGCCTCATTTTCTTCATGGACAATCTACTTTAGATCCCACTCCAAAGCTGATTGTATGATGAAACATGCATCAAGGGGTTTGGACAACTAGGAATGATTTAGATAGCATGCCGAGTCTTAGAAGTCAAAATAAATAAATGAGGGTTGTAGCCTACACCAAACAATATTTTTTAAAGATTTTATCGAGTAGTAGTCTACTTAGATTCTAGCAAAGATAAAGCAGTTTCTTAGGTCACAATCAGATTAAAACATGCCAATTTTAATGGATGCCCAAGCTATTTAAATAATGCAAGAAATCCAATTTAGGTCCTCAACGAATAGAATAAGGTGTAAAAAGGACACCTCTTACTGTGATTGCAAAGAATATATGCACTTAAAAATGCCAATAATTCATAACGATGGTAGTTTGCAAAAAACATAATCATGCTAGTTTGCAAAAAGGAGGATAGTTTGTGAGAGAGCTCTCAACGGAAGCAAGAATGGAAGAAGGAGAGAGAGAGACAGAGAGCCACACAAGTTTTAGTGGGTGCAGAACCACCCTAATCTTCTTTTTCATTCATTTATATATGTGTTTGAGTATTGTACATAACTAGGGTTAAGGCACAGTGACCTTTAACCCCACAACCTCCCACTCAAAGGACAATGTGCCTTTAAGGGAGAACAACCAGTGAGCATACTATCCAATGCCCATCAATACATGACAATACTCAAACCGCTGACTAGGTAGACTCTTCGTCAGCATATCTGCAGGGTTATCATCTGTATGAACCTTGACAAGCTCTATGCGCTTGTCCTCAAGTACCTCCCTGATGAAATGGTACCTGACTTCAATGTGTTTGGTCTTTGCATGAAAGACCGGATTCCGTGCTAGCTGAATAGCACTCATGGAATCACTATGCAATGTCGGTACACCTGTATGAATCCCCAAATCTCCCACTAGCCGATCAAGCCATATAGCCTCCTTGCAACCCTCTGTGGCTGCAACATACTCAGCCTCTGTGGTAGACAAAGCAACGCACTTCTGTGCACGAGACATCCACGACACTACACCACCTGCAAAGGTGAACACATAACCAGAAGTGGATCTCCTACTATCCACATGCCCTGCATAGTCTGAATCTGTGTACCCAAGTACACGCATGTCTCCTTTACCAAAGCAAATGCACATCTCCTTGGTACCCTTCATGTACCTCATGATGCACTTAACTGCCTCCCAATGCCTCTTTCCTGGATTAGCCATATACCGGCTAACAACTCCCACTGCAAATGCAATGTCTGGTCTAGTAGCTATCATAGCATACATAAGACTCCCAACTGCTGATGCATAAGGAACCTTGGCCATCATGGCCCTCTCCTCATCTGATTTGGGACTATCTGTATGACTCAGTTTCACATATGGAGGCAATGGAGTACTCACTGCCTTCCCCCCCTCCATATTGAAACGCTGCAATACTTTTGTAACATACTCTTTTTGTGAAAGCCAAAGGAGTTTCCTACTCCGATCACGCGTGATGCGCATACCAAGAATATGACCTGCAAATCCCAAATCCTTCATATCAAAGGCCTCATGCAACTTGGCCTTTAATGCATCTAGCTCATAAGTATTCTTGCTAGCCAATAGCATATCATCCACATATAGTGCCAGGATTATCAGGCTACTATCCTTAGCCCTTTTAGTGTAGAGGCAGTGATCAATTTCACTCCTTCTAAAACCTTGGGACCGAATGAAAGCATCAAACTTCTGATACCATTCTCTAGGCGCTTGCTTAAGACCATAGAGACTCTTCTTTAGCTTGCAAACTAAATGCTCTTTGCCCTTTTCTTCAAAGCCTTCCGGCTGCACCATGTAAATTTCCTCATGCAAATCCCCATGCAAGAAAGCTGTCTTGACATCCATCTGCATAAGCTCCATATCCTCTGATGCCACTAGTCCAAGCATGCATCTAAGTGTGGTCATCTTCACAACCGGAGAGAATATCTCATCAAAGTCCACACCCTTCTCTTGCTTGAACCCTTTAGCAACCAAACGGGCCTTGTACCTAGGCACATCATCACCTGTGACCTTCATTTTGTAGACCCATTTACATGGCAATGCTTTCTTTCCATGTGGCAAAGAAACCAAGTCCCAAGTCTTATTCTTCATAAGTGAACGCATCTCTGATTGCATAGCATACTCCCACTTGCGTTGATCCTCACGCATCATAGCCTCTTTGTAGCAAGAAGGCTCCCCGCAATCAGTAAGCATCACATAGTCTACCCCTGGAACAAACCTATCAGGCGGTCTAGACACTCTAGATGATCTTCTCAAGGGCATTTCAGCTTGCTGTCCCACTTGCATATCAGCCACATTTGGCTCATCATTTCCACCAATAGATGATCCATCATCTACCCTTGATTGTATACCTGTGGGAGTACTTGGTGGTACCATTTCTTGCACATTTGGTGCATGGACAGCTTGCTGTCTATCGACATAAGCAGGTGGATTCACATCCTGGAAAGTGATTCTCCTCATTTCCACATCCCTCATGGGTGCCTTATGCATCTTCTTCTCATTGAAGACCACATCATGGCTGCGTATGATCTTCTTTGCTTCTGGATCCCAGAGACGATAGCCCATCTCTCCACTTTCACCATAACCTAGAAAGATGCATTTCCTAGACTTAGGATCTAGCTTCTTTCGAAGCTCTTTTGGCACATGTGCATATGCCTCACACCCAAATATACGCAAATGAGAGTAAGAGGGCTTCTTGCCACTCCATGCCTCTTCAGGAATACCACCATCCAAACTCTTACTAGGTGATCTATTGATCACATGCACTGCAGTCTTCATTGCCTCAGCCCAAAAACCACCAGAAAGACTTGCATTGGAAAGCATGCATTGCAACCTTTCTTGAATGGTACGGTTCATCTTTTCTGCAACTGGATTTTGCTCTGGAGTATGAGGGGATGTGAGCTCCCTCTTAATCCCACGTGTATCACAGAAATGCTGAAAGTCATGAGAGAGATACTCTCCACCATTGTCAGTCCGTAGGCATTTAAGCATTCTACCTGACTGATTCTCAACCAAGGCCAGCCATTTCTGAAATACCTGGAACACATCACTCTTCCGAGCTATAGCATAAGCCCACACTTTCCTAGTTGCATCATCAATGAATGTCACATAGTATTCAGCCCCGCCTAATGACCGTGTAGGCATGGGACCACATACGTCTGAATGCACCAAATCAAGCATTTCAAACTCTTTCTTTCCCCTTCTTTTATGGGCTGATTTAGTCTGCTTCCCATAGAGACAATGCTCACAAAATTCAAAATCAGAGAAACTCAAATGTGGTACATAACCCAAACGGCATAAGAGTTTCATTCCATTCTGGCTCATGTGCCCCAACCTGCAATGCCACAAAGAAGTGCTTGGCTGCTCGGTTATTGCAACAACATGATCAAATACCCCTGATACATGTAAGGGATACAAAGTCCCACACTTGGCACCCCTAGCCAAAAGCATAGAGCCCTTCTGAATTTTCAAACTCTGAAAGCCAAAAGTGGTGTGAAAACCAGCATCATCTAGCTGACCCACTGAAATAAGACTCTTGGTCAGCTTAGGCACATGTCTCACATGTTTCAAAACAAATGCAGACCCATTTGCAAAAGAAAACTTTATGTCACCTGCTCCCACTATGTCACATGCATAGTCATTTCCAAGATGCACACAACCTGTCTTTCCACTATCATAAGTGGAGAACCATTCCCTATGGGGAGTAACATGGAATGAAGCACATCCAATCCTGGGAATATGCATCATCTGAAGTGGTAAGCAACTCTGTAGATAAACTAGACATGAAGAGAACGTCATTGTCACTATCATGTGTGACTGCATTGATCTCCTCGATCCTCACTTTTCCTTTGTCCTCCCTTGGACTCTCTTCCTTTTGATTTGCACCCCAATTTGCATTCTTTTTCTGATCCTTTTGCTCTCTTTTCAGCTTGTAGCAATCCTTTTTCATATGGCCCTTCTTGCCACAATGGTAACACTCAATGTTCCGTGCCTTGGATTTGCTACGAGACTTCCCTCTTTCTTGGGACTTCCCCCTGAACTGTGATCTGCCCCTTTGCACATTTAAGGCTGCATCCTGCTTGTTGCCATCCATAGACTTCCGTCTAATCTCCTCGGCCAACAAGCTACCCACAACATCATCAAATTTCAGTACTTCACGAGGTGCAGAGTTACTGACAGCTGTACGGAAGGTATCCCATGAGGATGGCAATGAACATAAGAGAAATATTGCCTTAGTCTCCGCATCAAAATTCATTTTCTGAGCCTGAAGCTGGCTGAAAATAATATTGAATTCATTCAAGTGAGAAGCAATGGAGACCCCTTCCTTCATTTACAGCTCAAACAACCTCTTCATGAGGTAAACTTTATTAGAGGCAGTTTCCTTTTCATAAGTGGCACACAATTTCTTCCACAAATCTTCCGTAGTCTGCTCATTTACTACTGTGAAATAAACTGACTCTGCAAGATGAAGTCTAATAGTAGACTTTGCTAATGCATCCAACTCATTCCAATCATCCTCAGACATATTTGCAGGCTTAGCTTCAATCCCTGCCAAGGGTTTAATCTGCTTCTTTTGAATAAGCACATCCCTTATCTGTTCTTTCCACAAAGAAAAGTTTGTCCCATCAAACTTTTTAATGCTGAAAAACTCCTTTTCAGGCATGGAAGAGGATGCCATGATGCAAATAAAGCAAAATCCCAAATTCTAGTGCCTGCAAGAGAGAATCACACCAAATACCAAGTGCACCCAAATGTGTATGCCACAATAAAGTGAAATATCACCAAAACTCAAAGCTCAAAGCATCAAAAGATGCATCTGACTCATGTGCATATACTATGCATCCATATGAGCAAATCTGGCCCAAAAGAAAATGCCAATAAGTGCCAAATGACTCAAGCATAAACACTGTCCACTGGCATATGCATCAATAATGTCTCATCCAAGAGAGCATAGCACTATCAGTGCATCACCTGCAATGTTTCAAAGCTGTCCCTCAGCATAAAATAGCATCCATGTGCAAAGCGTCCATAAAAAATAGCATCCCACAAGGCAATTTGGGCCTATCAGCGCATCCAACAAGGACCGCAATGCATCCAAATGGCCTATAAATCATCCACTGCAACCCAATGCATACCACGAATGAGCGCACACTGCTCAAACTGCAACCAGAGTGATCTGCATAAGGTATGCTCAAGAAATCATAGTCCCACGGTAATGAGCGCTACTGAAAATAGAACCTGAGATGCTTCAAAACATGGGCGCCATTGCATAATCGGACTCAGCAAGAAAATCTGCAAATATCTCTCTTCTGCCAGAACTCCAAAATCCCAACCGATGAGTGAGAAATGGGAGTCAACACTTATCCACTGCCATGTGGCATAAATCTAAGGTTTCAAAACCTTAGAATGAAAAATGCATAACAGAGAGACGAAATCGAATACACAGAGATTTATAACTCTGAAAATCCTCCACCGAATCACGCAAGAACTGATAGGTAGGGGTTTTTGGGCGTCCGGAACGCAATGGGACAGACGGTTTTGGAAACCGTGGTCTCAATCACTGGGTCCAACACACGGACTGAAAAACGTTTTTGGAAACAGAGCTATCTGTAAACTCCACCGGAGTGCGAATGATGAGCAACATAGAAGTTTTAGGACCTCCTGAGTCCACCGGAACTGACAGATCTGCAAATGGTTGCTCCAAACTTGAGTTCCAACACCCGGGCAAAAAACGCAGGAACTGACACAATGAGTCAGAAATCCAATGAAATAATCCCAGATTCAAGAATGAAGGTGTTTCCAAGCTCCTGAAGTAATGTGGACACCAAAAGCAAGCAATAGTTGCCTCTACAAGTCAATACGGAGCCTCTGTCATCGAACGGAACAGGGAAAAGCTCAAAAAACGACTTTTTCTTTGAAAGCTCTTAACAGGCTCTCAAAACCACTTCGCAAAGCCAAAGTGACTTTTCCAAATGTTCCTCCAAGGTCTCTGCACACTTGGATGCAAGTAAAGTCGCCCACAAAGCTTCCCACAGACCTTCTCCTTCCTCCCACAGAGCTGCTGAGCTTCTAAGCATTCACGCACGCTCAGCTAGATCACCCGAGCTCTGATACCAGTTGAGAGAGCTCTCAACGGAAGCAAGAATGGAAGAAGGAGAGAGAGAGACAGAGAGCCACACAAGTTTTAGTGGGTGCAGAACCACCCTAATCTTCTTTTTCATTCATTTATATATGTGTTTGAGTATTGTACATAACTAGGGTTAAGGCACAGTGACCTTTAACCCCACAGTTTGCTCTTCCATCTTCACATAATTATGGCATTGCAAAAAGCAGGAAATCCATCTACTCCATGTGTTTCAAATACTATCCCCTAGAGCTATTGATACATAGTATTGCAAGACTAAAGCAGATGCTTATTTAGCTAAACTCTCATAGATTATAAGACTATGTTGTGTTGGTATACAATATTCTCAAGGCAGAAAACTATATTTTTAAAGCGAGAATCCTCTAGGAGCTGGAGTGCTTCTCAATAATCTATGCAAGTAAAGATCCTCTTTCTCAATATGCACACAAAAGTTGTGGACTGGGGAAGCCACCAAGTCCCTTTCATGGAGGCTAGCTAATCAATCTTAAATTCATAACTCACTTTTCTTTTGAGATTAGCAATTGAAGCTATACTATCTAAAACCTTTGCTATTTAGCTTCCCATACAACCTCTTGCTTGATGTTATATTGGATGAAAGCTATGAGTAATAGACTCTTGCATAGAGACTGACAATAATTTGTGTATGTCCAACCTTAACTTTTTACAGATTTCTTTCAAAGTCAGCAAGATGATAAGCAAGTCAAACTACATACATGCCTACAAGTTTAATTCATCTTGGCGACCTCTTGTCTAAGTTCAACTAATTGCTTATGTTAATTAGATATTCAAGCACATATATAAGGCATTAGATTGCAATGTTTCCAAAATCGACCCCCATCTCCAAAAAATAGAACATCATACATGCAACTAAAGCACTTACATATGGCTAAAGATAGAATATAGGTACAATCAATTTTGCTATGGGGAAATGAAATTCGCATGAATGGAGCCTTAAATTTTTATGGATTCATGTCAAGATGATAGCAAATGAGTTGGAGCTACTACAATTGATAGAAGATGAGTTGGAACTACTACAATCAAAATATTAAACTATGATTTATACATTGCACCAAAGGATCTAAAAGACATATAAGCAAATAACAGACATGGAAACATAAATGCATTGGCGATTTGTTGCAGCACAAGATGGAGATGCAATCCATAACTCCTAAGGGCATGGAAAAGATTCAAGAAGCCATGGCAAAATAGAGCACACGATTGTTATAGAGTTGTTGCACCAAATACTTGGAATAAAATGTTGGAATCTCGATAAACTTAAAGCTTGTAGAGGGATCACAAAGATCCAAATAATGGTGCAAGTGCTGCATGCAAATTTGGTGTGGATAGTAGGAACCTCTTCTGACTTTATCCCAGAACTAAGCTTTGGAATTACATCGCAACGACCACGTTACAATTGTTAAGCTTGAAAGTGGGCTATTATGTCCCCCTACTCAACTTTTAATACAATTCCAATTAATTAGTTCTCCCCCTATAAAAAATTAATCAATAACTCAAGCTAGAAGCCCCCCCCAAAATCTAAAACTTAACGTAAGGTAGTTTAAAACATTTAGTCCCTCTTGTTTGCACTCGCCTCCCATCTATGTTGCCTCCCCCTTCTGTCTCCATCACGTATCTCTTCCTTATCCCCTTCCATCTCCCTCCCTTGCTCTTGTGTCGCCTTCCCCTCTCCCTTCCTTCCCTCCTGCTCACCTTCCCCCTCTTCGCTGTCCCATCTCCCTTCCTTGCATTGCCTTGCCTTGCCTAGGTCCTCTTTCCTCTTCTGCCTACCTTGCCTTCCCCATCCCTTCCTTCCCTCCCTCATCTCCGTCCCCCCACCTCCCTCATCTGCCCCTTGTCTCTGTCCCCCTCGCCTCCCTCATCCCCCCGCTCTTGCTCCCTTCCCTCCCTCCCTTCCGTCCCCCTCACCCCTCTCCCTTCCCCCTCTACCCTCTCCCTTCACCCTCTACCTACTACATTAGGTGATCTTTGGGTTAGGTTTGTTAGGTGATGTTACGGTTAGGTTGGGTTTAGACAATTTAAAGCAAATTTAGAAAATGTAATGCGATTTGGGTTCATACATGGGACTTCTAAAGGCAAAAATTAAAAAATGCTCATGGGAGTGTAGACTGAGAGTTATAGATTTTAGAAGTAAGATAAGCCATTATGTAAGGTTGAGTGGCTGGGCCAATGTGGGAAGGGTGCTAGGCTCAGGAAGAAATCACAAGAGTGTGCTAGCGCCTGGCACAGGGTTATCAGACTCAAATATGATAAGGTCACAGATCTGATTGCTGCTGCAAGAAGGCGGCATAGCAGGATGCTCCACGTCAAAGCTGAGTAGGTCAGGAAGAGATTGTGTATTTGCTGCTTGCACCGAGGACATTTGGCACTTCCTGTTTTGAAACCGCAGAAAGCATTCCATCTGTAGCGTTATCAAAAGCATTGTCATGAATCGAACGAAAGAAAATGCAGCCTGAATCCCTCACCTAGCCGTTCAAAAGTGATGTACCATTGACATCGAGATGCATCTTCAGCCTAACAATATACGCATGATTTTGCCTAATGTCCATCTCTTTCGACAAATAACAGCAACGCGTGTTTAAAGAGATCTAACGACTTCTAGTGCTTCAGGGAAAAAAAGGTCTCACGGGCGCTCTCATGATAAAGGCAAATTATGCAAACGCAAACTTGGGAAAGGTAAGGTGTGCGATGCACCTCTCGAGATGCCGCTTGCACACTCTCGAGGATACTTTGTAACCGTTTCTTGGCCTCCCCTTTGTTGATTAATTTATCAAGCGTTGTAAGGCTGGAGGTGCTGCGCATAACCGAAACGGCTTCCTCGACGACACCATTCAGCTTATGAAACAGATCCCTGCAAACAGATCCCCATAAAAAACACAGAACCCAAGGCATTGCCCACGGAGGACATAAGCCTTCAATTTTGCAGAATATGCGAACCTGGCACCGTCTTCGTCGAGAAGGTTAGGAAACTTCTGTTGGGTGGTGAGTACCAGGGGACTGAGTGCTTGCAGGATTGTGGAGATGGCCTGGCAATGCGTGCGGTAGTTCTTGACGTCGTGCGATGCATCCTGCAAAGCCTCCATCAAGTTGACGCACTTCTGCACTTCGTCTGCCCCGGTCGGATTCATTCCTCCTGCATGGATTTAAAACGGTGCGGAGCCATCTGCATCTACGAACCGCGAAGTAACTTGCTCATGTCTACTCATGTCTAGCTTGTGATGCCAACGAACTCCTCAACCTTGAACCTACCAGCCTCGGGACTTCAGTAAGCAGTATGTATAATAGTATAACGGTTTTTATTCTCTTGGAAAGTTACAAAAAATTTACATATATAAGGGTACTTAAAACCCCTTCTTTTGTATGCACCAGTAGCATGACCCATGGGCTAGAGAACCTCTCCGCTGGGTCTCAAGGTGAGATCTAAATTTTAAGAAAATTTCAAGTTTCAAGACCTCTCTATCTCTTCAATTTGTCAGTTGTTGCGAGAGTTGTGATTGTGCCATAAATTTAGTATCAATCTCATAGTGGTGCTACTTAGGGAAAAGAGGAAGCAAAAATTTTGAGTAGTTATTGTGACCTTTATTCCTCTTAAATGCTTGGAATATTATGTGTTATGCATCAATGTTAGTAGGCTTTTGAATGCCCCAAGTGTACACCATGGGTTTCATGCAAGAAATTCATCATGTCTAAGGGCAAAAGCCATCATCCAATGAGAGCAAGAACATAAAATCGATAGAGAAGGGGGATAAGCA